>NC_080181.1:29873043-30590543 GCF_950295315.1 Erinaceus europaeus
AATACAAGCATTCTTGTCCTCATTGCCAATAGCAGTGGGTGCTGGCCTGAGGATTTACAGTGTAAAGTTTGGTGAGGGGTTTTATTTTAGAGGCCCCCTCAGGGAGTCTGCTATTTAAAAGCGTACTGTTGTGACTAATGAATCACTCTCTCCTCCCTGATGTATCCTCCTTCTATAAGTTTGGAATTTTTGCATATTAAGTTCTTTTTACCTGAGTTACTTTCCCACATACTGCTGAGTCATCAAAGGGCATGAAGCAGAAAGTCAGAGTTGGGAGTAAGTTTTCACAGAATTCTTGAACTGAAAAGGAAAAATCTTGTTAGTGGGGAAAAAAGCTATGCTAACATTTCCATACATTTGTTGTGGTTAGCATGTGTTAAGTATAGGTAGTGGAACTACCAGATATGCCTAGTTGGGTATGGCACACACAATCTATAACTGCAAATTCCTGAGGATCGACTGTCAAAACAATCATAATTGAGTCTTGATGGGTGACAGCTCTTCCCATGGAAGAGCAGACATGGCAGGCAATACCAAGTTGTAGTCTTCTATTTACAAACTGGAAGCAGGAACTTCCCTTGGTTAATCCCTTCCCTCCCTGAGTCTGGATTTTCCCACTGCAATTTGTGCTGGTCCAAGAGACAAACTTGGCATAAACAGAAACTTGGAAGTTACTTGCATTGTATGACTTACTCTTTTTTGCTGCTCTTATAAGTCCTGGAAATACCACCCTGGGCAGGCTAGCCTGGTAACTAGAAACAGATGTATGGAAAAGGGCTCTTTTTTAAAAAAAAGTATTTATTTTAATGACAGACATACTGAGAGAGACACACTAGAAAGATACAGAAAGACCAGAGCATTGCACAGCTCTAGCTTACAGTGGTGCAAGGGATTGAACCTGGGACTCCACAGCCTCAGGCATGAATGACTTTTTGCAGAACCATTGTGTTATCTCTCTCCCCACTTTTTTTAAAAATCATCTTTATTTATTTATTGGATAGAGACAGCCAGAAATTGAGAAGGAAGGGGAAGATAGGGAGAGAGACAGAGAGACACCTGCAGTCCTGCTTCACCACTCGCAAAGCTTTCCCTTTGCAGCTGGGGCCCGGGGGACTGAACCTGGGTCCTTGTGCATTATAGTATGTGCACTCAACTAGGTGCACCACTACCCTGCCCTTCCTTCCCCACTTTTTGAACAAGCTCTGTTTACAGTAGCTCCAGAGACATTATCAGTCTGCAAGGAAGGAAAGACAATGGAGAACTTACAGCCTTAGCTAAGCCTTGGCAACTCTCCAGAAAATTGTTGAGAAAAACAAAACAAAACAAAACAAGAAAACAACCAATGATTGCTGTTTACAACTCAATGTGAGGGCAGTTTGTTATGCAGCAAAACCTAACTGATAAGCTAGTTAACAAGCACGTTTAGCTACAAGAGGAAAGGCATTATCTGAATGATTCCAACACCAGGAAACCCATCAATAAATTGAGCATTTAATAGGAAATTTGGAAAACCAAAGAAAGAATTAAAGAAGAGCCCACATAGGCTGGAGACTGAATGTTACAGGGGTGCAGTAGTTTGCCAATGTACTAGTATCAATTGAATTATTTGTAGCAGGGGAGTGACACCATCTCACAGAGGGATTAGAACGTTTCTGCAATTGTGGGTAGCTACAGGCAAAGTCTCAGAGTGGCTTCCAGTTTTCACAGGCTTCCCCTCCAGCTCCACACTCGTCCCTGCAGGCTGGCTCTCAACTCATGTCTCTAGAGCACGTCAGGTCCCACAATAGTCCTTTGTATGTATTTAGATCTCATCTGCATTATTATATGCATTATGCAAGCATGCTCCCTTAAAAAGCTGGTGCTGCTGTTGCTCTGCCATTGTTACTTTAAAAAAATTCTCTTTCATGTTATAGATATATGTTGTTGATGCCGGGGCTTCATTGCTCTAGGCTGACATTTTCCGTTAGAAAGAATGAAACATGGGCCAGGCAGTGGCATACTCAGTTAAGTGCATATATTACCAAGTGCAAGTACCTGGGTTCGAACCCCTGTTCCCCACCTTCAGGGGGTCTGCTTCATGAGTGGTGAAGCAAGTAGGTCTACAGATGTGTTTCTCTCCCTGTCTCTATCTCCCTATCCTCTCTCAATTTCTCTCTGTCTTCCTGAATTAAAAATAGAAAGAAAAAAAAAGGGAGGGAGGAGAATGGCCACCAAGAACAGATTTATAGTGCCAGCACCAAGCCCCAGTGACCTGAGGCAAAAAAAAGGAAGAATGAAACAGAGACAGACACAGAGACACAGAAAGTGAGAGGGAGAGACCCCTCTTCCTCCATAGTGGTGGCAGCCCCGCTCAAGCCTAGATTGTTACTATATTCAGACAGGTATACTATCCAAGTGTGCTATCTTGCTGACCCTACTCCTGTATTTCAGTGCATACACATCTGCACATGGCATGACAGTCTGAGTATGAGGCATTGGCTTCTGTACTGTTAAGAGACAGAAGTCTGGTTTATTATGCAGTGCTTTTTATTTGGTGTATTTCACTGACCTGTGCTGGTTATGCTTTTCTTGAGCTTCAAGTTATGACTCATCCATCCGACTTTTGGGGAGCCATTTGCAGACACTACTCAATGTGGATTCCTCCTGCTTACGTTTCTACGCCAATAGCAAAATATAACAGATTAGGATATGTAGACATTTCTTTCTCCCTGTCCTCAAGTTGGAGATGCCCAAGATAAAGTTGGAAGCAGACTAGTTGGCCACAGAGATGGTATTTGTGACAGTGATCTTTATTTACAGGCAATCACCTTTTCCTTACAGCCTCATGTAGCAGAGAGAGCAAGTCATAGTCTCATAGACATTCTGAGAGAGACAGACAGACATACAGAGAAAGAACAAAGTAGGACTCTACCATTTATGATGTGCTATTTTTTTCTTTCCTTGCTTATTTTATGCAAAGCTAGGGATCAAACCCAGCTTCTCACACATGAAATCTCCCAGGGAGAGACACCCCTCCACCCCACTCTCCTCTAGTAAGAGCACTAATTCCAGTATGGCGACTCCACCCTCATAAACTCATCGGACCTGAATTCTCTCCCCCTCCCAAAGCTTTCCTCCTAATGCCAACTCATTGGGGATGAGAGTTTCAACATGAACTTGGTGGAGTGTGTGTGTGTGTGTGTGTGTGTGTGTCCTAAAGTTATTTTTTCTGTCATTTGTCATTTAAACATAGGTTTTGTAACTCCTGAAGTTTTAAAAGTTTGTCCTGCCTTCATGGTGATACGACTCTCCACTCCCCTGTTCAGATGTTTCTCCATTTGTGCTGGAGATTTAGCCACAGTCACAATGTGCCATCTAGACCATCTCAGGAGAAGCTAAATTTACCTGACACACACACACACACACACACACACACACACACACACACACACACACACAATACTATAATCAAGTAGTTTGAGGGCTTCTTGGGTAATCCTAAAAAAGAATTCACAAAGAAACTTCAGGTTTGGGCAAGGAATATAGATTTATGTAGAAAAGACACCTGCTAATGTCAGGGTGAGGGTTTGATCCTGGGCAATGAAAAAATAGTCATAGGGAGTAGAAAAATGTATTTAGGGGAGCCAGGCAGTGTCACACCAGGTTAAGCACACATAGTGAGAAGCGCAGGGACCAGCACAAGGATACCCAACCGAGTTCCTGGCTCCCCACCTGCAGGGGGGTCGCTCACAAATGGTAGAGCAGGTCTGCAGGTGTCTACCTTTCTCTCTCTGCTCTGTCTTCCCCTCCTGTCTTGATTTCTGTCTGTCTTATCCAACAACAACAACAACAAAAACAACAACAGCAACAACAACAAAAATGGAATAAATGGCCTCCAGGAGCAGTGGATTCATAGTGCAGGCACTGAGCTCCAGCAATAACCCTGGAGAAAAAAAAAAGAAGAAGAAGAAAAAGAAAGAAAAGAAAGGAAGGAAGGAAGGAAGGAAGGAAGGAAGGAAGGAAGGAAGGAAGAAAGGAAGGAGAAAATATATTTAGTTAAGGAAAGAAAAATGAACACCCTGTAATCAAGCTCCAAGGTTATGTTCCCCCGACCCTTTCCTCCCTTTGTCTCTATGTGAAAAACAGTCAGCTGGGAACAGGGAAACCCTGGTAAGAGAAGAAAGAGAAGGCAAGAAGAAAATTTGCATCAAGGTGAGGGGCTCCTGGGTTTATAAAGAGTCTTAGTCAAACTTCCATTATGCTTTATGGGTCAATTCATATTTGTGTAGGTGGGGGTCTGTCCTTGTGATTTACAAGTTGAAGGTGGATATGCACAGCCCTTGGGTCATAGCTAGACAATCTTGACCTTTTTATCAGTCATCTTGTCTTTTCATGTTGACTCTGGTTCACATGTCTCTACCACCTTGGGTGTTATGCGATAAGCACACAGAAAGTGAATGAGTTAAGGCCACTGCCTGCAGGTGTGGGTGGATGTGAGGATAGAGAACTGACATCTTGCCTACTTACTAGTTTTTTTTTTTTTTTTGAGGCTAATGAGAAAGAAATCTGCTTACTTGCTCTGCATGCCCCAGAAAAATGTAAAAAAAAATTACAGCTTTGTAGCAATCATGTGGCCCTTCTCTCTTTGTTCCCCTATCTAGCTAGCCATCATGCCTTACTACCTCATCATTCTTGTCTGTTTCTCAAGTTCAGGAATCTCTTCTGTCATTGTAGACCTTCTAGTCAATTAACTTTTCAATCTCTTCTTGACCTATTGGACTGTGTTCCTTGTTCTCTTGATTTTAAAGATGATGACCAGTGCTGGCTTGAGTAATACCTAGGATGCTGAGAGTAACATTATTCTGGGTATGTCTGAGAGGGTGCTTCGGGATGAAATTAACATCTGAATCTGTAGACTGAGTAAAATAGATTGACTCTCTTATTTATTTATTTATTTAATAATGATTGACAAGATTGTATGTTAAGAGAAATACAATTCCACACAGTTCTTACCACCAGAGTTCCACATCCCATCCCCTCCCTTGGAAGCTCTCTTACTCTTTATCCCACTGGGAACATGGACCAAGGATCATTTTGGGATGCAGAAGGTGGAAGATCTGGCTTTTTTAATTGCTTCTCTGCTGGGCATGGCCATTGGCCTGCCTATCCATACTCTCAGCCTATTTCTATCTTTCTTAATTGGGTTAGGGCTCTGGAGAGGTGGGGTTCTAGGACACATTGGTGAGGTCATCTACCCAGGGAAGTTGGCATCATGGTAACAACTGTAATTTGGTGGCTGAAAGGCATTAAGATAGAAACAGAAGCTTGACCCTCTTAATGTGAATGGATCTGTTCTAATCTACTGGGATGCATTGGATCGACCTTCTCATGGTGCATCCCGTGAGTACCCATTCATCGGGGAAACTGACCATCCTTCCTAGCCGACTGAATCCACATGGATCCCAGTCACTTTCAAAGCCAGCAACAAGCGGCTCCTGACAGCTTTCAACCTGACGCTGTTGACTGGCTATGGAAGAAGGGCAAACGCTAGAAGAAGAAGGACTACATAAAACAAAAGTCTGATCTAACCTATACAAGAGAGGTAGCCAACTCCTCCTGCCTGATTGTTTCACCAACACTTTTCTTTTTATTAATTTTATATATTTATTTGTGATTTAGTAACATTCAACAAAATTATAAGGCTTCAGGAGCATTTTCTCAGCCATACATAGTGTAGTGAATTGCCACACCCTTCACCAATGGTCTGCCCCCCACATACACACTTCAGTTCTCATGCTGTCCAAGAGACAGTTTGGTTGACATTTTCTTACAAGCTCTAATACTTTAGTGATCTACATTCCATATTGAGCAAAACCACCTGGCAATTGTCCTTCACTTCTTTACTTATTTCACACAGTATTATCTCTAGGCTAAACCTTATACCATCAGCTCACCTTGGTCACCCACTTGCTGACTAGAAATCCTGGGATTTATAGGCCCCATCATTGCGTGAATTGATTCCTTGAAACACACAGACACACACAGACACACACACACACACACACACACACGATACCCCACCCTATTGGCTACTTCATTCTCTGGAGATTTTGATTAATATACCTATCAAATGAAAGGGGGAAAGGGAAAAAGGAAAGATCTATTCTTTGATTCCAAGACCAACATGTTTTTTTCTTTCATTTTTTTCCTCCAGGGTTTTTTTCTATTTATTTATTTATTTATTTTAATTTTTTAATTAATTTTTTATTTAAGAAAGGATAAATTAACAAAACCATAGGGTAGGAGGGATACAACTCCACACAATTCCCACCACCCAATCTCCATATCCCATCCCCTCCCCTGATAGCTTTCCCATTCTCTATCCCTCTGGGAGCATGGACCCAGGGTTTTGTGGGTTGCAGAAGGTGGAAGGTCTGGCTTCTGTAATTGCTTCCCCGCTGAACATGGGCGTTGACTGGTCAGTCCATACTCCCAGTCTGCCTCTCTCTTTCCCTAGTAGGGTGGGTCTCTGGGGAAGCAGAGCTCCAGGACACATTGGTGTGGGGTCTTCAGTCCAGGGAAGCCTGGCTGGCATCCTGATGGCATCTGGAACCTGGTGGCTGAAAAGAGAGTTAACATACGAAGCCAAACAAATTGTTGAGCAATCATGGACCCAAAGGAGAGGAAGTGTTGGGGGGGGGTGTACTCACTGCAAACTCTAGTGTACTTCTGCTTTCAGGTATATATTTTGCACTTGTTTATGGATACATGTGAACGTATGCTCTCTCTCATAGAACCTGGTGTATATCTAAGTTTGGGGACTTTGTTAGAAAGTGATCCACCTGGGATGGAATTAGAGAATACTATGAAAGGAAAGGTCTCACCCGAGTAATGAAGCTGAAGGGTTGTCATTCCACACCTGAAGTCTCTGGACATAGTCTGAGCTGAAGCATGTTGAGGTGGCAATCATTGCATTGATTAGGTAGGTTGTGATCGGCTGATGCAATATTATTTGATATGGATTGGGAGAGGCATGTGGAAAAGTGGGCCCTATTCTAACATTCCAGGACTGGGGGAAATATAGGCTCTATAGTGGAGATGTGAGGTTCCTGCTGTCTTAGGGTTCAAAAAGACAATGGATAGTTAATGTTATCATCACATTTTTTGGTAATTGGGATAACTTTGGAAAATCCTTTTGTTAGGGTTTGCTGTATAGTACCCAGTATCTTGTAAATAGCTGTGCCACCTCCAGAGTTATTGCTGGGCTTGGTGCCTGCACCATGAATCCACCGCTCCTGGAGGCCATTTTTCCTCCTTTTGTTGCCCTTGTTGTGGTTATTATTGTTGCCATTGTTGATGCTGTTCGTTGTTGGATAGGACAGAGAGAAATGGAGAGAGGAGGGGAAAACAGAGGGGGAGAGAAAGATAGACACCCGCAGACCTGCTTCACAGCCCATGAAGCAACTCCCGTGCTGGTGGGGAGCCGGGGGCTGGAACTGGGATCCTTACGCAGGCCCCTGCACTTTGTGCCACATGCGCTTTACCCACTGTGCCACCGCCCGACCCCCTTTTGCTTTCATTTTTTTAAAAAAAGTCACACTTCCTTTCTAGTGGTAGAATAAAACTTTAAAATAGTCATGCTTAATGTATATAATTTGATTCATGCATTCATCTCACTACCATTCTAGAAGAAACTGACATTAATATTAATTTTTTAGTCTTTTTCTAACCCAAGATGAGTGAATTTTACTGTGATTTGACTTGAAAAGGCATTAACCTGGGGAAGGTACTCCTTGCATGAGCTACTACTGATGGGAGGAATTATGATAAAAAATTTCTTTGATAAAACAGTGAAAAGCCGATAAAACAGAAAGATGCATAAAGTATAGAAAAAAAAAGGAGACCTGTGGAGGGGAAACTTAATTTGACCCCTTATTCAGGACTGTACTCTAGGGAAAAATAAATTCACTGCATGGTGATCTGCAATAAATAACTTAGCAATGCTGCAGAGTTGGTCCTTGAGTGACTCAAAACCAGAAAAACAATTTAACCTGAGATTAGGGGTGGTCTTCTCCCATAGACAAGATCAACTCTATTCAGAAAAACAGCTCCAGGCTTTATGGGAGCTGAGGTGAGAAATAGAAGAAGCATTCAGAGCAGCTGTCTAATGTAGAGACACAGAAAACCATAGCAAGCTGACATGAATACTTAGAGGCTGCTTCTCTCTGACTTTCTCGCGTGTGTGCATTTTATCCCAGGGATGTCTGCCACCCTACTACGATGCCTTGTCTTATTCACAGACTCACTGAGTCCCTCTCTCCCTCCCTCTCTTTCCTTCCTTCCTCTTGTATGCCTTTATTTTTCTTTATTTTTTTATCTTTATTTATTTATTTATTGGATAGAGGCAGCCAGAAATCGAGAGGGGAGGGGGTGATAGAGGAGAGAGACAGAGAGACACCTGCAACACTGCTTCATGACTCACAAAGCTTTCCCCTGCAGGTGGGTACAGGGGCTTGTGCATTGTAACATGTGCGCTCAACCAGGTGCACCACCACCCAGTCCCACCCTTTTTTTCCCTTTTTTTGATAAAGACAGAGAGATAATTGAGAGTGGAGGTAGTGATAGAGAAGGAGCGAGAAAGAGAGACATTTCTGACCTATTTCACCACTCATGATACTTGCCCCCTGCAGGCTGGAATCAGGGACTTGAACCCAGGTCTTTGTGCATAGTAATAGCTCTGACAAGTCTGCCACCATCTGGCTCCTTATGACTCTTCCTTTACTGACTCTGTTGTGCTGGAAAAGACAGTATAGAATTGCACCCTAGAACCAAGCAGGCAGGTAGCCATACTCAGAGCCCAGAGAAGAACAAGGATTTGGAGGGATGACTGGTCCCCACATTCTCTAGGACACACTGTGAGAACTGTGGAGGTTCCTATAACCAATTTGTCACAGACTGTCTATCACTGCAAGATCTGTCAAGAGGGGGCAGGCACATGCTCCATCTGGACAGTGGGGATTTCACATTCTCAAGGGATTCACAGGTGGTGGCGAGGCTGGGGCAAAGGTTTATCAGAACCTGGACTCCCTGTTCTAGATTGTTCTAGTTTACCTTCTACTCCCACCTGACAGTCTCTCAACTGCTCTGCATCTGAATTCATTCTGGAAGTAGTGGGACTGGCACAGCACTAGGAGATACCAAATGGTGTGGGTCCACAGCCAGGAGACTGGGTTCATGGTTTTGAGGCTTCCATCTCTGGGTAGCCACCTGAGCACTTTGAAGCTGGGTTGTGTGATAATGGGGAGAAATCATGTGGGGGAAGCCCAGAGCTTTGTTGAGAACTTCCCGGGAGCGCTTCAGGGACTGTGTAGAACCACTGAGCAGCCAGGCAGCAGAGCCCCTGAACTCAGAGTCCTCCTTGAGCCATGTCTCTCACATCCTCTGCCACCACAGCAGGTTTGCCTTGTCCTTAGGAGAGGAGTTTCTTCTCTCTTTGCAGTCAGGTGTGTAAACTCCCACTAAGAGTAAAGTGTTCTGAGTGTAGACTTAGGAAGGGCGGGGAGCATCCAGATTGCCCAGAGCTCTTCTGTGAGCAGGCCATCTTGGGGCCTCTCTCCACATCTCTATGCAATGCTTTCCAGCAGGCTGTCTTCTGGGCCTTTCTTGCTCAGAGTCTACACCTGCAAGAGGAAGTGACTTCTGAGATCATTCAAGCCAAAGCTTCTGTATGGGAAGGAGTTTCTTTCAATAGTCATGTCCTTTATTCTGTCTGTAAATGTTTTGACTAGAAGGATTGGGTGCAGGGGGCTGAGGTATGGGGGTAGGTAAAGTTTAAGTTTGGAATTGGCTGAGGTAAAAGCATTAAATAAGTGTTTGCTATGAAATTGCTTAAGGTATTTTCTATGCTGCTGAAAAGTGAAGTTTTCTCTCTCTATATATTTCCCTCCCTTCCTTTCTTTCCTTCCTTCTTTATCCCTTTCTCTCTTTCATTCCTTCCTTCCTCCTTCCTTCCTTCTTCCTTTCTTTCTCTCTCCCTTCCTTCCTTTCTTCCTTTCCTTTTTTCCTTCCTTCCTTTCTTTCTTTCTTTCTTTTGCCACAGATCAAAGTCAGTGTCTCTAGCACTCATGTAATCACGAGCCATCTCCCTGTGCTAAATTATTATTATTATTATTATTATTATCATTATTACCTAGCCTTTTCCTTTCCACTCCACTCCACTCAACTCCATTCCATTCCATTCCACTCCACGCCACTCTATTTCACTCCACTCCATTCCATTCCATTCCACTCCACTCCACTCCACTCCACTCCACTCCACTCTACTCTACTCTACTCCACTCCACTCCATTCCATTCCATTCCTTTTTGTGAGACAGTGGGGTAGAAAGATTAAGAGAGCAAAGTATCATCCATGGAATTTTGAAATGTTTTGTCTACTTTGCCCTCATGTAATGCAGGTGGTCAAACCCAGGGCCTCAGTTTGACAAGACAGGGACTCTCGGCACTGAGTCACCCCTGTAACCTCTAGTGCAATGTTTCTATAGCATGTTTACGTGGCACCTTCAATAATAGAATACATAGAGTTGGAGAAATTGTTCACCAGGTAGGGTATGTATCTTCCTATGCACAAGGCCTAAGTTCGAGCTCCAATAACCACCCTGTGGGAGTGTCATATTACTGAGGGCAGCCCTGATGCTGTCCGCTCTCTCTCTCTCTCTGTGTGTGTCTGTCTGTGTGTGTGTATTTGTTTTTCACTCACTGTCTTAATGAAAACAAAAAATAAGGGGCCAAGTGGTGGTGCACCTGATTGAGTACACATGTTATGCTGCACAAGGACCTGGGTTCGAGCCCCTGGCCCCCACCTGCAGGGTGGAAGCTGCAGGTATCTCCCTCTCTATCACCCCCTTTCCTCTTGATTTCCTATATATACCAGAACTCATAAGGATCCTTCCTGGTTTGAACATGACCCGTTTAAGGTAACTCTCTCTGTAACTAAGCTTGAGTCCTTGAGAAATATCTTCTGACTTTTCCTCATGAGATCTTTTGCTTTGAGCTTTCCCTGAAATACCACCACCATCCCTTCAGGTGCACAGAGACATCATCTGAAACTAGAAGGTTATGCTGGTATTTCTACAGTCTTTTATAGTGTCAGAAAAGATACTTAACAGTAACCACAGGTGGGTAAATGATGAATGGGAAAGGATATGAAATACCTGGAAATTTGCTAAAGAAATCTACGAAGCAGAGTTGGAAAGCTAAGTGACAGGAGTCAAAAGTAACTTTTTAAGGTAGGGAGAGAGGTGAGATGATGGAGGAATCTTAATGTTCAGAAGAAAAAATGTGGACATGGGCAGGCTGAAAATAGAAAACCATTACATTCTTTGGGGAAATTACAAGATGCAAATAAGTCTTTAATGAGTGTTTTCTAGCATAAAATTTCTTGATGAATTAAAATTGGGGGAAACACTCAAGTCAGGAAGACCTCGAAGATTACTCCAATAAATTAAGGAGTGAAGAGTGTCACAGGCAGTTGGAGGGAAATAAAATTGTTCTTGTCAAGACTTATCAATAACCTTCACTGTAACAACTATGATATTCCTTTGCAGTCTTCAGTCTACTTAGCCCTTTGACGTTTTTGACACTGTTAATCACTCCTTTCTTTTTGAAACTTATCGCTTAATTAATGCTTTAATTCCTGCATGATCTGTAAGAGCAAGTGGACAAGTAAAATGTATCCATGTACATTGGTTTTAATAAAGTCAAAAGTTTCATGGAATCACAACTCACAGAAAGAAGTAGGGCATTACTAGGAAACTTTGTTTTCATTTGTCCTTTAAGTTTTTTTTAAAAAAATATTTATTTACTTATTCAATAGACACAGCCAGAAATTTAGAGGGGAGGGTGATAGAGAGGGAGAGTGAGACACCTGCTGCACCACTTCATCATTAGCAAAGCTTTTCCCCTGCAGATGGGGTCTGGTGGCTCCAACCTGGGTCCTTGCACATTATAACATGTGCATGTGTGCCACCATCCAGCCCTTGGAATCTTTTTCCCCCCTTTTGTTGCCCTTGTTGTTTTCTATTGTTGTTGTAGTTATTGTTGTTATTATTGATGTCATCGTTGTTAGATAGAACAGAGAGAAATGGAGAGATGTGGGGAAGACAGAGGGGGGAGAGAAAGACAGACACCTGCAGACCTGCTTCACCACCTGTGAAGTGACTCCCCTGCAGGTGGGGAGCTGGGGCTTGAACTGGGATACTTACCCCGGTCCTTGCGCTTTGAGGCTCATGAGCTTAACCTGCTGTGCTACCGCCCAACTCCTGGAATCTTTGTTTTTATACCATCCCTGAAAAGGAAGCAAATCTGGACAATACCAGAGTAATTCAGGCACTGTTTCACTTATCTGAAAGAGAAGCGGAAAAAGGAAGGACACTCAGAATTAGTAATAAGTATAGGTGTGACCTCACCAATGTGCCCTAGAGCCCCACCTATCCAGAGCCCCGCCCCACTAGAGAAAGACAGAGAGAGGCTGGGAGTATGGATCAACCTGCCAATACCCATGTCAGTGGGGAAACAGTTACAGAAGCCAGACCTCCTACCTTTTGCACCCCATAATGTTCATGGGTCCATGCGCCTAGAGGGATAAAGAATAGGAAAACTTTCAAGGGAGGGAATGAGATATAGAACTCTGGTGGTGGCAATTGTGTGGAATTGTACCCTTCTTATCATATGGTCTTGTCGATATTTTTATTGCATAAATAGATTTTTTAAAAAAGGAAGGAAGAAAGTGAAGGCAGAACTGTAGGAAAGCGGAATTATACCCCTTAGAATCTTGTAAATCACTAATAAAAAGTTTCTGAAAGAGAAGAAAAAAGAAACAGGGCCTTACTAGAATCACCAAACATGTCACCAGCATAATAGTAGGAGCAAATGTTAATTAATAAGCATCTCTAACTTATTAGATGAGTCTAATAAGTCTGGGTGGTGCTGCACTCAACTAAGTACACATATTATCATGCACATGGATGCGAGTTTGAGCCCCTCTCCCAATTAGAGACTTGCAGGAAGGATGTGTCAGGAACAGGGAGGATGCTTCACAAGCAGTGAAGCAAGTCTGAGGTGTCTCATCTTTCTCTCTCCATCTCTACCTACCCTTCTCTCTCAATTTCTCTCTGTGCTGTCCAAAAATAAAATAAAATAATGAAATAAATAGAAAAGGGAAAATGGATGCCAAGAAGCCATTCCTGCCATAACTGTGGAAGCAAAACAAACAAATAACAAAAACAACAACAACAAACCTCTACATGAAGTCAAACTAATGCATATATTTGAAAAAATTAAGAGAATATTTATTTTACGATACTCTACACTAGCTTTATTTGCTGACTTTCCTTATGTTGTTGTTGCATCCACCCTGCCCCGTTTTATTGGGGGTTAGTGGTTTACTGCAAAAACGGTATCATCTGTTTTCCATCTACACCATGCCTCGGTCTCGCGTGAGCTTAATGTGCAGCTTGACGATACGAGAATCCGGCATGAAGCCCAGCCAGTCTATCTTGGCGTTACTCTCGATCGCACTCTGTCATTTCACGAACATCTCATAAAAACTGCAGCAAAGGTGGGCGCGAGGAATAACATCATTGCAAGACTGGCCAGCTCCTCATGGGGCGCGAGTGCTTCCACACTACGATCATCATCTCTGGCATTATGCTATTCCACTGCAGAATACTGTGCCCCAGTATGGTTCCGTAGCCCCCATGTCCACTTGGTCGATTCCAAATTATATTCCTCCATGAGGATAATTTCTGGAACCATCCGTTCCACCCCGGTTCCATGGCTGCCAGTTCTTAGCAACATCGCCCCGCCAGATATTCGTCGGGATGCGGCATCATCTAAGTTCATTTCCCACGTCTACGCCCGACCGGACCTGCCAATATACGCGGATATCTTCGCCCACCCTGTTCAACGCTTGACGTCTCGTCACCCAATCTGGTCCCCTACGCCTACACTGAACTTCTCTGTTCCAGTCTCTTGGAAACAGAGTTGGCAGTCAGCTGAGGTAAAGAACAAACACCTCATCACAGACCCCTGCAAGCGTCAACCCGGCTTTGACCTAGCTCGTTATGATTGGGCCCTCCTCAGTCGCTATCGAACAGGCCATGGCTGGTGCGCCGCTATGTTCCATCGCTGGGGAGCCAGAGACGACCCGAACTGCCCCTGCGGCTCCAAACAGACTATGACCCACATAGTCAACGACTGCCACCTCTCCAGATTCAAAGGAGGTCTCGAAACTTTATATCAGGCTCAACCTGACGCTGTTGACTGGCTACGGAAGAAGGGCAAACGCTAGAAGAAGTAGAAGAAGAAGTGGTTTACAGTATAGTTGTTGACACATGGATACAGCCTCTCAGCTGCCTGTGGCTAAGTGTCTGCAGAACACTCTCTCCCCCACCTTAGGACTTTCCCCATCACTGTACACCAAGATGTCAAGGCCCTCTCCACTCCCTCCCAACTTTTCCTTCCCTGGAATCTTCTATTTTGATGCAATACACTTGATCGACATTCCTGCTGGTTATTTAACTAGAAATGGCATTTCTAGGTCACATATTTCTTTTTTAGTGAGTACTACAAAACCATTTTCCAAAGTGGCTACATGTATTCATACCAACAGCAGTAGTATATGTTAGTTTCCAGTTGTCCTGTCTCTTCAACGACAGTTAGTATTACTGGTCTTTTCTATTGTCATTTCCTTCCTGGGTTTGTTGTGAGTAAGATGATATCAGTACTTTCACAGAAAAGAAGTTAAGTCACAAGCATTTTTATTTATAGTTCTTAGAAAGTGGGACTGTGGGAGGAACTTGTTGTATTATTTTTAAATTTCTTTCTCTTTGTAATTTATTTTAAAATTTATTTATTATTGGGTAGTGATAAAGAGAAATTGGGAGGGATGGAGAGACACCTATTTCACCATTTGTGAAGCTTCTCTTCTGTAGGTGGGCACCAGGGGCTTGAACACTGGGTCCTTGTATACTGTAGTATGCCACCACCTGCCCATTATTTTTAAATTTCCATTGTCAGGATGATAAGTCAAGGTGATCCCTTTACTAGAGACTTTTTGGCCATTTAGAGACGATATATTTTAGCCACTTTTTTTTTTTTGCTCTATTTCTTATTTTACTTTTCTTATATTTGATAGGGCAGAAAGAAATTGATAGGGGATAGACAGGGAGATGGGGGGAGGGGAGGGGGAGGGAGAGGAAAGGAGAGGGAGAAGGAGAGGGAGAGGGAGAGGGAGAGGGAGAGGGAGAGGGAGAGGGAGAGGGAGAGGGAGAGGGAGAGGGAGAGGGAGAGGGAGAGGGAGAGGGAGAAGGAGAAGGAGAGGCTGTCAGCAAGAGACTGTCAGCATTCCTTTACTGCTCTTGAAGCTTCCCTCCTCCCCCACCCCAGCAAGTGGGGAAGCAGGTGGCTTGAGGCAGATTCCTTGCACATGGTAACATGTGAACTCAGCCAAGTATGCCAGCACTCAGACCTCAAGATTTTGTCTTTTTTATTATTGATTTAAATGTCTCATTTATTTATTTTTTAATATGAATTCTTTGTCAGTTACATGTTTTAAAAATATCTCCCCTGTTGTTAAAATTCGGAGGCTCCAGCTGGCCGGGCTAGCTTAACGGGCGGGTAACAGAGACGCGGAGACAACGGCTGGGCAGGGAAGCTGTATTTCTTTATTCAGGAGCAACGATTCATAAACTAAACCAAACTAATCACCAAACAGAACTCTGCTGCCTCTTTCCCCGCGGCGGTGCCAAGAACTCTCTAACTCTGCAACTCTCCAACTCTGGAACTCTGGAACTCTGGAACTCTGGCACTCTCTCGGGGTTCCCAGGGGCGGGGCCAAGCGGGCCCACAAAACTAACTGGACTGATCCAATTTTCTTGGCGGGGGAGAGCTAGAACAACCCAGTGTAAAGCATACAACACTCCCCCAACCCTGTGGCTTGAATTTTTACTTTCTTAAGTGTGAAAACAAAAAATACTAATTTTAATATAGTTCAATTTATTAATTTTTTGGCAAAGAATATAGATTTAGAAAAGACAACTGCTAAAGGCAGAGTATGGGCTTGATCTCAGGAAATGAGGAAAAGCCTGACTTCAAGCTCCACTAGGAATAGAAAACGTACTTAGTTAAGGAACAGGAAAAGATAGAGAATCAGGACTTGACTCAGAGTATGAAAAAGCTTTGCATGTATGGTAGGACATTTAGTTAAAGGGGTAATGCACCCTTGAGAAAGGAAGGGTGGGCAGAAAGTAAGTCTGAGCAGTTAACTCACCTTTTTCCTGGATATTGTGCTCTTTTTAAGAAAGCTGACTAATTCAAACTGATATGGATATATTTTATACCCTTCCAGAAAAATTTGTTTTTCTTTACACTAAAAACTGAGATCTACCTGAAATTTGCTTTTATATTTGGCATGAAGTTGAGAGTAAAAAACATTGTGTTTTCAACATTGATAGTAAATTTATTTTTAAATTTGTATTTTTAAAAATCCATTTACACTAGTAACTTTGAAGTGAGCCAAGTATGTGAATGGAGAAGGGGGGAGTCTATACAGTCCCTTTACAAATCTACACTTTCTCTAGTGGTTCAGTATAGCTTTATAATTTATAATATCTGGAAATTGTGTGTAAAGAATTATAAAGGATTTGAAGCATTTTTTTTTTTCCTCTGCTGTGATTCACTAGACAATTTGGCAGCCAGCTAGAATTGAAGCAGATCACGGCAATCTACCAAGAGAATGTGCTAACTAAAGGCAGTGCTCGGTTTGTTTTCATTTTGATAGGGCACAGAGAAATTGAGGAGAGGGGAAGATAGAAAGGAAGAGAAAAAGAGAGATACCTGCAGCATTGGTTCACTGCTCATGAAACTTTCTCCCTACAAGTGGGGACAAGGGGCTTGACCCCAGGTCCTGGTGTTTGGTAATTTATGCTCTCAACTACATGCACCAATCCTTGGTCCCCTAAAAGGCACAGATCTTTCCTGTCCTTAGGTCCTAGCCCTTCAAAGGTGCCAGCTGAGATTTGGGGGATACAGTAGATACCCTCAAAAGATGAATGAAATAAATGAATAAGTGACTGAATGCTATGAATAGATGGGGAAGAGTAACAGTGGTGAGCAGTTCGGGGGGGGGAAGGGAAAGATTTTCAAATGATAAATTGGATTCAAGATACAAAAAAAAGAAGAGACTATTCATGGTAAGAAGTTTCTGGAGTATGTATAATGGTGCTACTGATAAATGTCACTGGAAGTAGATTTAAGGTATTTGTAAAGGATGGAGAAGGAGATGGAGGAGGAGGAGGTGTGAGATCGGTTTTAATTGAGATAAGATTGCGTGATGTAAGGAAACCAAGTGCAGACTTATGGTAGACAACTAAACAATTCAGGATAGGACTGAGAGATCTGAGTTGGAGGAGGAACTACCTCTCAGTCTACAGGCACATTTCATAAGGTCATGTAGATTTTACAGCTATTTGGAGTGACATTTACAGATACAGTAAGAGAAATTAGACCAAGTAAGAGGATGAACCAGAACTAGAAAGTCCTTCCTTCTAAAAGCAAGGTTCAGCTGTGACTTAAGTTGTCTCCTAAATTCAAATTAATTTTGAGTGAATAAGTGGAAGAAACTTGTACATGTTTTTCCTTCCTCCCTCCTTCCCTCCCTCCCTCCTTTCCTCGCTCCCACCCTCTTCTTTTTATTGCCACCAGGGTTATAGTCAGGTCTAGGTACCAGCACTACAAATCCACTGCTTCTGGAAGATATGTGTCTTTCCTTTTCTTTTTCCCTTCTATTTATGTTAATAGGACAGAGAGAAATTGAAAGAGGAGGGGAGGTGGAGAGGGAGAGAGAAATAAAGACACCTGAAGACCTGCTTCACAGCTCCTGAAGCATCTCCTCTGCCAGTGGGGAGCAGGGGCTTCGAACCCTGGCCCTTGAGCATACATAGTAAGGCGTTCTCAACTGGGTATGTCACTACTGCCGAGCCCTCTACTAGTGGATTTTTGTGAAAGGACTCTCTCAAGGCATACTCTTTTTTTTTTTTTTTTTTTTTACTTAATTTTCCTGAATCCTTAATAATCACAGGACCACTAAACATAGTAACAGGGAACATTTAGAGACCCGTGCCACTCCACTGTGGGCCAGTATCTCTTTCTTGGTAGAAATACTCTCGATAGGCTTAATGATAATGCAGAAGCCTGGTGCTCTCTTTCTGGACAATGACGGAGCAGGGCCCTAAGCATCTGTGGTTTCCATTGAGCCTCCAGAGTAAATTATAGCAGTGTGTTCCAGGAGGCCTTTCATATCCCAGAGTCTGTAATAGATGTTTCCAGTTCTCGTGAAAATATTGAACAAACATCAAGGAAAGATGTTTTACAACCAGAAGCTAATGCAGAGGGTCGTTAACATTGTTATTAGAGACAATCTAGATGATTTAGCCAAGACCTTTGACAAGGGGACACACCTGTCTGTGAATAACAAGCGTCTGTTTATTACCTGAGCTAGTAATTAGACAAAGGCTAAGGTTGGGAGGGAGTGTCTACTCCAAAGAGTGTCTGAATGGTGAGTGTCAGCTGAGAGATGCCTGTGATTCCAGCACAGATGGGATACTAGGCGACCCTTTCGGGTTGCAGACTTGGGTTCTGTAAGACTAGGTGACCTGTTGATTCTGCCCCCAAACTCAAATTGTACCCCTCTCCCAGAATTCTACTTAATTCAAGCTCCAGATAAGGCTTATATTAGTGTCTGCTATGGGATGCTTTTTTTGCTGGGAGGCAGGTGGGTTTAGGCATTCTTAGCCCCATTTCAGGCATTTGAAACTGATCACAATTGCTGCGTACTTTCTATTGGGTTGTTGGAAAAGTCATGACAATGTTTGCAATAAATACATCGTGGGGCCTGGTGGTGGCGCACCTGGTTGAGTGCACATGTTACAATGTGCATGGACCCAGGCTCAGGCCTCTGGTCTCCACCTGCAGGAGGGAAGCTTTGAGAGTGGTGAAGCAGGGCTGCAGGTGTCTGTCTCTCTCCCCCTCTATCTCCCTCTACTCCCTTGATTTCTGGCTGTCTCTATCCAATAAATAAAGATTACATTAAAAAAATAAATCAACTCCCTTTACCTATAAAAGGAAAAGAAGATGCCATCAGGATACTAGCCAGGCTTCCCTGGATTGAAGACCCCACCAATGTGTCCTGGAGCTCCGATTCCCCAGAGACCCACCCTACTGGGGAAAGAGAGAGGCAGACTGGGAGTATGGACCGACCAGTCAACGCCCATGTTCAGCGAGGAAGCAATTACAGAAGCCAGACCTTCTACCTTCTGCAATCCACAATGACCCTGGGTCCATGCTCCCAGAGGGATAGAGAATGGGAAAGCTACTGGGGAGGGGGTGGGATATGGAGATTGGGTGGTGGGAATTGTGTGGAATTGTACCCCTCCTACCCTATGGTTTTGTTAATTAATCCTTTCTTAAATTAAAAAAAATTTAAAAAAAAGGAAAAGAAAGGGAAAATACATCCTGACTTTTCTGACAGCCTAATATTTGGCCCTCAACAGCATTAAGTTCTTTATTATAATTATTTTATTTTATTTTATTTTTATTTATTTTTCTGCCTCCTGGGTTATTGTTGGGGCTCAGTGCCTGCACCATGAATCCACTGCTCCTGGAGTCTATTCCTCCCCTTCTGATGCCCTTGTTGTTGTAGCCTTGTTGTAGTTATTATTGTTATTGTTAATGTCATTCATTGTTGGATAGAACAGAAAGAAATGGAGAGATGGAGGAGGGGAAGACAGAGGGGGGAGAGAAAGACAGACACCTGCAGACCTGCTTCACCGCCTGTGAAGCAACTCTGCTGCAGGTAGGGAGCCAGCTAGGGGCTTGAACTGGGATCCTTATGCTGATCCTTGTGCTTTGCGCCATGTGCACTTAACCCTCTGTGCTACTGCCCGAACACCAGCACTGTTCTTTCTTTCAGATTATTGAAATTATTACAGGTATCACTCTAGTCTCAGGTTGAATTTTGCTTTTGGTAACATGATTACCAAACAGTATTTTCTATACAGATCAATTTTTTTTCAGAGAATGCTAAATGTATCTTAATATATACATTCAGGATCAAAGCAAACAATACCTAAATATTTGATAAATGACCAAAGGAAGCACACACACACACACACACACACACACAAGCTTTAGTTGTCTTTTTTTTTTTTAAGATACAGAGAGCGGGAGAGTAAAAAAAAAAAAAAAAAGCAAAACACCAAGGCTTACTTTAATGTGCTGGGATCTGGGCATAATCCTGGGTCACACACATGGAAAAGCAGCACACTATCCCAGTGAGTTGTTCTGCTGACTCTCCCATGTCACCTTTTAAAATTAACTTAGAGATTATTTGCCTGTCCCCATTCATGGCTAGACTTCCTTTTCATTTATTTATTTGTTTGCTTATTTATTTATTGGCTAGTGACAGAGAGAAATTGAGAGGGATAAAGGAGATAGAGAGGGGGAGAGAGAAAGAGACACACCTGCTACATGGCTTGTGAAGCTTTCCCCTTGTGGGGGAGGGACTGAGAGCTTGAACCCGTGCCCCTGTGCATTATAACATGTACACTCAATTGTGTGTGCCACCACTCAGCCTCATGAGGATGCTGTCTATAAAGCCAAACCTATAAAGCATTAGAACAGTGTGGCCAGTTTCTTCCTTCCTTTTTTTTAAAAATATTATCTTTATTTATTTATTGGATAGAAATAGCCAGAAATTGAGAAGAAGGGGGATATAGAGAGGAAGAGAGGAGGAGCCAGGTGATAGCACAGTGGGTTAAGTGTACATGGCGGGAAGTGCAGGGACTGGCTTAAGGTACCCAGTTCGAGCCCCTGGCTCCCCACCTGCAGAGGGGGTCACTTCACAAATGGTGAAGCAGGTCTTCAGCTGTCTATCTTTCTCTCTCCCTCTCTGTCTTCCTCTCCTCTCTCCATTTCTCTCTGTCCTATCCAACAACAACAGCAATGGCAACAACAGCAACAGCAAGGGCAACAAAAGGGAAAAATGGCTTCCAGAAGCAGTGGATTCATAGTGCAGGCACTGAGCCTCAGCGATAACCTTGGGGACAAAAAAAAAAAAAAAAGAGGGAGAGAGGCAGAGAGACACCTATAGCCCTGCTTCACCACTCATGAAGCTTCCCCCCTGCAGGTAGGGACTGGGGGCTTGAACCCAGGTCCTTGCAAATTGTAACATGTACACTCAAGTAGCTTTGCCACCACCCGGCCCCCAGTGTAGCCAATTTCCACTGTCCCCTGCTCCATCTCTCAGTACGTCTCACTCCTATCTGAGATGCTCAGTCAGTATCCCTGTCTCTCTGCCTTACTGCTTGGAAGTTTCCTCCATTCTTAGAACACTTCCGATCATTCTTGAGCTTGTCTTCCCATCAATTGGTGGCTGCACATTTACACATATAAACAGCTCATTGCATGTCCTGGAACTCTTGCTAGTATGCACCAAACACATTTTCAGATGCTCCAAGTGTATTATCTAATCTAATACCCTCTGAACTCCAGTTCTAAGGGTTTGGATGAGGACACCCAGGCTCACAGGCATGAGCTAACAGGTGATTCCCACCGTGAGTGGCTAGCACAGCAGGGGCAGGCATACCCAGTCTGTTCTCTGAAATTCCCAGAGGCTGGAGTAAGCCCTTAGACTTTGATGTGCCTGCAGTTTGCCAGTGGGTTTTGTTAACAGTGCAGATTCTCACTCTGGGGTCTGGGATAGAGCTAGGATTCTGCATTTTTAACAAGCTCCCAGGGAGCCAAGGCAGCTGATCAAGGATCAGTTATGAGTGGGGTGAGACCAACATTGTTTCTTTCAGGATGGCGTGTGTGTGTGTGTGTGTGTGTGTGTGTGTGTGTGTGTGTGTGTGTATGTGCAGCAGGGGGGCACGGAGGATAGGACAGTTCATTTCATCTCATCTAAAATCTGCAAGGGTCTCCTCTACCCAATTCTACTGGTTTTTTTTCTAAACCCCAAATGGAAAATGAATTCAGTCTTGTTTTTCTCTCTGCTTCCATTTCAATGGGCTGCCCCTGTGGACAACAACAGAGAACTTTCCCACAGAGGAGCTAGTGCAGACCACTGGCCCCTCTGTTTTTCAGCTAAACACCCCTGGATGATGAGTTACTATTGGCCCAGAGCAGAACTTTTGATCTTCTTAGAAAGTCACTCTATTGTTTGCTTCAAAAAAAAAAAAATGCCCTGAGGAGGCTGTCAGTTCCCCCAGTTGAGGCTTGAAACAGATGATGGCCATTTATCTATTTTCAGTCCTTTCAAATTCCTTTTCATTCTTGTGATTTGGGACAGGGGAGAGGGCAGCACCTGAATGGCCTGCTCCTCGCCATTCATTACCCGATAGATCTCTATTAAGCCAAAGAATTTTCTTTTCCCCTGATTGTTTCTTTCCTTCTCGGGATAAAGACCTCCTTTCACCCATTATGCCTCTGATCATTTTGCTGCCCTTTTCGGAAACTTCACTTTGTGGTACTGCTTTCTTTGAGGCCAAGATGATCAAAGTGGCTCTAAGCATACCAGCATTTTTTTTTTTTTTTACAATAAATAGCATTTTCTGGGTTATTTTTCATTTTTCATTCCCATTTTAATGCAGCTCACTCACCTTGCTTGTTCTTTAAACTGTCCCTGCACATTTTCTATGGCTTTCTATCAAACAGAAAAAAAAATCACTTTCACTTACATCAGATATTTGCCCCATACTGAATTTGCCTTAGCTGCATGTTGAGGTTGGAGAGAGAGAGTAAACTGAACTGTCCACCATAATTTTTCTTTTCTTTATTTTGTTCCTTCTGGCATTTCTTTTTCTAATTCATTATTATTAGAATATTCTTCTTTTTAGTTTGAGACAAACAAGGTGGGGGGGGGGGAGAGTTAAAGAGACCATAGCACTGAAGCTTCCTTCAATGTGATTGGGGCCGGGCTTGAACCTGGGTCACACATATGGCAAAGGGGCCCACTAGCTAAGTGAACTATTTCACTAACCCCTTTCTGGGGTTTCTTAAAAGAAACTTACCAGCGGTAAATTTGAGGAGAATTGAGAATGTAAGTTTTTTTTTTTTTTTTAAGTCTTATCAGATCATAGCCTTTCCTCTGGTCAGCCCAAGTGTTCCCTCAGCCCATGGGGCTTCTTGCTTTCTGAGTCAGTCATCTACTGGTTGCATCTGCTTTTGCTTTTCCAAATCCAGCTTACAGCTGTTACTCTGACTGCACCTACAGCAGGTCCTGGAACAATGTCATTTACTCATAGCTTCAGGGAGAAAAGATAATCCCAGGCTGTGGTGAATGAAACTACGTGAGGGCCTGTTTTCATCATAGATATTCCTCTTAAGATGGCAGTCTCTGGGCTGATGGAAGAGTTCACTTGGATAGTGCACTGCTTTGCCATAGGTGTGACCCAGGTTTGAGCCCTGCCCCCACCACATTGAAGGAAGCTTCGGTGCTGTGGTCTCTCTCCTTCATCGTCTCTCTCTTTCTCTTCCTCTCTTTCAAGGACATTTTTAAAAGAACCTGTTGATGAACTTAAGACTTGTCACTTGGGGGTAGGGCAGTGGCGCAGTGGGTTAAGCATATGTGGCGCAAAGCGCAGGGACCGGCGTAAGGATCCTAGTTCGAGCCCCTGGCTCCCCACCTGCAGGGGAGTCGCTTCACGGGCGGTGAAGCAGGTCTGCAGGTGTCTATCTTTCTCTCCTCCTCTCTGTCTTCCCCTCCTCTCTCCATTTTTCTCTTTCCTATCCAACAACAAACAACATCAGCAATGGCAATAACAATAACCACAGCGAGGCTACAACAACAAGGGCAACAAAAGGGGGGAAATGGCCTCCAGGAGCAGTGGATTCATGGTGCAGGCACCGAGCCCAGCAATAACCCTGGAGGAAAAAAAAAAAAGACTTGTCACTTAAGGGGCAATTAAAAAAAAAACATTTATTTGTTTATTCCCTTTTGTTGCCTTTGTTGTTTTATTGTTGTAGTTATTCTTGTTATTGATGTCACCATTGTTGGATAGGACAGAGAGAAATGGAGAGAGGAGGGGATGACAGAGAGGGGGAGAGAAAGATAGACACCTGCAGACCTGCTTCACCATTTGTGAAGTGACCCCTCTGCAGGTGGGGAGCCAGGGGATTGAACCAGGATCCTTACTCCAGTCCTTATGCTTTGTGCCACGTGTGCTTAACCCACTGCGTGCTACAGCATGTGGAGAGCCTCCCTGGGCACCACTGTTACTTCAGGTTTCCAGAAGCTTCTGCTGCATGGTTACCATTGGCTCTGAACACTTTCTCTTTTCTCTGCATTTAGACCAGTCCCTTCCCTGCTTGGACCTTCTGAGCTAAATTTGTTGTCCTTAGAAATATGAGCGCCAAACTCTTTGATTTATGATAGGATGGGGGTGGGGTGTGTGACAGACTTCCACACAATTTGTTTTATGTTTAAATTTCAGTACATAGTTAAGAGACTTCTATTTGTTCCATCCATGCAAACAATCCTATTAACTTTGTTTCTTATGACCTAGCGTCTTGTTTTAAAAAGGCTGTCCCAGCATGCTTTATAGTCTGAAACTCCTATAGGTGACAAAGTGACAAACAAGGGTGTCAGACACAAATAATGTGTCCCCAAGCGCCAAAAGGTACGAAGTAAATTAAGACATCTCAGTTTGAGATGGGCAAAATAGCTCACTTGGGTAGTGTCATGCATCAGTCATGAAAGTTATTTGCATAACCATTATGCTGTCTCTCCAGTCCAATATATATTTCATATCTCTTACTAACAGTAATAGTGACACATACATTTCATATAATGAATTTGTTTACTGACCATGACATACAAATCAAGTTTGTAATGACTTTTTTTTTTAATTAGATAGGCTATAGAGAACTTGAGAGAGGACAGGGAGATAGAGGGAGAGAAAGAAAGGCACCTGTAGGGAGTCAGGTGGTAGTGCAGGGGTTAAGCGCAAGCACAGGGGTTAAGCACATGTGGCCTGAAGCGCAAAGACCGGCGCAAGGATCCTGGTTCGAGCCCCTGGCTCCCCATTTGCAGGGGAGTCACTTCCCAGGCGATGAGCAGGTCTGCAGGTGTCTATCTTTCTCTCCCCTCTCTGTCTTCCCCTCCTCTCTCGATTTCTCTCTGTCCTATCTAACAACGATGACATTAATAACAACAACAATAATAACTACAACAACAATAAAAAACAACAAGGGCAACAAAATGATAAATAAATAAATAAATAAATAAATAAATAAAGACAGATGCAGACCTGCTTCACCACTCGTGAAGCAGATAGCCTACAGTTGGGAAGTGGGGGCTCAAACCTGAATCCTTGCACTTGGTAATATGTGTGCTTAACCACTGCCTGACCTGTAATGACTTTCTAAACCTATAGCAAACAGTGCTATTGCTTGGTGCAGTGGAAAATGGGATGAGTAGGAGCTCCTTTAGTTAGGAATATAGTGTTTTGTTTTGTTTGCCTCCAGGGTTATTGCTGGGGCTTGGTGTCTACGCTATGAATCCAATGCTCCTAGTGATCATCTTTTTCCCCATTGTTGTTGTTGCTGTTGTTGTTAGTTAGGACAGAAAGAAATTGAGAGGGAAGGGGAAGACAGAGGGGGAGAGGGAGATAGACACCTGCAGACCTGCTTCACCACTTATGAAGCGACTCCCCTGCAGGTGGGGAGGCGGGGGCCTTGAACAGGGATCCTTATGCCAGACCTTGCATTTCATACTATGTGCTTAACCTGGTGTACTACTGCCTCGCCCCCAATAATGTAATGCCTTACTGTATGTTTTGTTCATCAAAAATCTGATGATAGCCAGTGGATCATATTGGTTCATCAGCTCAGTGATATTAGGGCTCAAAGCAGCATGTCTGAAATTCTCTTCATATCCTCATGGTTATAGGATGACTGCAGCAGGACTGAGAATCAGGTCCTACCTTCCAATTAAGAAATATAGAGTGGGGGTGGTGGTGCATCTGGTTGAGTGCACAAAATACAATGCTCAAGGACCCTGCTTCAAGCTGCCAGTCTCTACTTGTAGGGAGGGGAGCTTCATCAGCAGTGAAACAGTTCTGCAAGTGTCTCTCTTCCTCTCTGTCTCTCTCTCTCTCTCTACCTCTCCTTTTCTTCTCAATTTCTCTCTCTATCCAATAGATAAATAAATAAATTGTTCTAAAATGCTTTAGAAAAGAAGTACAGAGTAAGGCTGGGGAGATAGCATAATGGTTATACAAAAAAGACTTTCATGCCTGAGGCACCGAAGGTCCCAGGTTCAATCCTCAGCACCACTGTAAGCCAGAGCTGAGCAATGCTCTGGGGAGAAAAAGAAAAAGAAAAAAAGAAAAAAAAAAAAAAGGAAGGGAGAAAGAGAGAAAGAAATATAGAGTAGTTTAGTTTATTTATCATGTTTCAAAATTCAAAGTATCACCCAGTTCCCAAGCCAATGTGGGATGAAATTCTGTCTGTTGGCAAAGAAAACTGGCTTTGAAAAAGTCAGTTAATAAAAGGACATTGAGTGAGGAAATGAATAAGGAGATCAGGTCTTTTCCTTCCATTTTTTTTTAACTAAACCACATCATGAAATTCTCATGCTTTTGCTTTCTTACCTGTAGAACAGAGATAATAATAGCTTACTTTTCTCACAGGGAAGGAGGGCAAAAATGTACACATACAGAAATATTTTGAAGATTATAAAACAGTGTGAAAAAACAAGTTATTATATTTAGTACTTTTTGAAATGGGTGACTATTAGACAAATGCTAAACTACCTCTTGCCAAAAGAACTCATAACCAGGTAGGAAATGCAGGCTGTCCTCTGCAAAAATGGAAATAATCTGGGGTTTATGTATTCACTGATGACAATGGCAAAGTTATTGCAGATAGACTAAAAAGACAATAAAATGTAATGGTTAAGACTGCTTTGGGATTTGTAGTTGCATGTACATTGAAATCCAATCCTAGCATATCCTAGGTGATTTTGGACAGTTGATTCACCTTTTTTATGATACTTCATTATTTTTAAAGGTTATAGAAAGTTTGTTGGAATTAAGAAATAGCCACCAAGAAAAGAAAAGGACAGACAATAACAGGCAGCCATCTGCCTCAAAGGTGAGACAGAGGAGACATGTCAGCAAAGAGAAGAGCGCCAACTCCTGACCTTGTAATTGAGATAGCGGGCCAGGTGGTGACGCATCTGGTTAAGTGAACACATTGCATTGTGCAAGGACCCAGGTTCAATACCCTGGTCCCCACCTGCAGAGGGGAAAGCTTTGTAAGTGGTGAAGCAGGGCTGTGGGTGTCTCTCTGTCTCTTTCCCTTTCTCTCTTTCTATCTCTCCTACCCCTCTCAATTTGTCTCTGTCTCTATCCAATAATAAATTAATAAAGAAATAGGGAGATAGCTAGAGAGAGGACCAGGGTACAGTTCAGCTCTGGCAGAAAGTGGTGCTGGGAATTGAACCTGTGACCACAGGCATGCAAATTGGTGCTGTGATAGGCTGAGCAATTTCTTTGGTCCTCACTTTTTAAAATTTTTTTATTTTACACTCTTTGACCATCAAACAGAAAAACCAAACAGCCAGAGAAGCAGCAAACTCTTTCTTCACATTTCTTTGGAAATGTGAAGCCACATGAAGTATGTACAAAATGTTTAACACTGTGTCTTGCATCAGAAAGATAAACCCCATACATGTTAACATGTGATTCATTAGAAATTTCTCCTTTGTCCAATCCTTCCTTCATCTCTTCAGAAACCAGGTGCCCTGGCATCCCTGGGAAATGACTGTCTTTGACTGTATTGACCAGGAACTGAATGATCTTGGTATTCACACAAGTTCCCTGAAGCTTCATATTAACCCTTTTCGCAGGATGGCTATTGACAATTTACCCTTAGTCTTTGCTTCCTGTCTTCTCACTGACTTTGGCATTGGGAGGAATTCTGTGTTTACAAGCTCTGAGGTTACAAGGGAACAAGGAGTCCCAATCTCTGTCTGTCTTTGGCTTCTGGGTGAAGAGAGAGTGCAAATGACTCCAACCAGATTTCCCCCCAGGCCTTGAGGACTACAGCAGGTGAGAGATGACAAAGTGTCAAGAGATCATTCAAAAAAAGGAGACTCCCTCCTTCAGAAATGACCTCCCTCCCCACCCCTACCTCATCCCATGCTGAGTCTGGCTCCTGCTTTATATCCATTAATAATAGTTGGAGAATTTTGGGAGTAAAAGCATGATTCTTGCTGAGTTAAGAAAAAGTATTTAGCAGAGCCTCTCATTCTTTTTCTCTCTTTCTGTCTCTGCCAGCTCCCAAGCTTTTTCACTATTTCTTTTTTTTTTTTTTTTCCTCCAGGGTTATTGCTGGGCTCGGTGCCTGCACCATGAATCCACCGCTCCTGGAGGCCATTTTTTCCCCTTTTTGTTGCCCTAGTTGTTGCAGCCTCGTTGCGGTTATTATTGCCATTGTTGACATTGCTTTGTTGTTGGATAGGACAGAGAGAAATGGAGAGAGGAGGGGAAGACAGAGAGAGAGGGGAGAGAAAGACACCTGCAGAACTGCTTCACCTCCGGTGAAGCGACTCCCCTGCAGGTGGGGAGCCGGGGGCTCGAACTGGGATCCTTACTCAGGTCCCTGCGCTTTGCGCCACGTGCGCTTAACCCACTGCGCCACCGCCCAACTCCCTTCACTATTTCTGACTCTTGTATTTGTTCTTCATTTTACTCCTTGGCCCCTCCTGTGTGTATACAAACTGACCTTGTGGTGCAACGGTAGCGCGTCTGACTCCACGTAGTGTGTATCTGTTCTTACATCAAATAGAAAAGTCAAACATCGAACTCTTCCATAACAAAAGATAAGAAAAAGTACTTACAGGACCAGGTGGCAGTGCACCCCTTGAGCACATGTTACCATATGCAAAGACTTGGGCTCAAGCCCTCTGTCTCAAGCTCCATGGGGCTGGGAGAGCTTCAAGAGTGGTAAGACAGTGCTGTAGGTGTCTCTCTTTCTCCCCCTCCTTGATATTCTCTTCCCTTCTCTATTTCTATCTCGACACCATAAATAAATACTAAAGAAAAGGGAAGTCTAAAATAAAATGGTGAAGTCATAAAAAAAGAAAAAATGTAGGGGAATTGGGTGGTAGACCACATGGCACAAAGCACAAGGACCAGTGTAAGGATCCCGGTTCAAGTCTCTGGTTCTCCACTTGCAAGGGGGGTTGCTTCACAAGCTGTGAAGCAGGTCTGCAGGTGTCTATCTTTCTCTCCCCCTCCTCTCTCTATTTCTCTCTGTTCTGACAACAATAATAATAACCACAACAACGATAAAATGACAAGGGCAACAAAAGGGGAAAAATAGCCTCCAGGAGCAGTGGATTCATAGTGCAGGCACCGAGCCCCAGCAATAACCCTGGAGGCAAAAAAAAAAAAAAAAGGAAAAGAAAGAAAAAGAACAATGTAGTTAGTGGTTGGGGAAGAGGGTGTCTCAGTGGCAGGGTACAAAGTTGGAACCCCCAGCACCATGAATATGCCACTAGAGCTGCACTTTTTCCTTCCCTTTCCTTTCCTTTCCTTTCCTTTCCTTTCCTTTCCTTTCCTTTCCTTTCCTTTCCTTTCCTTTCCTTTCCTTTCCTTCCTTTCCTTTCCTTTCCTTTCCTTTCCTCTCCTTTCCTTTCCTTTTCTTTTTTTCTTTTCTTTTCTCTTCTCTTCTCTTCTCTTCTCTTCTCTTCTCTTCTTTTCTTTTCCACCCCATTTTATTGGATAGGACAGAGTGAAATTTAGAGGGGAATGGGAGACAGGGATAAAGGAAGAGAGACACTTTCAGACCTGCTTCATCGCTTGTGAAGATTCCCTGCTGTAGGTGGGAAGCAGGGACTCAAACTCAAGTCCTTGCTCATATATTTAACCAGGTGTGCCACAGCCTGGCCCTGCTGCTCTTATGTTAAGAAATAAAATAATGTAAAACAAAACAAATCTTTAAAAATAGGTAGTACAGGGGCTGGGCAGTGGCTCACCTGGCTAAACCCACATAGTACTAAACACATGAATAAATCCAGGGACCCAGGTTCGAACTCCTGGCTCCCCACCTGCTGGTGAAGCAAGTCTTCAGGTGTCTATCTTTCTCTCCTCCTCCCTATATCCCTTCCCCTCTCAATTTCTCTCTGACCTATCCAATAAAATAGAAAAAAAATAAATAGTATTCAGCATGTTAAGGTTATAATGGAAGCTTGGCCTAGGCTTTTTTCTCTTAGAGAGAAAACTTGGAACCACCATAGTGGCATCCTTTAAAGTAGAATTGTAGGGGGCTAGACCAAGAGATTAGGACCTTCAATTCTTGGTAGGTTAAAGGGAAGATGATATAGACCCCTTCCTGCTTTAAAACAGGAGAGTTGGTAGGCAAGGTTAGTCTCTTTCTTTTTCAATGTCTCTCCAGTGTCAAAGCCACCAAGCCCCCTAACTGTCTTGTATTTTTTCCTCTCCTCTAAGTCAGAGGTCCAGCTATCTTAGGGATGTTGTCTGGTTGGGTTTACAGAAACCTTTGGATGGTTTTGGGACTGGTCTGTAGACTCCAGAAGTCCACCATGTCACAGCTCTATTCCTTCAACTCCAGCTGCTCCTATACAGAGTTCAAAACTGAGAACTGAATTTCTTGGCTTCCTTTTTGGAGCCAATGTTCTGTTCTGTGATGTACTTAATTGGGCTTTGTACTTGTTCCTTTTCAAAATTATCATTTCATTGAAGGGTTAATGGTGTACAGTACAGTTTTTGACATGGCTACAATTCCTCATCTCCCAGTGACAGGTGTCTGCAAAAACACTCTTACCCCCCCCACACACACATACACATTAGATCCTTTTCCACCATCGTGCACCAGGGCTCCAAACCTCCCCTTCAACTCTGCCACTTCTCTTCTTCTCCCTCCCAAGAGTCCTTTGCTTTTGCCCAATACACCGAATCCAGTCCAAGTTTTGCTTTGTGCTTTCCATTTCTGTCAAAATAGATAATACAATAAGATAATACAATAGCTGAAAAAATATTAAATGGAGATAAACTTACTCTTTTTTTATTGACTTAATAGTGATCAACAAGACCATAGGATAAGAGGGGTACAATTCCACACAATTCTCAACACCAGACTTCCATATCTCATCCCCTCCATTGGAAGCTTTCCTGTTCTTTATCCCTCTGGCAGCATGGACCCAGGATCATTATGGGGTGCAGAAGGTGGAAAGTCTGTCTTCTGTAATTACTTCTCTGCTGAATATGGGCATTGGCAGGTGAATCCATACTCCCAGCCTGTTTCTGTCTTTCCCTAGTGGGATAGGGCTCTGGAGAGGCAGGGTTCTAGGACACATTGGTGAGGTCATATGTCCAGGGAAGTCAGAGTGGTATCATGGTAGCAACTGGAACTTGGTGTCTGAAAAAGCATTAAGATATAAATCAGAACAAATTGTTTAATAATCTGCAACCTAAAGGCAAGAAACAATAGAGCAGATGAGATTTGGGATCTCCATTTTGGAAAAAACTAGGAAGTCTATTTTAGGTATATTCCAAGGAACCTATGTTGTTCCTGATGGAAATGACAAGTGGTAGTGGAAAGAGGGATCTGTTAGCAGACTAGGCTCATCATGTCTATGTGGGAATCCCAGGACTCCCTGACTAGGGGCCCAGATGTTGAGGTGTCCTGGTAGTGACCAAAAGAGCCATCATTAAAATATGCCAGTCTCTTGTCCTTATCTAGCTTTTGTAGTCCTTACTTTGACAAGGTTAGCCTTAGAGTGATTGAGAGAACTGAAATAAGAAGTAGGTGAGGAGGATATCTAGGTTTTACCAAGACACTGCTCTTCCCCTGCTCCCAGAAAAGGCAAAAACACCTTTGTCTCTCAGTACTCAGTTTTCCCTCCTAAAACTGAATGGTCATATGGAACTAGAAAACCCAGATGCTATGACCATCTACTGCCGGTGAGTCAACCTGAGCTCCAGTGAAAGCCCTGGACATGACTGACCTACTAGCCACCATCCTTCAGGGTCTGGACCCAGAATAACAATCACAATCCTTTCTTGCTCTTAACTATTCTTCTGTTTTCCTTTTCCTCCAAGCTGAAGAAAGTATGTTTTAGTTTCCCTCAATCTAAAGAATGAGCTTGTTCTGAGACCAGTTCCCCTGAGGTGTTAACCCTTGTGGTTTTTTGTTTGTTTGTTTGTTTTTGGTTTTTTGCATGAATTTGCAGATAACTTCTCAGTAATCAGCTTTCCAAGCTCAGCTTCCAGTCACCCGGGGGGTTATACAGCTGTGGTTTCATGCACAGATGTTCCAACTAAGATGTCCAGGTTCCAGTCTTCACCTCTCTTTTGAATACCCAGCTCCTCATATGCAAATGGATGTTAATAAAACATCACACAGAGGCCATTTGTACAACATGGAGCCACACCTGGAACTTATATGTGACAGTTCAAAGTAGTCATGTTATAGTAATAGTAATAATAATAATAGAGAATTCAGACAAACCTTTATTTTATATTTCTCCTGCACTTTTCAAGTAGTGACATTGAAGACAATTTGAAACATAGCTGCAAATAGTAAAAAAAAAATTATAAAGATAAAAAATAAATGTAGATGCATTGTGAAGCAGAGTACAGTGTTCTCATACAATTTTTAAGATCAAACAGGTGACTTCCAAAAACTTTCCTGCTTATAGTGCTTTGCTTCAGGCTTCCCCTCTGACAGCCTGCGGGCAGAAGCTCTTTTCTCTGCTGTTGGAGTTATTTCAAAGACTTGAGGAATAAACAGTATAGCTTAAATAGAAAAGGGACAGATGCAAGAACTATGTTTTGTGAGGGGCCGGATTAATGTATGCTGGCTATAGAAAGTTAGTAAAGAGACTGTAAGTTTGAGAGGTCCTTCTCATATTTGACATTGAGACACTAGTTCCTTATCAGCCATTGCCACCAAACCAGTGCCCCTGCCTGGACTGTAGAGAAAGCATCACCGAAGTTCTCATCATCAGGGAAGGCTGCTTGGAGAGCTTTGGGATCAGGAATAAGTATCTTCAGTTTTTCAAACCTTGGGTTTCCCATCCAGTGAATGGGTGTATAGTAGCGTATAGGTTGTGGTAGGGCAAGACATACATCTCCAAATTACCTAGCATGTATGTCATACCTTTCAAACATCACTGCTCATGCCCATGGGCACATCCTTGACCTTGGGGTTTTGTGAGGTCCTCCTCACTGGCATCCGGATTCTGTACTTACCACACCCTTCCAGTGGCTTCCACTATCTACACAGCAAGCAAAATCTTTGGGAGTGTGAGCTCCATCTGGAAGGCTGGGAGGGATGAGCAGACAGCATGTCAAGTCAGTGAAACAATGGTCTCTCACTGTTTACAGGATACCATTTGGGGGGGGGGGACTCTTCCAGCTTATATACAAGTCTGGCTTTGGCAGTGACAACCTTCTGCCCACATATTTGCAGAGAAATCTAGTCCTACCCCCCCTTTTTTTTTTGTAAAGATGCATTCATTTATTTGCATGACACAGAGAGATGGAGGAGAGAGAGCTAGAGCATCACTCTGGCACACACACACTTCTGGGAACAGAACTCAGAATCTCATGCTTTGTGAATCCCAAACTCTAGCCACTGTGACAGACAACTCCAAAGCCACATCCAGCCTCATTCTTTCCATGCACACCTCAGAGAATCATATTCAAGCCCCAGACCAGATGTGTGTGCTGTTTTACTTCTTTGCAGCAGGCAAAGAGGAGTCTCCCCATGCAGGAAACCACAACGCCTATAATTGCTCTAAGTATCTAAGGTGTCAGGCCTCTGCTACCCAGTGAGGCTGCAAACCAGCTTTTTCATCATAAAGGAATGAGCTGCCAATGATTTTCATAGCTTGATTAACGCTCTTCAAACTGCTCTCCATTGGGTGCAGAAGTGAAGCCCAGGGAAGATGGATGTTTCCTATTACTTGATGTAATGACTGTGAGGCCGGCTAATGAAACCTTTACAGCCTGAGTTTACAGGGGCGGGGGGCGGGGGGGAACCCAACAAACACAGATCAATACCCTGAGTTACGGTTCCAATGCATTGATAAATGGGTGACAGGCTATGGACTTGGCCTCAGTACAGGAAAGGAGAATGAGGGAGTTAGTACATGGGGAGAAAAAAAACTGGAGAGAAAAAAAATAGTCAAAGTAGGAGTAAACCACAGTTTGGATGGACTGGTTCCAAGGGCTCCAAAGAAAGGTATACAATGTGGACATATCATTATCCAGAGAAGGGTCAGATGCCCAGGACACTGGAGAGGGCGTGGCCATCCATCCATAGCTGAAAGGAAAGAGTCCGGAAATGAGGAACAGAGCAGGAACCCCAAAATGGGGACCCCTGCTTCAGCTTTCACAGTCATAGTGACAGTGGGCAGCCCCTTATCTCTGTGCTAATTAAAACCTCACCCCACTGTTCCTGCTTCGAGTTCTCATTAGATTTGTCTGGTGGTGGTACAAGCATCCTTTTGTGTCCTGAGTCCTTGAGCAGATCCCCCCAAGTGGTGGGCCAGCGACCTGGCTCGGCTGGGCCCTCTGTTCTCTTGCCCTTTAGAAGCAACCCTCGGGCAAGGTGATACCAACTGCTGGCTCAGGCTGGCCAAGAAAGTCTCAGCTTCTGACAGACTGCCCATTCATCTTCACAGACAGGGGGCCTGTGTGCAACTTGTGGCTCGGGTGGGAATGCAAACTGAGAAATCCATGGCTTCTGCAGGAGGGCCCAGTCTCTAGTCTCTGTCTAAATGCTACCAGGACCACCCTTCTTCCTGTTCCCCTCACTTCCCTACATGGATATAGCATTTTCTTCTTTGACTTTGGGTTCATTGTAATTTATATGTGTCAGAATTTTCACAATAGAGAGAGAAGCCAAAGCACTACTCTGGTACATGTGACACCAGGGATTCAACCAGGAGCACCTCAGGCACATTAAACCCAGAGTTCTACCAGTTGAGCCACTTCCCAGACACCATTATTGGCTTCCTAATTGTATTCACTGTCTGCCTCCCCAATTTCGATTGTAGGAAAGGGGCATTTTGTGCATTTGGGACATTGTTGTATACACAGAACATAGAGCCCCCTGTTAGGTATGTAATAAAGACCTAGTAGATTCTTACTGAATGTAGAAATGAATGAGGTCACCGTGCTTTTCGTACTCTATTTACTCTTGGTAGAACCAAAGTTGGGTGCGTGTGTGGTTTCATTGCTCTAGGCTGCTTTTTTTTCCATTCAGAGAGAAACAGAGGGAGTAAATGAGGGAGAGAGAGTCCACAGCACCAAAGCTTTCCCCCATTGCTATAGAACCTCTCATGGTGGCAGGGGCTCCTCAGACCTGGATTTCAGGCATGGCAATGCAGGCAGCCTACCTGGTGAGCTATCTCTTCTGCTGGAGGTCGCTGTGCTGTACTGACTTAGCGGCCACCGACCCCTGCTCAGGCTTCCTTTCTGGAAAATGGAGGCAAACCTCCTTGTTTCATTTTCAGGGACATGAAAAGGGGAGCTTGATTCACATTTATGAAGAGTTTGAAAGACATGAGCCACTATAAAAGCAGCAGGTATACCTTCTTTCCATTGCCCTGGACCCCCTCACCACAGACCACGTGACCCTGAACAAATTGCCCACCGTAAGGATGTCTCTGCTATGGGCTTGAAACTCCTGGATCCACAAAACATCTCCATGAGTCTTTGTCCAGAGACTTAAAAAAAAAGATAGAGACAGAGAAGACATAGAGAAAGAGAGAACAACATCAAAGCTTCCTTCAGTGTGGTGGAGGCCAGTCTCGAATCTGGGTCATGTACATGACAAAGCAATATACTAGTCACATAAGCTATATTGCTGACCCAGACAAGTTGTTTTTTGGGGGAGAGGGATACTGCCCCCAAACTAGAACTCAGACCACTGCTTTGTGTCTGCAGGGTAAGTCGTGTAAGGGGGACATCTGCCAAGCAAAAGGTGACAAAAGGTGCTATGAATAAAATCTGAGCACCCAGCTCTCAGGAGTTGTTTTTTAAATCCAGGGGCTGCCATTGTCACCAGCTCTCCTTCTGCAAAGCCCCAGGCAGGATTCTCATGGGAGCACAACTCCCTCAGCTCTGCTGAGTCAGGAGGGACAGGTGAATCAGCACTTGACACTCAAAGTTTGATAATCACCCTGCGTACTGGGTGATAAAGTGGGCCTGGATAGAAAGCCACAGCTGGTGTCTAACTGGGGCAGCAGGCAGTAGGGCTCAGGATGCCTGCAGCGAGGATGGACGTGGGGTTAGCCCCTTACTCCCTTTCCTCACAGGTCTGACGCTAGTTTCTCCAGTCCTACTTCTCCACCCCTGTCTCTCTGCATGAGCATCATTCAAGTCTCAGCAGCAGAAGAGAAAGAGAACTGCTCTGAACAGCGCCCGGTGCCCATTCTGTCATCATGTCACTCTTCACCAAAGTTTGATGATGTGCATGGAATCCCATTCACAGATGAGGAAACTGATGTACAGCAAGAACAAGGAACTGGCCAAAGTTGGGGTGCAGAGAAGGGACAGAAATAGGACTCCAGGGGCATCGGGTGGTAGCACAGTGGGTTAAGCACAGGTGGTGCAAAGCTCAAGGACCGGCGGAAGGATCCCAGTTCGAGCCCCTGGCTCCCTACCCGGAGGGGAGTTGCTTCACAGGCGGTGAAGCAGGTCTGCAGGTGTCTATCTTTCTCTCCCCCTCTCTGTCTTCCCCTCCTCTTTCCATTTCTTTCTTTCCTATCCAACAACGAATGACATCATCAACAACAATAATAACCGCAACAAGGCTACAACAACAAGGGCAACAAAAAGGGGGAAAATGACCTCTAGGAGCAGTGGATTTATGGTGCAGGCACTGAGCTCCAGCAATAACCCTGGAGGCAAAAAAGAAAGAAAGAAAGAAAGAAAGAAAGAAAGAAAGAAAGAAAGAAAGAAAGAAAGGGGACTCCAGCCCTTCCGGTTATGATTTCAAAGCCTGTGACCATCACCTAATCACACCCCAAGACACTGAAGGCTCACCAGACAGTACATTGCACAGCTTGGACTCACCCCAGAGTCCCTCAGGGATGAGACACCTGGCTCAAGAATCCTACAACAGACGAAGCAGTGGTTCACTTGGTTAAGCACACACATTACCACGCACAAGGGCCTGGGTTCAAGCCATGCTCCCCATCTGTGGAGGGGGGGGGCACTTTATGAGTGGTGAAGCAGGTCTGAAAATGTATGTCTTTCTCCTTCTGCATCTCCCCTTCACCTCTCAATCTTCTTCTATTTGTGCTATCAAGTAAAACAGAAAGAAGAATCCTACATCTGGATACACAATAGTGAGAACCAAATGCTGCAAAACAAAAGCAGACAAAAACCAGGCAGCATTACATAGGACAAGGAGGCTATCAACAGTAGCAATGACTAGAGTCTTCTTCTGGCCTGTTGCCTGATAGAATGTAAAAGGACCACAGGGTGGATGGGACTTGGGCAGGGAACCAAAACAGCCTGGTTCCTGTGGACCTGGAATCATGATCAAGAGAAACTTGAGTTACTACTTGTTGAGTTATAGCATGTTGGATTACATACACACACACACACACACACACACACACAGAGAGAGAGAGAGAGAGAGAGAGAGAGAGAGAGAGAGAGACCTGCCTTATTTACTACTTACAGCAATCCTGTTAGGTGGCTCTTATTCCCATTTTCTTCTCATTCTGCACATGGAGAAACTAACGCCTGTCCAGGTGGCTCAGATTTTGGAGTCTGCATGAAAGGACTGCAACAGACATGACCCGGGCACTGTGCAAGGCTGGAGGGCTGAGCAGAGGCAGAGCCCAGAGGGAAAAGCAAGCAAGAGAAAGCATGTGAGTGCTAGCTCTTCCTGTAAGGCATTTGCTAGCTCCCTGACCCCATCTCCCCACAATCACTGCTCACCATTTGAGAGTCATGTAAAGAAAGCACTAGCTATCTGAAACCTTCCCGACCTCCCCAGTTAGGCCTTGGAATTTGGGAACCTAACATAATCACTTCACACCTCACCTAACTGGCAGGCATTCAGCTGTTGGTAGCCTGCAAATGAAGGGCTAAAGGAAAGATCTAGGTGGCGTAGCCTGTGGGAATCAGCAGTGGTGGAGATGTGAGTTTGCCTGTGCTGCCCTGAGAGTAGGTTATTACTGGACAGCCTGCATTTCAGGACTGGGCTTCTTTTACTTTTCACCATTGATGCCATTCACCTGGTCATCAACCAGGAAGGCAGTTGAGGGTCAAGGATGCTCATCTAACTCTGAACTTGTGAGAAGCCACTCTTGCTCATTAGAGAAGAGCTAGCACAGACTGGTGAAATAGCTCACTTGGAGAGTGTGCTTCTTTGTCATGTGTATGACTCAAGTTCCAGTTCAGACTTCACTACGTTGAAGGAAGCTTCAATAATGTCTTCTCCATCATTTTCTTTCTGCCTCTCTGTCTCTATCTAAAAGGATATAAATAAAAAACTTTAAAAAACATAAAGAAGAAAGAGAATAGCTAGCTTGTCTTGAAGTGTCTTTTGGGAATGTCCTATACTTTCATTAGCTCAGGAAGTCACAAAACAGCAATTGTGCATTTTTTTTTATTAAGTATGAGCTTTTGGTTCTCTCAGAGAAATGGGGAGGGAGAGAGATAGAGAGACACCTGCATCATTACTTCACTGCTTATGAAGCTTCTCTCCTAAAGGTGGGGAGTGGGGCTCTTTCCCAGCTGTTCACGCATGGTGGCGTGTTGACTTGACCAAATGTGCCATTGACCAGTCGTTTCTGTTTTACTCTGTACCTATCCCCACCCCATGTCTCTATAAAGAAACAAATCAGAAGAAAAAATTGCCCCTAGGAGCAGTGGAGCTATGCAAGCACAGAGCCCTTGTGATAACCCTGGCAGCGAATACTTAAATAAATGCAGGTAAGGATGAGAGAATGGTGTAAATTGGAAGCTAGAGAAAGTGGCAGAGGCTTTACTGTTTAATGGTCAGCTTTAGCACGGCTCTCAGACCAACTCTTAAAGGAGAGTTGTAATCTAGCCTGGTTTCTTCACAGTGGCTCGGACCGAAAATAGATGGATCAGGGGTTCCTGGCTGATGTAGAGTCCTGCTTCTCAGTGGCAGAGTCACCATGTTGTTTTCTTTTATAAAATTTTTATTAGTGATTTAATAATGATTGACAAGATTGTAAGATATAACAGGGGTAAAATTCCAGTTTCCATCATCAGAGTTCTGTGTACCATCCCCTCCATTGGAAGCTTCCCTATCCTATATCCCTCTGGAAGTATGGACCGAAGATCTTTATGGGGTGCAGAAGGTGGGGAGTCTGGCTTCTGCAACTGCTGCTCCACTGGACAGAGAGTGAGGCCTCTCTTGCTTCAGCTTCCACCCAAGTCCAAGAGTTTACTCTGCAAACAAAGAGCCTTTCCAAGAAGCTGTTTGGGACAAAAAGAAGGTGCAGTTGTGCTTTCCTCTGGCTTTGGGAGGCCCTGCCTTCTGGGCAGTAGGGGTTTCCTTGCCATGGGGAGGCAAAGGCAGGTGGTTCTTGAACACTGAGGGAGGAGGAGAGGGGCAGAAAACTTTTCAGAATGCCCTACCATCCCCTCACAACCATTCCCTCAGCCCTCTCACCTGGCTAGTTCCATCTAAAGACTGCTTCCGGAATGGGGGCTCATGGTTGCTAAGCAAATCTGAGCTGATTGCTATATGCATGGAGTTCTGTGGAATCTCCGAGGAGTGGCTCAGGATGGAACAAATCACTTGGCCAGAGTAATTGGTTTCTGTGCTATGAGTCCAGGCAGCTTTCTGGAAAGGAAGCAACATTTTTTTAACTGGTTGTAAAGAGTGATCTTGCCCTGCCTCTGACAGGGCCTGGCTGTGGTGCCATCATGGCCTATCAGGGCCTCAGTTTCCTAATCGATAGAGGAGGACACTGGCCCAGAGCCCAGGCTTGTCAGCTACACACTTGGAGGCCACCACAAAGGTGGTGCTGAGGGGGACGCTGTGATCCCCATCTCTGTTGCCACCAGATCACCTATGCTTTTATCTCTTTACTGCTTTTCAGCCCCGCATGGTTTTCGATTAGAAGGAAAATATTTGGTGGCTAAAAATAACCCAGAACCCCTTGACTAGTTGATCTTGAAGGTGCTCTTTAGCTCTCTAATTTTAAGGTAGCACCTGCTAATTGGATCTGATCATAAACCCAGGTCAAAGTCTAACAGCTTGTGGTAAGAAATCCTGAGGCCGCCTTTCAACTCATTTTTTGCAATTTGCTCGCTTCTTTACATTTGACACCGGGGGTTAAATCTGTAGCTGTTTTTGTGTGGTGTATGAGCAGTTTTGTTTTACAGCTAATTCTCGGCGCACTGGGAGATTACAATGAAGGCAATTTTGTTTCATTTTCCCTCTTGGGTGGCTCTAGTGGGGAGGTCTATGAGGAAGGCTAAGGTTCACCTTGGCCCATTTCTTCTGGGAAATCCTAGAAACATAACCTTATCCTGGGAAGGATCATCACACCATGGAGAGTCAAAGTGACTTGCATTCATGGCCACAGGAGAAGGTCTCCCTTCCTGTCCTTATGTCATAAGACATTGACTTCTAAAGCACTCACTAGGTGCAGAAGGTCAAAGGCAAGGACAGATTTCCTGACATTGTCAGAATATGCTCTGTGACTTCAGTCCTTCTCTGTCTACTCCTTTCCTATTTGTGTTTGTGTTCTGGAAACCATACTGGGAAACCTATACTCTGAGAGAGAAAGAAAGAGAGAGAGAGAGAGAGAGAGAGAAAGAGAGAGAGAACAAACTCCTACTTCAAAAGATGTTTTGCATGTCCTTTCTTTTAAATATATATATTTTAATTTATTTGATAGGACAATAAGCAATTGAGAGGGAAGGGGAGATAGGGTAGGAGAGAGAAAGAGAGACACCTGCAACACTGTTTCACCAGTGGTGAAGCCTCTCCCTTGAATTCAAGTCCTTGCCTAAGTATCATGTGTACTCAACCAGGTATGCTGCCCTCCCTTACATTTCCTTTCTATGTCAACTTTGTTGAAATATGACTGACAGGCAATAAGATGAAGCAGTTTTGTGTATGTATTCACATGTATGTCAATGTGAACCACTCCCAGTCAAAATAAACTGAACTCCTTCTGCCTTTCACTCATTCTTACCCACTAGACCACCAGATCATAGAGTTGGCATGCCACCAGCACAGTGGATAAGACTACACAGTGGAAGGGAGTGTGGTGGAGTGGTGAAAGTGATGTATATCTTAATTTAAAATTTTTTTAAATTATTACCAGCAGGGTGATCATTGGAGCTTGGTGTCTGCAGTCATCCACTACTCCTGACAGCCATTTTTAAATGTTTTTATTTATTCCCTGATTGAGCCAGAGAGATATTAAAAAGGAAATGGGAGATAGAGAGGCAAAGTAAAAGGGAGACATCTGCTGCACTGCTTCACCTTTCACAAAGCTTCCCTCCTGCAAGAACCAGGATCTTCAGCCTGTGTCCCCACGTGATAACATGTGTAGTCTGCACGGTGCACCAGCCCCCAGCTCCTGCTGTCTGTCTTGAATGAATCTGAGTTTTGTGAAATACCTTTGTCCACATCCAAGCAAGTGGACACTTAGAGCATGTTAAATTTACAGTTGGCTAAATTGAAGCTGGAAAATGACCCGTCATTCTTTGTTTTGGGTGGGGGTGCCTGGCCTAAGGCACAGGAGATTGTGCCCCTCCTGTGATAAATTTTCCATTCAGAGAGAGAGAGAGACAGAGACAGGGAAAGAGGGTGAGACATTTCAGCACCAGGACTTCCTTTGATGCTGCTGTGACCTTCTCATGTGGTGTCAGGGCTGAAATTCAGGTCACACCCAAGGCATGTACTCTTTCCCATGTGAGCTATCTCTATGACCCTAAATAAATGCCTTTATTCCATACCCTGTAACATGTAACAGAGTTCAAAAGAAGAGCTCTCACTGGCCTATTTCATCGCAGTGACTCCTTATGGATGTGGAATACTTTTCAGATTTATTTCTTGGCCAGAAGCCAAATGGACAAGTGAATTATGTGGGGAATATTTATCAATTATAGATTCTGATCCCAAAACCTCTTGAAATCCCTCAAATTTGCAAAACCACACTGAGTAAGTTTAATCTACATATTCTCTTAATTTCTCTCTCTCTCTACAGGGGGAACACACACACACACACACACACACGAGCTTTGGTCACAGATACCAATGAGCTTCTGTATCAACCTTAACTCAATCACTGAAAGCCTTGATTGTAAGACAAATTCCTGAACATGGATTGATTGGTCACACCCACAGACCACAATCAAGGGTTTGATTGGCTTACATCTTCGAGCTAGAATTAGATCTGGCTGGGTGGAGTGTTTTGATTGACTTTGCATCTGGGTCAGTCCAAAAATTACAGGTCCCAGGGAATAGCCACGCTGCTCTAAGAGGTTTTCATCTTGTGCTGCCAGAGCCACTTTGGGTGCATGATTGACTGATGGATCCCAATCCAAATCCAATTGCTCATCCTCTCTGCCCAGAAGGACTGGGGATGTATTGATCTCCATCCAAGCTCATCTAGGGAGAACAATGCCGGACGGCAGACAGAGAGAGACAGAGAGAGAGAGAGAGAGAGAGAGAGACGCTCTGGGCCCTGCTTTGTGCTGCCATTGTTCCTTCTGCCAACTCAGACCAAGGCTTTATCTGCAGCCCTTTCCGCAGCTGGCAGGCACAAGTCCCTGCCTCAGACCCATCTGATTCACCATTCCGCTGCATGTCCTTTGATGGCATATTCATTTAGTCACATTACAGTCATACAGATGCAAGGCTGACCCAGTTAGCTCTACATGCGTTGTGAATCGAGTTAATTGTCTATCAACTAATTGCATAATTCATTTATTAATGTGGCGAATTAAAATCTGACTGTCAGGGTGCCTCTGCAGAGAGTATCAGGGTGAGTGAGAAGAGGGGCCTGGTGAGATTTTTCAGACGTTTTCTCTCCATTTATTTGGGGAAAATCAGTTTCTGTGAACTGAACAAGGCAGAGCTTTGTAAAAGTCCTAGCTGCATTACTAAAAATATCAATAATCCTTTATCTCTGGCTGCATAATTTTCAAGGGCAAATATTTACAGACGGCACTGGCGCCACCCCAAATAATGATTCTTAAAACACGTATTTCTACTTTTCCAAGGATGTCCAGGTGTTCTGTTCTGTACACCCAACACCTCTTTGTGAAATGTTGGCAACATCTGTTGCCAACTAGCTCTCTGTTCAGTGGTCTGGGGGAGTGCATTCTTAATTCTCATGGGACCCTCAAATCCCAGTCTCAGATGTGGGTCTCATTCTTTTTTATATATAGTGATGGAGAGAAATAGAGAGGGTGAGAGAAAGAGAGACATCTGCAACACTGCTTCACCACTTGTGAAGCTTCTTCTCTCCAAGGGGGATCCAGGGGCCTGAACCTAGGTCCTCATGCATAGTAGTAACATGTATACTCTACCAGGCATGCCACCACCTGACCCCTTGATTTGCTGTCTTCTGAAAGAGTTTGCTCCTTGCCAGCTCCAAGGAGTTAAAAGCTTCTTTTTTTTCTGTACTTTTTCTGCACTGCTTCTTTCTCTCACATACCTGTCCAGAGCAGACTATCTTACTGCTTCCCTCAAAGTCTGTTCCATCATTTCTTTGGAGGATGAGTTATCATGCATCCATCTGTCATTTGACTCCTTGGGCAGGAGAATAGCTCCCATGTGCACTGTGTCCTTGGTTGGACTTTTCCACAAGGAGAAAGAAGACAAGAGACCCAGTACAGAGATAGGAGAAATAGCTCTACTGGGAGAGAACCCTCATGTTTGAGGCTCTGGGTTCTAAGCCCTGTGCCACCTGTACCATAGTGGTACTCTAGCTTCTGTGTCATGTGACACTTTTTTTCTCTACCTCATGTAAAATAAATGTAAAATTCAGTACACGTGGGTAGGAAGTGAACCCACAAAGCATTGCAGGAAGAAGCAGAGAGGGATGACAAGAACAGGAAGGAGGGTGGAGGGTAGATAGCATAATAGTTATGAAAAGAGCCTCTCATGTTTGAGGCACCAAAGTCCCAGGTTCAATCCCTGCACCATCATCAGCCAGAGCTGAACAGTGCCCTGGTAAAAAAACAAACAAACAAACAAACAGGAAGGGATCTGATAAGGGACACAGCATCATCATTGGGGACAACTGAGGTTTAATCTGAGTAAGAACCTCTTAAAGTGTCCTCCAGTTTACCCAGAATAAAGAAGTCACTGAATATGTCTTCCAATTCTCACCCATCACTGCTTGAGGCTCCTCTGAGGAGTGTTAACTTCTTGGCACTTGTGGGGGTACACACTGAGAGCGAGGGAGAGAGAGAGAGAGAAAGAGAGAGAGAGTCTGTTCCACAGGATCCTGTAAACGTGTGGAGTCACTGAGGGCCAAGAAGATATAAGCAGATGAGAACAGGGCATGGAGACCATAGAGTGACCCAATGGTCCTTAGCAGATTACCCTCCTCCTCTTTCTCCTCCTCCTTTCCTCTCATTCTCCCCCTTGCTCCTCCTCTCCTTTGATCCTCTTATGTCCTCTTATATCCATCTTCCTCTTCTTTTCCCTTCTTCTACTCCTTTCTCCTCTTTCTCCTCTTCTCTTTCCTCTTCTCCCTTCCTTTTTTGTTATCTGTGTCTGGCTTTCTAGAAACTAATGAACTCAAAACAGCTGCTTTTCAGTCTATCCTGCAGGCCTGGTCTCTACAGAGATAAATATCTCCCTTCCCAATCCAAGCTTTATTTTATAAGCAAGACTCTCTCTCTCTCTCTGGCTCAGTGCTACAAATCCACCACTCCCAATGGCCTTTAATTTATTTATTTTTCCCTATTTTATTCCTGTTTTATTTTAGGGGCACAGATACATTAAGAGAGGAGGATATAGAAAGCAAGAGAAAAAGATAAATACCTGTAGACCAGCTTCATTGCTCACAACACACACACACACACACACACACACACACACACACACACACACACACACACACACCAGCCTGAGGTGGAAGCAGGGGCTCAAATCTGTGTCTCTGGGAAAGTGTGTGCACCACGACCCTTTTCCCATGAGCTTTTAGAATGTCACTGATCCCCCTGAGGGAAGCTTTCCCATGTCCTCTGGGTCAAACAGCTGAAAAACTATCAGAGAGTTGAAGGTGTTTCAATAACTAGGTTGAGAAGTTTAATACATTCTCACCTTGGTATATGATCATGGCATTGATGATCACACCATGTCATTATGTTATTTTTATAGTCACCAACCTTTTTGCGTTGAGTTGATTCTACCCAAAACTCTTGACAGAGAGACATTATCAGATATTAGCCAGAAGAAAAACTAAACTCTGAGAGGCCAATCTAATGTAAAATAGTTATAAAGAACTCAGGATTCCAAAACCACTGGAACCGGGTCCAAATCTTGGCTCCATTGTGCCCATCCACGTGCCCCACAACGCCCAGCCTAGCTTATACCAGGCTGAACGTCTACTCTTTGTGACCATCCCATGTCCCTGGTGAACCCAGATGAGACACTTTGGTGTTAGATTGGTAGATTTGTGGTTCCTTTTTTCCCTTCCCTCCCCTGTGCCTATAATGTGTTCAGTACCCCCCCCCCTTTGTTTGCTCTAAAAAGCATTTCCCCAGGGTCACAAGTAGAAATCAAAGGATTGGGAAAGAAATAGAAATAAAAGCATAAATTTATCCAAAGGGCAGTAGCCGCCTCCATGGGCTGAAGCGAATGAATGTTAGTACCTGACACAAAACTATCTTAACTGGAATAAATATGCTTTCTTATGTTGTGAGGAAGCTGAGATGAAGCGTGCCGTGTCTCGGTGTCACCAGCATCATCTTTATATTCGTAAATGAATCGCAGATAAAGCATTTGCCTTATTACTGAAGAAAGGGCCAAATGCGTTTGCTTTCAACTCGGGAATAAAATGAAACGTAGGTTCTCAAAGTGGAACTTCGTTTTGATTACCCGTCTGGAGAAGGAAAGCAGAAAAAAAAAAGAGGGGGAAAAAAAGCCTCCCACATCCACCCCAGCTTGTTCTCCCTCCCTTTCCCTCTTTTATTTTTTTATTTGTTATTGAAGCAAATGAGGCCAATTGTTGGAAATTTCTGCACAGCCCTGAATGCCTCAGTGGTGGCTCTTGCTGAGATTAATGCATTTAATTTACCTCTTTGGTAGATCTGAGACACTATTCAGCTGCCGGTTGGGAGTTCCTGCCTCTGTAAGTGGCTTCGCCATGATGTGTGCGGGCTGTATGGAGACTGACTTGCTTTGTGAGGGCTCTGGCTGAGCCTAGGAAGGAGCAGGGCAGATCCTGTATGTCCAGCCCCCATCCCCTATGGGTAACCATAAATTAAAAAAGAAAAAAGAAAAGAAAAGAAAAAAGGGAGAAGTAGAATGCAAGTCAAGTGAACAGTCCAGCACATACTACTTCTGCAAGCATTCCATGCTGTCTTCTCCCTCAGGATTCTCATCAAGTGAAGAAGCCACTTCCATTTGAGGCAAAGTTCTGCACTCTTGGGATGAGTTGAGGAGGCTAAATAGTTTATATATCAGACAGTGGCTGGTTCTTTGATGTTAAGTCCATTTAAAGAATATTTATATAATGGAGGCCTGGTGGTGGCACATCTGGTTAAGCACACATGCTATCACCCATGAGGACCTGGGTTCAAGCTCCTGATTTCCACCTGCAGGGGGAGAGGTGAAGCAAGTCCTGCAGGTGTCTCTTTGTCTCCTTCTCTGACCCCTTCTTTAATTTTCCTCTGTTCTATCAAATAAATAAAAAAAATAATATTTACTGATAGGACAGAGATGGGGAAGAGGAGATAGAGAGGAAGAGAGAGAGACCTGCAGCATTGCTTCACTACTTGTTAAGCTTTCCCCCAGCAGGTGGGACCTGGGGGCTTGAACCTGGTTCCCTAAATGTAGTAATATGCAGACTCAGTCATGTATGCCACTGCCCTGCTGCACACTTTGTATCCCTGGGGATACAGTCAGTATAAGAGTCCCAGACCTCCTGGTGCTTCTTGTTTGACCAGGGGAGATGAACAGGACATAGAGAATCACCCACTATTTGATTAGTGCTGCGATGATGTCACTAGAAAAACACATGTGGGAGTCGGGTGGTAGCACAATGGGTTAAGCGCAAGTGGCACAAAGCACAAGGACTGGCATAAGGATCCGGGTTTGAGCCCCCAGCTCCCCATCTGTAGGGAAGTCGCTTCACAAGTGGTGAAGCAGGTCTTCAGGTATCTTTCTCTCGCCCTGTCTTCCCCTCCTTTCTCCATTTCTCTCTGTTCTATCCAGTGATGATGACATCAATAACAACAACAATAATAACTGCAACAATAAAACAACAAGGGTAACAAAAGGGATTAACTAAATAAATATTAAGAAAAAAATTATTAAAAAATATTTTTTAAGAAATGGAAAGAAAGGATGAAATAAAGAGAGGAAAACACATGAGAGGCCTTAACTATGCTGACACATTTCCAGGAGCTTCTTTCTGAGAACATTTAGCTTCCATTATACTTGGAAGGAGAAATCAGAACCAAGAGCAAATGGGCATTTAGTGGCTGAGGGGAGACTCAAGCCCAGGTGTCCAGACTTCTGGCCTATGGTTCATTCCCTGCCAGGTATCTGATTATCTTGTGGTTGATTCTTTTTGCTGCATCTGTAGAATCTAAGTTGCCTGAGGCAAACACACACAGATCCCCAGAAGGCAGAAGCTTCACCTCTTTGATCTTTTGGTGCCCAGTCTTGGTGTGCCACCTTGCTTCCTGAGCCAGGTAGAATGGCTGTAGTTTCTGCATTTTCTTGAGTGCCCATCTTCCTTATCTCCTGCCTGTCTGTTCTCAGTATGTTCTGTATGCTCTTCTGGACAGATTAGGGAATAAATATCATGATGACTCCACTCCGCTCTGTTCTAACACCACCAGGAATATCTACCTGAGGAAAACACTATGAAGGACTTTATCTTTAGAAGTTGTAGAAGGAAGTTTTGCTCTAAGACTTGCTCATAAAGCCATCCAAAGTTAAGAACGGGATGAGCCAATGTTACATCCAAACACTGAGGAAGCCACCTCATAGCAGGTCATCACATCAGAAGGCAAACAGAGCTTCACCAAACCGAAGTGGAACATCCGATCTTCACCACACATGAAAACAGGAGGATGCCTGAAGTAGATAACAATCCAATGTCTCATGGATAACTCATGTACAATTCGGAACTAATGTTTAGGAAAGAACATGAATGTATGTTGTAATGCCAACTTTAAATACCATCTGAGACATGCTTACTGGATATTAGAGGCTCATTACTTCTGTTGGAAAGTTGATAGTTTGGATTTCCAGTGTGGGGCAAATGCTACCATGACACCTTCTTCCTAAGTGGGGTCAAGATGGCTGCCAGAAGACGGTACTGCCTGAGGCAGAGCTGTTATTATTAGTAGGATTAGTATTAGTAGTATTTTAAGAGTTTATTTATTTAGAGGGAGAAGTACCACTGCACCGAAACTTTATTCTGTGCTTCAGTTCTCCCTTGTGGTGTACCTGGGGGTCAAACCTGGGTCATCCAAATGGCAGCACAGGCCTAGGTGAGTTATTTTGCTGAATTTCTAACACCTTTTTAAAAGGATTTCCACCAGGGTTGTTGCTGGTACCAGAGGTTTTAATCTGGGTCCCTTGAGCATGGTAACATGTGCTCTACAGAGTGCACCACCGCCCAGTTTCCCTTTAACAATGCCATATGTTTATGTGTGTGTGTGTGATAGAGAGAGAGAACCAGAGAGGAGGATGAGAAAGAAGACCGGAGCACTGGTGGTACCAGGGGCTGAACTTTCAGTTTCTGAAACTTCAAGCAAGCAAGTTGGTCCCTACAAGACTGAGCTATCTTCCTGGTTCCAGACCAGTATCACTTTGGTAGTTAACTTGCATTTCTCACCATATTGTATAAATTGAGGAGCTGGGACAACTAGGTCCCCCCTTAAGAGTTTTCTTATGGCTGTCTTTATGGACAGGCATCCTCTCCCATGATTCCATGCATGGTTATAACCGGGTCCTCCCTGACTGTGGAGAAGCTGAGCTCTAAAGCAGAGCAATGTTGTGTGGAGTGATGTGTGAGCCTCACACGGTTTCCTTCAGTCACTCTGGGGTGCTGGCACTGAGCCAAGTTAGTTCTTATGTGACATTAAAGTTCTCAGTTCAGTGAAGAAAACAAACAGATAAAGCACATCTGCTAATGATTTCGGAAAGCCAGAGAGAAGCTGAAGTATTGTTTTTCTTTCTGTTAAATGCAATAGATTCTAAACAGCATCTCCAATAATGAATAAGTCACCCAATTACAGCACTCTTCTCATTCTGAATACCTGTCCCCCATACTCAATCCTCAGAGTGACTTTTTTTTTTAAATTTTTTAATTGTTGTTGTAGTAGTTATTGTTGTTGTTGTTGGATAGGACAGAAAGAGAGAGGAGAGAAAGACAGAGAGGAGGAGAGAAAGACAAACACCCGCAGACCTGCTTCACGGCTTGTGAAGCAACTCCCCTTCTGGTGGGGAGCTGGGGCTCTAACAAGGATCCTTACACAGGTCCTTGAGCTTGAGCCACGTGCACTTAACCCTCTGTTAACCCTTTCTTAACCCTCCCCTTTTAAAAAAACGTTTTAAAAGATATTTTATTTCATTTTAATAAGAGAGAGATACAGAGAGAATGACCAGAGCACTGCTCAGCTCTGGTTTATGGTTGGGCTGGGGAGTGAACCTGGGACCTCAGAGCCTCAGGCATGAAGGTCTTTTGCGTAACAATTATGCTGCCTCCCCAGCCCCGACTTTTATTTTTTAACAATATTTATCATCGGTAGGGCTATCACATTAGATGGAATCAGCTGGAGACAAACACTGCATTCATTGATAGCATCTCGGCGCCCGGGATTGGTAAGAAAGCTTTTGCTTTCTCTATTTCTTGTTTTCTTCCTTCCTTTCTTTCTTTCTTTCTTTCTTTTTTTTTTTTTTTTCTTCCCACTTTTCCTCAGATAATGTAGTTGCTCTGAGCTGCCATTTCTGACAGTTCCCAGTGGACAGGAGATAATCTCATAATCACCTATGGAGGCAAATCACCCTGGGGTTCTCCAGTGACAGTCACCTCAAAGGGTCCCTAAGTGCTTCACAAAGTGCTTGCCAGAATCAAATCTAAGAAGAGCTCCACTTAGCATCCAAAGGCCAGTGCTCCAGGGAATGGGACAAAGTGGCAGTGTTGTCATCACACAGTTTTCCCCACTTGTTCTTGAAGAATAGCTAGAGAAATCCCTGGAGACAGCAGAGCTGTGTCTCAGTACTTTCAGTGCCTCCCGTTTTGCTCCTCAGATCTGGCCCCAAAGACGACACAGATACAATCTGACCGCTTCACTCACACTGGACCTGCCACTGGCCCTTGTGAAGGACCCTGGTTGGGAAACTCACCCACATTAAACAGCTCTAGGATATCTTATAGAAACACATTTGGGGATCAAGTGGTGGCACATTCAATTGAGCCCACATGTTACCATGCACAAGGACCTGGGTTCAAGTCCCCACTCCCTACCTATATGGGAGAAGCTTCATGAAAAGTGAAGCAATGCTGTTCCCCTTTCTTTGTCTCCTTCTACTCTCTATTTCCCTCTGTCTCTAGCTAATAAAATAATAAATTTTTTTTCACCTCCAAGAAAAGGCATGGTGCCCACACTATGAATCCATAAAATCCACTGCTTCTGGGGCCATTTTTTTATTTCTTTATTGGGGAATTAATATTTTACTGGGCCATTTTTTTCATTTTTTATTGGATAGAGAAGAGAAAAAGTGAGAGAGGAGGGGGAGATAGAGAGGGAGGTAGAGAAAGGCAGACGCCTGCAGACCTGCTTTGCTGCTTGTGAACTGTCCCCCCCGCAGATGGGGAGCTCGAACCCTGGTCTTCGCACTTCGTACTATGTGTGTTGAACCAGGTGCACCACCACCTGCCCCCCAATAAATGAATAAAACATTTAAATATGTATGTGTATATATTCATTATTTAAAATTTAAAAAGAAACATACTCATTTGGACTCTAGTGTAATGCTTATGAAATTTAATATGTGACATCTGCTATGTCAATTTGAAGACATAGACCCTGTGAAGACACAGTTGGAGTTGTGATCACTAAGAGAGGTGGCCATGCAGGTTGAGAATCTGGATAAGGATGGGGGCCACTCCTGGATCTGATGAGACCAATATTGAGCTACTCAATCCTCACCCAGGCCCTTCATTTTTTAAAAAATTTGATGGCTGTTTTATTTACTTATATTAATTTGATAAGACAGGCAGGCAGAAATCGAGAGGGGAGGTGAAATAGGGAGAGAAAAAGGGATACAACTAAGACTTGTTTCATTGCTCATGAAGTTTCCCCCATGCAGGTGGGCAGTGGGGCGGGGGGCCTCGAACCCAGGTCCTCGTGCATGGTAATGTGTATGCTCAACTGGGTGTGCCACCCTTTGACTCCCCCCTCTCCCAACCAGACCCTATTTTATTTATTTTTTTAAAGGAATTCTTTTTCTTAATATTTATTTAGTCCCTTTTGTTGCCTTTGGCTTTTTTTATTGTTGTAATTATTATTGATGTCGTCATTGTTGGACAGAGAGAAATGGAGAGAGGAGTGGGAAGACGGAGAGGAGGAGTGAAAGATAGACATCTGCAGACCTGCTTCACTGCCTGTGAAGCGACTCCCCTGCAGGTGGGGAGCTGGGGGCCAGATCCTATTTTATAGACACAAATACTAAGCAGAGAAATTACTTGTCTGAGGCCACAAGATACTAAATTACAGGCCCAGTATCAGAAACCCAGAAGCTGGTTATGGAGTTAGTATACCCCGCTGCTCTACTCTACAGCTTCCCAGCAAGCTGGCCAAGAAAGATAAAATGATTTCTGTCTGGGGGCCATGCTTAAACTACAGACCAGTCAATGCAACAAGTTTTTAGCGGGGCTCCTGGCTGTAAGAGACCTAGGCAAGATGAACAATGGAACACGCAGGGGCTAGGTGGTTGAGCACACATGTTACAATGCATAAGGACCTGGGCTCGAAGCCCTGGTCCCCACCTGCAGGAGTAAAGCTTTGCCAGTGAAGCAGTGCTGCAAGTCTCTCTCTCTCTCTCTCTCTCTCTCTCTCTCTCTGTGTGTGTCTCTCTCTCTGCCTCTCTCTCTCTCTCTGTGTCTCTGTCTACCTCTCTCCCCCTTCCCTCTCAATTTCTGGCTGTCTCTATCCAATAAATGAATAAAGATAATTAAGGAAAAAAAATTTAAATATAGGACATGTGATGCTCGGAAAGTCAGAGAAATTCATGTGGATTGCAAGATCACAGTGTCAGACTGAAGATTCTCGCTCATCCTTTCATTCTTTTATGAGGTTTCTCTCATCTCTCTCTCTCTCTCTCTCTCCCTCCCTCCCTGTCCCTCTCCCTCTCATTATCCCTCCTCCCCTCTCTACCAGAGCATTGATCAGCTCTGGCTTATGGTGGTGTGGGGGGACTGAACATGGGACTTCGGAGCCTCAAGTCTGAGAGTCTCTTTGATAGCCATTATGCAGTCTATTCCCTTTCACTCATTTTCACATGCTGTCTTTCTCTCTTGCTCCCACTTTCTCATTTTTATTTTCTTTTCCTTCTCTTTCCCCCATCTTTCTCTCAAGCCCAATAGCTCTCTTCTTCATTTTCTCTCCACTTCCCCCTTTCTCTATCCCTCCTCTCTCATCTATTTCTCTCTCTCTTTCCATCTCTCTCTCTCTCTCTCTGTGTGTCTCTCTCCCCATCTGTCTGTCTGTGTCCTTTGCTCTTATGTTCGTATCTCTCTCATCTGCTATGTACCAACTTCAGTTCATGGTCAATGACTCAAGGGCTCACATGTTTATTAGCAGATAGTATAAAAGTTTCATTTCTTTCTCCTGCTCAAAAAAAAAAAAAAACTTGTCTTCTATCAAGTGCCTACTCTCAGACCATACACTGTGACTATCAAAGAAAGGTCAAGCAATATGCCCAATTACATCGCATGTTAGACAGGGAGGTGTGGGAAATAAACGTTTTCTCAAAAGGTGGGGTGAGGGGGAGTGGCATCCCTCCCATGACAGCTAGAAACCTAGCAGCCATTTCAAGGCTTGTTTTACTGTAGATCTGTTGATCACCTTATGCTGATGAGAAATTGGGATTGAGAGAGGTTAAGTAATTAGCGCAGAGCATCATCGATTGTTCATAAGAGAGTTTTAAGGAGGATGAGTATGTAATCAGGCTCTGTGTGATGGGTCTTAGCCTCTTAGCCACACTGGCATATTGTCAGGGGCTGGCTTAGTCATCAGTTCAGAAGGTGAGCACAGAGTTCACCTTGATATGGAAGGAAGAACACAGGGAAGCAAGGAGGAAATGGTTACAGAAGGGGACTAGACTGTGGCACACCTGGCTGAATGCACATGTTACAATGCATAAAGGACTCTAGTTCAAACCACTGGTCCCCACCTGTGGCGGTAGTGGGGGGGAGCAGTGAAGCAGAGCTACAGGGATCCCTCTCACTCCCCTTTCAATTTCTCTCTGTCTCTAGCCAATAAATAATAAAAATAAATCAACCCATTTGGCACAAAGTCTGGATTACATTATCTGAAAGACTTTGTTTCAGTCTCAAGCATCCCCCCCCTTTTTTTTTCTTTACTAGATATTTTTTTTTTTTGCCACCAGGATTATCACTGGGGCTTTCTACCTGCACAACAAATCTACCACTCCCAGTGGCTATTTTTCCTTCCCCCCCTTTGTTTTATTTGATATGACAGAGATAAATTGAAAAGGTATGTGGGGGGAGGCAGAGAGGGAGAGATAAAGATAGATACCCTTAGACCTGCTTCACTGCTCCTGAAGCTTTCTCCACTGTAGGTAGGGGCCGGAGGCTTGAACCCAGGTCCTTATGCATGGTAATGTGTGTACTCAACTGTGTGTGCCACTGCCTGGCCCCTAGCTTAATTTTTTTGTTTGTTTGTTTGTTATTTTAATGAGAGAGAGAAAGAGCTTTGGAAAGAAAGGCCAGAGCCCTGCTCAGCTCTGGTTTATGGTGGTGCTGAGTTGAACCTGTAACCTCAGACTGTCAGGCATGAAAGTCTTTTGCAGAACTACTATGCTGTCTCCCCAGACTTTCACTAAATTTCTTTTTTTATTTATTGTTATTTTTATTTATTGGATAGAGACAGCTAGAAATCAAGAGGGAGAGGGTGATAGAGAGGGAGAGAGACAGAGAGACACCTGCAGCCCTGCTTCACTACTTGTTTCACCACTTGTAAAGTTTTCCCCCTGCAGGTGGGGACCGGGGCTCGAACCCGGGTCCTTGCGCATTGTAATACATGAGCTCAACCAGGTGCACCACCACCCGGCCCTACTAAATTTCTTAGAATCGCTATTAACTGCTACTAAAAAGACATCCTGTCTTCTTTTTTTAATTTATAAAATAAAAATACTGAGAAGACCATAGTATAAGAGGGGTACAATTCCACACAATTTGGGTGGTGGCGCACCTGTTTGAGTACACATATTACAATGTGCAAGGACCCAGGTTCGAGCCCCCGGTCCCCACCTACAGAGGGAAAGCTTCATGAGTGGTGAAGCAGTACTGCAGGTGTCTCTCTCTTTCTCTCCCTCTCTGTCACCCCCTACCCTCTTGATTTCTAGCTGTCTCTATCCAATAAATAAAGATTAAAAAAAATTTTTTTAAAGAATCCACACAGTTCTCAACACCAGAGTTCTGTATCTCCTCCATTGACAGCTTTTCTATTCTTTATCCCTCTGGGAGTATGGATGCAGGATCATCCTGGGGTGCAGAAGGTGAAAGATATGGTTTCTGTAATTGCTTCTCCACTGGACACCTTTTTTTCCTTAGTCTGGATCCTCCCCTGTCCTCACCCCATGACCATTCTTACTTACTGGGCCCTGTGTTTTCTGGAAGGAAGCCACTTCATCTCTTTAATGTCATTTATATTTTAGTTCTTTGCACCAAGTTGGCTGGAAGCCTAGGAATTTACCCAGGTTCTCATGTGGACTTAATAGCAGTGAAGACCTAGGAGGGCCCCAGGGCCAGGTGATGGCACACCCAGAACACACATGGCATCAAGTGCAAGTACCTGGGTTCCAGTTTCTGGTCACCAACTGCAGGAGGGAAGCTTCTCAAGCAGTGAAGCAATGCTGTAGGTCTTTATTGTAAAGAGGGAGGGAAAGTGGGAAGGAGGGAGGGAGAGAGAGAGAGAGAGAGAGAGAGAGAGAGAGAGAGAGAGAGAAAGGTTGCCAAGAGTGGTGGAGTTGTACAGTCACTTTGAGCCCCAGTGATAACCCTGATGAAAAATAAAAGAAGAAAAAGAAGGTGAAGAAGGAGGAGGAGGAGGAAGAAGGAGGAGGAGAGAAGGAGAGAAACAAGAGGGTCCCTCAGCAAGAGGGACCAGGGGGTTCCTTATTGCCTCCTTGCTAGGGTCCTTCACATACTGAAACACTGATACCTATCTGCCTCTGCTCCCCTGCTTTTCCACTACCCGAGTCCATCTTAACCAAACCATCGCTCCAGGGGGCTTTTGAAGTGACTGTAGAGAGTCTGCCATCTCTTGCAGTCACTTTTTGGAACGAAGAGAAGAGTTGTACTTTAAGCACAAAAGGGAACAGCTAGTGGGGGAAGTGGGTGTGAATTCTTAGCAATCCTAATTTTGAAGCATGTCCCTTCATTTATATGTTCCTTTACTTGGAGAACATGAATTGAATGTGTCCCTCAGTTCTCTTCTGTGGTTCTGTCTCAAGGAGGAAAAAGAAAAAGAAAAAGAAATCCTGCAACCAGAATCAAGTCGCAAGTTTCTAAAATCTTTATTCACTCCCTCAAAAGAGGTTGAGTTACTTTACGAAGCCCTATGACTTCTCTGTCTCATTTTCTCTCACCCTGAGTTTTTATTATGTGCTCTGCTAGATCCTTCCAATATCTTTTCTTTCCTTTCCTTTCCTTTTTTTTTTTTTTGCTTCTCCCGTTACCTAGATTTATATAACCATGCAAAGCAAAGGATTGACCCAACAGGGAGGATTCCTCTAAGATATGTTACCTTACTCAAAGACTTGGGTTCAGGCTCCTAGTCCCCACAAGTACACGGGGAGCTTCCTGTATAATAAAGCAGGGTTGCAGGTGCCTCTCTCTTCCTCTCCCGTTCACCTCAATTTGCTTTTGTCTCTATTAAAATAAAAACAAACACAACACCAACTGCTCATTTTTTTTGAACATTTCTTTTTTTAATTTTTTTTAACCAGAACACTGTTCAGCTCTGGCTTATGGTGGTTCAGGGGATTGAACCTGGGACTTTGGAGCCTCAGGCATGAGAGTCTGTTTGCATAACCATTATGCTCTCTACCTTTTGCCAACTGCTCTTTTAATAACTTAAATTGCATGGCAACTTGTACACTCAACCAGGTACACCACCACCCAGTTCCTGGATCACTTTTTCATATATATGGAGAGGTAGAGGGAGAGGGGGAGAGGGAGGGAGAGAGAGAGAGAGAGAGAGAGAGAGAGAGAGAGAGGGAGAGAAGGAGGGGGGAGAGGAACCGCATGGTTCTAGGGCTCAAATCCTAGGCTCTGTGTATAACAGTGCAGACTCCCCACCAGATGAGCTATCTCCATGGTCTTTTGGTCCATCTGTTGGTGTCTTTCTACACAGGATGCCCAGCATAGAAATCCAGGCATGGGGAGTCGGGTAGCCCAGCGGGTTAAGCACACGTGGCACAAAGTGCAAGGACTGGCATAAGGACCCCGGCTCCCCACCTGCAGGGGAGTCGCTTCACAGGCAGTGAAGCAGGTCTGCAGGTGTCTATCTTTCTCTCCCCCCTCTGTCTTCCCCTCCTCTTTCCATTTCTCTTTGTCCTATCCAACAATGACAACAACAACAATAATAACTTCTTCTTCTAGCGTTTGCCCTTCTTCCGTAGCCAGTCAACAGCGTCAGGTTGAAAGCTGTCAGGAGCTGCTTGTTGCTGGCTTTGAAAGTGACTGGGATCCATGTGGATTCAGTCGGCTAGGAAGGATTGTCAGTTTCCCCAATAAATGGGTACTATAATAACTACAACGATGAAACAACAAGGACAACAAAAGGGAATAAATAAATAAATATTTTTAAAAAATTTAAAAAAAAGAAAAGAAATCCAGGCATGACAGGATGTAGCAAATTAAAAGTCCCACTGGGTCCCAGAATCCATCCCACCAGGGACACTGTGTTCCCCATACTGGAAAGTAAACCAGAACTGGGCTCTGCAGAACTCTTAAGCCATTCTCCCTAGGAACTGCCTTCACTCAAAAAAATGTTTAATTAACAGGCTCCCACCTTTTTAAAAATAGGAGAGGGAAAAATCAATAAACACTAAATGGTTACAATCCCGGGATCAAAGTGGTTTTAAATGCGGTTACTTTCAGCAACAGTCTCTCCTTCTCCCTCTCCCTCTCCCTCTCCCTCTCCCTCTCCCTCTCCCTCTCCCTCTCCCTCTCCCTCTCCCTCTCCCTCTCCCTCTCCCTCTCCCTCTCCCTCTCCCTCTCCCTCTCTCCCCCTCTCTCCTTCTACTGGTTCACAAGCAAAAAAGGGTGCTAGTTCTTCAGGAAGGGGTGCCCCATGGGTCCTCACTGACTCACAAGGAAACCTGCATGGGCTGTCCCATGGCAGTTGTGGGACTTGTAATAAAGAGGGAACACTCCTCAATTGACTTCCAAACCCTCGCGGTGGATTGTTTGTTGAGGTTAGCAATTCTGGGCAAGGAGGGAACATAGATCCAATTACCAGTATCAGAGGCAGTAATTACAGGCATCAGGGCCTTTGCACTTATTCCCTCTGCCTGAGATGCTTTGACTCCGTATCTTCACTGCTGGCTCCTTTGGTTCCTTTATGCCTTTATTCAAGAGTTGTATTTTCTTTTAACTTTTTTTTTTTTTGGAGTCCTGGGTTCTCTTCTTCCTCTCTTTTTCTCTCCTATCTCTCTTTCATTCTTTCTCCTGCCTCCCTCTCCTCTTCCTTCCTTCCTTCCTTTCTTTCTTTCTTCCCCTCTTTCTTTCTTCCTATAAAATGTACCACCACCCAGACCCTTATTTTATTTATTTTCTAAGGTGGGGAGAGAGAGAGAGAGAGAGAGACTGAGACTAGAACAGCACTCTGACACAGGCAGTGATGGGGATCAAACTTGAGACATCGTGCTTGAAAGCCCAAAGCTTTACCACTGTGCCCCCTCCTGGGTTGCCAGTCATCATGTTTACAATGAAGTTGTCTCTGATCCAGAACCTCAAAACCCCCAGGCACTGTCTTATCCTCCTTCTTATGTCACTCGTAATCCTTAGCACCAGCCACGTACTAAGAGGTAGATATTTTACAATTGAATTAGTTTATTCTCTGTGCCCCTTGGCATTTAGAAGGAGCTCATTTGGAGGAGAGGTTGTGGTGAAGGGCCCAAACTTGTCAGAATTGCGGAGACACATTCACCAGCCTCATCCCTCACCATTTCTTGACCTTGATGGTGCTTCTCTTAGCCTTTTAGTCTTAGTCTCTTCACCTGGGAGTTGAAGGTGGTGCTAGTAGTGCCTTTTCGTAAAGTTGTAGTTGACAGTAAAATACAATAGTTTGTATATGTGTAACACCTCCCAGTTTTCCACATAACAATTCAACCCTCACTAGGTCCTCCTCTGCCATTATGTTCCAGGACCTGAATCCTTGAAAAATCTTTAAAGAGACATTCATTCACATGGGGTGTTACTTTAAACTTTATGGGGGCTGGGTTGTGAGTGCGCATGTTACCATGCACAAGGACCCAGGTTCCAGTCCCTGGTCCCCATCTGCAGAAGGGGAGATTTCAGGAGTGGTGAAGCAGTACTGCAGTTGTTCCTCTTTTTCTCTCATTCTCTGTTCCCTTCTTCTTTCTCATTTTTTTTTCTGTCTCTCTAAAAAAAAATGTGTCGATTTTAGGGCCTGAGAGGTAGTGCAATGGATAAAGCACTGAACTCTCAAGTGTCAAATCAATGAAGTCCTGAGTTGGACCTCTGGCATTGTATGTGCCAAAGTAATGCTCTGGTTCTCTCTCTCTCTCTCTGATAAATAAATAAATAAATAAATAAATAAATGGTTTTTTATTGTCATTAGGGTTGTATCTTGGACTTGGTGCTTGCACAGTAAATCCATAATTTCTGGTGGTCTTTTAAAATATTTATTTATTTATTTATGAAAGATATAGACTGAAAGTGAATGAGAACATCACTCTGGTACCTGTGCTACTGGGGATTGAATTCTGGACCTCATGCTTTAAAGTCCAATACTTTATCCACTGTGCCACCTCCCAGACCACTGAATGGTCTTTTTTTGTATATATAGAAGACAGGAATTGAGAGAGGGAAAGTGTAGATAGATAGATAGATAGATAGATAGATAGATAGATAGATAGATAGTCAGACCTACCTGCACCACTGCTGCATCACTTGTGAAACACACCCTCCTGCAGGTGTGGAATTGGGCCGGGCAGGGGGAGGGGTTGAACCTCCATCCTTAAGCTTGATCACATGTGCACTCTACCAGATATGCCACCATCTGCCTCCCTTAATTTTTTTTAAAGACCATTACTATGATTGTTATGGACAATGACACCCAACAGTGGTTAAAAGTATTTAGCAGGTGCTGGAACATTCATTAAGTGGGCTAGTAGAATGTGGTCCCTACAGAGTACACAATAAAATATGACCTGTCAGTTTATCTCCTTGAATATGTAAGCCATACAGAGAGGTAGACAGGATTAGGACTCTGATTATGCTTAGTAAGGTTACTTGAACCCTCCAAAGTCAGCCTGCTGGGAAGGCCCAAACCTCTGAGCAGCACCCCATCCCCCGATTGAAGGCCCAAACCTCTGAGTAGCACCCCATCCCCTGATTGTAAGGTGTTCGATGCAGAACAGCTAAGCTACTCTTCACACACTTCAAGGCTCAGGTGTCCCTGTGTGTGAGACGCTAGCGGGCTGGCGTCTCCTCGCCTCATTGTTAGTTTTAATGGTCTTCTGGAAGAACTCCTTGGATTTTTTTTTCCCCTCCAGACCCCATCCCCACAAGTTCAAGTTCAACCCAAGCCTATTTTCTCTTTTGTAAGGATGTGTTTCATGCAATTTACCCTATGGAGCCTGTTGATTGAAATTGTTTAAATTGGCTCAGTCCCCGGCGCTGTAAATCCAGAGCACAAAGCTTCCCAACCGACCTGATTTGGGAACTGAGGGTGCAGCTCTCCCCTGAGGGCTTTCACTATATCTGTTGCCCTATAAAACCCAGTCCCTGTTGGTTCCTTCTGCAGTGACAGCCTTAGGCAGAGACACGACCGTGTCCTTTGTCATGGAGGCTGGTGCCTGGGGAAGCAGCAAGTGCATTCTTGGCTGTAGTGGTGAAAGGAGGCAGAAGCATGAGCTGACCAGGGCTTTAGAGACAAAGGCATGTGCCTGACCATGTGTAAGGCCCAGGTTTGAGCCCTGATACCACATAAGATGTGCTAGGGCACCGAGGGAAGCTCTGGGGCTATGCTGTCTCTGTCTCTGTTTCTTTCAATAAAAAAAGTAGCGTGGGGATAGTGAAGGTGTGCACATGAGAGACGCCTGCTCTGCTAACAACAACAACAATAGTGAACTAAATTACTAAATCACAGAGAAGAATTTCCAGAATGGAGAGAGAGTTAGAAGCTGATTACCTGCACAGTGGTCAGTTAGCAGGTGAGGCTGGCAGTCCGTTGAATGGCAGCAGTTTCAATAGGGACATCCCCAGTCATTACTCATTTGGAGGTTCCAGCCTCTGTTTTTAAAAAATTATTTATTTTTGGATTGAGACAGAGGGAAGGTGAAACCGAGAGGGAGAAAGAAAGAAAGAAAGAAAGAAAGAAAGAAAGAAAGAAAGAAAGAAAGACACTTGTAGCATACCACTTTTGAAGTTTTTCCCTCCTCCTGGTGGTGATGTGGGGCTTGAAGGAGGGTTCTTATGCGTGGTAATCTGCGCTCAACCTACTGCACTGCCTCTACAGACCAAGAGTAAGAGTCTCAGCCTTCCAATATGGCTTCCCAATGAAAAGGATGTAAATGGTAGGGCCTTTTGTAGAGACACCCCTCCCTGTCCCTAGTTTAGCTGTATCCTGCCATTCTTACTATGCTTTAGCTAAAATATTCAAATTCAGTATTACTCTTTGAAACAGAACAATTAGTCTCTATAGGAGAAATGATCTGAATAGCTCACGTAACACAAGACAGCTGGTGAATCTGATTGCCCTTCTCTGGTGTCACCACAGAACCTTGTCTGACTTGACTGCTTCACTAGAGGATGGGGGCATCTTCTAGGTTAGGAGGACATATAAGTTCTTTTCTCCCGGGAACATGGGAGGGACAGGCAAAGTATCAAATAAGGGAGAGAGTATGAAGGAAGGACCAGGTATGAGTTTCTGGAGTCTCTACAATGTGAGAAAGTATGACCAGACCTTAGAGGCCTTACCAAAGGAACATGGCAGCAGCTGTGAGGTGGCAGTAGAACGGAGCCTTTCTAGCCCTCAGATCCCTTGGCATTTTCCATCATGAGTGAGGAACACACCTACCTTTCCCACAGGCTAGTTTATTCCCATTTCTTCTCCCCCCTTCATTAGTAACAGAACCTCAGAAATCCCAGATACCTCTCCCGTTATTCTCTCCAGTGAAGAAGTACTTATTCTTATATGTTTTTTGGAGGCTACCAATAAAATACTGGACAAAAGCAGAACAGCTTCAAACAGATTTCTCTCTCGTTTCAGAAATGTTCATCCAAACCTGTATCCCTTGAACCTAAGAATTGCTGTTTTCTTCTTTGATAGGGAACTGAGTATTTGTGATGTTACTTCATGAGTATTCCTATTTCTCTCTTCTGTCTTTCTGTTTCTTCTCTTCACAATGGAACAGGAGATGAAGAGGAGAAGGGGGGTTGTCTTGGAAGAATAGATGAAGTGAGGCTGGGAGCTGGGGGACAGGAGGAGGAAGAGAGAATATAAGAGAAAGAGTGAGGAAAGGAGAGGTGGGGCAGCAGAATGTATTGGGGTCACTTTAATGAATGGAAAGTGCTGAAAATCAGATGACTTGTTAATGCAGTTTAAATTAGGATTTATTTTCCCTTTTAAATTAGAGAGAGGGTGTGAATGTGAAGGGGTAAAGCAAAAGGCAAATTTGGTTTTGCTCATTAGAGGAAGACCAACTTTTTTTTTTTTTTTTTGCAAATAAGATTCTGCTCTGAGAGTGGAGAGAATGGTAGGATGGGCTCTTTTATGTCTTCTCTCATCAGAGTAGAAAGAAAATCTCAGAATTAGAAAATATGGAATGATGAGATCCTCTTTAATGCCCTCCCTTACATCCAGGGCGATTCCACATAAGCCACTTAAGCAGAAGTCTCAAGGGCTGCAGTTGGTCCCATTTCTATTAAAATCTCGACTAACAGGAGAGCACAGGTTTTTTTTTTCCACCCAATAAGAAAGAGAAGAAAAAAAAACTGATGATAATACTAGTCGAGCTCTAAATGATACTAGTTCTTCTAATCACTCAATGATGCAGTATGTTTGCCATCTAATTTCATCCCAAATACCCTAAACTGAAAATAAAGTGCTATTTAATAGGCATGCAAAGATGTCATTTCATTTTGCTGAATGTTCTAGTAGCAACTACTAATTATTTCAATGTATTTTTTTCCTGTAATTATTTGAAACAGACTATTCAGAGCTCCCCATTAACTTCAAAAATATTTCGGTGTCCTACAGAAATTCAATAGTATAAATTTAAATAGCTTCTCCCCCCCCCCCCCCCCCGCCATTCTTTCCTTTAGTTTGCCAGGAATACAGCTGCATGGGGTGGAGGGAGGAAACACATCGTGTGCAGACAGAAACAAGCAAAGGAGACCAAGCAAGCAAGAAAGAAATCCTATTCTCAAAGTGTCTCCTTCTACTTTCAGAGCACCCCCTGGCTTGCAACATTTCCCTATGGGTCTTGTGGGCAAGGTGTAGAATTAATCCCCCAGATGCTCCTTTTGTTTTGCTCTGGCCTTAGGGGAGCTGGGTGGTCAGAAGTGGGAAGGCAGATCTGGGGAGCAGAATAGTCTGAAGGAAGTAGTTCAGAAGAATAGTGAATACAGATCTCTCTCTGGTAATTGCAACAGTGCAGAGTTGTATTCCTGTTATCTTGTGAGTTTGTAAATCAATATTAAATCACTAGTAACATAAAGAAGAAGGAGGAGAAGGAGGAGGAGGAGAAGAAGGAGAAGGAGAAGGAGAAGGAGGAGGAGGAGAAGGAGAAGGAGAAGGAGAAGGAGAAGAAGAAGAAGAAGAAGAAGAAGAAGAAGAAGAAGAACAACAACAACAACAACAACAACAACAACAACAACAACAAGAATAAGAACAGTGTTCCCATGACCATTGACACACTGACCCTCCAAATCAAGTCCCAAGTTCAATCCCTATTGGCTGGAAGGATGAAGAACCCAACCTTTCTGTGACACCCACAGTGCCCCTGAGAGGCTCACTCTCTGGTCTGTAGGACTGCAATAGGAGTACTGATGCCTCTCTACAAAGGACAGCGACTCCTACCCCTTTCTTTCCCCACAGAGATCTCTGCTCTGTGAAGCACAGCACAACCCCATTCTCAACAGCAAGCCAGGAATAAGCGAACTGGGCTTCAACCTGCTCCCAAGACTAGTCAAGCATGACAGTTGAAGAGCAGGAAGGACAAGGCCTCATTCACAATCTGGTTTTGTTATCTAAGTCTTCGTTGGTGCCAAGAACAGGAGGTTCAGATTCAGAGCTCTGTGGTAGAATACACATTTTGGGGGGATAGAGCCCTAAATTCAATCTGAGGCATTGTATACAGTAGTGGAGAGCAGCCGAGAGATAGTTCACCTGTCAGGGACTGTGTCTGGCTGTGAATAGACTATGTTTGAGAGAACCCTGGCAGCACGTTGGAGTGCTACTGCGCTGGAGATGGTCCTGAGCAGTTCTCTCTCTCTCTCCCCACCTCCCTCTCCCTCTCTTTCTTTTTCTCTTCTCTGTCTTTCTATCACTCCCTCTCTCATTTTGAACAGAAATGTAGGCTCCACTGAGATGAAACTGGGCATGTGTTAGCGTCATACTCCACAAAATTAGATAAATATATTATTTTAGAATTTTTTTTCTTTTTTAAAATTTTTTACTGAGAGGTTTACAGTGCCTCCATAATCTTAGTGTGGACCCAGCGGGAGATACTTTGTTGGGTTTGTCCTACTTCTTAAGGAACTCTCAACTGTAAATGGTCACGATCTCTTGTTTGTGTCACTCATTTTTACTGACTGACAATCCTAGAAGTTGAGTCTTGGAAGAGTCTTCACCATCTTCAGGACTCAATGCAGAGTCAGAAAGTCACTAGTTTCAACAATGAAAAGATCCAGCCATTTCAGTACAAGTCCACTTCTTCACTTCCATTCCTGGACACTTAGTGCTGTCTAGTTTATGTTCTTCAGGAGAAAAAAAAAATACTGCATTAATCTTACAGAGGAGACAACCAAGTCATGACACAATGGAATGGTATGCTCATGGAGACACTCCAAGTATGAGGGCAGCGTGTCTGCAGTCCCCATCACTCCCCTACCACTAGCGTCATTGATCAGAGCCCATCAGACCCCTCCCAGATGGCCAGCCTTGGGCAAGTTATTTTCTGTTTAGAAGGACAGAAAGAGCAGAATATTTAATCCCGGTCTTCAGAGACTCCCGATAGAAACACTTAAGTACCCTTACATGCATTCAAATAAAAAACACAATTAATACAAGCTCTGAGAGGGACAGAGTTCCAATCCAAACAATAATGACCTTGAAAAGTTTCAAGAATCAAATGTCGTTATGTCTAGGAAAGATTCTGTAATCTGAAAGTTGGAGAACAGAAGCTTCAGTGCTTACGAGAGTCAGTCAGATGGCACAAGTGAGTTTAGCTGTTGAGGTGGATTGAACAGGCTCCTAACAGGGAGAACCTGCCTCATTTAAAGAACCCTGCTAAGGGGTCTGGTGTAGGCAAACTTGATTAAGTGCATATAGTACTAAGTGCAAGGACACACACAAGGATCCTGGTTCAAGCCCCCAATTCCCCAATTCCAGGGGGGTTGGAAGCTTCACAGATGGTGAAGCAGGTCAGCAGATATCTATCTTTCTCTCTCCCTATCTCCCCTTCCTCTCTTAATTTCTCTCTGTCTTATTAAATAAAATAGGGGGAAACAAACCAGATATAACCTATATCTTTCAGCACCCCAAAAGAATTCTGGTCCATATTCCTAGATGGGGAAATGTCGGGGTTAGAGAATAAGCAGATAGAACAGAGACTGTGCTGTGACATGCTAGAGTACATGGTTCCCAGACACATGGTCTTCTCATATTATTAGAGAAAGAAGTTTTACCTTAAAAGTAGTAACAGGGGGGTCGGACAGTAGCACAGTGGGTTAAGCACACATGGCACAAAGCGCAAGGACTGGCGTAAGGATCCTGGCTCGAGCTCTCAGCTCCCCACTTGCAAGAGAGTCGCTTCACAGGTAGTGAAGCAAGTCTGCAGGTGTCTATCTTTCTCTCCCCTTCTCTGTCTTCCCCATCTCTCTCCACTTCTCTCTGTCCTATCCAACAACGACAACATCAACAACAACAACAATAAATACAACAATAAAACAATAAGGACAGCAAAAGGGGGGAAAGCAATTTTTTTTTTAAAGTAGTAACAGGTATAGGTGTAACTTATAAAAGAAACAGAGGCAAGGCTTAGAAGTTTATACACTGGTGTTATGCGTATGGTTTCTCTGCTTGTGTGAGCCTGTCAAGATGTTAGTAAAGCTTATAACTGAGTGCCTAGAAACAGTTAAGTTATAGGTGCTACAGAGAGAATGTAAACTGAAATAATCCAGTACATCAGGAAAGATTTCCTGGGTACAGGAAGAGGAGGGGATGAAATGCAAATCTATAGGCGCCCACGTCAACATTTCAGCATCCTAAGTGGTGGGTTCTGAGTGGTGGGCTCTGATCATAGCCAACCTGCTCTCACCTTTATTGTCAGTACCTTGATGGATTCTGTTTGCAACCAATCAGTTTGTGCTTCACCCAGTTTGAAACTGATAAAAGCTGGGTGATGTGGGACAAGCGGTGCAGGTCTGGTAGGAATAGGCCTGTAACATATTAACATAAAATAAACCTAACTCCCTGCCGTTAAAAAAAATAGGGGGGAAAAATAAATAACCCTGTTAATTGAGCTGTGCTTGAGATTCAGAAAATGTGTCCCTACGACTGGAAATATAGCTTACCAGGTAGGCTGCGAGTCTTACCATGTGTGGTACAGGTTAAAACCCAGGGACCACATGGGAAGTGCTATGGCACTGGGGGAAGATCTAGCAAAGTAGTATCTCTTCCTCTCTGTGTTCTCTGTCTGAATGAGATAGTGGCTAGGGCCAGTGAAATTAAACAGTTGCCCAATATCATCAAACTGTCTGATTTTTTTTTTTTTAAAGAAAACTCTTGATTTGGAAATGTTGGTCATTTGAAACTATATAAAGGTGTGGGTCAAAAAAGTGTCAGGAATCTGGGAAAAGGATAAGACCTAGATGGTGTTAATTTGCAACCTCTCCTTCTAATGGCTTCAGGGAAACCGACTTTTGTTGTTGTTATAGCTGCAGAACCTCACAAAGCCAGCTGCCCAAGTGCAGAAGAATGCGGTTCAGAAGGAGCGTCCTCCCACGTGGTAGGGTTTTCACAGGTCCGAAAGGAGACCTGTGATTCTCCACAGACAGGTAGTGAGCAGGAGAGCTAAGAATCATCCACAGGCAGAAAATTAGAAGCGTCTGCATCAATGGACTCTTTCCAGTCAAAAGACCTCAATTGAGGTGGAAAATGATAAAGGGAGAGCTAAAATCAGTGAGCTTCAAATGGTTTGTTTTGCACCCTGCCTCCAAAAGGGAGTCACATAACATGCTGCTAATGTTGTCCTGAGGCACTTTGACTAACTCAACCACCCCCCACCCCCAGCCCAGAGCAACCAAACTAACTCATGCTTTTGCTTTGAGTCTTGTGATGGTGCTATAAATTGACTCCTGTCACTTTCTGTCTGTCTTAGAACCTTTTATGACCTGCTCTACTGTGAATATATCTTGAATAAGGAGATAAAAGATAGGCATGCAAACCTCAGCTGATAAACAAACAAACAAACAAAAATATATATATATATAATTCCAGAGCATAAAATAGACATTGAAATAAAAAAAATAGAACAATGAACTGTCTTTCCACCAAGTCCCTGTTCCCTTATTTCCCTCATCCTGATTGATGTCAGTTCTATCTTTTTAATGATTCAGGCCAAGAATTCCAAAGTTGGAATTATTTCAATGTCTCTGTCTCACATCTTACAACAAATTCATCAGAAAAATCCTGTTGGTTCTACCTTCAAGATAACACCTATATTTAAAGTCCATCTGTCCTTTTTACCCTTAGTACTCGAATCAGTGCCAGTGCTCTTTTGGATGGATGCAGTGGCCTCCCCCTAGTTGTTCTGCTTCTGCCTTTGCCTCCTGTGTCACACAGAGTAGGCTATAGTTCCTAAAATTTTCCTCCCCAACATCTTTGAAGTCAGTGAGTGTGTTGTAGCTTCTTGCCCTGATGTTTTCTCTTCTATATCACTGAATCTATTTTCTAAGTCTGTTATGTGAGCCTGGACTGCATTCACATTATGCTTCACACCTTGTAACTCTGTTTGGAGTTTTCCATTCATGCTTTCTAAGCTCTTACTGAAGTTACTGCTCACTCATTTTCACATCAACCAGGCCAGTTAATGGAGAGGCTGAGGTCATCATAGGGTCTTGTTAATTCAGATTGACAAAGCAGCCACCAAAGCCAGTCATTTGATAGAGACACACCTATCTGGAGACTCCTAAACCTCCCACTTGGATCTGAGCGTGGCTTCTTAACACATCTCATTGGCCAAGATAATCAGAGAGCCATGTCAACCTCAGGAGATCAGGAACATGCAATCCAACACATCCCAGAAGAAGAGCAACACTTTGTGGATGATACCGATGCTACTAAACCACACTTAGCATCTAGTCACAGCCCAGCAGATTGACTGCTCTTTAAAAACGATAGACCAAGTGGTATCATTCTTTTGCTTTCCATTTATTTCTAAGTCAAACCAGATTCCTATACAAGGTTGCTATTATATGATCTGATTGCCCTATTAGCTCTCTGTGTTCATTTTACTCCATCCCAAGGACTTCTGTTTCAGATAAACAAGCTGACTCACATCATTGGACTTTGCATCGACTGTTACCTCTGCCTAAAACACTTTCTGGGGGTTGGGCGATAGTGCAGTGGGTTAAGTGAACATGGCATGAAGCGCAAGGACTGGCGTAAGAATTGCAGTTCAAGCCCCCGTCTCCCCACCTGCATGAGGGTCACTTCCCAGGTGGTGAAGCAGATCTGCAGGTGTCTATCTTTCTCTTCCCCTCTGTTTTCCCCTCCTCTCTCCATTTCTCTCTGTCCTATCCAACAATGAACGGCATCATCAACAACAATAATAACCACAACAAGGCTACAACAACAAGGGCAACAAAAGGGGAAGAAAATGACCTCCAGGAGCAGTGGATTCATGGTGCAGGCCCAGAAATAATACTGCAGGCAAAAAACAAACAAACAACAACAACAACAAAACACTTTCTGTCAGGTACATACATGGGAATTTTAAAGTTTTATGACAACCATTTCAACTTTTTTTTTTTGTTCAGATGTCATTTAACTTAAAGTTGCTTGTGTACTCTGTTCTGTTTGACTAGGAGTATCGTAGTTTCCCAAGTGCATTATCTGAGGCATTATTTAATCTTTCAAAGCTTCAGTACCCTCTCTTGTAAGATTATAAGGATGGTGCTCACCCTGCAGAGCTATTATTAAGACTGGCGGAGAAGGCATGCAGTGCTAAACTTTCAGTTGTTATCAACTTGAGACTTGACAATCGCATCCTCAAGGATAAAATAACATAATGATTGATCATTTAATGGTCTTTTGCGGAATCCCATAATTTGAAGATTTGGAAAGGATCTCAGATTGTCTGGCTTCTCAAGTTCTCCAAATATCTTCGTATCTTCGTTGAGGCAAACCAAAACATAGCAAAGCACTAAAGTTGGGAGGAAAGTTTCTATTTTGAAGATTCACTCACATTAGCACAATGAAAACTAGTGAGTCTTTGCAGTAAATAAACCTGTTCAAGTATGTTTTAAAAACATTTTTAAAATTTTATTTATAAAAAGGAAACACTGACAAAATCATAGGATAAGAGAGGTACAACTCCACATGATTCCCACCACCAGAACTCTGTCTCCCATCCTCTCCCCTGATAGCTTTCCTATTCTTTAACCCTCTGGGAGTATGGACCCAAGGTCATTGTGGGATGTAGAAGTTGGAAAGTCTGGCTTCTGTAATTGCTTCCCCGCCGAACATGGGTCTTGACAAGTTGATCCAAACTCCCAGTCTGCCTCTCTCTTTCCCTAGTGGGGTGGGGTTCTGGGGAATTGGAGCTCCAGGACACATTGGTGGGTCTGTCTGTCCGGAGAAGTCTGCTTGGCATCATGCTAGCATCTGGAACCTGGGGCCTGAAAATAGAGTTAACATATAAAGCCAAACAAATTGTTGACTAATCATGAACCTAAAGGCTGGAATAGTGTGGATGAAAAGTTGGGGGGGGGTCTCTGTTTTGTAAATAGTTAGGTGGCATATTTTAGTTATAGTCCAAAGGGCCTGTGGCTATACCAGTTTTTGTTGTCGTTGTTGTTCAAATGTGTTTAACCCAGCATTCCTCAAACTTAATAGGCCTTGGAAATCTTGTCTCCCCCCACCCCAAAGTGATGCTCCTTAACATCTTGTTAAGGTCCCATTGTCCTAATGTTCCATTGTCCACACACGTTGAGAAATGCTGACTCAGTCTAAATTCTAAGTCATAGACCAGAGAAGTCAAGAGCTCAGCCCCTGATGACACTGACATCGGACCCTGCCTTGAATATGATTCATGGTCAGTTTTCTTATTTCATGCTCACTTTACAATAAAGTCATTAAGCATGATAAAAGAATGATGCTCTCTCCCCACTTGATGCTATTGTCAGACTTGCCCTTTGAAGTGCCCAGTTCAAAAACCTGGGGTTTTTGCAGCCCGTTTTTACTACTTCATTGAGTTCCTACAAAAACAAATGATCTTCCTTTTGCCTTGGAACTCCTCTGTTCACTTTGGGGTGGAGGGCATAAAGTGAAATAAAACTTTGGAAGCAGTGTATAGACTGAGCCATTAGGTCTTATTTATCGGCACCTAGATATCTTACTAGACTGTTTGTCTAAATGGGGAGGGGGTGAATTAACCCCTAGATCACTTCAGACCCACAGTGCCCTTGCATCTAGAATGACCTATCACGTGCTCAAGTGTTTGTTATCATTTTCTCCTGTTCTGTGCATGGGATATCATGAGAAGAACATTTTCTCTCTCTCTCTTCTCTGTCTCTCTCTCTCTCATTTTCTTTTCTTTTCTTTTTTTTTTTTTTTTTTTTTTGCCTCCAGGATTATTGCCTCCAGGATTATTACTCAGCACTACATATCCACTACACCTGGTGACTATTTTTTTCCATTTTATTGGATAGGATAAGAGAGAAATTGAGAGGGGAGGAGGAGACAGAAAGGGAGAGAGAAAGACACCAGCAGACCTGCTTTGCAGCTTGTGAAGATTCCTCTCCTTCAGGTAGGAAACAGGGGCTGGAACCCAGATCCTTATGTGGGTCATTGTAGTTCATACTATGTGTGCCTAACTAGGTGCGCCACCACCTGGCCCTGGGACATTTTCTCTTCATAAAAGATTTCGTATGAGATAGATAGTCTGGGGCTAGGGGGTCAGGCATGCATAGTGGGAAAATGCAGCTTCTGGCTGAGACATTTCTTATGCCCTTCTCCAGTGTTCCAGTTTAATAAGAGCAGAGCTACCTCCAAAGCAATGACTATGTCTATATTGCTATTTATGTCTGCATCTGTGTGACAGATACACAGCTTTCTCTATTCATCAATGTACTTTAAATTTTTTTATTGGGGGATTAATAGTTTACAGTAGGGAAGGGGTGGTGGCACAACTGGTAGAGCACATCATAGCAGTGCACAAGGAGACCTGGGCTCAAGTTCCGGGTCCCTACCTGCAGGAGGAAAGCTTCACAAGTTGTGAAGCAGCACTATAGGTCGGTCTCTCTCTCTCTCTCTCTCTCTCTCTCTCTCTCTCTCTCTCTCTCTCCTCTTTCCTTCTCAATTTCTTCTCATCCAAATTAAATAAATAAAATAAATAGAAATGTTATTAAAATCCTTCTCTATCCTTTATGAGATTTTGGTGCTCATTCATTTGTTTTTTTAAATATATATTTAAAAAATAAATTTAATTTATTTTGCATAGAGGCAGATATATTGAGAGAGAATGGATAGATAAGAGAAGGAAAGAGAGGGAGAAACAGAGACACTTGCAGCACTGCTTCACCACTTATGAAGCTTCTCCAAGATGCAGGTGGGGACAGGGGGCTTGAAACCAGGTCCTTACACACTGTAATGTACACACTCATTCAGATGCACAACCACTTGGCTCCCTCATTAAGTTTTTTTTTTTTTTTTCTTATCACTGGGGCTCGATGCCTGCACTACAAATATACTGCTCCTGTGGACATTTTTTTTGACAGGGCAGAGAGAAATTGAGAGGGGGAGGAGAAGATAAAAAGGGAGAGAAAAAGAGTCACCTGTTGATGAAGTGACCTCTCTGCATGTAGGGGCTCGAAATGGGATCCTTGGGCGGATCCTTGAGCCTCGTACTGTGTACACTTAAGCTGGTGCACCACTGCTTGGTCCCTCTCATTAATCTGTTCATACCTCAGAATCACACTACTAATTGAGCAATAATGATACAATATCCATGCTTTGAAAGTAAGTTGAGTGCACATATTATACTGGCCCCCACTTGTAGAAGGAAAGTGCTGTAGACATCTCTCTCTCTCTTTCCATATCACCTTCTTTCCTCTTGATTTCTCTCTGTCTTTAGCCAATAAAGTAATAAATGAAATTAAAAGACATGAAGTAAGTGAGACACAGAACAGGGAAGTGACTTGCCTGAAACTAAATATCCAGAAATGTAATTAGCCTGCATTTGAACCATTATCATTTAACACACACACACACACACACACACACACACACACACACACACACACACACACACACAACCTGAATTTTAACAGTCATGACTCCTGGCCTAGAAAAAGTTGTTGTAAACACTCCAGCTTTCTTCTTGATCAGACAAGTTGGTGACTGGAAAGCCACAGAAGGCAAAGGTCAAGGGAAAAGCAAGAGTCATACATACCCAGGGAAGCACATTGTACTAATACAGCTCACAGCTTAGCAGACTTTTCTCAACCTTTCTCCTTTCCTAGGTCAACTTTATTAAGAGAATTTACACTTTCTTAATGTGGTATTTTGTGTGCTAATACATTTTAATGGATTGTTCAACAAGTAGAAAAAAGAGTACAAACAGAATATGTGTGATTTCTCCCTAGATAAATGTAGTTTTGGTGGACTGTGAGGTGGTGCAGTGGTAGATAAGACATTGGGTCTCTCAAGCATGAGGTCTTGAGTTCAGTTCCTGGCAGCACGCGTACCAAAGTGACGCTCTAGGTTTCTCTTTCTCTCGTTTTAGCTCCCTTATTAATAAATAAATAAGTAATATATTTTTAAAACAATGACTTTGACATGGTAGCTTTCTTGATTATGAAAGTAGCACATACAGATTATAAACAACATGGGAAGGACAGAGAAACTACAGAAATTAATGAAAGTATTAGCCCCAAACAATCACCATTCCTATTAGGGAGCTCATTCCAGGCAAGGAGTCCCTCAGTCTGTCCGCTTGTCTATGTAGGAGGCCACAGAGATCTCTCTAGCTGTTGAGTTCTTGAGGTGGTTGCTTCAGTGCCAGCCCAAAACATTAGCAAGGTCAATCTATTCTGATCAATGAAAGCAGAAGAAAATCCTGTCTGGTGTGACTGTTAAACATCCTTTCTGGACTTTGATGAAATCATAAACCTCTTTGAGATTTTGATCACACTCATGTGTGCTTTGCAGAGGAGAAGAAGAAAGAAAAAACCATCGGCTTACCTAGACTACCGTGCATAGTCCTTTAAGGAATCCAAGGGCCCTCTGAAGCCCTCCTATAATTCCTCTAAAACCCTCAAACCATAAAGACATCTGTTTAAAAAAAAACAGACACCTGTTGTAAAAGAACATGTGATCACGCCACTTATCAGTATCTGCATTTATTTTATTTTATCTTTGCTTAATTATTATTTTCCAAGTTGGAGGGGGGGTCTCAAGCAAGCATTCATGATTTCACCACTCCTGGGTCACTTTTTCATTCAGAGAAAGAGACCTAGTACAACACCAGAGTTTTACACCACACTGTGTCTTTCCCATATGCTGTTGGGCCTCAAACCTGGGTCACCTATTTGACAAAGCAGGAATCCTATCTGGTGAGCTATTTCTACAGCACCATTTATTTGTTTCTTCATGTACTATTTCAGTCTATGAACAGACTATGAGCTTCATAATAGCATAGAGATTATTGTACTCAACAAATGCACCTCCAATTTGTGGTATCTAAGAAGATAATTTCAGTTATTTGATAGACGAATAGAATAAATGAATGAATGAATAAATGAGTGAACTGGTGTTTATTTGTGAATGAATGAAAAGGTGTTTGTGAATGAATGAATGAATGAATGAATGAATGATCCCATGTTTATTGGTGTTTCTCCAATTCTCAGCAGTGACTTACGCACCAGGTAAATAGATTTACCAACTAAGGGAAAGTGATATTTGAATCTACCATTTGAATACTGATATAAAAATGACTGGATAAATGGCCTTTTGGGGAAGAAATGACATTCATTGTTTGAGGGAAAGGGGAAAGAGATGTAAATGGTGTTTCGTTCAAGTTGGGAAAGAACAGTATGTCTGAGTCCTTAAAGACCTTTTACCTGATGGAGGTAGAGTTCTATGGAGGGTTGATGGAAGTCTTATCTGACCCTGATCCCTGACAAGAATGTGTAATCCACCATTTCTCCAAGCCTGCCTACCCACTTCCATTATTCCACTTCTCATTTTTCCTTCCATTCTTGCCCAGCATGCTCAGGCTTCAACTTCAGTTGCTCTCACTTGTGATCAGCCTCTGGAAGGTCACACAGCCTTGTCCATAGACACCCGCTTCCTTTTTGACTACATTTCCTGGAAAACCAATGTCCCCATTGCTTTCAGTCATTGATGCTGCCAGTTCCCAAATTTGTCTCTGAAATTCCCCCGAGGTGGCATTCTCAGGCTTCAACTTCAGTTGCTCTCACTTGTGATCAGCCTCTGGAAGGTCACACAGCCTTGTCCATAGACACCCGCTTCCTTTTTGACTACATTTCCTGGAAAACCAATGTCCCCATTGCTTTCAGTCATTGATGCTGCCAGTTCCCAAATTTGTCTCTGAAATTCCCCCGAGGCGGCATTCCACTGGGTGAGGTGTGAATACCTAATGCCTCTGGGTTGTAGACAGCAGAAGGAGGGAGCCCCTCCATTCTCCTGCAGCATTAATGGTTCGAAGAGCCTGAGTGTCATCTTTTGGCCTTTACTGCATGCCATTACCTTGTTTGTTGTACTCAGCACTAATGGTACAATAAACACAAATGTGCGTGGTTAGCTGAGCAGTGCAAAACAATAAACTGGATGGGAAGATTAGATCGCCCTCATGCTATTGGGGTGATAGGGGCAGATGGGGCTGGTGGAAATGCGCAGGGACTAGTGGAGTGGCTCAGAGTCTGTAAGTTGGAAAGTAATGACAGCTTTTCCAGACAGGAAGTTCCAGAGAGATGTTCTTATCCCTTGCCTTGCCCTCTTTCTTGACCTCACTAGCTTTTCAGATACCTTAGCATCTAACATCAGCTGTTAGCCTAAGAAAGCCAGGCACCTAGTAGGGAATCAATAAACCCATGCTGGTGTACTCAGAGGGGATGCTTTTTATTCAGTTATTTAAATATCTGCTGAATGCCTTTCTTCCAGGTATTATGTTGGGTGCAAGAGATGGGATGGTGTCCCTGTCATTGCAGGTTCTATTGGATGCCCTTTGCATAGAAAAAAAAAAAACATAGAAGGGAGTCTGGCGGTAGTGCAGCGAGTTAAGCACATGTGACACAAAATGCAAAGACTGGCGTAAGGATCCCGGTTCTAGCCCCTGGCTCACCACCTGCAGGGGAGTTCCTTCACAGGTGGTGAAGCAGGTCTGCAGGTGTCTATCTTTCTCTCTCCCTCTCTGTCTTCCCCTCCTTTCTCCATTTCTCTCTGTCCTATCCAACAATGATGACATCAATAACAATAACTACAACAACAATGAAAAACAAGGGCAACAAAAGGGAAAATAAACAAGTATATAAATATAGAAAATAAAAAACATAGAAAAATACATCATAACTTTTCTGGCACCCCAATAGTACAAAAGGGGATATTCATACATAATAAAAAAATGTGTAATGTTAGAAGTACAGTCTACTCATGGTATAGTCCTTCAAAAAGACAAAGTAAGAAATAACTCTCAGCCTATAACATCAGAAGAACACACAAAAAGTGAGTTGTGGGGTTCCTGGAAGCCATTTTCCCATTTTGTTGCCCTTGTTGTTTTTGTTATTATTGTTAGAGCTGTTGTTGCTCTTGGATAGGACAGAGAGAAGTTGAGAGAAGAGGGCAATACGGGGGGGGGGGGGCAGACACCTGCAGACCTGCTTCATCGCTTGTAAAGTGACCCCCCCTACAGGTGGGGATCCAGGGGTTCCAACTGGGAGCAGTGGCTCCTAGTCCAGGCACCGAGCCCTAGCAATAACTCTGAAGGAAAAAAGGAAAGTTATGTTGACTGTCTAACTTCTAACACCAGCAAAGATTTTCATTGTAATTAGTCAAAAGTCAGCTTCTGCAATATCCAGCAAAATCTCCCTAAAAGAAGAGGCATATCCAATGTGAGTCCTGAGTAAAGAAATGTTGGAAGGAGAAGGTTGGTCCAGGAAAATACAATGTTTTTGTAACTACAGAAGCCAGACCTTCCACCTTCTGCACACCATAAAGATCCTTGGTCCATACTCCCAGAGGGATAAAAAAAATAGAAAAGCTTCCAATGGAAGGGATGGGATACAGAACTCTGGAAATGGGAATTTTATGGAATTTTAAACCCCCTCCCATTATTCCACAATCTTGCCGATTGTTATTAAATCACTAATAAAATAAATTAAAAAATAAAACAGTCCAACTATAAGAACTAGAATGATATATACAGGCCCATCACAGCTAATGGAATTGAAACTGCTATCAAAAACCCTTCCCAAAAATAAAAGTCCTGGACCAGATGGTTTTACAAATGAATTTTATAAAACCTTCAAAGAAGAACTAATACCTCTACTTTTAAAAGTCTTCCAGAAGATTGAAGACACTGGAATACTCCCTTCCAGCTTCTATGAAGCCAACATCACTTTGATACCAAAAGCAGACAGGGACACAACCAAAAAAGAAAACTACAGACCAATATCTCTAATGAACATAGATGTTAAAATATTGAACACAATTGTAGCCAACCGATACAGTAGTCTATTAAAAAGATTGTTCATCATGACCGCTTGGGGTTTATCCCAGGGATGCAAGTTTGGTTTAATATATGTAAATCAATCAACGTGATCCACCACACCAGTAAAAGCAAGACCAAAAATCACATGGTCATATCAATAGATGCAGAGAAAGCCTTTGACAAAATACAACATCACTTTATGGTCAAAACACTACAAAAAATGGGAATAGATGGAAATTTCATGAAGATAGTGGAGTATATATAGCAAACCTACAGCCAACATCATACTCAATGGTGAAAAACTGGAAGCATTTCCCCTTAGATCAGGTACTAGACAGGGCTGCCCACTATCACCATTATTATTCAACATAGTGTTAGAAGTTCTTGCCATAGCAATCAGGCAAGAACAAGGAATTAAAGCGTTACAGATTGGAAGAGAAATCAAACTCCCCCTGTTTGCAGATGACATGATAGTATACATAGAAAAACCTAAGGAATCCAGCAAGAAGTTTTTGGAAATCATCAGGCATTACAGTAAGGTGTCAGGCTACAAAATTAACATTCAAAAGTCAGTGGTATTCCTCTATGCAAACACTAAGTTAGAAGAAGTTGAAATCCAGAAATCAATTCCTTTTACTATAGCAACAAAAACAATAAAATATCTAGAAATGAACCTAACCAAGGAAGTGAAAGACTTGTATACTGAAAATTATGAGTCACTATTCAAGGAAATTGAAAAAGACACAAAGAAGTGGAAAGATATTCCATGTTCATGGGTTGGAAGAATTAACATCATCAAAATGAATATACTACCCAGAGCCATATACAAATTGAATGCTATCCCCATCAAGATCCCAACCACATTTTTTGAGGAGAATAGAACAAATGCTACAAATGTTTTTCTGGAACCAGAAAAGACCTAGAATTGCCAAAACAATCTTGAGAAGAAAGAACAGAACTGGAGACATCACGTTCCCAGATCTCAAATTGTATTATAGGTCCATTGTCATCAAAACTGCTTGGTACTAGAACATGAATAGACAGACTGACCAGTGGAATAGAATTGAGAGTCCAGAGGTAAGCCCCCACATCCATGGACATCTAATCTTTGACAAAGGTGCCAAGACTATTAAATGGGAAACGCAGTCTCTTCAACAAATGGTGTTGGGAAAAAAATGGGTTGAAACATGCAGAAGAATGAAACTGAACCACTATATTTCACCAAATACAAAAGTAAATTCCAAGTGGATCAAGGACTTGGATGGTAGACCAGAAACTATCAGATACTTAGAGGAAAATATTGGCAGAACTCTTTTCCACATAAATTTTAAAGACACCTTCAATGAAATGAATCCAATTACAAAGAAGACTAAGGCAAGCATAAACCTATGGGACTATATCAAATTAAAAAGCTCCTGCATAGCTAAAGAAACTGCTACCCAAACCAAGAGACCCCTCACAGAATGGGAGAAGATCTGTATATGCCATATATCAGACAAGAGGCTAATAACCAGAATATATAAAGAACTTGCAGATCTCAACAAGAAAACAAATAACCCATCCAAAAATGGGGGGAGGATATGGACAGAATATTCACCACAGAAGAGATCCAAAAGGATGAGAAACACATGAAAAAATACTACAAGTCTCTGATTATCAGAGAAATGCAAATAAAGACAACAATGAGATACCACTTCACTCCTGTGAGAATGTCATACATCAGAAAAGGTAACAGCAGCAAATGCTGGAGAGGTTGTGGGGTCAAAGGAACTCTCCTGCACTGTTGGTGGGAATGTCAATTGGTCCAACCTCTGTGGAGAACAGTCTGGAGAATTCTCCGAAGTCTAGAAATGGACCTACCCTATGATCCTGCAATTACTCTCCTGGGGATATATTCTAAGGAACCCAACACACCCATCCAAAAAGATCAGTGTACACATTTGTTCTTGGCAACACAATTTGTAATAGCCAAAACCTGGAAGCAACAGAGGTGTCCAACAACAGATGAGTGGCTGATCAAGTGGTGGTATATATACACAATGGAATACTACTCAGCAATCAAAAAATGGTGACTTCACCGTTTTCAGCTGATCTTGGATGGACCTTGAAAAATTCATGTTAAGTGAAATAAGTCAGAAACAGAAGGATGAATATGGGATGATTTCACTCTCAGGCAGAAGTTGAAAAATAAGATCAGAAAAGAAAAAACAGTAGAACCTGAATAGGTATTGGCATATTGCACCAAAGTAAAAGACTCTGGGTGGGTGGTGGGGAGAATATAGGTCCAAAAAGTATGACATAGGACGTAGTGGGAGTTGTATTGTTATATGGAAAACTGGGAAATGTTATGCATGTACAAACTACTGTATTTACTGTGGAATGTAAAACATTAATTCCCCAATAAAGAAAATTTTTAAAAAAGATCAAATCTAGTAAACTCTTAGTATTTTTGTGACAAAAAAAGATATAAATGGTTATTGAAGACTTGGGAAGTGATTAGAGTAAATGTATACATAATGAGAAGAGGCCACTGTAAAGAAGAAGAAGGAGGAGGAGCAGGAGGAGGAGAAGAAGTAGCGTAGAAACTATTTATATCACAGGACAGTGTCTAAGTACCATGGGTTGAATTGCCCATCCCCTCTTGTTAAAATTACGTTGATTATCTAACCTCTAACACCTGCAAAGAAATATGATCACTGAAAACTGTTATTAGTCAATTTATGAGGTTATTCTGGAAGTAACCAAAACCAGGAGACCAATCTGGGTCTCCTCCCTAGTGCCTTGAGAGGGAGCTTAGTCAGGACTGAGGAAGTAGAATAAGTTCTGATTGTATAGTGTCTCCCCCTCTCTTTTGGTTTGTTCCCCTCTGAAGTAAAAGTAATAGAAAACTAGCAGCCCTCAAATTGGTGCAACTGTGCATGCTGGAAGCTCTAGGGGGGAAAGAGAAAGAAGAAACAAGGTCCCACTGATACCAGGTTTTGGATTTTGGGCTTTCAGAACTATAAGACAAGACATTCCTGTTGTTCATGCCCCATACTTTGTGACCACCTACATACAAGAGTCCCAGAAAACACAAATAATGATGAAGAGATTAAATAATAAATAATGCCATACATATTTTCAGTTGTCCATGACATTTAAAATATTTTATTTATTTATTAATGAGAGGGATAGATGAAGAAATAGAAAGAAAGAAAGAAAGAAAGGAAGGAAGGAAGGAAGGAAGAAAGGAAGAAAGAAAGAAAGAAAGAAAGAAAGAAAGAAAGAAAGAAAGAAAGAAAGAACGACAGAAAGAACCAGACTTCACTCTGGTGCATGTTCTGCCAGGGATAGAACTTAAGACCTCATATTTGAGAGTCCAGTGCTTTAACCACTGTGACACCTCCCAGATCATAATCCAGATATTTATTTATTTTTGTTTTGTTTTATTTTATTTTTATTTTATTTATTCATGAAGAAGATAGGCAGAGAGAGAAAGAGTAAGAACCAGACATTTATCTGGTATGTGTACTGCTGGAGATTGAACTCAGGACCTCATGCTTGAGAATCCTGTGCTTTATTCACTGTGTCACCTCCCAGACCCTGAGGAAAAGATTTTGTTCAGATGGTTTCTTTTGTTAACATAACATATTGGAACAGTAGTAGGAAAGGCTGTCCTAGGAAAATGCAGTTGGAGAAGTGAGGAGATATGAGATAGGAAAGGAAGCCTCTGAGGAGAAGGGAGGAAGGAAATACAACGCAGAGCCCTGGGGAATGGCAGCAGAGCAACATGATGACCAAGGCATTTGCAGACACAGGACAGGAGCTTGAGAAATTTCAGTTTGATCTTCCTTTGGAGTCTCCACTGAGATCTCACCTTATCAGTGAAACTTCTCCTCATGATGTAAAGGACTATCTTGTCCCTTCTATGTCCCCTCTTTGTTTTTCTTCATGATGACCTATCAGTCATACTTCATAGTAGTGAACTTGTCCTTTTGCCTGGTGTCTGTCACTTCCCACTAGACTGTAAATTCTACAACACCAGGGATCTTTGAATAACACCAACTCATAGTCAGACTTCATAATGCTGAATGAATGAATGAATGAGTGAATGAATGAATGAGTGAATGAGTGAATGCTGGCTTTTATGTTTTTCCAGTGAAACACGAGGCAGGGTCATCTACTTTGAGAAAAGTAGAAAATGTCACAGTGAGGAGATGAAGTGTTTCAGGTATAGAAGTACCACCATGGTTCTTAAGGACCCAGCAGAAGTTGGGGAACAGGACATAACTAGTGAGTTACGGTTTTCCAGAAATCTTAGCAGCTTCCATGTAGGAGGTGAAAAGGCATTTGGATGAATTTGGAGTTGAAGTCTTTTTTCCACATTGATAGAATAAGGAAGAGTTGGAAACTTGGTAACAAGTTGTCTGAATTTGAAAACCAGACTTCAGTTGAATTTGGATTCTAGAATTTACTAGTATATGATCTTGGCTGGATTATTCTCTCTAGGTATACACTTTCTCATTTTTAAACTAGAGATAATAATAACTTCATTCTCATGGAACATTTATGAGGGTTGACTGAGAAGCTATGCAAATGTACTCAGTATCTTTATGAAAATACATCAGATGGCATATGATACTGCATGTTGCCTGTATAAGTAGGTGTTCAGTAACTATGGGTCTTCTGTTGTGCTGTTTGCTCCTTTGGCTACTTTTTTATTTGTCTGGCTTTATTTTGTGTTAGGTAGGGGATCACACCCAGAATATAGGTGTAGGCAGGGTCTGGGAGAAAGTGGCATCATTTATATATTTGGGGACTGTTTAAATCTAGACACGATTTCAGTGTTCCCAATTTGTTCTTCGCCTCGCTACGAATAACTGTAAGAGGCAACAGGATGCCTCAAAATATTTTCTTTTCTCTTCTCTTCTTTTCTTCTCTTTTCTCTTCCTTTCTTTCTTTCTTTCTTTCTTTCTTTCTTTCTTCCTTCCTTCCTTTTCTTTATTTCTTTCTTTCTTTCTTTCTATCTTTCTTTCCTTTTTGTCTTATAGCTGGGGCTCAGTGCCTTCCACTTCTCCCTGTTGTTGTCATTGATGTTGTTGCTGTTATTGTTTTTGTTATTCTTGTTGCTGGATAGGACAGAGAGAAATTGAGAGAGGAGGGGAAGATAAGAGGGAGAGAAAGACCTGTAGAACTGCTCCACCACTCATCAAGCAACACCCCCCCACACACACACACACACACCTTGCAGGTGGTGAACTGGGAGCTCAAACTGGGACCCTTGCTTTGGTCCTTGCACTTAACATTATGTGCTCTTAACCTGGTGCACTACTACCCAGACCCTACTTCAGAAGTTTTTATGACAATGAATGATAGCTTTTGATTCTCACACACAATTCTAGGGGATATGTGTGAAACCCATAGGTAGTGGCAGAGACTGAAGGACATTGAAGAGAAAGGTGAGTGATATGGAGGTCAAGATGCTTGTGTTGGCAAAAGCATTGGAAAAGAAAGAGGGTCCACTAAGCTCCAGGCTAATGCTTATGTGTCAAAGCAATTAGATCTGAAGAAAAATGACTGGGGTTATTTATAGCTCATATTTAAAAGACTGGTCAAGATTCAAATCCCTACTTCCTGTCGTCGGTCATTTGACTTTGATGAATTATGTCATCTTCCTGATGCGTTTTTCTCATATGCGAAAGATTTAGGAAACAACTCACCACAGAGGACTGTTGTGGGGGGAGGGGGCTGATGTTTCCTAGAGGTCACTGATGGACATCCCTTTTGTCACTAAATAGACCCCTCCCTCCCCTCCATCCTCAGAGTCCTTTGCTTCAGTGTCAAAAAAAAAAAAAAAAAAAAACCAGTCAAATTTTACTTTGTGATTTCTCCTTCTGTCTTTAATGAGAGAAATGGTCTTTGCTGGTTTTGTTATTATTGGTTTCCATGCAAGTCTGGAGTTAACACTTGCCTGAGATTTTTCAGACAATGGGTGGTTATGAGTTTGTTAATAGTTATAAAAAATTAGAAAGCAGAAAATGTAATATTTAACTAAGAAATTGATTAGGATAGATGATATTATCTACAGTAAAGTAACTTCAAATGACAGTGTCTTAAATAAAAAGGAAATTAAACCCTCTCTGACCTAATGGTTCAGAGTTGAGTGCAAATATTACATGGAATGGCTTTGCCATCTTCAACATATCACCTGTCTCTTAGTCAAAGACAATTGGTCTACCTCTTTGTGAAACACATGTGAGGTTCTATTATTGGAAAATAAGAACACATGATGGGCTAGAAAGAACGTAGACCAAAGTAACATTGATCAAGGAAACTGGAATGTGTGTGGGGGTGATGAGGGAAAGAGAAATATTGCCAAAGTCACATCCATTTTGAGCATCTCAAAATGAATGAGTTGGAAAAAAATCTTTTTTTTCCTTTTATTACTTTATTGGGGGTGTGTTAATTGATTGAAGTACAGTAGCTGACACATGGGTACAATTTCTTTTTTTAATCTAATTTTTTTATTTATAAAATGGAGATATTGACAAAACCATAGGATAAGAGGGGTACAGTTCCACACAGTTCCCACCACCAGAACTCCCTATCCCATCACCCACCATTCCTTGAAAGCTTTCCTGTTCTCTGGGAGTATAGACCCAGGGTCATTATGGGGTGCAGAAGGTGGAAGGTCTGGCTTCTGTAATTGCTTTCCCACTGAACATGGGATGGGCGTTGAAAGGTCTATCCATACTCTCAGTCTGTCTCTCTCTTTCCCTAGTGGGGTGTGGTTCTGGGGGAGCAGGACTCTAGGACACATTGGTGGGGTTGTATGCCCATGGTACAATTTCTTTTCTTTTTTTAATATTTATTTCATTTATTTATTCCCTTTTGTTGTCCTTGTTGTTTTATTGTTGTAGTCGTCATTGTTGAATAGGACAGAGAGAAATGGAGAGAGGAGGGGGAAGAAGACAGAGAGGGGGAGAGAAAGACACCTGCAGACCTGCTTCACTGCTTGTGAAGCGACGCCCATGCAGGTGGGGGAGCCGGGAGCTCGAACCCGGATCCTTCTGCCAGTCCTTGCGCTTTGGGCCACCTGCGCTTAACCCTCTGCGCTGCCGCCCTACTCCCACGGTACAATTTCTTATCTCCACAATAGGTCTATAAAACACTTTTCCGGGAGTCGGGCGGTAGCGCAGCAGGTTAAGCGCACGTGGCGCAAAGCGCAAGGACCGGCATAAGGATCCCGGTTTGAGCCCCTGGCTCCTCACCTGCAGGGAAGTCGCTTCACAGGCGGTGAAGCACTTCTGCAGGTGTCTGTCTTTCTCTCCCCCTCTCTGTCTTCCCCTCCTCTCTCCATTTCTCTCTGTCCTACCCAACAATGACGACATTAATAACTACAACAATAAAAACAAGGGCAACAAAAGGGAATAAATAAATAAAATAAAAATAAACACTTTTCCTTCCAACTTGGGTTCTTTCCCATCATCATGCACTAAGAGCCCCCAAACTTCCCCAGACACCTCCCTCCCCTCCTTCCTCAAGGTCCTTTGCTTTGGTGCAATACATCATACCCAATCCAAGTTTTACTTTGTATTTTCTCCTCTTGATTTTATTTTTTATATTTATTTATTTATTTATCCTTTTGTTGGCCTTGTTTTTTTATTGTTGTTGTAGTTATTATTGTTGTTACTATTGATGTTATCCTTGTTAGATTGGACAGAGAGAAATGTAGAGAGGTGGGGAAGACAGAGAGGGGGAGAGAAAGATAGACATCCACAGACCTGCTTCACTGCCTGTGAAGCAACTCCCCTGCAGGTGGGAAGCCGGGGGCTCAAACCAGGATCCTTATGCTGGTCCTTGGGCTTTGTGCCACATGCGTTTAACCTGCTGTGCTACTGCCAGACTCCCTGTATTTTCTCCTTTTGTTCTTGTTCCTCAAGTTCCACCTATGAGTGAGGTTTTAGCAAAGATGGCTAGCACTTTATCTGCCAAAAATCAGCCAGATTTAGCCTGTTTCCTGTGGCTGAGTTACAAAGGACCTTAGAGTCCAGATTTCCAAGTGGGTAATTATCACAGAAATGTTATAGGTGGAGAATCAGGTGGTGTCTGGTTAGAATCATTCTTCTGTTTTGTCCAGTGGGTTGGATGTAATTCTCAGATCTGAAAAACAAAATAAAACAAAAATACTGTTGGGATTCAGGCAGTAGCACAGCGGGTCAAGCAGAGATGGTACAAAGCACAAGGACTGACATAAGGATCCTGGCTCGAGCCCCTAGTGCCCCACCTGCAGGGGAGTCACTTCACAAGTGGTGAAGCAGGTCTGCAGGTGTCTATCTTTCTCTCCCCCTCTCTGTCTTTCTCTCCTCTCTCCATTTGTCTGTTCTATCCAACAATGATGACAACAATAATAACAACAACAATAAAACAGGGGCAACAAAAGGGAATAGATAAATATTAAAAAAAAAAAAAAACACTGTTCCAAGGATATTGTGATGACTGACCAATCTGTCTCTGAGTTTTATTTGGAAATTTTCTTCCCAGTGATGCCTGAATTGCTTCTAAGGAGGATAATCTTTCTTGCTACAGTTCCAATAAACACACACACACACACACACACACACACACACACACACCCTATAGAACTTCTACTTTGGGGCAAAGTGTTACAGCCACTCTCTTATAGAAATATATGGACCAAGGGGAAATGTAACTCACTCATGTATTCAGTATTCATTACATGCTAATCATACACGAGTTACTCTGATGCACACAATGTACAAGGGCAAATGAGATGTGAACTCTGATTTCAAAGTGTTCAGTCTATTTGAGGAGAGAGATCAGTAAACTGATGATCGCAATAAAATGTGGTAAGTAGTAATTGCTTTGATGGAAAGGAGCCCAGGATATGTAGAAATACAAGGGGAATATGCCCAGCCATGCCTAAGGGCAGTAGGACAATTTGCTTGGACAGAGTCACCCTGGGCTCCTGATTGAATGATAAATATTTTCTAAGGCAACATGAGTGGGGCAGCAGTGTGAAGATGAGAGAAGTCTGGGTAAAAAAGAAGGAGTGAAGGACAAGGACACATCTAAATAGCTGGTAAGGCACAGGAGTTGAGACTTAAAAAGGAAATACGTAGGTTGAGTGACAACCCTACTGGAAATATCTCCCCACACTCTCAGCCTTCTTTTTTGTTTTATCTTCCAAACTAGAGTAGGCTAGCTCTAAGAACTGAATGTGGATCCAACAAAGTCCCTGGAAAATGGGATGACTTCTGATAGCTTTATTGCTACCTACTATTTAGTATGATGGGAAGAGATACCATAAATCTGGGGTCGGGAGGTGGCACACCTGGTTAAGCACACATAGTACTATGCCCAAGGTTCAGTGCAAAGAACCAACATTTGTTGCTGCTACCTTTTCTGATGTGTAACATACACACAGGAGTGAAATGGTATCTCATTGTTGTCTGCTTTTGGTATCAGAGTGATGTTGGTTTCATAGAAGCTTGAAGGGAGTATTCCTGTGTCTTCAATCTTCTGGAAGACTTTCAAAAGTAGAGGTATTGTGGTCCGGGAGGTGGCTCAGTAGATAAAGCATCGAACTCTCAAGCATGAGGTCCTGAGTTCAGTCCCCAGCAGCACATGTACCAGAGTGATATCTGGTTCTTTCTCTCCTCCTATCTTTCTCATTAATAATTAAATAAAATCTTTTTTAAAAAGCCAAAAAAAAAGTAGAGGTATTAACTCTGCCTTGAAGGTTTGGTAGAATTCATTCATAAAACCATCTGGTCCAGGACTTTTATTCTTGGGAAGGTTTTTGATAACTGTTTCAATTTCATTAGCTGTGATAGGCCTGTTCATGTCATCTAGTTCCTCTTTACTTAATTTTGGAAGTTGATAGGTATCTAGCAAATTGTCCATTTCTTCCAGATTCTCTGCTTGGTGGCATATAGTTGTTCATAGAAGCCTCTCATGATATGTTGAATTTCTTCAGTGTCTGTTGTGATATGTCCTCTTTCATTTACAATCCACATTACTTGGGTCTTCTTCCTTTTTTTTTTTTTTTTTGGTGAGTCTGGCTAAAGGATTGTTGATTTTGCTCACTCTTTCGAAGAACCAACATTTACTTTCATTGATCTTTTGTATGGTTTTCTTATTTTTAATGCTATTTATTTCTGCCCTAATTTTAGTTATTTCTGTCCTACAGGTTACTTTAGGGTTCCTTTGTTCTTCTTCTAGGTCTTTAAGGTGTGCAATCAGGTTGATTATTTGTGCTTTTTCTTGTTTCCTAATGTGTGATTGTATGCTATGGATTTCCCTCTCAGTACTTCCTTAGCTGTGTCCCAAATATTATGATAGCTTGTGTCTTCATTTTCATTGAACTCTCAAAACATTTTGATTTCTTCCTCTATTTCCTCTTTGACTCAGTAGTTGTTAAGGAGTGTACTGTTGAGATTCCACATTTTGGGACCATTAATAATCATTTGTTGATTGTTAAGTGTTAGTTTAATTCCACTGTGGTCTGAGAAGATGCATGGGATGATTTCAATGCTCTTATATTTGCTGATACTGCTTTTGTGGCCTAACATATGCTGTATCCTTGAGAATGACCCATGTGGACTTGAGTAGAATATGTATTCCAATTTCTTGGGATGAATGACTCTGAAAATGTCCAATAGTTCTAGTTTATCTGTCTCCTTATTTAGCTCCCTCATGTCTTTATTGCTTTTCTTCCTGGATGATCTGTCAAGTTGAGAGAGTGAGGTGTTGAAGTCCCCTACTATTATTGTATTGCTGTTAATATATTACTGTAGCTCTTTCAGTAGATGTTTGATGTATTTAGATGGCTTCTCCATTGGGTGCATAGATGTTAATAATTGTTAAGTCCTCTTGGTTAACTGATCCTCAGAGCATTAAGAAATGTCCATCCCTATCTTTTTTAATTTTACTGATTTTAAAGTCTATAGTGTCAGATATGAGAAAAGCTGTTTCTGCCCTTTTTTGTGGGCCATTGGCTTGTATGATAATTTTCCATCCTTTCACTTTGGGTCTGTGTTTATTTTGTTGAGTTGGGTGGGCTTCCTGTAGATAGCATATTGTTGGGTTGTGTTTTCTGATCCATCTTCCTACTCTGTGCCTTTTAATAGGTGAATTCAGGCCATTGACATTTATTGATATCAAATACTGAAGATATTTTAATGCTATTCTTGCAGATTTTTAGAATGTTCTGATATATGACATATTTATGGTTGTCTGACTGTTTATAGGAGACCTTTCAGAACTTCTTTCAGGGCAGGCTTGGTGATTGTTGACTCTTTCAACTGTTGCTTGTCTGAGAAGCTTTTTATGCCTCCACCTAGTCTGAATGACAGTCTAGCAGGATACAGTAATCTTGGTTGAAAGCCTTTCTCATTGAGCACTTGATAGAGATCTTGCCATTATCTTCTGGCCTGTAGTGTTTGTGTGGAGAAGTCTGCTACTAATCTTATGGGTTTTCCTCTGTAGGTGACTCTTTGTTTTTCTCTTGCAACCTTCAGGATCCTTTCTTTATCCTTATTCCTTTCCATTCTAAATATGATGTGTCTTGGTGTCTTTAATTCTGGGTTAACCGTGTTTGGGACCCTCTGGGATTCTTGAGCCTTTATGTCTTTTATATTGTGTAGACTAGAGAATTTCTCAGCTATTGTATCCTGAACAGTGCTTTCTTCCCCTCCCCTTCTTTCTTTCTCAGGTAAGTCAATGATGTGTATATTATTTTTTCCCATATGTCTCTGTTGTTGTTTTCGGTATCACTTAATCTCTTTGAAATCTTTTACTTCTTTTTTGGTTATCTCTAATTCATCCTCAATCTTGCTAATTCTGTCTTCAGCCTCATTTATTCATTCTCTCTCTCCTCTACTGTTTTCTGTAGTTCATCTATTTTGTTACCTTGTTCTGATACCGTTTTAGCTTGTTCAGCTAATTGTGTTCTTAGCTCAGCTATTTCAACTTTCAGTTCTTTAGTAACCTTGAGATAGTGTTTTCTTCCTGAGTCTTATTTGTTGTTTCTGCATTTCTGATGACAGTTCTTTCAAACTCTTTACTCATTACTGTGAGTGTTTCCTTAACTACTGTTTGGATGTTGACCTCACTATTTTGTGGTTCAGCCTTTAGGTAGCTTTTAGCTGGACTCTTTTTCTGGTTCTTTTCTCCAGTATTTCTTCTTGTTGGTATAACCATTCTAAATAGTATGTTATGAGGTCCCTCTCTCAGTACTTTTCAAATTACTGATCACTCTTACCTGGATTGACTTGTTCACAGTTAAAAAAAAAAAAAGAGTTCACAGTTGTGGAAATTAACAGTTGTTTCAATATTATTTCAATCCCTGAGGTGGAGCTCAGTGGTTTAAAAGCTTCTTTTGTTCTTTTTCTTCCCTGTAGGGTATGGGAGCCTGAGGGCTTTTAAACTATAAGTAAGTACTTCTTAGCTTAATCTCTCACTCCTGACCAAGAGATAAAGCTGGTGGGGTAAGATAGCATAGTGGTTATGCAAAGAGACTCTCACACCCCAAGGATCCAAAGCTCTGGGCATAATTCAGCTTCTTTGACAATCCAGGAAGCACTGCTGGGCCCTGTGAGTTTCTAAACAAGTCCTGTTTATAGTCTGTAGTTTCTGAGGCAATTATTCACCATGTTTTCATCAGGAGAACAGTGTGGAAAGGCTCCCACTATATAGCTCCACTGATAGGCCACCGAGGTATAGCTCTTCTCCTGAGTTTCCTGGTCAGTTCTTTGTTCTCAGATGTCAGCACAGGGCCTCCCCCCTGCTGCTCCAGCCTCTGAGAGCAGTAGCAATGGAGACTCACAGTTGTAACTGGTGAGTCTTAGGGGAGTCCTCTCCTCCCTTCAGCAGTCTTTTTGTTGGTGAAACAGACTGGAGTTGGTACCTCAACTGGTAAACTGCTGGACTGTTACCAGCTGCTCGATCTATCCTTAGGCTCCTTGCTGTCCATGAGCCACATGTGTTTGCACTTACAAGTGATTTGGTGGATTCCTGAAGTTATTCTATTCCTGCCTTGTTGCGGCCCCAGGTGATCTTCTTTGATATTTCTAGTTGACCTGGGAGAGAAGAGGAGAGAAACACAGGTGCTGCTGCTCCATAACCCTGCCTCCCAAGCTATCCACTATGCCAAAATCACGTTTTTAGTAGCTGAGTAGTATTACATTATGTACATATTTAGGTAAATCTTTTCTACCAGCTGCTATGAGCCCAGCCATATGACTGAATGAAGAAGAGGCATGGGTTTATTCCTCCATTCCCATCAGCCACAAAACAACACCTTCCTTGGAAATGACAGTGACCCCGCCCTCTGCGTCCTTAGTGAGATTTCCTTCTGTCCTTAAGAAGATGAGGACAGGAGAGACTCTTCAGGAGAAAAATTAATATAAATCACAATAGCAAGAAAGCACTGAACCTCTACATGCTAAGCAGGTTTTCAGAGCACGTTTGTTTGGAAACTAGCCCAGGATGTACTTTGTGAAAACTGAAAGTCCACCTTTGCTACCTAGTCCCCCTGCATGGGACAGTTCCCATTTCCCAACCAGCAGGAAGTGCTGGCAGTGATGAATCTACCTCAATTACTTACATGCATCCCAGCAGAGTCAGAGAGCATGTGCATGCAAGGAATGATGAAGAATGCATCTGGAAGGCATCATGGAGTGCAGACTGGAGGTGTTCCCTTGCCTGCACTTATGAAGAATTCATGGGTATTCTTCCTGCAGCCACTTTATCTAGCCAGCTCCTCACCAAAGAGGCATGCATAATTAAAACACCAAACAGTGTCTTCCCTCTGAGAAAGATGGGGGCCTGGCTTTATGCTGTTTGGTGCACACACTCAGCAGGGCAGGATGACACTCTGACAGCATCTTCTATGGCCTCCTCTCTCCTTTAGATTTAGTGCCTCGAGACTGCTATTAAATGGTACAAGGCATTTCTTAATTTAAATCAACAGAACTCTACAGTCACTATGGAAATTAAAAGTGTCCAGAGGAGATGTATGTCTCCTAGGTCATTGATCTAGAGATGGAGTAGATAGTTTTATATATATTATCTTTGAGAGAGAGGAAAGAGAATAAGAATATCGTTTTGGCACATGGCAATGCTGGGTAATGAACGCAGGAACTTATGCTAGAAAATTCAATGCTTTATCCACTGGGCCACCACCCAGATCATGGAATAATTCTTTTCTTTTTTAAATTTTTATTATCTTTATTTATAATATAGATACAACCAGAAATCAAGGGGGTAGCAAAAGAGACACACCTGCAGTACTGCTTCACCACTCACAAAGCTTTTCTCTTGCAGGTGGGGACCGGGGGTCTTTGCACAGTAACGTGTGCTCAACCAGATGTGCCACCACCAGGCCCCAGAATAATTATTTTCTAACTGCCAGTCACTTCACATGTGGGTCCGAGAGAGATTAGTATATTGGACTATTATTACCAAGGATAGAAAAAAAAGGTGGAAAGGAACAGTTTAAAACATACACACACGCGCACATACACACACACACACACACACACACACACACACACACATCATACAGTGTCCTGATATGAAATGTGGGTTGTAGTAAAAAAAAAAAAATTGAAAGCCACTGGTTCATGTGACCTTTAAAAGTCTTCTAAATCTAAATTCTATAGGTCTATGCTTTTTCTGCTTTCTGAGAACTGTGTGAGACTTTGGGGGACACATACAGGTTAGGGGACCTGTCCTGAGAAGGGAAAGGCAAAGAGATGCCTCCATGTTCTTATTCTGGACAATACACTCTTCTAAGCCCTTCTATAGTAACACTTTTCATCTTAGCAAACAAACCAAAGGAAAAAAAAAACCTGGGTGATAGGTCTTTTTCTTTCTGTTTTTCTGGGTGAGCAGACAAACTCAGAAAGGCTAATTGACTTCTTGTAGGTCACGTGGTTATCACAGGACACAAGACCTCTCATGAAATAATGAGGAACTGATGTAAGACAACACAGGATTACAATCCATGAATGTTTGCTGCAAGCAATGATGATGGTCATTGGGAATCTGAGAGAGAAGAGATCAGTGTGCATTGTCCCATACAAGCCCAGTGGCTGGCAATGAGAACCTTTGCGGATGGGAGACAAATACGTAAAGAAACAGCAGTGGTTCAGATCAACTGGAGAGTAACTGATAACATTCTAGGTCCTGCATTAGCCACTGAAGCAGAGCAAAAACCAAAACACCAAGGAGCTTCAACTCTAGAGGCATCCTTTGCAGATGGAAGCATCTGAGGGTTAGTGCTGTCTTGCTATTTTTATTATCTAAACCCATTTTTAAGAGACTTGGTAATTTCCTGGTGCCCAGAACATGCAACTGTAAACAGGTGGCCCATGTTTTTTTTTTTTTTTTTTAAAAGATCTTTTCTTTTTTTTTTTTTTCCAGACTGCTAGGTTTCATTGATTAGAGAAAGAACAATTTACTGAATAACAGAGAAGAGCTGGAAGAGCCTAGTGCTTTTTCAGAGCTGCCAGGAATACAATCAGGGAGTTTCTCAGGCATGGAAGGGCCTTATTCAGCAGCTCTGAATAAAACCCAAGTTACAGTCACCCAGCCAAGGGATGAGTTTGGATAAGATTTCTTCAGCGTGCTTTGAGGGCATGGCTAATCCTAGGTCCAATCATCCACCAGGTGCCTCATTTTTGCCTTTCAATCATACACTTCTTCTTTTTCTGACTTGCTATTACAGGGCTAAAATATCTTCCTAGTGTCAAACCGGTCCCCACCATCCACCTCTGATAGATTCTCACCTCTGTAGCACATCTCCTGTCAGAGTCTACTGTGGCCTGGATTTCGTCCTTCGTCCTAGTCTTTGTTCCTCTACCAAGTGGCCTACTTTTGCAGGAGCTCAGCAAAATGTCACTTAGACCATCTCTACTCTTTCTCCCTTTCATGTGATTCTGAATTTGTACCTCAGAGTGTACCTGTAAGGCATCCTTTCCACACACAGCATAGGCCAACTGCCTCAAACACTTGCCATCTCACAAATAAAGCTCCTTTGTGAAGTTTCTCAAGTACAGATCAGAGGGACACCACCTTGCTTTCATAAAATGCCTTCTCAAAATGCAGAGAGAAAACCAAGCTGTCTTGTGTAATGCAAACAAGATGATTAAGAATGGTGCTATTGTCTGGAGAACTCCCAGAAAGCTAGAAGTGGACCTACCCTATGACTTTGCAATTCCTCTCCTGGAGATGTATCCTAAGAAACCAAACACAACCATCTAAAAAGATTTATGTATACCTATGTTCAAAGCAGCAAAATAAAATTTTGTAATAGCAAAAACCTGGGAGCAACCCAGGTGTCCAACAACAGATGAGTGGCTGAGCAAGTTGTGGTCTATATATACATAATGGAATTCTACTCAGCTATTAAAAATGGTGATTTCACCATGTTCAGCCCAACTTGGATGGAGCTTGAAGAAATCATATTAAGTGAGATAAATAAAAAATAGAAGGATGAATATGGGATGATCTTACTCATAGACAGAAGTTGAAATACAAGATCAGAAGAGAAAACACTAAGACGATCTTGGACAGAAGTTGGTGTATTGCATCTATAGTAAAAGACTCTGGGTGGATGGGGGTGAGTTTCAGGACCTGGAACATGGTAGCAGAGGACCTAGTGGGGGTTTTATTGTTATGTGGAAAACTGGGAAATGTTGTGCATGTACAAACTACTGTATTTACTATTGACTGTAAAACATTAATCCCCCAATAAAGAAATGAATTATTTTTGCTTTGAATTGTGTATTGAATTTCTTTTTTTTCCTTTTTATTAAAATTTTTTTAAAGGAGACATTAACAAAACCATAGGATTAGAGGGGTATAGCTCCACACAGTTGCCATCACCAGATCTCTGTATCCCAGGGGGCCAGGTGGTGATGAACCTGGTTAAGCCGCATATGGGGCTCTGGGGAAGCAGAGCTCCAGGACACATTGGTGGGGCTGTCTGTCCAGGGAAATCTGGTTGGCATCATACTAGCATCTGGAACCTGGGGGCTGAAAAGAGAGTTAACATACAAAGCCAAACAACTTGTTGACTAATCATGAACCTAAAGGCTGGAATAGTGCAGATGAAGAGTTGGTGTGTGTGGGGGGGGTCCTCCATTTTGAAAATAGTTAGTAGGCATATTTTAGTTATAAAAGAAATGAAATTTTTTTAAAAACGAGTGATGCTGTCTTTGTCTTTGCTAGTTGGCTTTAGAGCATAACTTCAATTCGAGTGTGTGTGTTGGGGGAGTGGGGATTCCTTCTCTTTTTACTCCTTACCATGTGGTGCTCACACACTAGGGTGGGGGATCAATCAATAGAGCTACTATTGGGTTATGCCAGCACATAGTTGCTGTGTTTATAATGTGCAATATCCTATGCGAGGCATGTGTACTGTTAATGATTAAGAGAGAAATACTCTGTCACTTGGAAGCTTACAGTTGAGCTGGAAAAAAGGGACCAACAGATCTACCTGTACAGAATTCTCCACAAAGGCTGGAATCCTACCTGAATCACCCATCTATACTGCAAATGGCCCTAGCGATTGTTTCTGCTTGTCTCCCCTCAACCCCTTCTTTTTTTACCCCCTCAACTTTGACAAACCTCAAATCTTTCTGGAAATGCTTAGATAGCTTCAATATCATTGATTTTCCCTCCCTATTTATTGGGTCCCTGCTTTTTCCCCACTCTGACTCCCACAGCAGTCAGGAGATGGCTCCCCAAGAATGAAAAAGAGAGAAAAATTTCTCCCTCCATGTTCTAAGCTTAGTTTTGGGAGGAACAACTTATTGAGTCAGGAGCTTGGAGCAAGTTCAGTGGTATTAAATAGCAGAAAATCAGTGTTTATATATATTTTTTAATTTTTTATTTTATTTATTTATTCCCTTTTGTTGCCCTTGTTGTTTTATTGTTGTAGTTATTATTGATGTCATTGTTGTTGGATAGGACAGAGAGAAATGGAGAGAGGAGGGGAAGACAGAGAGGGGCAGAGAAAGACAGACACCTGCAGACCTGCTTCACCGCTTGTGAAGGGACCTGCCTGCAGTTGGGGAGCCGGGGGCTCGAACCGGGATCCTGATGCCGGTCCTTGAGCTTAGTGCCACCTGCGCTTAACCCGCTGTGCTACAGCCCGACTCCCCAGTGTTTATATTTTTAAAAAATCCTGAAAAGGCAAAGTAGTTTCCAATTTTTCATGTATCTGAACTTGTGTTATTTTTGTTGTTGATATAGTTCACCATCATTTTTCTTCTCAAAAGCATGAGGGGTCAGGTGGTGGCGCACTTGGTTAAGCATGTACATTACAGTGCCTAAGGATCTAGGTTCAAGCCCCGGGTCCCCACCTGCAGGGAGAAAGCTTCAGGAGTGGTGAAGCAAGGCTGCAGGTGTTTCTCTCTCTCTCTCTCTGTTGATCTTCTCCTCCCAATTTCTCTCTGTTTCTATACAATAATAAATAAATAAAACATTAAAATTTTTTTAAAAAGCATAAATGAAAGTAGAAATATGTTAAAATACAAAAGTCATTCATTCACTTTGTCCTCCAGGGGGCCACCATCTCCCTGTTGATTCACCACCACTGTTTTTTTCAAATTTTATTTATTTATTTTTTATTATTGGATAGGGACAGAGAGAAATTGAGAGGGGAGGGGGAGTTAGAAAGGGAGGGATGTGAAGATCCCGGTTTGAACCCCAGGCTCCCCACCTGCAGGGGAGTCACTTCACAAGTGGTGAAGCAGGTCTGCAGGCGTCTATCTTTCTCTCCCCCTCTCTGTCTTCCCCCTCCTCTCTCCATTTCTCTCTGTCCTATTCAACAATGGCATCATCATCAACGATAACAACTACAACAATAAAACAACAAGGGCAACAAAAGGGAATAAATAAATAAATAAATATTTTTTTAAAAAAAGGGAGGGAGACAGAGGGATACGCACAGCCCTGCTTCACCACTGAATGAAGATTTCACTCTGCAGGTGGGGACCAGGACCTTGAACCTGGGTCCTCGTGTACTATGATGTATGCACTTAACCAGATGCACCACCACCACCTGGCCCCTCTCCACTAATTTTTTTTCAAAATGGATATATATATATATATATATATATATATATATATATATATATAATAAGTGGGATCCTATACTCACTATTTTTTTCTCAGTTTTGTTTATATGGCAGTATGATTTAGAGATACTTCTGTGATAAAGGATACATAGCAATACCCCATTCTTTTAAACAACAGTCTAGCATTCTGTAGAATGTAAGATAAAATGCATTTCGGGGCAGGTGGTGACACACCTGGTTGAACGCATATGTTACAGTGAGCAAAGACCCGGGTTCAAGCCCCAGGTCCCCACCTGCAGAGGAAAAGCTTCATGATTGGTGAAGCAGGGCTGCAGGTGTCTCTCTCTCTCTCTCTCTCTCTCTCCCTACCTCCCCATTCCTCTCAATTTCTGGCTGTCTCTATCCAATAAAAATAAAGATAAAAAAAGAACGAATGCATTTCCAAATGGCCTTTCTGGTGAATACCTAGGTGGCCCTTGTTTCCATTATTATGGGCCATGATGTCGTAAACACACCTGTAGATGATTTCTCAAAACCCTGCCAATTTCTCCAGAGCAGAGAACCTAGAAGTAGAACTGCTGAGTAAAAGGAAAAACACATTTAAAATGTTGACACCAGCTAACAATGTGTGTAAATGAAGGCTCTTGGGGGTGGTGGCGGGGAAAAAAAAAAGAAAATGAAGGCTCTTTTCTTCCACCTATCAAACAGTCCTTGGTATTATTAATATTTTAAAAATATTGACAACTTATACCTGGCGGAAAGTGGAATGGAGACTCTTACTATTTAAAAATTAGTTATCTTTGCTTATTGGCCAACTTGGTCATCTTCCCATGTGGGTGTCTTTTGCGTCTTCTTTCTGTGTGTGGTCTGTTACCTGCCTGCTTTTTGATTTTATTTTTTATTTACAAATGGAAATTTTGACAAGACCATAGGAAAAGAGGGGTACAAGTCCACACAATTCCCACCACCAGAACTCCGTTTTCCATCCCCATCCTTTAAAGCTTTCCTATTCTTTATCCCTCTGGGAGCATGGGCTCAGAATCATTATGGGGTGCAGAAGGTAGAGGTCTGGCTTCTGTAATTGCTTCCCCGCTGAACATGGGTGTTACCTGCCTGCTTTTGTTTATGCTGGGGTGTGGATGAAATTGGAGAGGCATTGTAGGTGACGGCTTCTTCTGTGCTGACATTCTAAAACTACCCATCACAATCTTCTCCATCTCACAGTCACCTTCCTTGAAAATCCGGCTGCTAACAGGTTTTGCGATAATGGTTTGTGGACAGTCTTATATATTCTGATACCCAATGAGTATCAGATGTAATGAGTTTCAAACTGTACTTCTCTAATTTAGTTTGATTTCAACCCTCTCCACTAGATGGCAGAAGTGGAATCTTATACCACTTAGATTGGGGTTAGATTTTAGGGTTTAAGACATCAAGAAGATGGTGGGGGGTGGGGTGGGGTGAGGGTGGATGGGGTAGGATGCTCATGGTCCTAGGTCACCTTTTGTTCATACTACATCCTTTGAGAAATACCCTGTAGTATGTGGTTCTTCTTCTTGGTCCTTAAGTTAGAGATGAATAAACTTTTGTTTGTATCAAGGTGAGTTTGCTCAGTACGTTAGTTCCATTATTTGGTGAAATGGGATAATTTGACATGTTGAGTATGAAAGAAATCTGTTAGAACATGTTGACTCTGTCATCCCAGAACTACCTACCATACAGTTATTCCCACTGCAGTTATCCCCAGTGACACCAGACTGGGTGAAGGAATTAGGACACAAGGGGTCTTAGTCATCTGTACTCTCTGCTTAGGTAAAAGAGATAAAAGACTCTTTGGTTCTTTTCTCTCAACTGGCAACACACACACACACACACACACACACACACACACACACACACACACACACACACACACACACACACACCCAAGGACAGATGAGGCACAGGACATCTTTAATACGTTCTCAATACCTCTTATTTCCTTTTCAATTCCTTTTCTTCTCAGAGCCAGTAGAATCTTGATTGAGAACCAAGACAATCAAGTCAAATCTTGAGACTGAGAATAGTTGCAAACATAATTTTTTTTCTTCAAATAGCCTTTTTTTTAATGCCATATTCTGGGCTTTTGAAATTCAAAAACCGAGAACTGACTCCTTTGTTCTCTGCATTATGCTGTGTCATCTGTTCTCTCAGGCAATGAGAATAGAACATCCTTGTGCTGCCAAAGTGAGGAGGGGCTGTTCATGGGCATAGGTAGAAAGTATCACTGGAAACCAGAGAGAAAAAAAATCCATTATCATATCAAAATATTATTCCACTGCACCAATATTTCTTTTATGTGTCTTTTAACATTGTTTACAGTCATTTTGTCATGCAGACATTTATAATTTTTGTATGGAAAAACCTGTCAATCTTTTCCTTTGTAAATTCTAGGTTTTGTATCTTACTTTGGAAAATCTTTTGATATACAAATTAAAAATACAGTCTCTGATATTTTCTTCAAAGACTATAAGAATTTTGTTTTTTTTTTAATTTTTTTTAATATTTATTTTATTTATTTATTTATTCCCTTTTGTTGCCCTTGTTGTTTTATTGCTGTAGTTATTATTGTTGTTGTCGTTGTTGGATAGGACAGAGAGAAATGGAGAGAGGGAGGGGAAGACAGAGAGGAGGAGAGAAAGACAGGCACCTGCAGACCTGCTTCACCGCCTGTGAAGTGACTCCCCTGCAGGTGGGGAGCCGGGGTTCGAACAGGGATCCTTATGCCGGTCCTTAAGAATTTTGTTTTTAACCTTAAACCTTTCAATCCATTCTGAATTATTTTTTTCTCCCTTCCAGGGTTTCCACTGCTCCCTGAGGCTGTGTTTTTTTTTTTTTTTTCAATTTGACAGGACAGAGAGAAATTGAGAGGGGAGAGGGAAATAGAGAGGGAGGGAGAAAGAGAGACACTTGCAGACCTGCTTCACCATTCATGAAGCAGAATTCATGGTCCTTCCTCGTAGTACTATGTGTGCTTAACCAGTCGGTGCAGCACCGCCAGATCCCCTAAGTTCTAATACAAGATAAAGAAGATTCTCTAATTCTCTTCACTCTCTCTCTCCCCTTCAATCACTTGCATAGAAAACCACTACTATCCTAACACTACTTATTCAATAATACATTCCTACCTTCCTGATAAAAATGCAATGCTTATTACAAATTAAATTCATATAGGCACATGAATATTATTCTAAACCCTGTATTAGGACAGATTATTCCAGCCTAGAACAGGAATGAAATGGGAGTTATAAGTATGTTGTTCCTTCAGATGGCTTCCATTCCTGTGTACATTCCCCAAAGATAAATGTGATTCTAATATCTAAGTACCAAAGATAATGTGTTTTCTTTCAACATGGCTCTAAATTTAAACAGGTGAGTTCAATTTTGATCCACCTCCAAAGCCAATGAAATCTTTCAATTTTAAAGGAAAGATTGTACTGAATTCCTAAGGGATTTTCAAAGATAATTTTGACTGTATATAATTCCTTTATGTAATGAGACTTCATTGTATTCTTTCTAATATTCTGGTAGATACATTTTGAAATGCATCAGATGATTATAGTTCTATTCAGGGCTGCTGCTGCTGCTGAGTTAATGTTGGAAATTGCTTACTTCTAAGAAATCTTCTATATCATCTAGATATTCAAAAGTATTGACATAATATTGTACCTACTATTCTTGCTACATTTAAAATTTGATAAATTTGTTTATTTCTAATACTGCTTGTATAATACCTTTCTTTTGAACATGCAAGTCTGTCTTGTCTACTTTACTGGTCCTTTAAATAACTAGACTTGATTTTTTTTTCCCCCAGCGTTATTATTGTTGGGTCTCAGTGCTTGCACTATTAATCCACTGCTCCTGGAGGCTATTTTTATTGCCCTTGTTGTTGTCATTGTTGTTGGATAGGACAGAGAGAAACGGAGAGAGGAAGGGAGAGAGAGAGAGAAAGAAAGACAGACACCTGCAGACCTGCTTCACCACCTGTGAATCAACCCCACTGCGGGTAGGGAGCCGGGAGCTCAAACCGGAATCCTAACATGGATCCTTGCACCTGCGCTTAACCGGCTGTGCTACCGCCTGACCACCCAGACTTAATTTTTGTTGATCAAGTTTCCTGTTTTTATTTGTTTTTTTTTCCTTTCACCCTCTCTATTCATTTATTTCTTCCACTGATTCAATTCAACTACTCATTTTCCAATTTTTCTTGTGAGTTAGATAGGTTTCTTGCTATAGTTCTGGCAACCTTTGGTTTAAAACTACTAGGATTATGTGTGGGATGGTTGATCACAGAGGAATCTTACTTTTGTAATAAAATGAGGCAGAGAAGGACTAAAAACATTCTTTAGTTTTCTCTTTCTCTCCATTCTGGAATGTGCTCAGGCATCTTGAGAGTTAAGGCAAACAACTAATAGAATTGCAAAACCGTTGTTTAAGCACTAAGCCAATTCCAGGAACCGCCTATCTCTGAACTTCTTTCTCTATAAAGGAAAGCAACTACAGCATCAGTGACAGCAAGTCTCTTGTTTAAAGAGGTTGCTCTCATTTGGTATTTTGTTTATTATTTGTAACAAACAAATACTTCTCACAGGTTGGTATGCCTACTGAATTAATTTCTGGTCTCTCTTGTTAGCTGATCATGTCATTTAAGTCTATACATTTTCTATGGCCACATTCCAGATGACTTAAGATACAATGTTTTCATTCTTTTATAGTTTATGATTTGCATTCAATTTATTCATTTTGTCACCAGGACTATTGCTAGGGCTGGGGTATCTGAAGGACTCCACTGCTTCTGATGGCTTTATGTTTTTTTTTGTTTGTTTGTTTTTTGTTTTTTTGGCTTCCAAGGTTGTCACTGGAGCTCAGTGCCTGCCTTAAAAATCCACTGCTCCTGGCAGCCATCTTTCCTTCCCTCCCCCATTTTTGTTGCTGTTATTATTGTTGTTGTTGGATAGAACAGAGAGAACTTGAGAGAGGAGGAGAAGACAGAGGGGCAGAGGAAAATAGACACCTGCAGACCTGCTTCACCACTTGCAGAGTGACCCCCTGGCAGATGGGGAACCAGGGGCTCCAACCTGGATCCTTCCACTTTGCGCTATGTGTGCTTAACCAGGTGCGCTACCACCACCCCATTTTTTTTTAATTGAAGATCAGAGACACACCAAGAAAGCCAGAGAGAATAAGAGACACTTGCAACACTGTTGCACTGCTCATGATGCTTCCCCCCTCAAAGGTGGGGGCCTAGGGCTTGAACCTGGGTCCTCATGCACGGTAATGTGACAGCTCTAATGGAGGATTCACCACTTGGCCCCAGAATTGCTCTTTAGATGAGGATTTTCCTCTTCCCAGTAGCATCCATACTTCTCTGTAGTTTTATTTTTTATTCAATTTCAAGATCACTTTGTTGCTGATTTACAGGATTGTTGTCATAGGGGATAGAGTTGCACATCCCCCAAAGATGGGCATCAGGGCAACACATCATCACCTTCCACCGAACTGGCCTCATCATCTACCAACAGCACACTAGGTCTCTGACCCCCTCCAGCATTCCCAGCCCTCCTTTGGATGATCTTTTCTTTCCTGAAAGTTGTGTTAACATTTTACTCATTGTTTAATTGTATATACCCCTTGCATATGCAAAAGTGGTTTGTTTGTTGTTGTTTATTTTTTGTCAGAAATTTGTTGGTTTCATTCAAGCTTCTATTTCTTCTTGATGAATTGAACTACTCATCTTGTTTGTATTAGTTAGTCTTTCACATGAACTTTTACTTCTTTCCATTAATAGTAATATCAGTCTTATCCAGTTATACTTTTGCCTGAATATTCCTATATTGTCTGATTTTGTGTTTCCTTATTATAGAACTCAAAATGAGATTTTGCCCCTCAATGAGCAACCTTTGCATTTTAATAAAGTAATGCTCGTGCTTATATAGACTGACACCTTTATACTATCTACCAGTTTGCTAGTAGTTGCAGCTGTAGTACTGAGAAGTGTCTAGCTCATAGTAGGTGTTACCAGATCAGGATCGAACCTTAGATTGCAAAAACTTAATCTCTGTGGGTTAAGACACTGGACCTATCCCAACAAGGCTTAGTCTCCCATAAATATTCTCTGATAGTGTGATGTATAAAGACGTCTTTTAGTCTTTGTAATTTTACAGAGAAGCACAGCACCATTGTATAGCCTATAGAAAGGAAATAAAGATGGCCAACCTTTTTTAAATCTCAACAACCAGTTTCTAAGTCAAAACGTCATTTGGAAACAATAATTGTAACATGAGCACCGCAGGTCAGACCTCAGGAATTTCCTTTCTGATTCCATTCTACCATGATACCCTGATCTTTTGACTGTTCACTTTTCCACATCTTTTTAAAAGTATTTTTTATTTATTTACAGTAGGGACAGAGAGAAATTGAGAGGGAAGGGGGAGGTAGAGCGGGAGACAAAGAGGCATCTGAAGCCCTGTTTCACTGCTCATGAAGTTTTCCACAACCACCAACCTACCCCCTACTCCCCCCCCCCCACCCCCGCCAGTGGGGACCAGAGGCTTGATCCTGGGTCCTGGAACACTGCAATGGAATCACTCCACTTAAGTGCACCCACTTTTTTCCCACCTTGAAGTTGGGGAAGAAAATGAAAGGTGCAAAGGGCACACCAGAATTCCAACATAAGCATTAACATTCTGGCTGACTTTCCAGTACTTTCCCTTTCATATGCAATTTAGATGGAACTAAGACTGTAAATGAAATAAACATAACTGTAAGAGAAATAGGGCAAGTATATCTGTGAGTGTGTGCGAGTGTGGATGTGTGGCTACTTTCAGTTTGTATTACGAATCACACCTTGTATCCCCGTGTAGGTGCCTTAACTTGTGCGGTGACATTTCAGCAAACGTTTCATTTCTAATAACTTCAAACACCAACACACTCGATAGAGCCACTGCTTCTCACAGAAGCCTTTCCTGTCCCATGGTGATGTTTCTGGGCTGCAGTGGAAGAACCATATCTGTGTGTGCAGCTTCCATTAGCCATGAGAGGAAGTTGCTCCTGGAGGCCCTAGAATCCCCCCCTTCTTCTGGGAACAGGCCTACCTCCCTTTTGAATTAGAGGGATGCAGGGAGTCATGCTCCAGATGAAATAACTTCTCTTGTCTTTTAGTGGTCAATTGGAAGGCAGTTCTATGTTTTGTCACATATACCACCCAAGAGTAATTTCCTAGGTGAAATGCTTAAAATTAAGTCAGATTCAGCTGTCAAGAATTTACTCTTAATTTGAAAAAAAAAAGGTGGGGTGGGGTGGGGTGGGGTGGGGGAGAGTCAATACAATTCATGTTTAAAAGTTTATTTTATTCCGAGAAAGGGACCATCGCTCTGGCATATGTAGTGTTAGAAATTGAACTCTGGACTCTATGCAAGTCTGGTTTCTTTAATACACTACCCGCCCCCTGACATTTCAGTTTTATTATGTTTTTAAGAGCCAGTGCCTCATACATGTGTGATTGTGCTGACATATTTTATTCAGGTAGAAAAAGAAACAGGAAGATGCATTGCGCCACAGAGCTTCTCCTGGTGCTGTGGCACTCCCATGTGGTGCTGGACTTTATGTCCCCTACCTGCTGAGCTATCTTCCTGGCTCTGTTCACTGAAAGTGAGAAGAAAATTAAAGAAGAGCAAAGCACACCATAACAACCTTTGTAAATCCTTCCAATTCAAAAAGGACCTGGGCATCACTATTCATGGAAATCAATATTTGATTTTTTTAAGGCTTATCTTTTTTATTTTATTTTATTTTATTAATTTTTTATTTAAGAAAGGATTAATGAACAAAAACATAAGGTATGAGGGGTACAACTCCACACAATTCCCACCACCCAATCCCCATAACCCACCCCCTCCCATGATAGCTTTCCCATTCTCTAGCCCTCTGGGAGCATGAACCCAGGGTCGTTGAGGGTTGCAGAAGGTGGAAGGTCTGGCTTCTGTAATTGCTTCCCCGCTGAACATGGGCGTTGACTGGTCGGTCCATACTCCCAGTCTGTCTCTCTCTTTCCCTAGTAAGGTGTGTCTCTGGGGAAGCTCAGCTCCAGGACACATTGGTGGGGTCTTCAATCCAGGGAAGCCTGGCCAGCATCCTGGTGGCATCTGGACTGTAGATCTTCTCCCCTAAGTAATTTTCTTTCTCTAGCTGGTTGAAAACAAATGCCTTTAAATAAGAGAACTAATGTATTCTGTGCTTACCAAGTGCCAGTGCTTTTGTACCAGGATATATTCAATCCAATGAGGCTGTTTACACTCCCCCAGTTCACTGATGGAGCCTCTGCATCTCACACAACTGAAGTCAGCTTTATGGAAAAGCAGAGTGGTGGTGGTAGTGTGTGTGTGTGTGTGTGGGGGGGTATTTCCAGGCCGTGGTGCACCTGGTTAAGTGTAAGGACCTGTGCAAGGTTGGGTTCAAGCCACTGGCTCCTCAGTGACGGGGGGGGGGGTGCTTCATAAGTGGCAAAGCAGGTTTGTAGGTCTCTCTCTTTCTCTCTCTCTCTCACACACACTCACACACTCACCTACCTATCTACTTATCACCTATCTATCTGTCTGTCTGTCTGTCTATCTATCTACCTATCTATCTCCCCTTCTTATCTCAATTTTTTACTGTCCTATCAAATAAAATGAAGAAAATGGCCTCCAGGGACAGTGGATTGGTAGTGTTAGCAACAAGTCCCAGTGATAACCCTGGAGCCAAAATTCAAAAAAGAAAAAGAAAAAGGAAATGAAAAGAGGACTTGGGGCTAACCCCACTCTGTATCACCTCAATAATTATACATCTAGTCAGCTTCTCTGCCTCTCGTTTATCTTAGTAGGTTTTGGTTTTTGGTCGTGTGTGTGTGTGTGTGTGTGTGTGTGTGTGTGTGTGTGTGTGTCTATATTTTTGTTATATGCTTAAATTATGGAAGAGACAGAGAGAAATAGGTGGAGAGATAGAGGAAGAGTGAGACAGGGAGACATCTGCAGTCTTCTCTATGGCTTGTGAAGCTGCCCCCCCCCCCCCCGCAGGTGAGGACCCAGGTCCTGGCACATAGCAACTTGTATGCTTTACCAGTTGTGCCATCACCCAGTCCCCAGCCCCCAGCTTGATACTTTTTTTGTTCATGAAGTGTTCTTTTTTTTGTTTTTTTTGAATTTTTATTTGTCCCCAGGGTTATCACTGGGGCTTGATGCCTGCATTATGAATCCACTGCTCCAGGAGGCTATTTTTTCCCTTTTGTTGCCCTTCTTGTTTATCATTGTTGTTGTTGCTGTCATTGCTTTTGGATAGGACAGAGTGAAATTGAGAAAGGAGGGGGAGACAGAGAGGGAGAGAAAGATAGACTCCTGCAGACATACTTCACTGCTTGTGAAGCATGTAGGTGAGAAATCGGGGACTAGAGCCAGGATCTTTATGCCTATGCCAGTCCATGTGCTTTGCACCATGTGCGCTTAACTGGCTACTCTACTGCCTGGCCCCCTCATGAAGTGTTCTTTTTGCTTATGATATTACTGTTGTCATTATATGATGTGTGTGTGTGTGTGTGTGTGTGTGTGTGTGTGTGTGTGTGTGTGTGTTCTCTTTTGCTCCTCCTTGCTCAGTGATGGCTAATATCTGAGCCAGTGTTAAAATGGGAGAAGTTAGGTGACCACGGTTCCAACTCACCCCCATTGGCACCTTATCCTTTTTGACTAGCAGCCTCTCTCTTTATCTTCTCTCACTCCAGAAGGAATCCTAGGTCTTATTTTTAGGCCTGTCATTTCCTGGAGCGATTCCACCCATATTGACTACCTGATCCTTTCCCATCTCCCAGCACAAAGACAAAGATCCAGGAGTTGGGCGGTAGCGCAGCAGGTTAATTGCAAAGTGCAAGGACTGGCATAAGGACCCCAGTTCGAGCCCCTGGTTCCCCACCTGCAGGGGAGTCTTTTCACAGGTGGTGAAGCAGGTCTGCAAGTGTCTGTCTTTCTCTTACCATCTTTGTTTTCCCTTCCTCTCTCCATTTCTCTCTGTCCTATCCAACAAGGACGACAACAATAATAACTACAACAATAAAACAAGGGCAACAAAAGGGAATAAATAAATATTTTTTTAAAAAGACAAAGACCTTAGATATTTTTAGTAAAGATTGTGAAGTGAAAGATGCCAACATCCTTTGAAAATAGAAACTTCACTCTGAGAAAGACAACATCTTGTTGTCTCAAGCAATAGTCACAGGCATGTTTTGTGCAAGGGAATTCCACTTCATTTGTTTCCCTAGCATCTATCTCTTATCTCACCCTAATCAAAACCTTCTACAGAACCGTGGGGACAACTCTCATTCAACAGAAAAAGATCACAGTCCTGAGCCAGACAAAAGGCAGAATGCCCAGGTGGGTGGCTCAGAGCACTCAGGGATGATTTCAGGCAAAGGTCTCTGTCTTTTTTCTACTGGGCATAAATCAAGGGCTCTAGCTTTCTAGGATGCCAATTCAACACTTTTTATAGGCACTTAATTCACTCTGAAATTAAAAATATATACATGCTTCTTAGAGAAAGTACCATTATTCTTCCGCATGACACCTGATTTGATTTTAAGTCTTTATATGCCTCTTCTATATTCTACTGTGGGTTAGAATCAGTCAAATGTCTCTGATGAATAGCTGTAGTTGCCTAGGCTAGTCACCTCCCAGACAGACTCCACAGATACCCTCCTCAAAGAATCATTCTCTCCCATCCACTACAAAGGGCATTGGTGTAGCTCAGGGGGACAGCACATGGTGTTTGAACAGAGCATTACACTGCTCCTCTTGCCATGAATTCTCCCACCTCCTGCCTTGTAAAGCAATATTCAGAATCACTGAGAAGACCAGACACAGCATATTGGTCATCACTGCTTCTCCATCCTGCTCCTCTTCTCTCAGGTCCTTCCTCAGCCTGTTCACCTTGCGCACGTACACTCGCATGCGCACGCGCACTCGCACACACCACACCCTTACCTTTGTTCTCACTCCCATTTCTCTTTTCACAACCAAGGCTTTGTAAAGAAACTCAAACCCAGTCAGAGAGATGGTCTTCTACAGGAGTTTGCAGATAAAGCTGTTGGCAGTAAGCATCCTGAATGCAGTGTCTCTGGGAAGTTCTTGTTAAATATTACCCAGCAGTTTAGTTGAGTTTTATCTTTTTTTTTTTCCTTTGGTTGAGCTGATTATAAGGACTATTATGAAGAAGCCAGTGTGTGCATTTGACATTGTATAAGAGCTTTTACCGTCTTCATTTTGGTTAATCCCCGGCAGCTCTGTGAAGTAGATATTATTATTTCCACTTTGTGGATGAGATGGGAGAGATGAGATGAGGCCAGATGAGAAAATTGAAGATCTCGGAATTGAAGTTGATAAATGGAATTAGGCTCAAGTCCAAGTCTTCTGATTTTAGATCTTGAGTTCTTTCTGTTGCACTACTATGTCCTATTACTTCTTTTTGAGATGATGTGGATAATTCATAGAAATCAAGACCTAATGATAATTCCTCTAATTTTAGTTACAAAGCACCCAAAACTCTCTTTATGTGGAAATGTGGGTTTACATTCATGAATTCTTCATCTTTGCACTGTTAGGAGTTAGACTTTCTTTTTAAAATCAGCTGAGGCAAATTTTCAGTAAATTGGGAAATCTCTAGTTCTAACTCAAATCTCAAAGTAGAATCACAAAATTCAGACACTAGACTCATTCAATTCACATCAATGGGATATGGGATGGGATGTTGCCAATATGTCCTCTGCAACTGTTCCTTTCCGGGGATAACATCTTTTAAAAGTAGGAGAATGGGAAAGGGGATAACATAGTGGTTATGCAAAAAGTCTCTCCTGAGGCTCCTAGTTCTCAGGTTCACTGAGCAGTGCTCTGATAAAATAAAAATAAAATAAGAAGTAGGAGACTGATATCTTCCCTCCAAGACTTCTTCCCTCCCTGAAATAAAAGAAGCACACTGCTCAACCCCAAAGGTGAGGAGAGCATGCAACCCCCTCCTCCCCTGCCTATAGGGCTGTGCCCCAGCATCCAGGTTCCACGAGATCACCCACCACAGTGGGCCTCAGCTGAGGCAGGCCACAGCGGGCAGACAGCAGAGTGGAGCAGCAGCTTTTGTTAAGTCCTGCACATTATTTCAGTGCTGCTCTTTAGATTTAAGCTCCCGCAGTTCTTTCCATAATAGCTGAGAGAAATAAAAAACACTGCCCCACACCCTCTCTCTCTCATTCCCTCCCATGCACCACACACACACACACACACACACACACACACACACACACACACCTTCCTTCCTCCTCCTCCTCCTCCTCCTCCTCCTCCTCCTCCTCCTCCTCCTCCTCCTCCTCCTCCTTGTGGGGGCTTGCCATCCGACAGGCCTCTGGCCCCATGTGTAATCTTCAGTTCTCCCTCCTGGCGATGAGATCTGCTGCCAAGGTTCAGCTGGCCTTTGGACAGTGGAATAGTCAGGCCCCTTGGTGACCTTCCTGAATACTATGTGGTTTGGTGAGGTGACAGGTGTGTCATGAGGGCAGCTTCCTGAGAATCAATCCCTGTTTGTACTAGCTCACTGCCCACTCTGCAGAGGCTTAAAGTCTCCCAATGGTGAACAGTGTGTGAAATGTCATCCAGGCTGCTCTCTCTGCAGAAGTTAAAGATCTCGTCAGGTTCCCCTTCTTTATGCCTTATTTCTTATGCCTCTTTCTTATTCTTCATCTGCAAACAAAGAAAGAAAAATCTGTAGTGAAATTCTTTAAACTTGAAGGAGTGTGGGTGGTGAGAGGATATCATTCTGCCCAGAATAAGAATCCCTTTCCTGACAATATTTTGTCTTAAGATCATTCATTTTCTTCTGCCCCTTGAACCTGGAAGTTAATGGTGCGGTAACTTGCATCTGGTGAATCCAAAAGGCAAATTGAGACCTCAGCCTTCTAACTCAGAGGAGGGGACTTTGTTGTTTTTTAGGTTCTCCCTCCATTCATGGCTTCCCCCAGTCAGAGCTTGTCATTGCCTCACATGCAGGTCACTGAAACTCCTCACTCAGCCACAGGCCTCCCCAATATGGAAGGACCAAGATAATCCTGACTTGGGTTGGGAGCTGGGCATGGGAGTGAGGAAGTAAAGATTCCCAACTCTAAGACACAGAAGACACCACCATGGCAAATGAGAAGGGAAGCATTGACTGCATTAGGTACTCCATTTCATTGGGGATGGGCCTTCTTAAAATCAGCATTGTGTGTACAGCCCAGAAGAAGCATTTCAATCCATAACTGTTACCAGTGAGGTGAGAAAGGCCCAACAGGGCAGCTGAGTGGCATTGTGTGAAACCTCATGGCAGAAGAGAGGAAAAGATGGCTCCTCCAGAGGGAAGTTAAGCCTGTCCTTGTGTGAAATGTGAAAGTTGCTGGGAAAATTCATTCTCTGTGGCATATTCCAGCACAGTTCTCCATATAGTTTGGCACTTAGCAGTGCCCAGAACCCACCCAACTCAAATCAGACCTTTTATTCAGCCATCCCTGAGGGTATATTTTGCTGTATATGTAACTAGTGTGCAAGGGGTAACTCCTGTTAGCTCCAGGAGTTCAAGTTCACAGCACAGGTAGCCACTCCCAGTAGCACTTGATAGATCCCATCCATCTCAGTTGGGCTGAAACGGGAAAACAAATGAAAATGTATTGCTGGTTTGGTTTTGCTATATGGTGACAGCTGAACTGAATTTCTAATTGCTGTTTCAGACACAGACTTGAGGTGACACAAATTCCAGGGGCCAGCGATGGGATTCAAACCCAGCTAAATGCCACCTCTGTCTATGCTCAGGGTCAACAAGTCATACTGATGATGACAAATACCTCTGCGGTTGCCTGCCATGTGCTGCTGGGCATTACAGTATACAGGTATAGAGAGTAAGTAACATGGAGCAGAGTATTTTGCTAGGTTTCTTTTCTTTCTTTTTTTTTCCTCCCCACCCCTTTAAAAATTTTATTGCAACACAGAAAAGCAAGCTGAGGGATCTCAGAGAGCTTTCTAGAGCACAAGATTTATGTGTGTATTTCCAGCTCAAAATTTTAATTTATGGCATCCCTTGCCTGTAGTATTCTTTCTCTGCCTTCTAGACAGCCTCTCCCTCTTTCAAGGTGTATTATAACTTTTTTCCCCAGTTGTCAAAGAACTTGAGAAAAAAAATCCATGGCAGAAAATGCATATCTGGGAGTGGGAAGTGACTCAGTGGAAAAGTGCCCTTCTTGCTTGAATGAGACCCTTGGGTTTGGTCCTTGGCACTGCATTAGAGCTACAGGATTTCTGTGGGTGGGGGGACAGTGCTTTTCTCCATTTCCATCTTCATCTCCATTTCTATCTTCATCTCTATCTCTATATCTCTCTTCATGAGCACAAAGTTAGGCCAAGTGAGTGACTTAGTGGCAATGTGCATGTATGAGATCACAGATTCAAATGTCAGCACTGCATTAAACATAAAAGAAGAAAGAAAGAAACTGAAGGGGTTGGGCAGTAGCTCAGTGGCTTAAGTGCATATGGTGAGAAGCACAAGGACCGGCATAGGGATCCCAGTTCGAACCCCCTGACTCCCCACCTAAGGAGGGGGTCATTTCACAAGCGGTGAAGCAGGTGTGCAGGTGTCTATCTTTCTCTCCCCATCTCTGTCTTGCCGTCCTCTGTTTATGTCTGTCTATCCTGTCCAACAAAAACAACAGCAATGGCAACAACAACATCAAGGGAAACCAAATGGAAAAAATATTAAAGAAAAAAACTAAAGAAATGATGGAAGAGATGTCTAAGTGAGAGAGCACAAGACTTGCATGTATAGAGTCCCACATTTGACTCCTAGCCCTGCGGAAGCCAGAGTTGAGCACTACCTGACCTCTCCCTCTCATAAATATATGAAATATACATACCTGAGCCATTTTAAGAAATGCTTTTTTTTTTCTTGACTGAGGGGACTGATGATTTACAGTCAACAGAAAATATAGTAATTTGTGCATGTGTAACATTTCTCAGTTTCCCACATGTTCCAGGACCTCAACCCTCCCCATGCTCCTCACCCCAGAATCTTTTACTTTGCTGTAATACATCAAACCCAGTCCAAAGTTCTACTTGGTGTTTTCTTATTTTTCAACTTCTTTTTTTTTCTGTTAGTGATTTAATAATGATCAATAAGATTGTGGGATAAGGAGTATAATTCACACAATTCCTACTGCTGGAGTGCCATATACCCTCCCTTCCATTCAAAGTTTCCCTATTCCTTATCCCTCTGGGAGTATGGACCAAAGGTCTCTATGGTGTGCAGAGGTCAGAGTTCTGGCTTCTGTAATTGCTTCTTTGCTGGACCTGGGCATTCGTAGGTCAATCTGTACCCTCAGCCTGTTTCTGTCTTTCCCAAGTGGGTTAGGGCTATGGGGAAGTGGGGTTCCAGGAAACATTGGTGAGATCTTTTGCACAGGGAATTCAGGTTAGTGGCATGATAGTGAAGTACTAATTTTTAAGTTGAAAAGTGAAAATGTCTGGGATAGATAAATACTTTACTTTGTAGGAGCATAGAACTTATATGCCCAAGATGCCAGAGGTTCAATCTCCAGCACCACTTTTTACCAGAGTTGAGAAATGTTCTGGTCTTCTGGTCTCTCTCTCTCTCTCTCTCTTTCTCTCTCTCTCTCTCTCTGTCTCATAATAACTAAATACATAAAAATAAAAGTTTTAAAAAACAAGATTAAAGGGAGTCAGGCAGTAGTGCAGTAGGTTAAGTGCACGTGGCACAAAGCACAAGGACCGGCCATGAGGATCCTGGTTTGAGCCCCTGGCTCCCCACCTGCAGGGGAGTCGCTTCACAGGCGGTAAAGCAGGTCTGCAAGTGTCTATATATCTCTCCCCCTCTCTGTCTTCCCCTCCTCTCTTCATTTCTCTCTGTCCTATCCAACAATGACAACATCAATAACAACAACAATAATAACGACAATAACTACTAAAAAAACAAGGGCAACACAAGGGAAAATAAATAAATATTTAAAATTTTTAAATAAAAGATTAAAAGGCTGCTACGATAACACACCTGATAGTGTGCCTGCTTTGTCATATACATGACCCTCTAAGATTCCAGCATGGTCCCCATTGGGCTGGAGAGAGTGTTGGTGCCACAGTGATTTTTCCTTCTCTCCCTGTGTCTCTCTCATACTTCCTTTGAATCTGGAGAAGTCCAGAGTGATGTGATAGCTTAAAAATTAATTAATTAATGAATTAATTAAAGTCAGTGAAAAATAACTTCCATGTGATCATGGTAAAATTCTTCCATGTGATCATGGTAAAATAACTTCCTGTGATCATGGTAAAATTATCATTTGCAACTCAGATAATAGTAGAGACAACTTAAAGGCTTTCCTGTTTTTCCTGTATGGAAAAAGGCCAGTTTCATAGGATTTGTCATCTCATGTTGTTATTAAACATAGCAGAGAAGTTATAACAGTGTTTCATATCTATTGGAATTTAGCATAGGGTGGCACTTTAGCAGTTCACCTAAGAGACAAAGGTTTGGGTTTGTTTGAGGGCTCCCCTCGCTTCCCTGCTATGTACTTGTGGGACCCCAGCATCCTCTTCTGTTAAATGGATTTGACACCAGTATAATAGGGAACATTTAGAGCATGGCACACAAGACGCTGCCAAACCTGGCACAAAGTAAATGCTCAATAAATATTAATTCAATTATTAATTTGTAATTGCCACACATGGGGTGGCTTAATAAGAACTTAATCAATGCGTAGGTTTATTGTGGCTGAAGTGAGGATGTTTACAAATGTTACTGCCTCTGTCTTTCCAGGTAGGGACTAAAGACTTAACTAATGACTCATGGGAGATGCTGGTGGTGGTAGAAAAGGGAGCCACCTTCCTTCTGCTCAGAGCTGTTATCACTCTTCACACAGCCATTCCAAAGCATTTAACTCATGTCACTCTGCTAAGCCACGCACAAAAAAGACTAGTACAGAGATAACGTTCCTATCCATTGGGAGTTCACAATATCAAGGACATTTTGATGGGCATGTGAATTAGAATTTAATGATAAGGAGAAAGAGAAAACACCCATTAACAGAGCACACCTTTCAAATAGACGGCGTCGTCCTTAGGAATGAGTCTAGATCTCTCATATTACAGACAAGAGGGTGGAGCTCACAGATGTCAGGTGACCTCTCTGCTGTCCCCATGTCTTTGCAGAGCTGAGACCAAGTATGTGGCCTCTAGATCCTGGTGCTTCTTCTACTCCAAGTCTCTGTGCTGCACATCCGCAAGGTGCCATTTTGTTTTTGTTATAGGCACACACAGGTGAACTGTACCTCTTAGGTGGCCTGCACAAAATGGCCACACTATTTCTGCTTCAACTGCATGCCCGTAGATATAATATAAATCTGTCCTAAAATCTAAATCCACCAAATACTCTTGTGTTCTGAAATTTTAAAATTCATATGCATGGAAATTAGCACATGGGTTTTGGGGAAGTACTGATTTTCACTGCTGTGCACAAGTGGCATATTCTTAAAAAACATTTCATGTGTCAAAACAATTTAAAGGAAATAAACAAGTTGTATTCAATTTAAAAGAAAAACAAAAACAAAACCATAACATCCCTGGGTCCAGAAAACAACCTATGGACTTTTATGAGTGGCATATAAGACCTAAAACCATAATGAAACATGAAGAAGAAGGAGAAGGAGAAGGAGGAGGAGGAGGAGGAGGAGGAGGAGGAGGAGGAGAAGAAGAAGAAGAAGAAGAAGAAGAAGAAGAAGAAGAAGAAGAAGAAGAAGAAGAAGAAGAAGGAGAAGAAGAAGAAGAAGAAGAAGAAGAAGAAGAAGAGGAAGAAGAATGGGAAGGGGAAGAAGAAGAAGAATGGGAAGGGGAAGGAGGAGGAGGAGGAGGAGGAGAAGAAGAAGAAGAAGATGATGATGATGAAAGAGGAGGAGGAGGAGGAGGAGAAGAAGAAGAAGATGATGATGATGATGAAAGAGGAGGAGGAGGAGGAGGAGGAGGAGGAGAAGAAGAAGAAGAAGAAGAAGAAGAAGAAGACAAAAGCAGGAATGATATGATACGATAGTCACATGCTTATATTGAGGAATTCCTGGAAAAGGAGCTTGTTGAGGCCACTGGCTCTGAGCAAGGTATCTCTGCCTTCAGATGAGCAGCTGCAAAATCTATGTTGGGTGCTGCTTTCGCTTCCCAACTTCTGCTGGAGAAGGCAAAAAACCTATTTATGCCACCACTGAAAGGGACGAATCTGGGAAACACCATGGGATGTCAGGCACTGTTTCTCTTACCTGAGAGAGCAGAGGAAAATGGGAAGGATGCTCAAAAGTAGTAAAAAGGGTAGGTGTGACTTAGAAAGGAAGTCAAGGCTGAACCAAAGGGGAACAAATGGGCAAAAAATGTATAGAGATATAGGTAGATAGTGATAGACGTAAAGTCAACCCACATCCACAGATCCACATCCAACACACACCCACATGCAACAACAACAATAATAACGACAACAGTAAAACAACAAGGGCAACAAAAGGGAAAAAAGAAAAAAAAAAAGAATCCAAAATCTAGAATCAGCTACCAGGCAGGGTCTTACACTTAAGAGTATCTCTCAAGAAGACATTAATTATTTCTGTCTGGTTTTGATTCTTCCTTTACCCACTTGATACACACACACACACACACACACACACACACACACACACACACACACACACACACACACAGTAATGCCTACAACTCTCTGAGGGCATCTTATAATCATGAACAGAGTCTGCATTCAGAAAGTCCTTCCACATGTCTCACTTAGCTCTGTCTTGCTGCAGTTCAAACCACACACTGGCATTATTCACTTTAGTGACTCTAGATTGGCTGTGGCATGGAAAATCATGCTTTGTTCTCTTTTGGAGAAAATTCTTCCTAGCCAGACTTGGGGTTCTGAAATCTCAGAAGCCTCTTTTTTTGTTGTTGTTGTATCCCGAATGCATGCTTAACTTGAAGCAATAAATGAATGAAGACTAGGTGTGGGCATGGTGCAGGTAATTTGAAAAAGAAGTGACAGAGGGAGAAAACAACAAAGTTACCTATTATTTTTCAAAGCAAAGGGAGCAGCAGGTCGATGCTTGGGGAAAGATGACAGGGAGAAAAAAAAAATCTGTCACTGACTGATATTTTCAACGCAGAGGTAATTAGGCACCACCAAATGAAATTTGACTCATCTCTGTAAGTTTCACGGAGCATGAAAATGTCCCTTTAAAATTTTCCGTGAGCTCTTGCTGGCTGTGGGATTTTTCCAGTGCAAAGAGAATTTCAGTTCAGGAGGCCGGGGAGCTGGGGGTTGGCAGTTGAGGGTTGGGGGGTGGTACTGGAGGAAAGGGGATTTTCTTCTTTTTTTTTCATGCTTTGGGGCTCTAAGACTGTCAGTTTAAAAAATGAAAGTAATATAGAAGGGGCAAAGTGGCATTTATCATTCCATCTCTCCAGGCTCCTGTCTCTTTAATCAACTAGCCTGATTTGCCCAGTAAATGATTCCTGAGTGGTGTGTGTGTGTGTGTGTGTGTGTGTGTGTGTGCGCGCACACACGCGCGCCCCGCGCGTGTATTGTAGCTCTGTCAATCCTTGGATTAGAACCAATGATTGCAGCTTGTAGGAGGGCTGTCCAGGGCCAGATTGTACGATGTGTCTCAGTGCCAGAGTATGAGTAGAGATAATTACTGAGAAGTCACACTCTCTCACACCCTCAGCTTCTTGTTGTGTCCTTCAGCAAAAACAGTGGATTTAAATCTCCTTCCAGGAGCTTCCGAGCCACACACTCTGTCAGGAGAGAAAGGAAGCAAAACCCGAACCTGACAAAAAAGAAGAGAAAGAAGAAAAGAAGAAGAAGAAATCATGAAAACCATCCCGGCAAAAATGCACAATTCTATCTCTTGGGCAATCTTCACGGGGCTGGCTGCACTGTTTCTCTTTCAAGGTAAGCGCTTGCTATATTGATTTGCCTACTGTAGACCCAGGAATTGTACCGTGTGCTTTAAATGATTCGCAGACTCCCCGAGTCAGCTATGCTGCGCGGATTGCAGGTGGAGGAGAGAGCGAGAGCGTTTCAACAGCATGGCTGGGACTTCATTCTCCAGACCAGGCTGTGAGAATATTGATTGGATTCTGGCTGCTAGCGGAATGGGGGGGGGGGGCTGTGTATGCATAAGTAAAAATGTGTCTTGTGCTCCCATAAAGAGCACGCTGGCTCTGGGCTGGTCTCTTTGGCTTTGTGCACATTCTTGCACACATGCACAGAAGAGCACAAATGTAAACCGGGCTGGGAGGAATTCTAGATTCCGAGGGGGCAACAGGGAGGGTCGTTCGTGCTTTGCTTCTTTTAGTGGAAGAACATTTTACAAGAGGCAACTTTAAATATTGGTCAGTAAACTTGCGAAGCTTCTATAAAGGAGCAAAGGCAGACTAGAAATGATCAGTTAACTGGGCATCTCCTACAGTTCTAAGCTCAGAGATCCAGCACAGGGGATGAGTCAATTTGTAGCTGCAGCCTAGGACAACTGTATTAGTTTTGCATGTGTTTGGGGGTGTGTATTGTGGCCTGGGGGCTGTGTGTTTGGGGAGTGGAAAGCCAGTAGATAAAAGGCAGGGAAATTAACAGACACAAGGCTCTGAAATTCCAAAAGCTTCTCCAAGTTGAAGGGATAGAGGCAGTAAGAGTCAAATGCTAATTATCTGTTTATTTATCAGCACGGTGGGAGGGGCAGTGGAAGAGCTGGGGGTGGGGGGCTGCGGTTGAGGGGCGGCTGCTCCCTGTCCACGTGCTTGGATGTCGGGGCTATGCCCTGTTGGGTGTTGGGGAGCCACATTCAGAATCTTCCACAACCTTGAGTCCTTTTGCTGCAGCGTGTGGTCCCAGCTGTCTCCCAGCTCACCTCTCCCAGCCTGCTTGCTCCCATCTGCTCCGTCTTTTAGGGGTCAGGGGTCTGGCTTGCCTCTTTCATATTACAGATGCCTGGGCTTGTGGGAGGGGGTTGTGACAGGCAGGGAAACTTTCCTTGGGTGGTGCAGCAGGATTCTCCCAGAAGGAAGGTGGGCAGAAGGGGGAAGATCAAGCCAAGCTGGTGCACTGGAATTCCCAAAGGAAAGTTCAGACTGCTGGTGTGGGAAGCATGGGAGCCTGACCCACCTCTGCTCTTCTGCTGCAGTGGGGAGTTCTCAGGGCCTCGGGTCCCCACTGCTTGCAGTCCTGATCACACAACACTGAGCACAGGTTTAGGGGCTGCCACCGACCCCCTGCATAGGCTGCAGTGGCAGTTGTGCAGACAGACCCCCACAAGGCATCAGAGGAACAGTCTGGGATGCACGCAGACATGTGTACGGTGGGCTGGGACTCAAGGTGGAAGGCGAGGCGGGCACTGGAGCCATGACAGGAGAGGAGCCGACAATCCAGTACACCTTGGTGCATTTTGCAGGGACAGACTTAGTGGTGCCCACTGCACCCAGTGTCAGCAGGCACTGGCATCAGCATTACTCTGCTCTCCTCTAGAGACCTCAGTGGGTGCAGGAAGGAAGGAGGCAACTTGAAGGCATCCTTGATTGACCCCTCTTATGTAATGTGAAGCAGCATCTGTGTCTGGGACTGTGTGAGTGCACATGCTTGTGTTTGGGTGGGGGTATGCACCCCTGCTTGGTCCATGCACCCAATAAAACCAGACCCCCAACCCTGGCAGTGAGGGTACTTGAATTCAGGGTCAGGCACCCTCAAGAAAACAGCTTCCATCAAGCTGGCAACAGAAATGGAAATAAACTAGGCAAGAGGTAAAGGGAGTGAGGGGTCCAAGGAAGGGAGAGGGGAGACCCCAACTCCAACAGAATGTCCATCTGGCCTAAGGTTTGTCTTTCTTCTCTCTGGGACAAGGAACTGAAAACAATGGCCAAACTTCCACCATCAACAGCCCTACTGGCAGTATGCCAGGACCCCCAGGGCCATGCTGAATTTACATATAAATTAGCATACAGGATCTTTTTTTTTTTCATCAGAAATAAATTCAGGGAAGCATAATATTTGCTCATACTTTGAATCATCCTTGAATCAATGAGTAGAAATTGGTGTAGGATCCTCCAGAGGACAATCTGACTTTCTGGGGTGACTTCTTATATTTGGGGCTGGGGATGGTGACAGCAGAGAGATTTCAGGTCTAACACACCTGATCCGATGCTCAATTTCCCTAAGAAGCATAGTGGTCTGATTTGTGAATCCCATCCCTGCAAAACTCCAGTTCGCTTTCAGTGTGTTAGGATAGAATAAGGTTGCCCAGTTTTAAGGCAGATGGTCCCCAAAGAATTTACCAGCCCCCGCCACCCCAAACATGCCAGCCAGACAAGCAAAGGTGATATCTGTTTTTTCTTTCAAGGGAAAGAAACCAGAGTCTGCCAGCTATCTCTTATCAAACTTGCAGAATTACAGAGGCAGCCCAGGTCTTGTCTGCAATAATCCACCCCTATTGCATTGACCCAGTGGGACTAGTTAGAATGCAGTCCACATTCCCAGGCAATTTTTTCTCCTCCTCTGTTTTTGTTTTAAGCTGGCTGTAGCTGAAGCTGTGACTTTCTGGGCTTCTTGCCTTCTGGAAAAGGTGACTGGGGCTTCTGGCAGGTTGGCTACCCAGTCTCTGACCTGCTCCCCCAGCCCCCTCAACTCCTACCCTCACCACATCCATAACCCCCAAGCCTGATCCAGCTTAGAGGGCGGGACATTTCTGAGGGAATCAGCACTGATTAGTGATGGGCTGCAGGAAGGGGGTGATTAGCGCCCAGGGGCTCAGGCCCTGAGCTGCTCCAGGGTTGATTAACTGGCTACTCCTGTCACCCAGGAAAAACTGGACTAGCACTGTCCTTTTCAGCACCCTGCCCACCTTCCACCACAGAGAGAGACTCTGAAAGGAGTGATAGGTGGTGCTGCAGTTTTTCTCTTTCTAGAAACCTGGCCATTTCTCCTTCGAAGGCTGAACGCTCCTCTTCATACCTTCCCCCAGGAGCCTGGCTGGCTTCCTGTCAGTCCACTTGTGACACCAATGACAGAGGCTGAGTGGAGAGAGAAGGAGTCTGGGCTCAGCTCATACTCCCCCTCGCTCAGTGCTGTTAGCACAGACCTGCTTTAGCTGGGTAGATCAACCGAGTTCCTGCCACTCAGTAAACCTTTGGGTACCAGCAACAACCGGAGCTGAGTCAGGCTTCTGAGATGTGAGGGAGACATACGTGGCCTGAACAAGACTGGCTGCCTGATAAAATGAAGAATCGCTTTAGGGTGATGGAAACTGGGTGTGATGTTGTGGACGAATGAAGGCATGGTCCAAAAAAGTCAGGGACCGAATGACAGTCACAGAGTGGCTCCTGGCTGCCTGGCATGGAGCTACCAACTGGAGGCAAGTTCAACCCTGTCTGCAGATTTGGGGCTGGTGCTCTGAGCATGGGTCAGGGTCCCTGGAGGGAAGTGGTGGTGGAGGATTTAGCAGTGCCTGCAGGCCTAGCAGCGTGAATGCCATCCTTGGCATTGTAACTTTGGCTCCCAGGTGCAAAGGCTGGTGCTAAGTTTTTCCTGTAGGCACTTTTAAAGCTGAATAGAAATCAACCTGGGGGCCAGGTGGTGGTACACCCAGTTGAGCTCACTTGTTACCAAGCACAACGAGTTCTTGGGTTCAAGCCTGCAGCTCCAACTTACAAGGAATTCGCTTCACAAGGGGTGAAGCAGTGCTACCAGTGTCTCTTTTCTTCTCTCTCTTTCCTACTCTGTCTCTCCATTCTCTCTCAATTTCTGTCCTATCAAATAAAGGGGAAATAAAAAGGGAAAAAATATGATCACTGGGTCACATGGTCCTCTGAGCCCCAGTCAGAACCCTGAAAGAAAGTCAGAACCTAGGGAGTCGGGTGGTAACGCAGTGAGTTAAGTGCACGTGGTGCAAGTGCAAGGACCAGTGGAAGGACCCCAGTTCAAGCCCCCAGCTCCCCACCTGTAGGAGAGTAGCTTCATAGGCAGTGAAGCAGGTCTGCAGGTGTCTGTCTTACTCTTCCCCTCTCTGTCTTCCCCTCCTCTCTCCATTTCTCTCTGTCCTATCCAACAACAAGGACATCAACAATAATAACTACAACAATGAAACAAGGGCAACAAAAGGGAATAAATAAATAAAATATTTTAAAAACCTTAAAAAAAGAAAGTCAGAACCTTTGAAAGAAAGAAAGAAAGAAAGAAAGAAAGAAAAAGAGAAAGACAGAATGAGTTCAAAGAAGCCTTTCTTATCAACTTGTGTAGTTCGTCAGTATATCTCTCCTGCAGTGCCAGAGTAAAAGGCCACTGATCTGAATAAGTGAGAGGGACCCATCCTTCTGGCTCCTTGCTCAGGGGCTCTGCTCTGACATCCTTTCTAGCAGTTTCCTGGGGCTCTATTTCCCACTCGCATGCTGTCTAGCGGCCAGGGCTGATGCTTGCTAGCTGGCAAGGATGGGCCTTCCACACAACTGCTGCTTTATAACCAGAGTTTCTTTCATGGGGCAAAGTGAGGTCTCCATCGACCAAGAGGCGACACTATTTCAGAATCAATATGGGACACAGGGTTCTGGCCTGAGCACAAGACATACTGGGAAGACTCAAGGCACTCTTGGCTGCCCTCATGGGGGTGGGGACAGGGTAGGAGAAGTCTGAGGAGGATACCAGGTACATATGGTGTGGCGCTCAGGGCCCATGCCTGCCCACCCACCAGAATGCTAAAGATGCAGAACAATGGTTGCTTTATACCTAACGTGACAGTCCCCAGTGAGTAAGCTCACCCTCTAGATTTCCAGCCAGTTCTGGCAGGCCTGAGCTCAACTCCACACCCCCTGCATTTCCTGCCAGGGAAACCCTCTTGCTCCACAGCGCCTGTCTCCCCACCTGCCTGCCAGGCTGGGGGAGCAACTCCCCTGGGTGTTGTAAGGACTCATTAATGCTTGTAACACTCCAAACATGTGGTGTTAAGTGGAACTCCATGCTGGGTCTGACTGTATTTATGCAGTGTGCTTCCTTTCTGCTCTATTGGCTTGTTACATGTTTACTTTATGCCTATCGTCGATTGCAGTTCAATAGGACAAATTAAACACAAAGTGTAGAAATTCGCAGCAATAAGGTCATGGATGGTGTCTGGGGTAGATAGGGTTGGGGTGGTGTGTCTATGTGGGCTGCTCTGCCAGTGTCACCTCCTCCAGCCAGGGTGTGTGTGGTGGGGGGAGGGAGCTTCCAGTCTCCATTCATGAAAAGTGGGCTGGGCAAGGCTGGAGAAATGTGCAGAGGGCAAGCCCCTAATCCTTTTCCAAGTGGAGACTTCCGCAGGCAGGTGCAGTGCTGGCAGTGCCATTGGCACCCTGGAGCAGTGTTGGGGAGGGGAGAGATAGAGCCCAGTTTCAGAGGAGGGGTGAAGGAGGGGGGAGGGGAGGGAAATCACAGCTCTAATTGAGATTGTCAAAAAAAAATGGAAAAAGGGAAAAGAGAACTCTATCATCTGTTGAGACAGCCTGATGATGTATTCCCAGAATCTTGTACTTAATTTTATGCTTTTATTTATTTATGTAACCTTCTGGATTAATCCTACTCTTGCTGCTTCAACTTCAAAGATTCATGTGTCCACCCACTTTCCCTCTCCTGCTCTTCCTCTTCTCTCTCTCTCTCTTTCTCTTTCTCTCTCTCTCTCTCTCCTTCTCTCTCACTCTTCCCTCTCTTTTAGCCTTTGCTTTCCCTCTCTCCATATATGTTCTCTACTTCTTCTGTCCTTCTCTCCCCACCTTTCTTTTCCTCCTTTTCATTTCCCCCTCTCCTCTTTGGGGGAAAAAAAATAAGTGATCAGCTGACAGATCTAGGTCAAGCTGGCAGGGGTTGCTCTGCCTCATGCCTGCTTTGCCTAGGAGAGGGAGGGGGATTCTGTCTCCCCAGTAGACCAGGAACCCAGATGACTAGGTGCAACAGAAGAGAGAGAGGACCCAGCCTGGTGAGCAGAGCCATCCCCACGAAGGGTAGCTGGGAGCCTATTGATTACAGAATCCTCAGCTATTTGGTGTCCCTGACATTCTAATTTTCCATATTTAATTTGTCTTTCTTTGCCTCTTTGCTCTTTCTGTTCAGCTTCAAGATCCTGCTTGTGCCAGTTATGGTTGTTGCTTTTATTCTTTCTATTTTCCCCTCCTTTTCTCTTCTCCTTCCAATACATGACAAGTGATCATGGGATCCCCCCTCCTCTCCAAAAAAAAAAAAAATACACAAAAGGAAAGGCCTTTTGTTTATTTGCAAGATGAAAAACAGAAACCCTGCCAGAAGAACTCTGTAAGTCATTTGCAAAACTGCAGAAACAAACCTACAAAGATCCACATTTTCACTGCAGAGAAGAGAGTATTTCAAGGGAGACTGTCAAGCAAAGAAATCAAATATTGGAAAACACATTTTTCAGCTCTGCTACTAAGGACATCTTAGGTTACTGAATTTTATTTTAAAAAAAGAAACAAACTCATCCAATAGCCCTTTTCAGCAATAAAAGGCTAATCAAGAGAATGGTCTTGGATCCCCTTATTCATTCCTTCTAGATGTGCTTCCTTTACTTAGTCTGGAGGACATTACAAGATTCTAATTCAGCACAGATACCATCTAGTTGATCCTTGTTGCAACCACCATGCAGGTGTTTATTGAGCACCTGAGCACCTTCTATGTTCCACATATTATGTTCAGTGTTGGGGATACGTCAGCACCTATAGCTTGCTGAAGAGACCAAACACAGACAATCTCACAGAGTTTGCTTGGCTTGTCATCTTTTCAAATGCATTTGGAAGCACCATCAGGAGTAACAGATATAAGGCAAGGAAGATATGGTGACATGGGTCTCTGGTTTCTTGTGCAGAATGGAGATGGGTGACAGTAAAGCAAGGAGCCCTCAGTGCTTGTTATTAAACAGGGAGCCCCGGGGGGAGGAGGATACACAATTCTGGCTCTTGATAATATCTAAGAGGCACCATCTTTGTTACTCCATGTTGTCTAATACCAAGGAGCTTCTGCAGTGTGCCCTCCATTAGTAAGTGGCCAGTAAACACTACTGGGCATCATTGAACTAGGGCTTAGCCCTTGGCACAAGTGCCACTCAGCCTGGTCACTTAGTCACCTCATCTATGTCCTACATCCTGCACAGAACCAGAGAACTAAGCACAGGCCACCAAGGTACTTGGTGAACACATATCCCACTGTAGATGATGATGCCCCTGAGGCAGCTAGAGTGGAGGGCACAAATGCTGTTCAGGGGACCTACACAAGGGCCAAGTATGACCTCCATTCTGACAACTTTGTTATTTGTTACCCACAAATCACACACTTTTTCAGGGCTCCTATGACAAGAAGTCATCATGTCTTATTTGCTCTCCTCTGGTCCTGTCCTATGGTTAGAAAACAAATTCTCTCTTAATTCTTCAGCTGGTGTCTTCAATGCTCTGTGCCCAGAGGGAGTGTAGCTTCTCCTGTTCTTGCACTGCTGTTGTACTGGTCTCCTGAGCTTCAGGCTGACAGCTTACTCAGCTGTTTCTACCGACATTCTCTCGCTAGTGGTGATGATCACTCTTAGCTCTCATTCCATGTGAGAACCAATAACTACCTTTCTCGGAGAGTCATGACTTTTCCAAGCCCAGCATCCTAGCACAAATCTGTGTGTCCTGACTCTATTCTCCAAGACTAGGTGCTTATTTGTGCTTATTTGTGACATGACCATTCTCTAAGTCAGTCACTCCCACTTTGTGAACCACAGGATTGGTTGAAGAAATGGACCCACACACCACTATCTATGTATTACCCCAGACCCATAAAATCAATCTCTTTGTGTTGGAGGTCCATGTAGATAAACTAAGAGCTCTCTGAGAGGTTTTGATCTATGGTCCAGTTTGCAAAACATAGTCTTGGAGTCATCTGAAAGCATTCTATGACCCCAAGGAAGACCCATCTATTATAGGAAACCAGATTCTCCCATCTCTGAAACAAAACAGCAGGATTAAATGATTCTCAGGCTTCAGCTTAAATTCTCAAACTCTCAAATTCAAATTGTGCAATGCTGCTGATAGTCTTTCTGAGTATAGCACTTGGTAGGTAACGAGGCTAGAAGGAAATATGCAGAAGCTGCCTCAGCTTGCAGGGAGCTCAGGATATAAACACAGTCACAGATGGGTGAACAAAGTCTGAGTGAGGCGCAGCGTGCGAGCAAGCAGCCGCTACGTGTGACAACATAATGCTCTGCGGCAGGTGCAGGGACCCATGTGATACTATTTTCTCTAAGATTTCCTTCAGGTAGGAAGGAGAGATGTGATGAATCACAGCATTTCAGGAGGGATGGGGGCTCTGGAATGGTGGTGACTCTCAATCCATCAGTCCTCCAAGAGGAACTCAAGAGCCATTGAAGTGTGGGTCAAGACTCAATGCATTGCCTCTCTGGAGGGCACACAGTGGCAGAGTACAGGACTTTCAAGCATGGCGTCATGTGTTTGAGTTCCAGTGCTGCTGAACACAGAGTAATGTCTTGGCTTTCACTCTCCTCTCACTTTTTCCTGTGCATGTGATTAAATTAATTAACAGAATGAATGTGTTGATTGTTAAAATACACAGTTGGACCTTTGTAGTGGTGAACTTAATGTGGTATATTCAGGCATCAATTTAAAATTCTTTTTAAAAAAGATTTCATTTGGGGGTCGGGCGGTGGTGCAGTGGGTTAAGCGCAAAAGTGGCACAAAGCACAGGGATCCCGGTTCGAGCCCTCGGCTCCTCACCTGCAGGGGAGTCGCTTCACAGGCGGTGAAGCAGGTCTGCAGGTGTCTATCTTTCTCTCCCCCTCTCTGTCTTCCCCTCCTCTCTCCATTTCTCTCTGTCCTATCCAACAATGAACAACATCAACAATGGCAATAATAATAACCATAACGAGCCTACAACAACAAGGGCAACAAAAGGGGGAAAAATGACCTTCAGGAGCAGTGGATTCATGGTGCAGGCACCGAGCCCAGCAATAACCCTGGAGAAAAAAAAAAGAAAAGAAAAAGATTTCATTTATTTATTCAAGAGAAATGATAGGAGAGAGAGAAAGAACCAGACCTAACTCTGGTACTTGCTTCTGGGGATTGAACTCATTCTCATACTTGAGAATCCAGTGCTTTATCCACTGTGCTACCTCCCAGACCACCAATTTAAAGTTCTGTGCCCTTGAAATTTACATATAGTGCTATGCTGTGATGTGACTTTACCATTTGATAAATCAAAAATAGTTGAAAATTCCAGTATAAAGTTATCTAATTACCAAAAAATTCCCATAAGTTAACTTTATATTTTTGTCATAACCTTACTAAATCTTGATCATCTTGGTTAAAAGATAACAAGTCGGGAGTTGGGCGGTAGTGCAGAGGGTTAAGCACACCTGGTGCAAAGTGCAAGGACTGGCATAAGCATCCTGGTTCGAGCCCCCCTGGCTCTCCACCTGCAGGGGACCGGCGTAAGGATCCCAGTTCGAGCCCCTGGCTCCCCACCTGCAGGGGAGTCGCTTCACAAGTGGTGAAGCAGTTCTGCAGGTGTCTTTCTCTCTCTTTCTCTGTCTTCCCCTCCTCTCTCCATTTCCCTCTGTCCTATCCAACAATGACACATCAATAACTACAACAATAGTAACTACAATAGTAAAACAACAAGGGCAATAAAATGGAAAATAAATAAATATTAAAAATATTTTTAAAAAAGGTAACAAGTCTCTGATATCTTATCCAAGCGAATTTATCAAAGCATTTTTTTATTTGCGATTAGGAGTAGTTAAAAAGAGTGACTGGGAAACAGTTTCTTCCTTCCTTTCTTCCTTCTTTCCTTCCTTCCTTCCTCCCTCCCTCCCTCCCTTCCTTCCTTCCTTCCTCCCTCCCTTTTCTTTCTGTAAGTTACATGTTTCAGTTCTCTAGATTTCACACATTAGTGAAACCTACTAGTAGCTGTCTTTCACCTTTACTTATTTCACTAAGTATAATCACCTTCAGTTCCACCTATTTTTTTGTCCTAAAGAATACACCATTTAATTATTTTAAAGATTTATTTACTTGTTGGGATGAGAGACAGAAGGAGCGAGAGAGAATATCACTCTGGCACAGGTGATCCCAGGGATCAAACTCCAGACCTTCTGCTATTAAGTCCAGTGCACTAGCCACTGGGTCACTTCCCAGGTTGTCAGTAAGTGTTTCTTGAACATCTAAAATTAAAGCAATGAGTATGTTAGAACTGAATACAGGGGAAAGTACTCACTTATGGAAGGCATCGAAGAAGCTCCATTCTCAAGGGTGAAGGTTCGCATCCACTTTTCCAGAATCCTTTTGTTCTTCTTGGTACTTCCATTGCCTCTTCTTCTCATGGGCACAAAAGGCTCAATGCTCAGAACCTCAACGGTGAGTGGTAATTTTACAATGTGCATGTGAGGGATCAGTGGTACTGGTTTCACTCCCCAAGCCAGGTCAGCTCCTGCAGTGCATGCAGGAGTGAAGTGGTATCTGCTTTTCATGGACTCAGCATGTCAAAGAGACAACAAGGAGAATAGAACCTTCCTGCAGACCTGTGTCAACTGCAGCCACTGTGTATTCCACTCACGAAGTGTTCATACTGCTGACTTCCCAGAGTGCTCACACTGCTGTGTTAGACAATCCTAGGATCTCAGCTATCTCGAGTCCCAAAGAACTTTGGAGATGATTTGTTTTAAGCTCTCCCTTTGAACTCTGAGGCTTCAAACATGCAACTCCAGTGATTGCTTTCTATCTCCAAAAAGTAGTGATTTGCAGCTCTCCAAATAGGCTACTGTATCTGATGATTAGATTTCAGGAAGAAAACAAAGGACACGGCACACCTGTGAGTTTATAGATTCTATTCATTTGCTCTAGGCTAGGTCTGGAGGGAGATTATAACTCAGTGTTTAGAGTTCTAGTATCTAAACCCAGGCTTTACCGTGTTCTAGTCTTAAAACCTTTAGCAATTTAATGAACTTCTGTGTGAATCTGTTCTCTCTTCTCTAAAATGGAGATAAGTGTAGGATCTAACTTTAAGACTATTCTGAGGATTAAGAAAGTTGCTGCCCATGAAATCCTCAGAACACTGCCTAACACATAGTAAGTTCTCAATAAACATTACCTATCAACATGATGTAATTCATTGTCCAGAGGACAAGTCTGATTTTTCTTCAACTTGACTTTTCTTCAAATATTGAAAGACGTGATTCTTTTGTCATCTCTCGCACATCTGTTCTCTGCTTGGTTAAATATTCCTGGTTTTTCTCCTTTTTCTTTTTTAATTCATTATTCATCCACAGAATGAATGTTTGTTGCCTTTCTCTACAGTTGTTCTGAATAAGGGTGCTGAGGGAGTTCACTTCCGGGGTCCAACATGAATTCCTCTTGAAAAGAATTTCAAGTGAACACACATGACAGATACGCAGTTTCTAAATTTGTCCTTTATTAGATTCCTAAACAGGATACGTGCAAAAGTCAAGTTAATGTTAAATCTTGGGGGACAGGTTCTCAGGGGCCTCTGGAATGAGTCCAAAAGACCTTTCCCTGCAAAAGCCCCCTTGTCTTATACCCCTCTTATGTTACGCCTGAGCTAACTTTCTATTGGCCCGATGAAATTAACTCCTACCACTTCACTTTACCTAGTGCAGTGCAAAGAACCTTTACTAGTGCAGTTCATCCCAGTTCTGCAAACCCAGTGAAAATGAAGTGTCTGTGCTTCCTAGGACCCCCTCTGTGCACTGCATGGTCCCTCAACAAGTTCTAGTCAGTGTGTTTTCTTCTAGAGTATTCTACCGATGGCCTCAAAGTGGTCTATCGATCACAGCATAGACTATGCACTCTCCTTATTCCAAAGCCAATGAGCTCAAGTGTCAACTCTTTAGAAAGGCATAGAAGACGCTAAGGGGTCTGACTTGAGTTTTTCAGTCTCTCTCATTCTCTGTTCCCCCATTCCAGGGACTTCTTGCTTCATTTTTCCCAGTGCACATGCATTCTCTTCCTTCAGATAAGTTGTTTTTTGCTCACCTGGAAAATACTTGTGATAACAAGAATCCAAGACAAAATTCCAGGCTCTGTAACTCTTTGGATATTTTCTCATTGCTTCCTTTACCCCTCCATTACCCTTGTACTTGTTTCTGAGTCTCAGAAAACATTTGTGAAGTTACCCACTGGCATGTATGACTTCTTCTGTCAGACTGTGAGCCCCAGCAGGTGAAAGACTTGTTTCTCTTTATTTACCTACATTCCCAGTATATGACCTGTCACAAAGGTGTAACTCAGTGTTTATGAATGGAAAGAAAGCAGAGAGCATCAGAGAGGGGAAAAAAAGATCTGGAATTCCACGTTTATTCAGAAACCATGTAATTGTTGACTTAGGATGAGGTGTTGCTATTTCAATGTTTTCTTAGTCTATGTTTGTGTTGCTTTTTTAAATTTTTTTAAACATAGAGTCAGGAATCAAATCCTGGATCTTATGCATGCACAACCTCATTGGCCTATTTTTTAAACATAATTTTTAATTAATTAATTAATTTTCCCTTTTGTTGCCCTTGGTTTTTTTATTGCTGTTGTTATTGATGTCATCATTGTTATATAGGACAGAGAGAAATGGAGAGAAGAGGGGACGACAGAGAGAGGGAGAGAAAGATAGATACCTGCAGACCTCCTTCACCACCCCTGAAGTGACTCCCCTGCAGAAGGGGAGCTGGGGGCTCGAACAGGGATCGTTACGCCAGTCCTTGTGCTTTGCGCAGTGTGAGATTAACCTGCTGTGCTACCGTCCGACTTCCCTATTTTTTTCTTTATAATTATGTATTTTGACAGAAAAAAAAGCACCACTCCACAATGCAGGGAGTTTCACCCATTTTCCTTAGGTGCTGTCAGGTGGTTCTGGGTGATATAGTTCAGAAACTCATGCATAGAAATCACTGAGCTAGCGTCCTGGTTTCTGTGCCTGGCTCACCTTACTGTGTATAAAACAATCAGACTTCAGAATTTAATCTCTTTGAAGTCATCTTATCAGATTCTACTCATATCATCTTTCTGACAAGTTCTTTCATAAGACTCTGAATCTCTAATGCCACATACCCTCCAGGCTCTGATCAGTCACAAACCACATGGTACAGGAACCATGCAGGCACATGGGAAATGGAAGACGAGTTCATTCTTTCTAGTGAAAGAATAGGAAATAGTCACTCTTGTGATCAGGTGGATCGAGTGAATGGAGGAAGGGTGGTTATCTGCACATACATTGATATTAGAGGGAACAGCAAGGACAGGAAAGATTAAATCTAGGAAGAAGAAAGTGACTGGCTGGATTTATTTAGCTGCAGAAGAAGATTCAGCCAGGGGTTTATCATTCACTTCTCCAAATTGACTATTTCCTTCTACAAAACTTTTCCACTAGCATATATACTTTTTTTCTCTTCAATACTAAAGAGGAAACTTGGTTCAGACAGAGAAAACATCAACTGACAACTCTTTTCTTAATATAGTCCATGATGCAGTGACATCCATAATTGGATAATCATTTTCGTTCATTTTGAAAGCAAGTAGTAACTACGTTGTATTTCTTCCTTTTTATTTAGAACTTCCTAATATTGATAGGAAGATCTAAATATCATATCGCCATACCTTTATTACTTCATTGTACCTTCGAAGCCTTGCCCAAGGTCAAGACAATTAAGTCAAACTTGTCCACAGACTCCTCTAGAACTCCTTCTGAATTTGCCCAGTCTTCCACCAGAGCAATAGCCCTACCTGAATGTTGTCCATTAAATCCTGTTCCACAACTGCAGAAATTTCCAGTGATCAAATATGGACTGCCCAAGTTGTGCTCTCTATTTCTAGCCTTCTATCAGAGTCACCTATAGAGATTGTTATTAGCAGATCCCCAAATCCTCTGCCTCACAAAATTCTTCCTTGAATAGGATAGAACAGAACAGGGCCACCTCTATTTGGAAATAACTACACAGGATTGTTGTGCAGACATAGCTGATAATAAAGGATATTAACATCCCTGTTCATACTTGAACTCTGAGCAAACACTTAGGAATTGAAATGTGCCTTTGGAAGGCACATTTGGTGGTTTTTTTTTTTTTTTTTTTTTCTGTTATCAATGCTATCCTTCCTTTTATGAACAACCTTCCAAATTTGTGGAGATTGACCCATTTAAAAGACTCAGCACCAATATTCCCTTTTTGCTGGATATGCAACACAAATTAGACTTATATGATGTAAACCTGACTTCACTGGGTGGGATTTTGAAAACTGGACTTTGATGCCTATGCTTTTTTATTTTTTTAATTTCTTTATTGGGGAATTAATGTTTTACATTCAACAGTAAATACAATAGTTTGCACATGCATAACATTTCCCAGTTTTCCATATAACAATACAACCCTCACTAGGTTCTCTGTTATCCTTCTTGGATCCGTACTCTCCCCCCCTCACCCGCCCCAGAGTCTTTTACTTTGGTGCAATACACCAATTCCAGTTCAGGTTTTACTTGTGTTTTCTTTTCTGATCTTGTTTTCAACTTCTGCCTGAGAGTGAGATCATTCCATATTCATCCTTCTGTTTCTGACTTATTTCACTTAACAAGAATTTTTCAAGCTCCATCCAAGATTAGCTGAAAACAGTGAAGTCACCATTTTTAGTAGCTGAGTAGTATTCTATTGTGTATATATACCACAACTTGTTCAGCCACTCATCTGTTGTTGGACACCTCTGTTGCTTCCAGGTTTTGGCTATTACAAATTGTGCTGCCAAGAACATATGTGTACACAGATCTTTTTGGATAGGTGTGTTGGGTTCCTTAGGATATATCCCCAGGAGAGGAATTGTAGGATCATAGGGTAGCCCCATTTCTAGCCTTCTGAGAGTTCTCCAGACTTTTCTCCACAGAGGTTGGACCAACTGACATTCCCACCAACAGTGCAGGAGAGTTCCTTTGACCCCACAGCCTCTCCAGCATTTGCTGCTGTTACCTTTTCTGATGTATGACATTCTCATAGGAGTGAAATAATATCTCATTGTTGTCTTTATTTGTATTTCTCTGACAACTGGAGACTTGGAGCATTTTTTTCATATGTTTCTCATCCTTTTGGATCTCTTCTGTGGTGAATATTCTATCCATGTCCTCCCCTCATTTTTGGATGGGGTTATTTGTTTTCTTGTTGTTGAGATTTGCAAGTTCTTTATATATTCTGGTTATTAGCCTCTTGTCTGATGTATAGCATGTAAAGATCTCCCATTCTGTGAGGGGTCTCTTGGTTTGGGTAGTAGTTCCTTTAGCTGTGCAGAAGCTTTTTAATTTGATGTAGTCCCATAGGTTTATGCTTGCCTTAGTCTTTTTTGTAATTGGATTCATTTCATCGAAGATGTCTTTAAAATTTATGTGGAAAAGAGTTCTGCCAATATTTTCCTCTAAGTATCTGATAGTTTCTGGTCTACCATCCAAGTCCTTGATCCACTTGGAATTTACTTTTGTATTTGGTGAAATATAGTGGTTCAGTTTCATTCTTCTGCATATTTGAACCCATTTTTTTTTCCCAACACCTTTTGTTGAAGAGACTCTGCTTTTCCCATTTAATAGTCTTGGCACCTTTGTCAAAGATTAAATGTCCATAAGTGTGGGGGCTTACATCTGGGCTCTCAGTTCTATTCCACTGGTCAGTATGTCTATTCATGTGCCAGTACCAAGCAGTTTTGATGACAGTGGCCCTATAATACAGTTTGAGATCTGAGAGTGCGATGCTTTCCATTCTGTTCTTTCTTCTCAAGATTGTTTTGGCAATTCTAGGTCTTTTCTGGTTCCAGATAAACATGTTTTTTAAATTTCATTACCATTTTCCCTTAACCTTGTTTTCTTGTCACTAAAGGTCTGGGAGGCAACTTTCAAACAGAAATACAAACATCAAGAATGCTTTTGGTTGAGTCAATTATACTGTTGTTTTGGTACATCAAAAATAATTTGAGTGCAAACCATTACACATGGGCCAGTACAGTGAAAGGACTTCAGATTTGAGATGATACAGCAGTTTTACCAGCTCTGGAAACTTCTATTCTTGTTAAGGAAGAAAAAGAAAATCCCCCAATTAGTTAGTTTTCTGTTATATGTGGCTAAAGCCAATTGTAATAAGTTTATGTGTAGCAAGAGTTTGCCTTGTCCTAGTGTCAGATGATTACAGCTACTCAAAATACAAGTAAAACTGTGCAATCCGATTTCCTTCTAAGAGATGACTATCGTGGGCCTACTTATCTTCTCTTGACACTCTCAGCACTTCCTCATGATTATCATGCTGCATGACTTCTAGATCACTAATCATCCTGATCAATATCTTCTGAACATGCTCCAGTTTAACACTTATTCACTGAAAGTCATCACCAGATTGCTAGAGATACAGTTTTATTGGCAAAGCAGGGAGCACAGACCTACCTAATTTTGTACTTTATTATTACATAAATCCAGTCTATTATATCTTTTCTTTTTTTCCCCCCAAAGACATCACATTATTGGCTCATTCCTCTCACCAAAATGTTGCTATCATACAAGACTTCTATCTTTGCTACAGTTAATTTTCTAAAACTACTTCTTGTAAGAGCTTGAAATTTCATTACACCTTTTGGTCCCTTATTTAAATCTATTGAGATTTATTTTTGGATTCTGATGAGCTGTCATCAGCAGCTTTGTGCCATTCCCAAATGATATAGACATGTCATGTTCACATCATCAAGATGAATGATGAAAAGGGAAGGCAACTTGATAGATCCAAGGCATTGCCAAGTTGCTTGCATTTAGATTTAATCTCCTCCAGAATGATTTATTTGGACCCTACTGTGTGCTCACCACTGACAGTTCACTTTACTATGTTAAATGTTGGGCTAAAAGCAAGTCCAGCTTGGTGTGGCAACATATGGGGGATTTTCCAGGTCAGAGAAGTATTCTAGAAAGAACAGGCATTAAAAACCCAGATACAAAGGTAACTCAATTAACTAGCTAAGAGGAAGGATGTTGAAAGTGCATATTATACAATCTAGAATAGTTTAATTCTAGAAAGAGGCAGGAAAGCGTGGCTGGAATTTGGCAATATGTCACCCAGTCTGGCTGGATTGTGTGGATATGATTTGGCGGAGAGAGGAGTTCAACAAAAGGGAGAGTGAAGGAGGGGATGTAGGCAGAAGACAAGACCTGTAGTTAGAAATGTGGTGCACCTGGTTGAGCACATGTATTACAATGCTCAAGGACGTGGGTTCGAGCCCCCGGTCCTCACCTGCAGGGGGAAAACTTTGAGAGTGGTGAAGCAGTGCTGCAGGTGTCTCTCTCTCTCTCTCTCTCCCTCTCTATCACCCCCTTCCCTCTTGATTTCTGGCTATCCTTATTCAATAAATAAAGATTTAAAAGAAAAAGAAAAAAAGAAATGTAGGCTGAGATCAAACTGGGAATGGCTTCCAGTTTCTAATTAAAAATCTTACACCAAGAAAAGAAAGTATGCTAAAAGGTTGTATGCCAGACAGCAGCACCATCAATTTTTGCAGTTTTTAATTGTTATTTGTTAAACATTATTCAACATCATTTGGGTTCCCTAAAATGTCAAAACTGTATTCTAGTTATCCTGTGGGAAATGAATTAGAGGAGGACAAGACTGGAAACAAACAAGCCTCCTGGGTTCAATGGTTGCAGCCAAGCAGGGATCAATGTAGTGGAGAGAGAGGAAGGCATAAGGTGACATTCAAGAGTAATGGAGGGGGCTGGTGAAATGGCTCACTTAGGTAGTGCTCTGTGTTGTCGTGTGCATGATCCAGGTTCGAGCCCAGTGCTAACTACATTGAAGGAAGCTTTGTTGCAGTGGTCTCTTTCTCCTTTTCTTCTCTCCTCTCTTCTCCTCCTCTCTCCTCTTCTTTCTTCTCCCTCCCCTTCCCCTCCCCTTCTCTGTATTTTTTTTTAAGATTTTATTTATTTATTTATTTATTTATTCCCTTTTGTTGCCCTTGTTGTTTTATTGTTGTCGTTGTTGGATAGGACAGAGAGAAATGGAGGGAGAAGGGGAAGACAGAGTGGGGAGAGAAAGATAGACACCTGCAGACCTGCTTCACCGCCTGTGAAGAGACTCCCCCGCAGGTGGGGAGCCGGGGGCTGGAACCGGGATCTTTACGCCGGTCCTTGCTCCTTGCGCTTTGCGCCACGTGCGCTTAACCCGCTGCGCTACTGCCCGACTCCCCCCCTTCTCTGTATTTCTATCTAAAAATGAAGAACAAAAAAAGTCGTAGAGGTAGGGAGGTTATGACTTAGAAATGAAGAGAAATGAAGATGGTAATTTATGAAGGGAAGTGAGAGAGGACTTCTAGCTTCTGAATAAATAGCACACCGGAGGGTTTTAAGGAGATGATGATGCTTGTCACTTGGGGGCCCTGATGGTTTTGAAGGTGCCCACTGGACATTAAGGAGTAACTCTTTAGTGTTAAGTTACTTAGAAGGGTTCAGAAACCTGGAGGAAATCTGAGGTGGAACAAAGTTGGATCAAACTTGGATTCCATTAATGACTCAAGAGGAAAGTAGAGAAATGAAGGCGGATAAGGGCCAGGTGGTGTCACACTCGGTTGAGTGCACGTGTTATAGTACACAAGGGACCAGGATCAAGCCCCTGGTCTTCACCTGTGGTGGGGAAGCAAGTACAGCAGATGTCTCTCCCCATCTATCTACCCCTTCCACCTTGGTTTCTTTCGGGCTCTATCCAGTGAATAAATAAAAATAAATAAAATATTTTTTAAAAGGGAGAAACGAAGGCAGCATCTAAAGACTGGGAAGAGGAGATACCTTGGAAAGTTGATTAGCAAAGGTGACCAAAAATGTATGAGGGAAACAAAGAGGGTATGATGCCTTCTTAAAAAAAAAAACAAAAAGGATGTCTTTGGGGAAGAAGGAAACCATGTCAAAATGTCAAATACTGCTGAAGACTAATAATAAAAAAGAGTCAATTTGATGACAATAATACTTTCTATCCACTTACAAGAACACTTTTTCTAGGGCTCTAGTGTGGAGGATAAAAGTAGGATGGGGATATTGAAAATGTGAGTGATTATTTTAAAAGGATTTCTTCTCATGTAAAAGTGGGAGGAAGTAAGGCAATAAATAAGGATTGCATTGGAGAAATGATCGGTGTGTGTGTGTGTGTGTGTGTGTGTGTGTGTGTGTGTGTGTGTGTGTGTGTGTGCCTGTGCGTGTACTGGCGCATGCTTGAGTGTAATGGAAACATACTGGAGACTGGTGGGCAGGGACAGGTATATGGGAAGCATGAAAGGAAGCTATAATAGTTTACTTACCAAGTGAAGTCTTTTAGGGAACATGAGAGGTGGCAAGGTTGGAGAATCTTGAGAATATGTAGAAAAATAGGTCATGAAAAGGAGAGGAAAGGAGGGAGGGAGGGAGGGAGAGAGAGAGAAAGAGAGAGAGAGAAAGAGAGAGAGGGAGAGAGATCTGTTATTATTTAAAGTAAAGGAACAGAGTAATGTAGTTGAGAATATTCATTGACATCCTAACTGGTTTCAACTGGAAACAGCAAAAAGTGCATAATAGGACTGGTTTTAATTTAATTTCCAACTGGATTATCTCTGGGGGCTTGGTGCTGGTATTCCTCCCCACTCCTGTCCCCCTTTTTCCATTATATTTTATTTCATAGAGAGAATATGAGAGGGAAAGGGGGGATAGAGAGGGAGAGAGAAATATAGACACCTGCAGACCTGCTTTAGTGCTCCTGAAGTGCCCCACTCCCCTGCAGGTGGAGAGTAGGTGCTTTAACCTGGTTCCTTGTAACATGTTTCCTGGTAACATGTGTCCTCATCCTAGGACTGGTTTAATTAGTTGGAAACCCATCTGCATGGTGTGTGGTTCCAGAAATGCTCAGACACATGCTGGTGTGTGACTCTATAGATGTAAGGACCCAGGTCTTTCTGCCATTGGCTCTGTCACACATGACTTTGACCCTCTGGTCTGAGGTGATCATCTGTGTACCAGGCAGGGGGATGAAGAAAGAGATTAAATAGGAAGAGAAATCACAAATGCACTGCCCTGGAAAGCCAAAGAAGACCACTCCTGGCAACTCTCTCCTATCATACTTTCTCATATTATTTTGGTTAAAACTGATTCACAGTGTGATGCAAGAGATTGTAGAAAGTATCAGGCTGCCCAAAAAAGTCAGGAAAAATGTAGACAATTATTAAGTCATGGCTTTTTTAGCAACCCAATATATTACCCACTATGGCTGGACAAATGCCAAACCACTTCAGGAGTCAATCAGCATGGAAGAACAGAAGGGTTAGTATTAAAGAGACAATTCCTTTGTTGTATGACAGAAGAGTTAGTTAGAATCCTTCTTGACAAAGTTGAAAGAGACCATGGAACCCACACTGTTCACAGATGTAGAAAGCCTCTTATCTACATTCTAGCATGGGACAATGAATATTCTTTTTATTTAATTGTTTTAAAGATTATATTTATGCAGGGGTAGATAGCATAATGGTTAAGCAAAGAGACTCTCATACCTGAGGCTCCGAAGTTCCAGGTTCTATCCCCTGCACCCCCATAAGCCAGAGCTGAACAGTGCTCTGGTAAAAAAAAAAAAGGTGAACAAAAAAAAAAAAGATTGTATTTATTTTAAGATTTATTTATTCCCTTTTGTTGCCTTTGTTGTTTTATTGTTGTAGTTATTATTGTTGTAGTTATTAATGTTGTTGTTGTTGGATAGAACAGAGAGAAATAGAGAGAGGAGGGGAAGACAAGAGAGGAGGAGAGAAAGAGAGACGCCTGCAGACCTGCTTCACCGCCTGTGAAGTGACTCCCTTGCAGGTGGGGAGCTGGGGGCTCGAACCGGGATCCTTACACTGGTAGTTGCACTTTACACCATGTGTGCTTAACCTGCTTCTCTACCGCCCAACTCCCTGTATGTAGTTATTAATGAGAAAGATAGGAGGAGAAAGAAAGAAGCAGACATCATTCTGGCACATGTGCTTGCCGGGGATTGAACTCAGGACCTCATGCTTGCGAGTTCAAAGCTTTATCACTGTGCCACCTCTCATACCACTTAATTTTTTATTATTATTTCAATTTTAATTTAATTTGATTTAATTTTTTTCCACCAAAATCACCACTGGGTCTTGGTACATGTAAGATGAAGCCACCACTTCATTCCCTACTTTTTTTTTTTCTTTGAAGTGGAAGAGAGGGAGAGAAAGAGAAGGAGAGACAACCAGGGGCCAGGTGGTGGCACAGAGAATAGAGCAGACATGATACAGTGTGCAAGGAACCAGGTTCAAGTCCCAGGTCTCCACATACATGGAATCTTTGTGAGCAATGAAGCAGTGTTGCAGATGTCTCTATTTTCTCTCCATCTCTATGTCACCCTCCCCCTCAATTTTTTTCTTGATCTCTATCACATAAATAAATAAATGAATGAGATATTTTAAAAAGAAAAGGGTAGACAGCTGCATAACAGCTTTACTGCTCATGAAGCTTCTCCCTTGCAGGTAGGGATTGAGGGCTTGAACCCCAGTCCTTAAATATGGTGATGTGTTATTATGGTTATTGTTATAAAATAAAAAATAATAAATGTTAGTTAAGATCTGGAGAAATTTAATTAGGTTCTTGCACATTTGCAAAATGGTGCAGGCACTGTGGAAATGTTTGCTGATTCTTTACAGTGTTAAAAAGGGACTAAGCATAGAGGCACATAAATCCCCCCAAATAAGAGGAGAGACTCAAACAGCTGGTTTTTTAATATTTATTTATTTATTTTCCCTTTAGTTGCCCTTGTTTTATTGTTATTGATGTTGTTGTTGTTGGATAGGACAGAGAGAAATAGAGAGAGGAGGGGAAGACAGAGAGGGGGAGAGAAAGATAGACACCTGCAGACCTGCTTCACCACCTGTGAAGTGACTCCCCTGCAGGTGAGGAGGAGGGGGCTTGAACCAGGATCCTTAAGCCAGTCCTTTCGCTTTGCACCACATGCACTTAACCCACTGCACCACTGCCTGGCTCCCCCAAACAGCTGTTTCTACACTGATGTTCATGACAATATTACTCACAATAGTCAAACAGAGTAAACCTAAGTATCCATCAACAGGCAAACAGACAGCTTGTGGTGTAGACATGCACTCGAAGATTTTTCATATTCTGAATGGTATTAGAATATGTGTCACAGCTTGGATGATCCTTGAAAATGTTATAGTAAGTGAAATGAGTTAGGCCTAAAAGGACCAGCAAAATATTTGTAAGACTTCACTTAAAGGAAGTACTGAAAGTCATCAAATTCTTAAAGATAGCAAATAAAATAGAAGTGACCAGGGACAGAGAGAAGGAGGTAGTGTTCAGAAGGGGCAGAGTTTCTGACTGGAACATTTGTTAGAAAGTCCCAAGGTATCTATCTCCCCAGATAGTTAACTTGCATCCACCTGCACCTACCCCCCCCCCATCCAAACTCTTCATCTGCACTATTCCAGTCTTTAGGTTCATGACTAGTCAACAATTTGTTTGGCTTTATATGTTAATTCTCTTTTCAGCCACCAGATTCCAGCATGGCTAGCATGATGCTGACCAGACTTCCCTGGACAGAAAACCCCACCAATGTGTCCTGGAGCTCCGATTCCCCAGAACCCCACCCCAGTAGGGAAAGAGAAAGGCAGGCTGGGAGTATGGATCAACCTGTCAACCTGTCAATTCAGCAGGGAAGTGATTACAGAAGCCAGACCTTCCACCTTCTGCATCCCACAATGACCTTGGGTTCATACTCCCAGAGGGATAAAGAATAGGAAAGCTGTCAGGAGTGGATGGGATATGGAGTTCTGGTGATGGGCATTTTGTGGAGTTGCATCCCTCTTATCCTATGGTTTTGTCAGTGGTTCCTTTTTATAAAAAAAAAAAGAAAGAGAGAGAGAGAGAGAGAGAGAAATAAAGAAAGAAAGAAAGAAAGAAAGAAAGAAAGAAAGAAAGAAAGAAAGAAAGAAAGAAAGAAAGTCCCAGGGGTGGATGGTGATGATGATGTCACAGCACTGTGACTGTACTTAACACCACTGAACTGTACACTTGCAAATGGTTAGAATGGTGACCCTTGTGGTATGTATAGAGAAGTATGAAATATTATAGCTTGGGAGGTGGAACAATGGATAGAGCTATGGATTTGGAAGCTTGAGGTCCTGAGTTCACTCTCTTAAAAAAGCGTGTACCAGAATGGTGCTCTTGCTCTTTATCTCTGCTCCTCAAATAAATAAATCTTCTCTCTCTTTTTAAGAACAAATATTTGTTCTCTTATTTTTTATTTAAAAAAAGATGAAGGACGGTGCTGGATAATGGCGCGCCTAGTAGGTCATGCGTTATAATGCGCAAGGACCTGGGCTTAAGCCCTCGGTCCCCATTTGCAGGAGAAAAAATTTCACTAGTGGTGAAGCAATGCTTTAGGTATCTCTCTTTGCGTCTCTCTTTCCAATGCAAGTATTTTCCTTTCCTTTTTTTTTTTTTTTTTAAAAAAAAAACCTTTATTTATTTGTTTGATTTTTTTTCTTTTTGGTTTTCACCCTTTTGTTGTCTAACCCTAACCATTGTTGTTGCTATTATTTTTGTTGTTGGATAGGACAGAGATAAATAGAAAGAAGGGGGAGACAGAGGGAGAGAGAAAGAAAGATACCTACACACCTGCTTCACCGCTTGTGAAGTGACCCCTCTGCAGGTGGGGAGCTGGGGGCTCGAACCAGGATGCTTATGCTAGCCCTGTGTTTCCTGCTATGTGTACTTAACCCGCTTCATTAACACATGGCCCTCGGAAAAGTATTTTCTTACCACAGCACTGCTCAGCTCTGGCTTGTGGTGTTGCAAAGGACTGAGCCTGAGTCTTTGGAGCCTAAAGCCTGAGAATCTTTTTGCATAACCATTATATTACCTACCCCTGTCTTGCAGGTAAGGTTTTGAGCTGGTAACCAGGTGTGGAAGGAGGTTGTTTCACGGATTTTGTTTTGTCTAAGGATACATGGAGGCAAGATGCTTACTTGCACACACATGGGCACTAGGGTATCAGTGGGCATGCTTGTGGGTCTGCGTGTGTGTGTGTGTGTGTGTGTGTGTGTGTGTGTGTGTGTGTGTGTGTGTGCCGTGTGCCCTGTCCTGAGCTCCTAGACATCTAAAAACTTGTTTTTCTAGAAAAACATAGCAGGACTGAAATAATTGTTGGTGTAGTAAGGGAAAGAGATTTGAATAAAAAGGACTCCTTTTCTTGGTAACAACTTTTCTTTGAATTTTAAACATAGAATATGATCTACCCTAAACTTATGCTTTCTAGACTTTTTCCTTGCTCTGTTCCAATCCCCACTCCTCCACACACACAGATTTAGGAGATAGTTGCACACCACCTCCCAAACCTGTGGAGATCTCCTCTCTCCAAACCTTGATGTTAACACTTGAGGCAATTCCAAAGACACAGTTTTTACATTTAATGCTACAGAACATAAGAAATACATTTCTTGATCTCCATCCACATCAATCAGAATATTCTTTTCTGATCCTCGTTGTGGCACCGACTCTAATCCAGGAATGGAGTCTTTTCTTGAAGCTCAAGTTTCCTCATTAGGAAAATAAGATATTTAAAGTTCCTTGGAGTATAGTTTCCATGGAGCCTTGAGTTGTGTTTGTGAAATCCATCATTCAATACATCTTGAACAATGAAGTCCACCATTTTTTTTTTGCCTCCAGGGTTATCTCTGGGGCTCAGTGCCTGCACTACGAATCCACTGCTCCTGGAGGCCTTTTTTTTTTTTTTTGCTGTCCTTATTATTATTGTTGTTGTTGTTACTGTATAGTACAGAGAGAAATTGAAGGGGGGGAGACAGAGGGAGAGAAAGAGAGATACCTGCAGACCCACTTCACTGCCTGTAAAGGGACCCCCCCCCTGCAGGTGGGGAGCTGGGGGCTCGAACCAGGATCCTTCCACTGATCCTTGAGCTTAGCACCATGTGTGCTACATCCACTGTGCTACTGGCCAGCTCCTGAAGTCCACCATTTTAAGAGATTCTGGACCACCACTGGTATTCAGGACCATTGTTCAGTATCGGAGTTGTCCACAGTTTCACTCCTGCCCCTGTTATCACACTGCAACTTGATCCCATTCTGCCTTCTAGAACGTTTCTGTATATCCTCAAGCTCACAGACCTGGCCCTGCCACCTTAGGTGAGGCATCTGTTGTCACATTCTGATTTAATACCACTTCCTAATAAGGCACAGGTAATGGACAATCTAGCTACCTGTTTCCTTCCCAGTTCTGCCCATTACCCATCATATATGAATTGAATCATCTAGCTAAAAAGAAATACAACTGGTTCATCTTGGTACTTTACTTAAATTTTGCAGGGAGGTGGGTGGATGGGGATGGTGGGAAGTTATGGCACATCTGGTAGAGCACACATGCTACAAACTGTAAGGGCCCAGGCTCAAGCCCCCTCCCCCTTTCAGGGGGAAATCTATATGGGTGAAACAGTGCTACAGGTGTCTCTCTTTCTATCACCCTTTCTATCTCCCCGTCACCTCTCAATATCTCTCTGTCTCTGTCCAATAAATAAGTTAAAATTTTTTAAATTTATTTTTATTCCTTATTTATAAAAAGGAAACCCACAAAATCATAGGATAATAGAGGAACAACTTCCACCACCAGAACTCCACATCCCATCCCATCCCATCCCCCAATAGCCCTCCCACTCCCTATCCCTCTGGGAGTATGGACCCAGGGTTATCACAGGGTACAGAAGGTGGAAAGTCCGGCCCCTGCAACTGCTTCCCCACATGGGTGCTGAACATGGGTGAACATGGGTGTTGATAGGATGACCCACACTGCCAGCCTGACCCACACTGCCAGCCAGTGGGGCAGGGCTCTGGGAAAGTGGGGCTTCAGGACACAATGTTGGGGCCGTCTGTCCAGGGAAGTCTGGCTGGTCTCGTGGTAGCATCTGAACCTGGTGGCTGAAAAGAGAGCCAACACATGAAGCTAAACAAGTTGTTGACTAGTCATGAACCCAAAGGCTGGAATAGTGCAGATGAAGAGCTGGGGGGGGGGTGTCTCTGTTTTGTAGATAGTTGCCAGTATCTTGCCTTTATTTAGCTTTTGCAGTCCTTGCTTTGATAAGGTTAGCTTTGGAGTGAGTGAGGAAAGTTTACTAGGAAGTAGGTGAGGAGGATATCTATTTCACTATGAATTTTATGCAGACTATTGTGTACTTTTGCTTTCAGGTATATATTTACCCTAATTTATGGATACGTGTGAACATAAGCTCTATCTTATGGGACCTGGCCTATATCTAGGTTTTGGGACTTTGTTAGGAATTGAACCACCTAAAATGGAATTAGAGAATCCTATGGAAGGAAAGGTCTCACCCGAGTAATGAGGCTGAAGGGTTAACACTTCACGCCTGACATCTCTGGACACAGTCTGAAGTGAAGCATGCTGAGGTGGTACTCATTGCATTGATTAGGTTGGGATCAGTGGATGCAATATCATTTGGTATGAATTGAGAGAAACATGCAGGAAAGTGAGTTTCACCCTAGAGGTTCCAGGGCTGGGGGAAATATAGGCTTTATAGAGGAAGCAGGAGGTTCCTGCTGTTTTAGGGTTTAAGAAGGCAGTAGATAGTTATTGCTATAATCACATTATTTGACAATTGGGTTAACTTTGAAATATCCCTTTGTTAGGATTTGCTGTATCATACACAACATCACCATAATGTATGTCCTTTGACATTATTTGTATATAGCTGTGCCACTGGTTGCTTCTATTCTTCCTGGTCTAAGCTTTTAAGAGTCAGCATATGGAAGACTCAGCCTATTGTCTGCACATTAAAAAGTTTGAGACATTCAATCAATTTTTCCCATCTCATATTAATTATATAGTGATTTATATGACTACAAATTAATAGGAGTGTACATAAACACCATTCCCACCACCAAAAGTCCCATCCCATTCCCCCCTCCAAGCTGAACTTCCGCCCTTGCCCTCAACCCAAAGATTTTTACTTTGGTGCCCAATAATTTTTTCAATTTTTTTTATTTAAGAAAGGATTAATCAACAAAACCAAAGGGTAGGAGGGGTACAACTCCACACAATTCCCACCACCCAATCTCCATATCCCACCCCCTCCCATGATAGCTTTCCCATTCTCCATCCCTCTGGGAGCATGGACCCAGGGTCATTGTGGGTTGCAGAAGGTAGAAGGTCTGGCTTCTGTAATTGCTTCCCTGCTGAACATGGGCATTGACTGGTCAGTCCATACTCCCAGTCTGCCTCTCTCTTTCCCTAGTAGAGTGGGTCTCTGGGGAAGCTGAGCTCCAGGACACATTGGTGGGGTCTTCAATCCAGGGAAGCCTGGCCAGCATCCTGATGGCATCTGGAACCTGGTGACTGAAAAGAGAGTTAACATACGAAGCCAAACAAATTGTTGAGCAATCATGGACCCAAAGCTTGGAATAGTGGAGAGGAAGTGTTAGGGAGGTACTCACTGCAAACTCTAGTGTACTTCTGCTTTCAGGTATATATTTTTCAGTAGTTTATAGATACGTGTGAACATATGCTCTCTCTCACAGAAACTGGTGTATATCTAGGTTTGGGGACTTTGTTAGAAAGTGAACCAATAAATTATTTTTAAGAATGTCGGTTGGTAGCTGAGGAAACAGGGTTAAGTGGATAAAATATAGAACTGGCACTTTCAGTCCCTGGCATTGAATATGCTGGAACCATTGCTTTGCTCTTTTTCTTAAATAAACAAGACTTTCAAAAAAATAAAATTTTCACTTGCTTTGGACCTTAAATATGGAATTTGGATTTCTAAAAATTATTATTTATTTTTTGAGTGTTTTCATTATCTTTATTTATTGGATAAAGACAGTCAGAAATCAAGAAGGTAAGGGTAGTCAGAGAGAGAGAAAGAGAGATACCTGAAGCACTGCTTCCCCACTGGTGAATTTTTCCTCCTGCAGTTGGAGACCGGGGCTTGAACCTCAGTCTTTACATATTATAACATGTGTGCTCAACCTGGTGTACCCCCACCCAGCCTCAGAATCTGTATTTTAAATAAAGCATGACTGAATGCCTTTTTCTCTTTCTTCCTTTCTCTCTTTGACTTTGTAAATGTGTGATTTCAGTATGCTTTGGACACTTTGTTTCATTTTAAAAATTATTTCAGATAAAGAAACAGATAAACACTGCTCCATCATCCTAAGACTTTCCCCTGTGTGATGTGGTGCTCCCATGTGGGACTGAGGCTTGAACTAGCTTCTTCTTGGTCATCATTCTCCTCATCATACCTCTGAGGCCCATTGACCTGGGGACACTGATCCTTGAGCCCAGTCTCTTTAAGCTTTCTGTGGGTAATGCCCATTTGAAGGATCACACCTTATGTCATTTTTTAAAGTGTTGAAACTGATGGAATAGAGTAGGCCATTTTTAATAAACAAATAGCCATCTAATTTGAGCGCATAGATTACCATGCGGAAGAACCTCTCTATCTCCTTCTTCTCTCCCAACTTCTTTTTTTTTTTTTTTAAAGTGTTTTTATTTACTTATCATTGGCTAGAGACAGAAATTGAGAGGGGGAGGGGATATAGAGAGGGAGAGAGACAGACACTTGCAGCCTTGCTTCACCACTTGTGAAGCTCCCCCCACACCCCTGCAGGTTGGGGAACAGGGGCTTGAACCCAGGTCCCTGTGCACTGTGATGTGAGCACTTAACCAGGTGCTCCACTGCCTGGCTCCTCCCAATTTCTCTCTGTATCCAATAAATAAATAAATAAATAAATATTTAGAAAAATAAAAAATGAGTTCTCAAAAGGAGAACAAAAGTTTTTGGAGACCTACTCTAGCCACCACTTCTGGCTTTAGCTTTCCTGTGGATCCTGGGTTTATGGGCATGGTAACGTGCACTCAACCTGGTGCGTCACTGCTGCATGATATATATTGACTTTTTAATGAGAGGCATGATTTTTAAAATTTTGTTTTATTTATTTTTCTTTATTGGGGGATTAATATTTTATAGTCAACAGTAAATATAATTGTTTGTACATGCATAACATTTCCTGGTTTTCCACAATACAACAACCCCCACTAGGTCCTCTGCCATCCTGTTCCAGAACCTGAAACCTACCTCCCATGCACCCTAGAGTCTTTTACTTAGTGCCATACACCAACTCCATTCCAAGTTCTGCTTAGTGTTTTCTCTTCTGATCTTCTTTTTCAACTTCTGCCTGTGAGTGAGATCATCCTATATTCATCCTGTTTCCGACTTATTTCATTTAACATGATTTCTTCAAGTTCCATCCAGGATGGGCTGGTATTGGTGAAATCACATTTTATTTTATTTTATTTTATTTACTGGATAGTGACAGAGAGAAATTGAGAGTGGAGGGGGAGACACAGAGACACCTGCAGCCCTGCTTCACCCTTTGTGAAGCCTTCCCCATGCAGGTGGGGACTCGGGGCTTGAACCCAGTTCCTTGTGCACTATAACATGTGAACTTGACCAGGTGTGATACCACCTGGCCCTGCAATCACCATTTTTTAAAAATTTCTTTATTGGGGAATTAATGTTTTACATTCAACAGTAAATACAATAGTTTGTACATACATAGCATCTCCCAGTTTTCCATATAACAATACAACCCCCACTAGGTCCTCTGTCATCCTTCTTGGATCTGTATTCTCCCCACCCACCCACCCCAGAATCTTTTACTTTGGTGCAATATGCCAATTCCAGTTCAGGTTCTACTTGTGTTTTCTTTTCTGATCTTGTTTTTCATCTTCTGCCTGAGTGAGATCATCCCATATTCATCCTTCTGTTTCTGACTTATTTCACTTAACATGAATTTTTCAAGGTCCATCCAAGATTGGCTGAAAACAGTGAAGTCACCATTTTTAATAGCTGAGTAATACACACACACACACACACACACACACACACACACACACACACCACAACTTGCTCAGCCACTCAACAATTGTTGGACACCAGGCTTGCTCACAGGTCTTGGCTATTACAAATTGTGCTGCTATGAACATAGGTATACACAAATCTTTTTGGATGGTTGTGTTTGGTTCTTTAGGCTATATCCCCAAGAAAATAATTGCAGGGTCATAGGCTATATCCATTTCTAGCCTTCTTAGAGTTCTCTAAACTGCAGAGATTTTTCAGGAAAGAAAGAGATGGCTTCCCTCTAGAGCTCATTGAACCAATTAATTAATTAATTTTTCCAGACCACTGCTCAGCTCTGGCTGGTGGTGGCACAGAGAATTGAACCTTTGACCCAAGAGACTCAGGTGCAAAGGCCTTTTTGCATAACTAACTATACTGTCTCCCTTGACCTGGATTACTTGTAAAAAATTGACAATTGTGTGTGAAAAAGAGAAACAGGGTTGAAAGCTGTGACCATACAACAGAAGTCCCCTCCTTGTTTTTAGCTGACAACATTGAGTACCTATTATGTCCATGCTCTGAATCTGCATTTCCCTCAACAACAGAAACCAAGGCTGAGTTCTTTCCCTTGGGGGAGGGTTTTCCACAGCCACAGCCTTATCTGTCCCTGGTGACAGGATGCCACCACACAGAGTGGGCCAGTGGCACTGTGACCAGAAGTGAATGACAGGCTTCCTAAGTAGATGCAGCTGAGGGAGCGGCTTGCTGACAGAACAATTTGCTGGTGCCCACAAAGACTACCTAACCTCTGTGAGGCAGCAGCCAGGGAGTCAGGAGAAATTTCAAGATTTATCTGTCCAGGGTGTCAGGTTTTCTGTGTGCCTGCATCTATCCCACAGCATTTTTTTTCAGCCTCAGAGTATTATAAAACAGCCACCCAGGCTTCTAGGACCCCAGGAACAGAGAGCACCACTCTCCCCAGGGGTCCCCCCCTTGATCTGCTGGTGTTTATGTAAATGGATGGAAGAGCAGTTTTAGGCTTATTTCTTGAAGCTTAAGGGCTTCCTGAGAAGCCTATTATTGAAAAATCAGAAACTGAAAAGCAACTTCTTAGACAATGAATTAGCAGCTCAATGACTGCATGAACGCCGAGCCTACTGTAACTGGCTGCATTACAAATAGGAACTCCCCTGGGATTCAGTAATCAAACACGTGGCAACAGGTTGTCTGTTTCAACAGAGTGAGTAATCAAAGGAGATTGCCAGTTAATCCAAATATAACAGACAAGGGTCCCAGGGAAGGCCAAGAAAAGGAGAATCTAGAAGCGGAGGGGTGTTGGCAGGCCCCCAGCTTTCTAATCTTGGGGACCCATGTCCAAAGGTAGATTTTGTTGGAGTGTTGGAGGTGCCAGTTACTTGAAGGGGAAATCAAGGCTTGACTACACCTGGAAGCAAAGCATAAAATTCCCCCTCTGGATTTTCTTAGTTTTGTTGAAGGACAGGAAATACCAGGAGGAGGCACCATACCGGAACACATGTTCCCCAGGCACATCTGTGTGCTGCACAAAAAATGGGAGTGGTGACAGGTGTGACCTGGAAAGGTGGAGGCGGGGCTTGGGTGTTATCAGCTAGACCTGTGGGTGTGGCCTCTATCTGCCTAGGTCACCATGCTTTTCAGGCTCTCTCTCTCTCTCTCTCTCTCTCTCTCACTTCTCACTTTCTGTCTTTCTCTTGCTCTCTTGCTTAGTGGGCCTCCAAGGAGATGTGAGTAAGGGGGCTCCTCAGTGTCCTTGAATAAAGTTTAAAATTCCTGAAAATCATGCTCTCTCCTCAAGTCTTTGTTGAGATAATGCGTGACAGACATTTAAATGTTGGGGAAACAAGCGCCAGTCCACTTTCCCCCCAATACAGTTTGAGTTGGCAAAATAACTCACTTGAGTGCTTTGCCATGTGTAGGACCCAGGTTCAAGTCTGGCCCACAGTGCAGTTGAAGGAAGCTTTGGTGCTGTGGTCTTTTTCACTTTCTTACTCTTTTCTGTAGCGGCTGAGGAGCTAGGCAAGTGCTCAGGACTTTAAGGAACTTCCTCGCTCTGGACAACTCTGGTTAGAAAGCCATTGTAGGAGTCAACTTGGTTTGTGTGATTAGTTTTGTGGTTCTCAGGATGTGGTCCCCAGCACGCTCTGCACCTGTGAGCATTGTCAGAAATGCAGGATAATGACTATGCAAAAAAGGCTTGTAAGCCTGAGGCACTAAAGGTCAGAGGTTCAGCCCCCAGTACCACCTTAAAACAGAGTTGAGCAGTGCTCTAGTTAACAATTGAAAAGGCCTGGTTAGCTAGCTCAATAGTTACGCAAATCATATTTTAGACTCCTGGGTCCTGGGCTCCAACCCCAGCATTACCATAAGTCAGAGCTGAGCAGTGGAATTAGAAGAAAATAAATAAATAAGTAAATAAATAAATAAAAGCGAGAGTGAGAGAGAAATGGAGAATCTTGGACCCACGCTGGGCCCACATCCTTTTAGAAATTTAGAAGTGAAGGCCAGCTCTATCTTTATTGTTAAGAAGTCCTCCTCCAGTCCCACATGACTCTCAGGCTTATGGAAGTCTGAGAATCTGCTCAGGAATTTGTGAGTTCCACCTGCTCAGGCTTTCTCTAAGGGCTTGTGGGAATGAATTTATGGTAGGTTTTCAGTGGGGGCTTGCAATGATTCTATGCTGAGTCACCTGTCCTTTCATAGGACTATGGGGTCATAGGGAAAGAAATGCAATGCCTTTCTTTCCTTCATTCTGATTTATCCATTTAATGGAAGACACCAGGGCACTGCTCAGCTCTGGCATATGTGGTGCCAGGGTTTAAGTCAAGAGCCTTGGGCACCAAGTCTTGTGATCTACCCACCCCCCACCCCCTGTCCAGAGCTGTGACATGTACTAAACAGGAACAATCAGTAACTAGGTGTACCAGGCACGCCCATGGGTGGATTCTCTTACCTGTCTGATGTTTTATTTAAACCTTTCCATAACCTTGTGAACTCGACATTGAGCGAGAAAGGTAGGGTTTAGAAAGGTCAAGCTCACCCCCTTTCTAGATCTTGCAGGAGCCTACTCCTTTGCCACCATCTCACACAGCCAGTCTCTGACACACTCCAACCCTGTCCCCAAAAGACCTCAGGGGCTGCCTCCCACACAAAGCAGTTGCCTCCACACACCCCCTCCCCCCGCAGCCCTGCAGGGCCCCAGTTCCACATTCTGTCCCTCCCCCACCCCACCCGACTCCTTGCCTCATGTTAATTTCCCACCTGAGCACTGAGTACTTTATAAATAGCAAATCTAAAATGAATTTTCTACCAGCGATCATTAGCTCCCTTGACATCCATTAAACATTCTAGCAAGCAGAGTGAAGTGACAAAAGGGATTGATTTTTACAGTATGCTTAATAGGGGAAAAGAAAGAAAGGTGTTGACAAGCCTTTTTTTTTTTTTTTTTTTCTTTTCCCTTCCCTTTTTCTGTGTCCTGGTAGCACAAGGAATCTGAAATCAGTCCAATGACTTTTCTTGGGAGGGAAAAAGTAATATAAAATTAAAAGAAGGCCAGGATTGGGAGGCTGCAGGGGAGAATGAGGGAGAGAGGGAGCATCCCCCAGACCCCTGCTCAGCCTTTTGCTGAATCTCTGACAGGTAAACATGAAGTTAGTTAGCTAGTGCCTGGCTCCAAGATGAATATGTCAGATTTAATGCTTCAAAATATATAGGGTCTAAAACAGCCAGTGAGGAAGAGGTTGCACTGGGGGAGGAAAGACAGTGGGGCGGGGGGAGAGGGGAGAGGGAGAGGGGGAGCAAGCCAGGCCTCCTCTTGGGTGCAAACTATTGGAGGAACACGTGTTGATGTCACAGTTGAAGTCAGAGCAGGCTGGCACGTGAGGCGCTGTCGCTGAAAATTTCACTTTGATTTCAATTTTCATATTTGTCAGCAGTAATTAGATTCACGGAATGTTTGGCCACTGTTCTAAAATACTAATAAGTAAAGGCCTTTGTAGTGCGGTTAATGGAGTCCTCCCCCCCTTTCCTTCTTTCCTTTTCCCCCTAGTGGTCTAAAAAAAAAGTCCATCAAAGTGAAAAGCCAGAGTGTGTTATAGGGAGGGATTTGCCAGACTGGGGCTTCTGCTGAGGCTGGAATGCCACTCAAGTGTGTGGAGTCCTCAATTTTGCTGGCTGAGATGGGGGTGAGATCCTCATGTACCTCTGCTGTCCATCATTTCAGATCTGCATGGACCTCTGACTGACTGGGGGAGCCAGTCAGCCAGAGACAATGGGGAACAAATTCACAAAAGCACTCCTTTTGGAAGGATGAGTTAGATTGTCTGCCATCTATCTGTCTGTCTATCTATGGATCTATCTATCTATCTATCTATCTATTTTTGATAGAGACTGAGAGGCAGAGAGAAAGTGAAAGAGATCACAGCTCAGAAATGTTCTTTAATGCTGTTCAACTTGGCAGAGTAGTGCACTAGCTAAGTGAGTTATTTTGCTGGCCCTGGAAGGTTAGCTTTAAAAAAAATTATTATTTTTTCTTTTATTTCTACCAGGGTTATCATTGAGGCTCAGTGTCAGCACTACACTGCTTATGGCAGCCATTTTTTGGTTTTTCTTTATTTGATAGGGTAGAAAAAAGTTGAGGGGAGAGGAGATAAAGAGGTAGAAAGAAAGATAGACACCTGCAGACCTGCTTCACTGCTCCTGTAGGTTTCTGCCCCTCCCCCCTCATAGATGGGGAGTGGGGGTTTGAACCCAGATCCTTGCATGTAGTAATGTGTGCACTCAACTAGGTGTATTACTGTCCAATTCTCAGGATGAGCCTTTTATAAGCCTTTTTAGTTCCAGTAGGTTGGAGAGAAGCCAGGATGAAGAGGTGGTATGGTGGGACCCGGCCTTTCCCAGGGTGAGGGAATCACCCTGGTGGGATGTGGGCGGAGGGTAGATATAGTACCGAGACTCCAGCCAATGACAGGGCCTCCATATGTCCCTTTCCTCCTCATCTTCATTCTACTCCGATAAGACTGAAATCCCCAGAGATAGGATCGGATTAAAAATCCAAGGTCTGCACTTTCGGAGAAGCATTTCCTTGGGGTATGTCAGCTTCTCTTACATTTTAGTAAGTTCCTTGCAGGCTAATCTGTGCCAGGGATGTGTGTGATGGGGTGAAATGGAGCTCTGTTGTTGTGAGCGGCGGAGAAGAGAGAGAGGAGGTCCAGAGCGAAGAGGGAACACAAATCTTTATTTGCGCTGGCACCTCAGAGTTGTGTGCTAGAGAAGCAGGTTGGGCCACGTGGAGGTAGCGAAAATGGCCGCCTCACACAGTAACCTTTCCTGCGTCTGAGCACCCAAGTGGAGCGCTGGCAAGAGAGCGAGGTGCGGAAGAAGAAGGGCTTTTATAGGAGCAGCTTTCGGGAGAATGGGAAGGGGGAGGAGTAACCATAGCAATCCAGGATAGGATAATAACTCTCGTGAGAATGGGAGGGGGGAGGAGTAACCAAAGCACTCCAAATATCTCGGGGAAATAGACAATGCCTTGAGGGCACAACATGGCGGAACAGGCACTCCGAGAATGTCTCAACTCTTGCGGGAACTAGCAGTAGCCTGAGGGGGCAACATGGCAGATGTGGCTGCATATGCACAATTTCCCAGCAGAGCTCTGTCTGGTACCCACATGCTCCAGGGTGTCCCAGTGACCAGGCAGGGCCTGGGGCAAGTCCACCTTCTCCCACCTGCTTGCCACAGTTCCTCTGTAGTCATGTTATGCCCAGAAGTTTGAGTCCTGATCTCAAGCAAAGAAGACCAGAATCACATGCAATAGCAAGAGCCTTTATTATCAAGCTTAAGCTTGGGCCGCCGACACCCTTCCAAGCAAAGGGAGAGTCTGCGACCTTGATCACTTCTCATCCCACCTTTTTATAGTTATCACAGGATGGGCTTAGGTGGAAACATCCACACGGAACAAGAACAATTGGTCTTGGGCCAACAGCTGCTCTCAATATTTGGGGCCCCCCTCCAACCCCACAGTCAGAGATCTCTTCCTTCCCTGGATGATCATTTCAATGGGCTGGTTTCTCTCTCCCTCTCTCCTTTTCTATGTCCTTTATTCCCTGCTGCTAGAGAGAAAGAGAGAGAGTCAGAGATAGCACAGCGGGCTAGATACATGTGGCGTTCTTCTTCTAGCGTTTGCCCTTCTTCCGTATCCAGTCAACAGGTCAGGTTGAAAGCTGTCAGGAGCTGCTTGTTGCTGGCTTTGAAAGTGACTGGGATCCACGTGGATTCAGTCGGCTAGGAAGGATCGTCAGTTTCCCCAATGAATGGGTACTCACGGGATGCACCACGAGAAGGTCGATCCAATGCATCCCACATGTGGCGTAAAGCACAAGGATTGGCATAAGGATCCCAGTTAGAGCCCCCAGCTCCCCACCTGCAGGGGAGTCGCTTCACAGGCAATGAAGCAGGTCTTCAGGTCTGTCTTTCTCTCCCTCTCTCTATCTTCCCCTCCTCTGTCCTATATATATATATATCTGTCCTATCCAACAACGATGACAACAGTAATAACTACAACAATGAAAAACAACAAGAGCAACAAAAGGAATAAATAAATACTTAAAGAGAGAGAGCTGCCTGTTAGCTCAGTTCTCAGAATCTAAGAAAGTCAGAACTCTGCCATGATACTGCTCGTTTTCCTTCCCTAAACATTGGAGACAAACCCTAAACTATCCGTTCTCTCTTTTTCTCTCTCACTCTATTTTTTCTCTTTGGGGGGGACTGGGGGGTTTGCATGATTTCACTGCTCAGAGCTGCTCTTTTTATTCATAAAGTCAGAGAGAAAGACACCACAGCACAGAGATTCTCCTGATGCCATATTACCTCCTAGGTGGTGCCCAAGGCAAAGAGGGCCAAGTACATGGAAAGACAGGCGCCTTCCTAGTAAGTTTTTTCTTGGACACTCCCAAACTGTCAGATCTAAGTTAGGCATGCCAAGGCACAACAAAAACTAAGCAAAACAAGCCTATTTTCTTCAACTCTCTCTCTCATAAAACTGTACTTTGCTAGCTGGGCTGTGGCATAGCTGGTAGAGCACACACATTACAGTGTATAAGAACCAGGGTTCAAGACCCTGCTCCTACTTATAGGGAGGGGAAGCTTTAGGAGTAGTGAAACAGTATAGAAGGTATGTCTCTCTCTTTCCCATCTCAATGTCTCTCTTCCCCTATCAAATAATAATGATGATAATAATAATAATAATAACAGTGCAATTTGAAAAACAAACCACCACCCCCCAATGTACTTTGCTTGGTTAGTCTAGTAGCAGAACTTCCCAATTCCTTTTTTAAAAATTTTTCTACATTTGTTTATTTTCCCTTTTGTTGCCCTTTTTTATTGTTGTTGTAGTTATTGTTGTTGTTATTGATATCGTCGTTGTTAGATAGGACAGAGAGAAATGGAGAGAGGAGGGGAAGACAGAGGGGGGAGAGAAAGATAGACACCTGCAGACCTGCTTCACCACCTGTGAAGCGACTCCCCTGCAGGTGGGGAGCCTGGGATTCAAACCAGGATCCTTTTGTCTGTCCTTGCGCTTTGCGCCACACACGCTTAACCCGCTGCACTACCGCCGGACTCCCAGAGCTTCCCAGTTCTTAAGTGGGAGATGATGGAGGAAATTGTGGATGGGTGGGGAACCCTGGGAGGATTAACCATCAGTCTAGAGAAAGGCGGACTTTTGGAATAAGCAGTTCTTGGCCCTGGAGAGGGAATCTTCATTCGAAGAATCAGGGTGACTCTTTTCCAGGGCCCCCTGCCATCACACTGGGCCCCAGCAACCCTGCATCTCTGTCCTTTGGTCTAGTCCTTCCCTTACTATCTGTCAGAGGGGACTCAGAGCTGGAGCCTGGGCTCTTTCCCCTAAGCACAGGCTTCCTCTGGCCCAGGCCCATCTGTGTTCCTGCCTCCTTCCCTCTCTCCCTGACAATTGCTCTGCTGCTGCCTCCTAGCTTTTTCCCTAGTGGCATGTGCCAGATCTTATCCCCATGCAGCACTTCAGGATAAAAGAAGGAGGGGATATTAAATCCACCAGTGATATGCGTGGCAATTGGGAGAGGCTTTTGTTGTGTCATTTCCTACCTCCTCCAGCCTATTAAGCAAACAAAAGTGCTTGTGGAATGAGAAATGTAAATGGCCAACGCAAGCCGATTAATCCTGGATGTACAATTCCATTAATAAGGCTGCTTTTTAATAGGCGGCTTTGGCAGCAGAGGCGGGGAGGCCAGGAATTGATGTATTCTCTGTAATTGTATTGCAACTAATAGGATATGAAGCAAATTGTACCGGAGAAGCAGGTCTTTCAACACCATTTTCCAATCAGCTGAAATAATGACTTGCCGCGGAAAGCCTTGAAAAGTACCGACACACACAAAATGGAACATCACCCAGAAGTTTCCATTATTCCAAATCCCCATTTGCAGGTGTGTGTGTGGGACTCTCCCTGTCTTATCTCCCAATCACTCCTCCAACCACTCCTCCTCCACTCCCCCTTCTCCTCCTCCTTCTGCAGCGCTCTTTCTCTCTCTTTTACATTTGTATCTTAATATTTATTTTATTTTGATAGTACAGAGAAAAACTGAGTAGGGAGTGGATGAGATAGATAGATAGATAGATAGATAGATAGATAGATAGGTAGATAGATTGACCTGCAGCACTGCTTTGCTATGAAGCTTCTGCCCTGCAAGTGGGGATGGGGGTGGGGCTGGGGTTGAAGCCAGGTTCTTGTGCATGATAAATTGTATGTTCAGCCCCCTCTCTCTTTTTTCTCTTTTCTTCCTGGCCCAGACCTACCTCTACATCTATTATCATTTATTAAAATATGTTTTAAATAATTATTTATTTATTTACAATTGGATAGAGACAGAAATTGAGAGAAGAGGGGGAGATGGAGAGGAAGAGAAACAGAGACACCTGCAGCCCTATTTCACCACTCGTGAAGCTTTTCCCCTGCAGGTGGGGACCAGGGGCTTGAATTTGGGTCCTTGCATACTGTGTGTGCTTAACCAGATGCACCACTGCCTGGCCCCATACATCTATTTTCCATTCCAGGTAATCACCCCAAGCCCAGAGAAACTTTGTCACCTATACACAGGTGGGAGAGATTTGGATTCCTTGGAGATCAGCCCACCTGCGGTCCCAGCCTTCACTTGTTGGCACCCAACTTCAACTCCCAGGCTGAAGTTACTGGGTGGGGGTGGGAGCTGGAAGAGGCAGATATATGATAACCCACAACCTCCATGGTTGTGGGTCTGTCACACTTAAACTCAGCAAATAATTGAGGAGAAAAAGCATACTGTCCAGCAATCTATTATTTAAGGTCAGAATACACATGCCAGAATACTTGTGGGTGGCAAGTGACTGACATTGAGGCAGGCCGACTGCACAAGCCACGCCCGTAATGTCAACTTTTATAATCTTCTAAGGCCCCACCTTCACTTCCGTTCTAAGCCATGCCCACACCTGTTACCACTCCTGGGTATCTTTGCGGAGGATGGGTTAGGTACTATTATAGGTTCTAGGGGTGCAGCCAAACAGAACAGAAAGTTTCACACCTGCCCTTGTGATGCTTACAGTCTATGGAGTCCCCAGAGCGTTTGCAGAGCCATTGCTACACGTGGTCTTCAGCACTGGGTCTGTTTACAGAGACCAACCCAGGGCAGAGCCTGCAAACCCACTGCTGCTGTTGACTTTGCTGCAGATGGGAGTCAGGGCCACCAACCAGCACCCCCTCAGCAACCCCTGCCACCTCTCCTACCCACTAGGTCTCCCTTCTGCCCATAGGTATGTGGACTCTGACCTTCCCTCAGTCTCAGCTTGGGAGAGTAAATATAAAAAGAAAAAGGCAAAGCACATTTCAGTTGAAATCCCCAAGGAAACTGATGTGATTGCTATACAGAAATGGTTCCAATAAGGGCAGAAAGGAATATTGCTTTTATAGCTTTTGGGACATAAAACATTTAGAAAATGTGATTGACTGGCAGGGTCTAATTTATCATTTATCTCATTGCTTCTGCTCACTAGCTCACTCTCGCTCTTCCTCCCCAAACAGCATGCAGGCCGACACTCACTGGCAAACTTTTTCCCATTCCTGCTTCCCTTTCTTCTTTCCTCTTAGAGACTTGGATTTATCATGGTTCTGTTGAGCAGGAGAACTCCTGTGGCTATTTATAATTAATGCTCAGAAACCTGCCAATCCATTTAATGACACTCTCAGGTCATGGCCCCCTTATAGCTCTCCATTAATCATCATTAGAACAGCTCCGAGTTTTTACATTCTTTTTAAATGTTAATTCACCTCTGTAATGCTCCTTTTAGTTAAAACTGCAAAGAAGCAAGTGGCTGCACCTTCCTACCGCCCGCCAGGGGGAAGGCATGGCAGTGTTGATAAATCCTGATGCTCCTCTCTGTCTCTATTCCTTTGTCCTCCACACAGCGCCAGATGTCAACTTGGTGTCTTCTTTGCTTCCCTTTTATTTATTTTTCTAGATGGAGGCAGAGAGACAGAGGCAGAGAAACAGAGTGAAAAGAGACCACAGGACAGAAGCATCTTTCAGTGTTGTGGGGGCTAGTCTAGACCTTGGGTCACGCACATGTTAGAGCAGGGCACTGTCCAAGGGAGCTCTTCCACCAGTCTTTCAGGTCTTTATTTTTAGTGGCAATTGGCAGAAAGTTTCGAGCACAGTGACACAGTCTGCACTTCGTATGAAGGGGACAGAAACAGGCTGTGGGGGTTGGCTGCCTCTGTGTTGTCACCTGGAGTTTTTGTGCAAAGAGGTGATTGAGTAGTAAGGGATGCAGAGTTCAGTCAGTCTGGAACTGCCCGTGTGACTCTGCCAGTATTCCAGAATGCACTCAAAGGGATGAGGCCAAAAGGGGCCATACAGAGGACCAGTCTTTCTCTCTTTCTCCCTCCCTCTTTACCTTTCTTCAGCCTTCCCTTCCCTTCCTTTCCCTTCCTTTCCCTTCCCTTCCCTTCCTTTCCCTTCCTTTCCTTTCCCTTCCTTTCCCTTCCTTTCCCTTCCTTTCCCTTCCCTTCCCTTCCCTTCCCCTCCCTTCCCTTCCCTTCCCTTCCCTTCCCTTCCCTTCCCTTCCCCTCCCTTCCCTTCCCTTCCCTTTCCTTCCTTCCTTCCTTCCTTCCTTCCTTCCTTCCTTCCTTCCTTCCTTCCTTCCTCTCTCTTTCCTTCCATGATTTTATTTATTAGATAGAGACAGAGAGAAGTTGAGAGGGGATGGGGGGAGATAAAGAAAAGAGAAAGAGAGGCAGGTGGTGGCACACAGTACCAAGAGAAAAGACCCACACAAAGATCCAGGTTTGAGCCCCCCGGATCCCACCTGCAGGGGGAAAGCTTGACAACTCTCTCTCAGTTGCTCCCTCCTCATCAATTTCTCTCTGTCCTATCCAATAAAATGGAAAGCAAAATGGCCCCCAGGAGCAGTGGATTCCTAGTGCTGGCATTGAGCCCCAGTGATAACCTTGAAGGCAAAAAAGAAAAAACGGGAGGTGGGGGTGTGTGTGTGGAGAAAGATACATTTGGAACACTGCTTCACTGCTCTTGAAGCTTTCCCCCTACAGGTAGGGACTGAACTGAACCTGGGTCCTTCAGCATGATAATGTGTGTGCTCATCCACTCATGCTAGGCCCAGAGAATCCTCTTACTTGGCATAGCAAGAGCTCACCATGTTTCCTTTTAGTGGCCCATGAGGCTTTGGGCAAAACATTAAACCTCCCTCCTCATCTACAAAATGAGTCCCATGTCTGCCTTGCCTAACTAATATACCTACATTTAGTCTCTCTCTGGTCTCTCTCTCTCTCTCTCTCTCTCTCTCTCTCTCTCTCTCTCTCTCTCTCACACACACACACACACACACACACACACACACACACAAATCTCTCTCTCTCCTGCCTCTACACTACTTCCCTAGTCCAAACCTGTAAAGATTAAATAGGATTTCTAGGGAGTCGGCTGTAGCGCAGTGGGTTAAGTGCATGTGGTACAAAGTGCAAGGACGGCTTATGGATCCCTGTTTGAACCCCCCAGCTCCCCATCTGCAGGGGAGTTGCTTCACAGGCAGTGAAGCAGGTCTGCAGGTGTCTATCTTTTTCTCCCCCTCTCTGTCTTCCCCTCCTCTCTCCATTCCTCTCTGTCCTAACAACGACATCAATAACAACAACAATAAAAAACAGCAAGGGCAACAAAAGGGAAAATAAATAAATAAATAAAAGAAGTATTTATGTGCCTTCAAAGCTGATCCATGCAAGGTGTCAGCATCATAGATAGCACTTCTTGACTTTTGCTGCCTTATCACATAGGTATCTCAGCCTCCTGCTAAAACTGTTCCCTGCCCTCAATCATACCTGTGAGGATCTGTGTCTTCAGATACCCATATCTGTTGCGTTAATATCATCTTTCTTAGGCTAGGAAAGTACATCTTGTATCTCAAACAGATGCAGTAGGGAGAATATTAAATTGGGGCTGAGGGAGTCCAAATCTGATGATCCAATTGGTTGCTTATAAGCTGTGCAACTTGGAGTCACTGACTTGACCTTTCTGAGTCTCTTTATTTCTCTTATTTGCGAACTGTGTATTTTTACATCCTCTGGGCCTAGGAAATCTTGTGACTTTATTGTCTTGCCGTGTGTCTACCCAAAGGACCTTGGTGGTGAGGCAGCTTGAGTGAGATACGAACTAGTTCCTTTGACCCTCTAAGAGCTTAAATTCTCCTTTTCTTCTTTAGGAAAGAAACCTACCAAAACCAAACGCACAAAACCAAAACCAAAACGCTACCAAAACCTACCAAAACCAAAACGCTACCAAAACCAAACGCACAAAAAAATGGAAAAAATAGTAAATGTGTATTTACTTTGGGTTCACTGCCTGGCTCCTCTTTATATTATCCTTCTTGGTACTAAGCATATAGAACCATGAACTTAATTTTTCCTTTTTTAAAAAAAACAAAAAAATCCCAGGATCTTGAAATTGTGTGATTGCATAGCTCTCGGTTGCTTTTTCATTCAGATTGACAACAGACAGGGAAAAGGAGAGAAGCCATAGTACTAGAACTTCCTCTGGTGTCAGAGCAGCTTCCAGGGGGTGCTGTTTTTCAAGCCTGGGCTGTACACATGTCAGAACAGGTGTCCTACTTCATTACTCAGGAACTTGAACTTAGTTTGTTGTTTGTTTGTTTTGTTTTGTTTTGTTTTCTGAGGGCACTGTTCAGCTCTGGTTTATGGTGCTGGTGCAGGGGATTAAACCTGGGACCTTTGGGGCTACAGGCATGAATGTCTTTTGCATAGTCATTATATCATTACCCTTTCCCTTGAACTCATTTCTTTTACTTTTCTTTCTTTCTTTCTTTCTTTCTTTCTTTCTTTCTTTCTTTCTTTCTTTCTTTCTTTTTTCTTCTCCCCCTCCTTCTTCTTCCCCTTCCTTCCTTCTTTCCTTCCTTCCTTTCTTTCTTTCTTTCTTTCTTTTTTTCTTCTCCTCCTTCTTCCCCTCCCTTTCTTTCTTTCTTTCTTTCTTTCTTCTTCTTCTTCCCCTTCCTCCCTCCCTTTCTTTCCCTTTCTTTCTTTCTTTCTTTCTTTCTTTCTTTCTTTCTTTCTTTCTTTCCTCTTTTCTTTCTTTTTGACACCAGAATTGTCTCTGGGGCTCATTGCCAACATTATAAATTCATTGCTCCTATCCCCCTTTTAAATTCTTTAGTAGGACAGAGGGAATTGAATGGGGATGGGGGTGGGAGGAAAAGTAGAGAAAGACAGATACCTAATAGTGCTGCTTCACAGCTCCTGAAGTGTCCCCTCAGCAGGTAAAGAGCAGGGCTCAAACCCAGAGCATTGTGCATGGTTGTGTGTGCTCAACCAAGTCTGCCACCCCCATGAAACTATTTCTACTGTTATTGGATAGAGAAAGAGAGAAAGTGAGAGGGAAGGGGGAGATAGATGATAGATAGATGATAGATAGATAGATAGATAGATAGATAGATAGATAGATAGATGTAGCTCTACTTCACCATTCATGAAGCTTTCCCCTAACAGGTGAGGACCAAGGGATTGAACTCAGGTCCTTGCACATTGTAGTGTGTACACTTAACCAGATGTGCCACTGCCCACCCTCATCCACCCCTGAACATATTTCTAAGGTTGCCTTAAATCCAAACACTAACCTGACATGATCCCTGGTGGCCTACAAGGTAGGCTTTTTAAAATTTCATTTAATCCTTTATGAAACTCTAGCCCAATGGCTTAGCTTCCTTTTTAAAATTTCTTTCTTTCTTTTTTTAAAATTTACTTTTGCCTCCAGGGTTATGACTAGGGCTTGGTGCCTGCACCATGAATCCACTGCTCCTAGAGGCCATCTTTTTTCCATTGCTGTTGTTGTTGCTTTTATTATTTGTTGTTGCTGCTGCCGCTGCTGCTGCTGTTGGATTGGGCAGAGAGAATCTGAGAGTGGAGGGGAAGACAGAAAGGGAAGAGAAAGATAGACACCTGCAGATCTGCTTCACTGCTTATGAAGCAATACCCCTGCAGGTGGGGAGCTGGGGCTCGAACTGGGATCCTTACATGTGCGGGGTCCTTGCACTTCACACCATGGCTTAGCTTCCTTTTATAAATGAGTACACTTGAGAGAGAGAGAGGGAGAAGGAGAGGGAGAGGGAGAGGGAGAGGGGGAGGGAGAGGGAGAGGGGGAGGGAGAGGGAGAGGGAGAGGAGGGAGAGAGGGAGAGGAGGGAGAGGGAGAGGGAGAGGAGGGAGAGAGGGAGAGGAGGGAGAGGGAGAGGAGGGAGAGAGGGAGAGGAGGGAGAGGGAGAGGAGGGAGAGAGGGAGAGGAGGGAGAGGAGGGAGAGGAGGGAGAGAGGGAGAGGAGGGAGAGGAGGGAGAGAGGGAGAGGAGGGAGAGAGGGAGAGGAGGGAGAGGAGGGAGAGAGGGAGAGGAGGGAGAGGAGGGAGAGAGGGAGAGGAGGGAGAGAGGGAGAGGAGGGAGAGGAGGGAGAGAGGGAGAGGAGGGAGAGGGAGAGGAGGGAGAGAGGGAGAGGAGGGAGAGAGGGAGAGGAGGGAGAGGGAGAGGAGGGAGAGAGGGAGAGGAGGGAGAGGAGGGAGAGAGGGAGAGGAGGGAGAGAGGGAGAGGAGGGAGAGGAGGGAGAGAGGGAGAGGAGGGAGAGAGGGAGAGGAGGGAGAGAGGGAGAGGAGGGAGAGAGGGAGAGGAGGGAGAGAGGGAGAGGAGGGAGAGAGGGAGAGGAGGGAGAGAGGGAGAGGAGGGAGAGAGGGAGAGGAGGGAGAGGAGGGAGAGGAGGGAGAGAGGGAGAGAGGGAGAGGAGGGAGAGGAGGGAGAGGAGGGAGAGGAGGGAGAGAGGGAGAGGAGGGAGAGAGGGAGAGGAGGGAGAGAGGGAGAGGAGGGAGAGGAGGGAGAGAGGGAGAGGAGGGAGAGAGGGAGAGGAGGGAGAGAGGGAGAGGAGGGAGAGAGGGAGAGGAGGGAGAGGAGGGAGAGAGGGAGAGGAGGGAGAGAGGGAGAGGAGGGAGAGGGAGAGGAGGGAGAGGAGGGAGAGAGGGAGAGGAGGGAGAGGAGGGAGAGAGGGAGAGGAGGGAGAGAGGGAGAGGAGGGAGAGAGGGAGAGGAGGGAGAGGAGGGAGAGGAGGGAGAAGAGGGAGAGAGGGAGAGGAGGGAGAGGAGGGAGAGGAGGGAGAGAGAGAGAGAGAGAGACTGCCTAGTCTGGTGTTTATATATCTGCCAACTGAAAGCTCACCACCTGATCCCAGATGCCCTGAATTCAAATTCATATTATTGTTTTTGTTTTATTCCATTTTGTTTTACTTATTACCTACTTTATCCTCTTCCCCAGCATTTTTTTTTTTTTTTAATGAGAAAGTGAGTGAGAATTCAAGGCTAGACCTTGGATGAAATAAAGATGTTTCCAGCAGCAGCCTCTGCACTAGCATGAATTATAACTAGTTATATGATCTGGGCTAGAGAGTAATGTTCCTCAGTGAATTCCTTCTTATGCTTATGTTCAGGTTCCTTATACAATGCAAAGAAGAGTTTCTCTGGGTTTCCTCTTGGAAATCTTTCTACCTGTAGGGCTCCAATTCCCATTTCTTCCAGGGACTGCCATATCCTTCTTCTTCTCTGTGAGGCGTTCACTGACACTCAAAGCAGACACCAGTCCCCGAGCTGGGCCTTGGCCATCTGTTCTGCCCATCACTTGAGAACGCAATAAAACCTGCCTGACAATTATGTCAGCACAAAGGGCAAAGAGGACTGCATGGCCAAAAGCTGTATAAAATTCGTTCTTCCAAAGGTTGTGTCAAGAATATTCTGGCCAAAATTACTCGAACAGCAAATGGAGTATTATGTCATCTGCCTCTTTCTTTTTCTTTCTTTCTTCCTTTCTTCCTTTTTAAATTTTTTATTTATTTCATTTTCTTTGTTTTTTGCCTCAGGGTTATTGCTGGGGCTTGGTGCCTGCACTATGAATGTACTGCTCTGGAGGCTATTTTTTTCCCTTTTGTTGCCCTTGTTTTATCATTGTTGTTGTTATTGCTGTCATTGTTGTTGGATAGGACAGAGAGAAATTGAGAGAGGAGGGGGAGACAGAGAGGGCAAAATAAAGATCGACACCTGCAGACCTGCTTCACTGCTTGTGACACCCCACCACACACACACAGGTGGAGAGCTGAGGGCTTGAACACTGGTCCTTGCGCTTTGTACTTTGCTCCATGTGCACTTAAAGTGGTGCGCTACTGCCTGGCCCCCATCTGCCTCTTTCTTATTTCACTATTTTCCTCTCTTAATGGCTTGTGTTATTTCTTGTTTGCTATGAGTTAATAATAATAAGACCTTGTGATCATCCAGAGCTGTATACACTTTTTTTTTTTCTCACAGGAGTGAAGTGGTATCTCATTGTTGTCTTTATTTGCATTTCTCCAACAATCAAAGACTTGGAGCATTGTTTCATGTGTTTCTCATCCTTTTGGATCTCTTGGTGATGAATATTCTGTCCAAGTCCTCTCCCCATTTTTGGATGGGGTTATTTGTTTTCTTTCTTTTTCTTTTTTTTTTTTATTTAAGAAAGGATTAATTAACAAAACCATAAGGTAGGAGGGGTACAACTCCACACAATTCCCATGGGAAAGCTATCAGGGGAGGGGGTGGGTTATGGAGCTGTATACACTTTAAAGGCCTTTCGCAAATCTATTACATCTTTAAATCTTCGTGTCTGCTGTTGGATTCCAGGACGAAAGGGGCCTGAGGAAGCATTTAACCCAACACTCTCAGCTGATTAGTATTGATGCATTTTGTTTAGTTTAAGTAATGTATCCTTATTAAATATAATTTGATAACCATGTGAAAGTAGTGTTAAAGAGATTTAAAGTCACTCATGCACAATTATATTTAATGTATTTCCTCCCAATTTTTTCCCTGATTCTCTGCCATGGATTTTATTATATAGTTCTAATCATATCATTTATATCTCATTTTTTTCTTTTAAGAATAGATCAGAAGCAATTTTCCATGTCGTTACATAGTATTAGTGAACACAATTTTAATTGACTTCATTACATTACATCAAGTAGATGTACAATACCATTGCCCTATGTTTGGACATTTATGTTTTTCTAATTTGGGGCTATTATAAATAACATTTCAATGAACATCTCCCTGAATATAGCCTTATTCCAGTTTTACAACTGTTTCTTTAGACTAGATCACTAGCAATCCCCTTGCCATTGTTATTTTACTCAGGGAAAACTGAGGCACCAAGAAGGAGCTGACCCCATGATCAGATGAAAGAACAGGTCAGGAGTCACATTTTTTATTTCCCTTGGTCTCATATTTCTTTTATATTGTGGTCTTCAAAATTTCTAAATGAAAGGGGTTTGGAACATGCCTTGGGTTTCCATAGAAAAGTAATTTTATTGTTAGTAACCAATGACTGAGGGAAAAAAAAAAACACAATAAAAATCACCATAAATTCTCTAACACTTGGAAACAATGTGTATCGAATTAAACACAACGGCATCCATATGTATTTGGAAAGAATACAAGCTGTGTATGTTGAGAAATATCTCTTCCATCTGCTGAGTATACTTCTCGTGCATATGAATCTAAACCCCCTCTAAAAGCCCTTGTCTTCACTTTTACATCCCACACCAAATTAGATCTCTCTCTCTCTCTCTCTCTCTCTCTCTCTCTCTCTCTTTCTCTCTCTCTGTGTATTTCAAAGAAAACATTCTGGGCTTGGGTGGTGGTCCAATGAGTAGGACATTGGATTTGGAGACAGGAAGTAACAAGTTTGAGCCCTGGCACTGAGTTGAATGTGCCAGAGTGACTCTCAGGTTCTTTCTCTCACTTGTATGAATAGGATAAGTAAAATAAATATGATATTTAAAAATGTCTCATTATTTTTCTGCCAAGATGCTCATTCTGAGCTGGCTCCCATGGAACACAAAGTTATTTCCTGCTGGGCCTTTACTGTCCTACAGTGGTGACAGTATGACAGGAGAAAACTGGAGTGACTTTGCTTTTCCTTTTTTTTTTTTTTAACCAGAGCACTAATCAGCACATAATTTGGCTTATGGTGGTGCCGGGGACTGAACCTGGGATTTCAGAGCCTCAGGCATGGATGTCTCTTTGTATAACCATTATGCTCTCTATGCCTGCCAGTGACTTTTCTGAATAAGGAAAGCTGAGACCGACCTGCAGTAAATTTCATGTAAATTTATGCAGGCTCTCCAACCTGAAAGCATAATCTCCCCAAATTATAAGAGTTGCCATTTTTTTTGACTGCCTACTGAGTGCAAGTTGTACATTTCTTCTGTTCCTGTGAAACGTTCCTCTGAAGTGAGGACTGTATTTGTCAGGAACCTACAGATGGGAAGAGGGAAGCCTGCCCAGCCTCCCTTACAGTGTCCTGTGGACATGTGAGAGGATAGGTGACCTGCAAGTCATGCTCCTGAACTTATTCAGGCCTTGCTCTTTTCTTGTGGAGGCCTTTCAACTTGTATCTATGTTTGCCCCAATCTTAGCCAGCCAGCCCTGAAGCCTAGGAATAGGAAAAGCAGAGAAGACAAAATATTTCTGACACAACTAACAGCAGGTACTAAGAGTCCAGGTTGGATCAGAAGATTGTCAGCATTTCAGCTATAGGTTTCATGGGACAGAATTTCAGGGCAGCAGTGTGTACACAAGAAGGATTTGGTGTGTTCTCAACATCTCTAGGTGACTGCTCATTCTCAGGCCAATGACAGGCTGAGGGGGCTTGAAGGATCTTGGGATGTGTGAACTTATTTATTTATTTACTTATTTATTATACTGCCACCAGGATTGTTGCTGGGGTTCAGTGCCTGCACAACAAACCCACCACTCTTGGTGGCCATATTTTTCTATTTTTTTAATTTATTTTATTTTTATTTTTTAATGTTATTTATAAAAAGGAAACACTGACAAAACCGTAGGATGAGAGGGGTACAACTCCACCACACAGTTCCCACCAACAGAACTCCGTATCCCATCCTCTCCCCTGATAGCTTTCCTGTTCTTTAACCCTCTGAGAGTATGGACCCAAAGTCATTGTGGGATGCAGAAGGTAGAAGGTCTGGCTTCTTTAGTTGCTTCCCCACTGAACATGGGCGTTGACTGGTTGATCTATACTCCCAGCCTGCCTCTCTGTTTCCCTAGTGGGGCGGGGTTCTGGGAAATCAGAACTCCAGGACACATGGGTGGGGCTGTCTGTCCAGGAAAAGTCTGCTTGGCATCATGCTAGCATCTGGAATCTGGGGACTGAAAAGAGAGTTAACATAAAGCAGCCATATTTTTCTTTCCCTGTGTTCCTTTTTACCTTTATTTCTCTCTTTTCTTTTCCTTTTCCTTCTTCTCCTTTGCCTTCTCTTCCTCCCGCTTCTTCTCCTCTTGCTCCTCTTCCTCTTCTTCCTCCTACTGTTCCTCCTCTCCTTCTTCTTCCTCCTCCTCCTCCTTTAAATAGAGATACAAAGTAATTGAGAGGGAAGAGGTTGACAGAGAAGAATAGAGAAAGAGAGATACTAGTAGCACTTCCTCACTGCTTATGAAGCTTCTCCCAGTAGGTGGGGGCTGGGAGCTTGAATCTGGGTCCTTATGCATGTATTTATTTTTAGATTGAGTGAGAGAGAGGCTGCTTAGCTTTGGTCCACGTGGTGCCAGGGATCAAACCCAGGACTTCAGGCATGCAAGTCCTATATTCACTTGCTAAGCCATCTCCCAGGCAGCAGTGTCTTTTGCCCATGGGCTCTATGCTCTAATATGACTCTGATTAGATCTGTGGTTAATCTCACACAATTTTTAGTATTCAGCTATTTTGATGTGCAGTAGCACGCTTTTCATAAAGGTTATTCTCATAGTGTATGTAGATACACTATGCCTAAACAAATCTCATTGTCAGTTGACAGCTGATTGTAAGAAAGAGGGTAATGGTCATCTAGCCACTCCCACCTCCCTCTCTCTCCTCCCCAGGTAGCATAGGGAAGATGCCACACTGAGTATTAAAAGATGAGGAAACTGGGATGAATGTATGCTTAAGACATCACCGGTCCCTTCCCCTAGCTTCTCCCCATGTCCCCTCAGTTTACCAGTTATCCTAAAGCTACTCCGTCTCTAATTCAACTGACTTCTGAGAAGTCCTGTTGGGGTTCTGCTTTTCTAAATTTTGAAGAGAAAGTCTCTTTCATCCTTGGGTAGTCTCTGTTCTACATTCCTGCAGTGTAGATCAAAAGCACCCGGTTTAAAACTAGGGAGGCCTTGGTTTGAATCCTGGTTCTACCATTTATAAAGTGACCTTGAGTAATTTGTTTGTTCTCAGCTTTGGTTTTTGTCTCCCAGAAGGTGATTGTGATGTTGAAATTTGAGAATATATCTTAAAGTGTTGGTGTATTTCACTTACTCATTTTAAAATGCATTTGAAATACTTTATTTATTTTTATTTTAATGAGAGAAAGAGAGGGGGAGAGAGAGAGAGAAGAGCACTGTTCAACTTTGGTTTATGGTGGTGTTGGGGATTGAATCTGGAGCATCAGAGCCTTAGGCAGCATGAAAGCCTTTTGCAGAACAATTATACTGTCTTCTACTCATTTTTTTTTTGCACCTTAATTTTTTTCCCTGAGTCTATTGACACAGGAAGAATGTCAGGAAATGGGGTCTAAAGGTCATCATTACAGAGGAGCCCTATTTGTTGGGATGGGATTTGAACCCTAAGATTTTTTTTTTCACTAGAGACCCATTAAATTATGACTTCTGCTAGAGACTGAATCTGAAAAGTTTGGTGACTTTGGCATTAAGGTTTTTCTGCATAACTACTATATCTCCCTAGTCTGAATCCTGAATTCTGGAAAGTGCAGGTATGCTTATAGGGACAGAGTACCATAGCATTTGAAAGAAGATATATTTTAGAAAAGTATGGACATGTATTCTTTGTTATTTCTTCTCTGCCCCAAGAGTTTGCAGTAAAATTAGGGTTCTGATTTTTGTTTTCTGAACATAATTTTGAGCCCCCTGTTTCTGGAGTCTGATACGGATCTTCCATAATATCTCCTCTCTTATACCAAAAAAAAAAAAAAAAAAAAGAAAGAAAGAGGGAGAATAGGACACACATGGACAGACGGAAGCTTAGAGAAAGCGATACAGAGAAGTAGCAGGGTAAAAGACAGGCAGACAGGCAGATAGATATTACCACCCTTAAAATCAACAAAGCCATTTTATTTTAAAAATCAAAATACTCTAGGTCTTATAAAGCATACCGGACTACACAAAGATTATTCATGACAAAGCTCCAGATCTCATAAAAATATTTGTAGCATTGGAGAAACTGTTCTTTCTCTTTTTGTCTTTCTCTTTCTCAATGCATAGCAGCCCAGTGCCTTAGTTTCTGATAGATATTTTAGCAGTGGCTCCTTCTTTCTCTGTCTTCTCTTGTCTGTCCTATGAGACACTCCATCCTCCCTGAAGATATTGGGACTTGGGACAAGATGCTCCAGATGGGACAGTCAGAAATGGTGAGCTGCAAGTATGTCCTTCAGATGTAATTTAGTATAAGAATCATCTGCATCACTCCATAATTACTTGCACCATCATATTAGTGAGGATATTGGATTAAAAAAAAAAAAGAAGAAGAAGCCATGGTAGTCATCAAGAAAAGGACAAAGCAGTGACTGATGATCATTGCTTGGTTTCTCAGCTGCAGATGGAGGAGGCACTGTTAAGTGCAACTTCCTCAGACATAAAGTCTTGGCAGAAGGCACCTGGCTACTGCAGAATGGGGTGTCCTGGGAGCCGAGAGTCATTCTAAGATGATTCCTGGATGGAGTGCCAACTTTCGAAAGATAGTTGGCAGGAACTGAGTAGAAGATCTTCATTGATTTTAATGGGTGGAAACATTTGGCTTCCCAGAGTCCTAAGCCTAGATCGTATTCCAAAAATAATGTTATGGATGCAACACCATGAAAATTGCATGTCACATCATAACCACAGTGCTGAAACGTTGGATCTGTGTTTCATAATTATTGTGATCTCTTTGACACTACTCAGTTCCATACACAAAGCCTCTCCAGTATCCAGCTTTCTGTGTTGTACCAAGCAATTCAGAAGCAGTTGATCAATGGAAATTATTTTCCCTTTTCTTTTTCTCCAAAGAGAGATAACTAGGTCAGAGAGAGAACAGGAACAAATATTGGAGGATCTTGTTTTCCTCTCTATTGGACAGGTGGAGTTTGCAAGATGGGATTCCCTGGAAGATGTTAAAGAAACTTTTCTTTATTCCCTTTTTGTTGCCCTTGTTGTTTTATTGTTGTAGTTATTATTGTTGTTGGATAGGACAGAGAGAAACGGAGAGAGGAGGGGAAGACAAAGAGGGGCAGAGAAAGATAGACACCTACAGACCTGCTTCACCGCTTGTGAAGTGACTCCCCTGCAGGTGGGGAGCTAGGGGCTCCAACCAGTCCTTGTACTTTGTACCACATGCGCTTAACCCACTGCACTACCACCTAACTCCCGTTAAAGAAACTTAAGAGAGAAAAAAAAAGAGCTACACTAACTAATCCCTATAGGAGATGGAACATACATTTTTAAAATATTTATTTGTTCCCTTTTGTTGCCCTTTTTTTTTATCGTTATTGTAGTTATTGTTGTTGTTATTGATGTCGTCGTCGTCGTTGGATAGGCCAAAGAGAAATGGAGAGAGGAGGGGAAGACAGAGAGGGGGAGAGAAAGATAGACACCTGTAGACCTGCTTCACCACTTGTGAAGCGACTCCCCTGCAGGTGGGGAGTTGGGGGTTCGAACTGGGATCCTTACGCTGGTCCTTGTGCTTTGCATCACCTGTGCTTAACCTGCTGTACTACTGCCCAACTCACAAGATAGAACATATTAATGGGAGTCACAAAAAAATGTGTAAGGGAATAAATGGGTCTACTCAACCTTGATACAAGTCCATGCCCAAATCCTGTGAAACTGAACATGAGCGTGCAAAAGAATATGTACAGCTGTGTAGAGTAACTAGGAAAACAGAGCAGATAATCCAAGCCCCACCACACAGACACGGGAGATCCCAGTTAAACTGGTGGTATGGAATCTTTCTGTTTTTGTTGTGACCAGAGCCTGACACATGCATGATTTTACTGTCCAGGGCCACCTTTTCCATTCATAGAAAGATTCAGAGAAAGGGAGAGACGCCACAGTGTTGGAGCTTTTTTGGTTGTCAGAGCTCCCTTCCATGTGGTGTTGGGGCTTTAACCTGCATGACATGCACGCAAGCACCTTACCCAGTGACCTGTCTCTTCAGCCCACAGTGGAACCTTTGTCACAGCTCTGATTCCTCTTTCATGGCATCCACTGCCATACCCCAGACCTACTCAGTGGAAACATTCAAATATCCTTGGTTCTAGTTGTGGTGAATACCTCATATTTCAATGAATTAATAGAAACCATCAAGTGGTCCAGGAGGTAATGCAGTGGCTAAGGCACTAGACTCTCAAGTATGAGGTCCTGAGTTCAATCCCCGTCAGCACATGTGCCAGAGTGATGTCTGGTTCTTTCTTTCTCTCTCTCCTATCTTTCTCATTAATAAATAAAAAAAATATTTTTAAAAAATAAAAAGGAAAGAAACCATCAAGACCTAACTCATCTTTCAGATACTGAATCTTCCAGTATACCTGCCTCTTAACTTTTAGACCTACACTTCACTACTTAGAATAGGAAAAGAAAAATACAAAAAACCAATAACACCTATCACTTTCTATTTCAGAGTTCAATTTTCCAGTTTCAGCTCTGGGGCTTCTTTCTCCTTCCCAGGATTATTTATTTATTATTTATGTATTTTTTTTTGTCTCCAGGACTATTACTGGGGCTTGGTGCCACTTCTAATCCACTTCTCCTAGAGGCCATTTTTCCCATTTTGTTGCCTTTGTTGTTGCTATTGCTGTTGCTGTTGTTGGATAGGACAGAGAGAAATCAAGAGAGGAGGGCAAGACAGAGAGGGGGAGAGAAAGATAGACACCTGCAGACCTGCTTCACCACTTGTGAGGCGACCCCCCTGCAGGTGGGAAGCCAGGGACTCGAATTGGGATCCTTTTGCCCATTCTTGCTCTTAGTGCCATGTGTGCTTAACCCAGTGCGCTACCATCTGGCTCCCTCCCTCAAGGATCTTAACCCTGCAGTTATCGTCCTCATTACTTCTCTCCTCACCACTAGATCATTTGCGCGCGCGCACACACACACACACACACACACACACACACACACACTTGTGCTAGCATCTTATTTATTTATTTATGGCACCAAGGTTATCGCTGGGGTTCAGTGTCTGCACTATGAACCCAATGCTCCTGGTAGCCATCCCTCCCCCCATTTTATGGGAAAGGACAGAGAGAAATTGAGAGGGGAAGGGAGGTAGAGAGGGCGAGAGAAAGACACCTGAAGACCTGCTTCACTGTTTGTGAAGAAACCTCCCTGTAGGTGGGGAGCCAAGGGCTCTAATCCATATCCTTATGGGTGTCCTTGTGCTTTGTGCTATGTGCACTTGACAGTAGGCCACTGCCTGTCACATCTCCCATCTTTAAACAGCGTCTATAACATCAGCCACATCTCCTGACATCATATCTTCCTTCAGTTAAATACATGGTTTTCCGCTCCTCATTTATTGCCCAGTAAAGTCTGTCAAAAGCACGATCTCTATTTACTGTCTTCATTTCTTCACCTCTCACTTGCTCTTCAACTCCCTAGTTGGGTATGATCTACCCCACTCAATGATAATGGTTCTTATCAAGGTCATCAGGGAAACTTGTACTATCAAACCCAGTGGTCAATTCCCAATCTTTTATCTGCCTCTCAGCTGCACTTGACCTTGTTGACCCCTCTCTTCCCTTTTGAAAAGTTTTCATTCAGCTTCTCTGCTGCTTTGATTTTCCCGTCTTATTGAACACTCCTTTTTCTGCCTCTTTTGCTGACTTCTCTGCCTGTTTTCTTTCTGCAGGTTTGTAGCAGATGTGGTTCTGAGGTATTTTCCTTTTTTTCTTTCCTTTCTTTCTTTTTTTAAGGTAGAGAAAGAGAAGGGGTGGGGGAGAAAGAGAGAAACCACAGCACAAAAGCTGCATTAGATGCAACTAGAGCTAGGCTTGAATCTGGTTCACACACATGGCAAAGCAGCACACTATCCAAGTGAGCTATGTTGCTGGTCCCTCAGACAATGTTTTTAAGTTCTATTTTCTCATCTGATCCTTTGGTTTCTCTTTCTCTTTCTTTCTTTCTTTCTTTCTTTCTTTCTTTCTTTCTTTCTCTTTTCTCCTCCTCCTTCTTCTTTTTCTTTCTCTTTAAGATTTTATTTATTAATTAATGAGAAAGACAGGAGAGAGAGAAAGAACCAGACATCACTCTGGTATGTGGGCTGCCGGGGATTGAATTTTGGGACTTCATGCTTGAGAATCCAGTGTCTTTCCACTGCACCATCTCCCAGACCATGCTTTTGTTTTTGTTTGCTTGTTTTAAATAGTTCATTTATTTATTTAGGATGGAGACAGAGAAAAACAGAGAGAGGAGTGGGAGACAGAGAAGGAGAAAGGGCTGGGTGGTGGTGCACCTGGTTAAGTGCACACATTACAGTGTGCAAGGACCCAGGTTCCAGCCCCCAGTCTCCACCTGTAGGGGGAAAGCTTTGCAAGTGGTGAAGCAGTGCCATAGGTATCTCTCAGTCTCTTTCCCTTCTGGCTCACCTCCTTCCCTCTCGATTTCTGGCTGTCTCTTTCCAATAATAAATAAATAAAGATAATGAAAAAAATTAAAAAGAGAGATAGAGAGAGAGGGAGAGAGGAAGAGAGAGACACCTGCAACACAGCTTCATGGCTTGTGAAACTTCCCCGCTTCAGGTAGGAAGCAGGGGCTGGATCCCAAGCTCTTGTACATTATATTGTGTGTGCTTTACCAGGCACACCACTGTCCTACCCCCGGCCTCTGGTTTCAATCCTTCTCCATACTACTCTTTTCAATCCAGTCCTTGGCCATGGACTCCAGATTTATAAGATACCTCCGACATTATTATTATTTCATTCACATATTTATTTCTCATAGTTCCTCGCGTTGCACATTTTACACCTCATACACTGGGGTGCATGTCAGAATCAGTGCCATATTATAACTCCTTGTATTCTGCCAAGTGGAGAGGGTGAGTTCCCAGTGGCAGTACAGGCACATTCTCGGTCCTGCTTCCTCCACTCCTCTGAATGATCTGCACTGTTGGCACGACATGCGGTAGGTTCCATTGTCATTTGAAATTTCTTTAAAAAAAAAAACTCTTTGAATCACGCAAGGATTCAGCCTTGAAACAAAAATTATCATGTAGAGAGAAATGCATGGAAACAGAACAGCAGGGTGTAAATTTGATAATAGGAACGTGCCTGACTGCCTACAGAGGACTTGCTGCTCTCCCATAGTCGCTTGCAAAACAATAATCAGGTGCTGTATGGAACTCAGGCTGGGAGGGATGCCTACAGGTGACAATTCTATTGTTGAGAGAATCCCAGACTTTGCCCCCTTGCACTCTAACTTCCGGTAGAGCGAATTGTCAAGTCTGTTGTCACAGGGAAAAAAGACAGATTCTGTGGAGGCTGGCCTAGCCTCTCGAAAGTGTTTCTGTTTTATTTTGCCTTTTGTTTCCCTTTCTTAGTAGTACTTAAGCTAATTGTGCGCCTTTGAATAAATTACATCTGCCATTTGATGAATCCAGAATGGAATTCACTAAGCCGCCCCCTTGCACCCCACGGAAAGGCTGTTCTTCTCTCAGTCTTCTGTAACTCTGTTAAGGGAAGCCTTGTGAAAGTAGTGCTCAAGGCAAAGCCTGAGCGTTATCCTGGTTCTTCCCTTTTCTTCACCCAAAGCTCAGTATCTATCTATCTATCTATCTATCTATCTATCTATCTATCTATCTATCTAGATATATATAGATATTTTATGTCATTATTCATTGTATAGAAACAGAAATGGAGAGGGGATGGGGAGATAGAGAGGGAGAAAGAGAGAGAACCTTAACACTGCCTTACCACTTGTGCATGTGAAGCATTCCCCTTTCAAGTGGGGACTGGGGTCTTGAACCTGGGTCCTTGAACATTGTAGCACTTGCACTCAGCCAGGTGCGTCACTGCCTGCACTCTCACACCCACCCCAATATCAAATTCATCTGCATCTCCTACTACTTCTGCCTTCCAAATAGATCACCAACACATTATAATTCTCTTTCATTCAGACATCTTCATCCAAGGCATGTGTCTGCTTTCACACTTCCTGTTCATCCTCTACCTCATGCTCCTTGCAATTCATCCTCTGAGCTATACCCTAAATAAAACTTCTCAGCACAATTCTGATCCCACCCTCCTCCCTTTATAGTTAGAAGCAAGCCCACTCTCTTCCCCCACAGTCTCAAAACCCCAAAGTCTCTTGTCCTTCCCTGCCCATCACAGATCTTGGAATATCACCGTTTCCCTTAATGACTGATCCAGTAGTTCTGCTCATCATCCCTTTCTCAAAAGTGCCAAGTGTGGTATTACAGAATTCTTGGGCTGTTCTGCTTTCTCTGCCTGCAGCTTTATGCTGTAGACATATGAGGCAGGGCTATTCCCTCTAGTTCAGACCTCAAAAGTGCTTTCTCTTTCATCCTGTTCAGATGTACCCCTTCTTTCTCTATCATGTTCTTCATAACTACATCTTTACTTGTTCTAAAATTTGTTGTCTGTTCTTCTGCTTCTGTTTGTCTCCCCCTCCCCTTTCTCCTCCTTCTCCTTATTTTTATTTATTTATTTTGGTTGTTCTGTTTTAACCAGAGCACTGCTCAGCTCTGGCTTATGGTGGTGCTGGGATTTGAACTTGGGGCTTTGGAGTCTCAAGCATGAGAGTCTTCTGTTTAACTATATGCTATCCCCGAAGTCCTGTTCTTTTACTTCTGCATAATTTCTTTCCTCCAGATAACATGTCAGATCCACAGGGAGTTATCTCCATTGTTCAAGTTGTTTTTTTTTGTTTGTTTGTTTGCCTCCAGGGTTATCACTGGGGCTCAGTGGCTGCACTACAAATCCACTGATCCTGGAGGGCACTTTTTTCCCATTTTGTTGCCCTTGTTGTTGTCATTTTTATTGTTGTCATTGTTGTCGGATAGGACAGAGAGAAATTGAGAGAAGAGGGGAAGACAGAGAGGGAGAGAGAAAGATAGACACCTGCAGACCTGCTTCATCGCCTGTGAAGGGACCCCTGCAGGTGGGGAGACTGGGGCTTGAACCCGGATCCTTAAGCCTGTCCTTGTGCTTCGTACCATGTGTGCTTAACCCACTGCACTACTGCCCAACTCCCCCCATTGCTCAAGTTCTAATATATAATGTGGTGTCTGTGATCTAGATGATTGCTTATTAATGTTAGAATGAATGACAAAATGAGCAATGATTTTACATTTTTCTTTTTTATATTCTGTATTTTTTTACAGTAGAGACAGACAGAAGTTGAGAGAGAAGAGGGAGGGAGGGAGGGAGAGCGAGAGAGAGAGCGAGAGCGAGAGCCGAGAGAGAGAGAGAGAGAGAGAGAGGAGACCTCAGCACTATTTCACCACTCCTGAAGCTTCCCCCATAAGCAAGTGGGGATTAGAGGCTTTTGAACCCAAGTCCTTATGCATGGTAACATGTCTGCTCAATCAGGTGCACCACCACCTGACCCAGTTTTTTTCTTCCTTTATCTCTTTTTCTTTCTTTCTTTCTTTCTTTCTTTCTTTCTTTCTTTCTTTCTTCCTTCCTTCCTTCCTTTCTTTCTTTCTTTCTTTCTTTCTTTCTTTCTTTCTTTCTTTCTTTCTTTCCCTTCCCTCCATCATTCCCCCTCTTTCTCCCTCCCTCCCTCCCTCCCCACTCTTCCTACCTCTCTTTCTTGGAGCATGTATGGTCTCTCATAAGTGCAGTGTTAATGTTTGCCAGTCCATGTCTCCTCTCTCTCTCTCTCTCTCTCTTTTATTTAGTGATAAAGAGAAAGAAAGAGGGAAACAGAGATCCACTTCTTCTTCTCCTTCTCCTTCTCCTTCTCCTTCTCCTTCTCCTTCTCCTTCTCCTTCTCCTTCTCCTTCTCCTTCTCCTTCTCCTTCTTCTTCTTCTTCTTCTTCTTCTTCTTCTTCTTCTAGCGTTTGCCCTTCTTCCATAGCCAGTTAACTACAACACCAGATCTTCCTTTAGTGCCATAGGACCTCTTACAAGGCGCTGCGGCTCACACCTTGGCCATGTGCATGACAAGGCAGGCACCCTCCTCAACGAGGTATCTCTCTGGCTTTATTCTACTTTCTCAGAAGTGGTATCTCAGAATGTAAGAGTAAGTGGTAAAATCCCTCCAAAATATGAAATTCCATTCCCTCCTGGGAATTAGGGCCATTTTTTTTTCTGACTTATTTTTTGTTTGTCTATTCAATTACTTACAGGCCATACAGAGATTCTTACCTCCCAGAGATGTTTCGAAGTCTTAAATGAAGAAAAAAGTATAAGTATATATATATACATACATGGGGGACCAACAGGTGGCTCTTCTTGCAAATTGCACACATTACCCTGCACAAAGTTCTGGGTTCAAGTCCTGTGCCACCAGATGGAAGCACTTACAAAAGGAAGCCTCATGAGTAGCAGGGCAGTATAGCAGTGTCTCTCCTTCTCTCCTTTCTTCTCCAACACTTTCTCTCTTACTCTCAAGCTAGAGGAAAGAAAAAAATGGCCTTTTGGGTGTGTTAGTCATCCAGACACAGAGTCCCAGTGATAAGGTTGGTGAAAAAAATTAAAAAGAAATAAAAAATGATACATAATTATTATTATTTTACCAAATGGAAGCCTTCTCTTTAAACTGCTTGGGACAAGCCCTTGCCCCACTCCCAGAGCGCACACTTGCCATTGGGGAAACGCAGGGCTGTGCGTTGAGCCCTGAGTTCCGGATACATTGCTGTCCCTCACAGACATCAACTGTGACCTCAGTCCACACCAAGGATGCTTTCAAGGTGATTAAAACAACTGTGAGAGGGAGTCAGGTGGTAGTGCAGTGGGTTAAGCGCAAGGACCGCGTAAAGATCCCAGTTCGAGCCCCTGGCTCCCCACCTGCAGGGGAGTCGCTTCACAGGAGGTGAAGCAGGTCTGCAGGTGTTTATCTTTCTCTCCCCCTCTCTGTCTTCCCCTCCTCTCTCCATTTCTCTCTGTCCTATCCAACAACAACGACATCAATAACAACAATAATAACTACAGCAAGGACAACAAAAGGGAATAAGTAAATAAATAAGTATTAAAAAAACAACTCTGAGAGTTCAGCTGCTTTCTTTCCTTTTAAACAATATTTAATTCATTTGTTGAGTAGAGGGAGGCAGAGAGAAATCAATAGTGAAGAGGGAGACAGGGAGACATCCTGCAGGTGAGGAGCAGGGCCTTGAACCCTGCTCCTTGTGCATGATAACATATGCACACTACTAGGTGTGCCACCATCTGGGCCCCTGAGCTGTTTTCTTTTGATGATTAATGGAGTGCTCACAGTGGTCCCTACCTAAGTTCCACATTACTCACTACTTCCAAGTGCTGGCTCACTCCTGAGAGGAATCCTCCACTTCCTATTTCTATTTTCAGCCTCAGTGCTTCCAGAGAGTAGATATAAGACTGTTGAAAAACAAAAACCAAGAGGATGGAGATTATGGGAGCTCACTTGGTAGAGCACACACATTACTATATACAAGGACCCTCATTCAGGCCTCTGGGCCCACATCAGCAGAATTGAAGCTTCATGAGTTGTGTTATAGGTGTCTCTATCTTCTCCTCTCTTTCTCTTTCTCCCTCTGACTCTCAATCTCTATCTAGAGGAAATAAAAAAGGACCACCTAGAAAATGAAGTTGTGCAGACACAGAGCCACATAAGATAACCCTGGTGTCACAAACAAATAAATAAACAAACAAACAAACAAAAAAAGCAAGAACAAAACACCAACTATGTGACTTGATTTATCTGTCATGGGACTCAGTACATTTTCATCCTAGCCAGAAAAATAACATCACTGCAGGCAACTCTGTGCTCTGTGATATTTGTTTGTCAGTTTATATCCAAGGGCTGCATGTGACACCCAGCCAGCAGCTCCATGGTGGACTTGTGAAATGCTTTATAGCGGCACCCAGTCTGCACACTCAGACACCCAGTGACCAAGGACAGAAAGGTGACAGAAGAAATTTACTTGGGAAATATGCCTCAGACCCCAGGGAGGAGGCCTGGGGGAGAGGAGAGTAGTTAGTGGAATTGGAAATAAAGCTTTGAATTCTTGCTCTACTTAGTGCTGGATCTGTGTTCCACTTTCTGCTTTCACTCAAATACTATGCAAGATGGTCCCCAGAGACTGATATTGCAGGGAAAGGGTCATGGGTCAGAAACATTTCCCGGACATCACTAGCAGGGGCCATCTTGGCCTGGCAACCCAGGTCTTGGGCTCCTGAGTGGGGGAAGGTAGAGGGGACTCCTGATGTGGTTTGGACCCACCCCTTCCTCTGAGCAAATATGCCAGTAGCATTTGGGTTAATGAACTGTGCCTTTTAATAAATGGTTTTTATCTCGCCAGAGTGGTGCTAAATTGTCAGGATTTTAAATTAACTTAATAGTTTTGTGGATGGTACTTATTCACTGGTTACTGGGAAAGTGAAAGCGGCCCCCAGCCTAGGCTTCTTATTGAATTATGCAACAGTTAGTTATTTCATTTGGGTTTAAGGGGAAATGTTTAGGATTAATGTGCAATGCCTCAACGCCCCCCTTAATGGGCATTTCCAGGGCCACTCAAAACCAGTTATTCATCACCGGGTCACTCTGTGTTGTTCAGCCTTTTCGAAGAAGTTGCTTTTTGCCCAGGAGTGACCTGCAAACCCTTGGGAACACCCTGTCCTGCTGAAGGGGGAAAATAGACTATTCCTCTTCTTGTCCTTTTGTTCATTTATGAAAAGAAAAAATTTTATGGAGATGGGCAAACCTCTATGCTGACTATAAAAAGCTTACATCATATAAGTCAGAAAAGCTACAAGTGCTATAAGAGAGGTGGGATTTGAAACTTGGGGAGTTTTGAAGAGGAGGGAGTAACTGATTCCATTCTAAGCAGAACTGGGGGGAAGCTTCTAGAAGGTAGCCTGCCTGTGAGCTGGTCCTTTGATAGGTACACAGCATCTATGCACACGGGATGTGTGAACAACATTCCAGGTAGCTGAAAATCTTGTATCTACCTTATCACTCTCAGCAGTGTGAAAAGAATTGACTTGTTTGTTTGTTTGCTTGTTTTTGTCATTGCCATAGTCTAACCACTTCAGGCCCACTTTTTCAGATAGAGACAGAAAAGGAAAGACACCACAGCTTCTAAGCTTCCTCTGATGAGGGGAAGGCCAGACTTGAAGCTGGGTTGCACTCATGGCAAAGCAAGCTCACGCTCTATTAGTTCTCTAAATAGTTCAGGTGAACTATTTTACCTGCTAAAGAATTGCCTTTTTCAGAGCATTTACCATGAGGCAGGTGTTAGAGCGTAGCTAGAACTCCTTGAATATAAAGAAACACTTCCTCTACTTTCACAGATGTAAGGGCAGACTTGGGAAAGGAAAGTAACTGTCCAGAGCAAACAGCTCTCAGGACAAAGTCCCTATCTTAGACTCAAGTTGGTCTGTGACATTTTTAAAACTTTTATTTATTTATTGGCTACAGACAGAAAAATTGAGAGGGAAGGCAGAGATAAAGAGGGAGAAAAAGAGATACCTGGAAGCACTGTTTCACTAATCTTGAAGCTTTCCTCATATAGGTGGGGACCAGGGTCTTGGCCCCAGGTCCTTGGACATTATAACATGTATGCTCAACCAGGTGTGCTATCATCTGGCCCCTCAGAGTGTGCCATTTGTTGTGTTGGTGGTGGGGGACCTGGGGGACAATTTCTTTAGACAGAAGTATATTGAGATCACTATTCTCACAAGGCAGATTTTACCAGGTTTATGTTTAGGGAGGGAAAACACACACACACACACACACACACACACACAAATGAGTTTGAATAGTGTGATTGTTGATTCTGTGCCTAGCCCAATGCCCAGTGCCCAGCTGACATTGCAGGAGCAACTAGGACAACTAGTCTATTCCCCTGCCAAGACCTTTGGATTCACCATGGAGATACTAAGCACCACTCCTCATCACCATCTTGAGACCCCAAGCAAGGCAGGTGAGGGATGGAATTATGGAAGCAAAGCAACTTGAACTGGGATCTGAGATAGCAAAGCCTGAGCTTCAGTGGTTTCTAAGGGACTGGATGGTGTAACCGGATGGTGAGAGCAGGTTCTAATGCCCAGGGACCTGGGTTCAAGCCCCCTGGTGCCCACCTACAGTGAGGGAAGCTTCAGGATAAGTGAGACAGTCTCTTTTTCTCTCTCTCTTTCTATCTCTCCTTTCCTTCTCAATTTCTCTCTGTGAGTCCTATTAAATAAAATAGACAGATATTTATTTATTTCACTTTATTGTTTTAAAGACTATTTATTTATTTATTTATTAATGAGAAAGATAGGAGGAGAAAGAACCAGACATCACTCTGGCATATGGGCTACCAGGGATTGAATTCAGGACCTCATGCTTGAGAGTCCAAAGCTTTATCACTGCGCCACCTCCCAGACCACAATGGACAGATATTTTAAATAATGTTGGAGATGTTGAAGGACTCATGGAGCAGAGAGTGGTGAGTGACTGAATTTGGTCACCATTCAAACCTTCAGAAGACAGACACTTCCTCCCTGGAGCCCCCCAGGGAGGCAGAGTGACCGGATAACTATAGAGACACAGCCCTGTGCCTTCCTTCAAGTGTGTAAGTCCTATAATCACCCACTGTGACACCTCTGCTGGGGACTTCAGGTGTCCCTGCCCCAAAGCAAGCTGCTGTGACTGAGTGGAAACAGAAAACAAAACTCAGTTCTTTCAGTGGCTGGTCCCTGGGAGAGGCACTCCCCCCACCCCCTGCTGAGTGGTGGAGTGGAGTGACCTTGAGAAGGTCAAGCCCAGCCTCTGAAGTGCAGAGGCAGGCGCTGGGGCAGGAGGAACAGAGACAGCCAGAGAGGAAAGTGCGCCTCTGAAAATCCCATCTTCCTTTTCTTGTGGAGCAGACACAAGGCACTGACTTCATTTCGCATTCATAAAGCCTGCCTTTCCCAGTGCCTTTAAGTACTGCTGAGGGAGGCTTGGCGAGGCATGTTGGAGGGTCAAACACACATCTCCTTGGGCTTCCTTTCATCTGCCTTAAAAAACAAAAATCTTTTTCTCTCTCTCTCTTTTTTCATCGTCTCCTACTGTAAAAAGGGCTAATCTTTTGTTAACAGTAGGCTCCTTTGGCACAAATCTCCACAATTAACGGCTGAGAAGCAGGGAGAGTCCCCTGAGTGGAGGTGGACTCCTCTAGTTGATGGGGAGAAGAAAGGGTGAAAAATGTGGGAATTGGCAGCCCAAAAGACAAGAACACAGGGACAGGGACTATGAGGTGCCTTCTGGTGCAAATGTGGCCAGTGAGTCCCAAGGAGAGAAAAGGGACTTCTTGAGGTGTACTCAAGAGATGCCTTCTTGATCCCTGATACCCCATCCTAATATCACCTGAGATTTCTGTAACTGGGTGAAGGGCCTTGGCCTCCAACTCTGGCATAAGCAGATTTATCATTGCCTCAACTTCTGACTTCTGATCATGTATTTTGCTGCATTACTTTCTCCCTTCTCTTCCCCTCCCCTCCCCTCCCCTCCCCTCCCCTCCCCTCCCCTCCTCTCCTCTCCTCTCCTCTCCTCTCCTCTCCTCTCCTCTCCTCTCCTCTCCTCTCCTCTCCTCTCCTCTCCTCTCCTCTCCTCTCCTCTCCTCTCCTCATTCCTCCCCATTCTTCTCCTCCCCACTCCTTCCCCCTCCCCTCCCCATTTTCCCCCTTTCCTCCCTTTCCCACTTGTCTCTTACTCCTCCTTTCCCCACTCCTCCCCTCCCCACATCTCCCTTCCCCTTCCTCCCCTTCCTTTCCCTCCCTTTTCTTCCCCCTTCCCCTCCCTCACTAATTCCCTTCCATCTTTTCTTTTTTTTAATTTAAAAAAATTCTTTATAAATTATCTCTTATTTATTTATTGGATAGAGACAGCCAGAAATCAAGAGTGAAGGGGGAGATTAAGAGAGACACCTGCAGCCCTTCTTCACCACTCACAAAGAATTCTCCCTGCAGGTAGGGAGCAGGTCTTTGAACTCAGATCCTTGCACATTATAACATGTGTACTCAACCAGGTGTGCCACCACCCTGCTTCTCTTTCTTTTTTTCTTTTATTGCCACCAGGATTATTACTCAGACTCCATGCCTGCATGTAAAATCCATTTCTCCTGGCAGCCATTTTTCTTTCTTTTCTTTTATATTTTATTTTATATTCTTTTATAGGACAGAGAAAAACTGAGATGGAAGAGGGGGAGAGAGAGAGACAGAAATACACCTGTGAAATACACCTGTAGTATTGCTTCACCTTTTTGTGATGCTTCCCCTTTGCAGCTGGGGACTAGAAGCTTGAACCTTGGTCCTTGCACATGGTAACATGTATGCTCAACCAGGTGTGCCACTGACCTGGCCCCAGAACTATGTTCTTAAAACAAGATGGGCCATCAACCCACCTGACAAGCTTGTACTGCTTCCTCTTTTACTTGGAAGAAAAACCCAAATACTACAGTGTGATTTTCGTGTTTTGTGCCTTGAGTTTCATAGATATTTCTGTCCTCAGTTGATATTAGATCCTTCATTTGAAGCTCTTCACTATAATAATAATAATAAAAAAGATCAGTTGTTATAAAAGAAAGAATGACTGAGGAGAGAAAGGGAGAGAGGAAGAGGGAGAATACTGTTAAGCTCTGGCAGGGATTGGACCTGTGGCCTTTGGGGCCTCCAGTATGCAAGATAATGCTCTTACTTGTTGAGCTATCTCCAGGGCATTTTTGGGCACCTGTTCTCTTGGCCAAGAAGTGTTCTATGATATGACTTTCTCTCTGGAAAGTCATTCTAGTCACAGAACTCTCATTTCCTGCCCACCTGCCCAAAATTCTGCACAGAGTCCTTCCTTTGTCAAACTTCTGTGGGCTCTTCACAGAAGTTTCCGTCATGTATTTTCCTTGAGATACTTGAGTTCCCGTGTTTTACTACTAAGTCCTTATTAGCTTGTTCTGCTAATGACTCCTTATGTGGGCAATCTTTACCTCCATAACCTTTTCAAAACCACTAAGTGTGACTTGTCCTTTTCTCTAGCCCAGTGCCTGGTACCTATTTGGCATTGAACACATGTCAGAGCTAACAGTTGTCAAGGACGCAGCACTATAATACAATCACTGCCCCCAGTGCTCAAAGGACGGAAGAAAGAAGTGTTCTAGACTCTAGTGATTTTATTTCATCAAGCAAGACTGAGTGGGGGCTTGGAAAGGACTCTCTCTCTCTCTCTTTCCCTCCCTCTCCGTGTGTCTCTCTCCGTGTGTGTGTGTGTGTGTGTGTGTGTGTGTGTGCGCGCGTTGGGGGGGGGTCCTTGATGGGATTTTGTATGTTTGTGTAGTTGGAAGCTGATAAAATCAATTAATAATGAATACAACATTTGGGGCTGGTGGTGGCATACCCCATTGAGTGCACACATTACAAAGTGCAAGGACCAGGGTTTAAATCCTGAATTCTCTCTTGCAGGGAGAAGCTTCAGGGGTAGTGAAGTAGTAATGTAGGTGCCTTTTTTTCTCTCCCCATCTATCTACTCTCCCTCTGTATGTCTCTCTGTTCCTACCCAATCAAAGAGAGAAGAAGTGATGCTTCCAAACTTGGACAAGGGGTGCCCCCTGGCCATCTCAGTTGCCCACCACACCAGGCATGCAGAGTGCAAAGAGCATTTGGGGGAGTATGGCTGTCATTCTTATCTTCTTCTTTACCAATTGCATGTTTGGAACAGAACCCCAAGGACAGTGTGATGCAGCAAAGGGAACAAAACTACGAGCTGCATTTTTCTTATTTACATGGGACAGCTGTTGCCAAACCCCTTCCACAACCAGATTTGAAAGCTGCTCTCTGGAGTGGAGTCTGGTGGTGCCTGACCTTGGGCTGCTGTGTGTCCAACTCTTCCTCCTGGGGAGCAAGGGCTGGCTACCAGCCTAGTAAAATGTCATTTGGTGTCACTGCAATGCCAGTAACAGAATTCCTTTCAGAGCATTGACCACCAAGAGTTGTATCATTTCTCTCTCATCTTGTTTTGTCGGGAAGAACCTGATAGGATGTAAGGTCTAAGGAAGAGGACACTGACTTTGGGCTCAGGAGCCTGCTGATCCCAACTATCCGTGGTGACAAATGAAGGTCTGGGGCCTGTGAGATCAGGGGAAACCAACCCTGGGGTTCAGCTGGTGTTTCCTCTTGGAGTGTTCAGTTTCATGAATGTGATGCTGTGTGAAAGGAAGGAGGGGCAAAGGGAAGACAGGAATAGAGAAAAGAAGGGAGGAAATGAGGCAGCAAAATAATCTACTTGGATAGTGAGCTGCTTTGCCATTGTCCCTCACTGAATTTCATGCTTGGCCCCCACTGCTTTGAAGGAAGCTTTGGATCTGTCTGTCTATCTTTCATCTATCTATCTATCTATCTATCTATCTATCTATCTATCTATCTATCTATCTATCTGTCTACCTAATAAAAAGAAGGGTGGGAGTATGGATCCACCTGCCAACGTCCATGTTCAGCAGAGAAGCAATTACAGAAGCTAGACCTTCCACCTTCTGCACCCCACAATGATCCTGGATCCATACTCCCAGAGGGTTAAAGAATAGGAAAGCTATCAAGGGAGGGGATTGGATATGGAGATCTGGTAGTGGGCATTGTGTGGAGATGTACCCTCTTATCCTATGATCTTGTCAATATTTCTATTTTATAAATAAAAATTAAAAAAGAGAAGGATGAGAAGAAAGAGGAAGGGGAGAGAGGGAGGGAGGGAGGAGAAATTTCAAGAAATAAAAAAGAGGGAGTGAGCAGAGGAAAAAGGGTGGAAGGAAAGAAAGAAGAAAGGGAGGGAGAGAAAGAGAAAGAGCTAGGGAATGGGATGAGGAAGGAAACATTCATTGGAGAGCTGGGTTACTTGTGTATTTTCACTTCAGAGCATACACCTGTGGCCCAGATATAGCCTTGATAGTTTTTGTCACCTCAGCTTCCTAGTTACCATAGTGTTAAGACAAATCTGTTCTCCTTGCTTTCTCCATTACATCAAGTTTACCCCTTAGCAGGAGTAGAGAAGTTTTCTTGATTGGCAAATTGGTGGTATTATGGTAACTGTGTCATGCCTCCTCTCTGGAATGCTAAGCACAGGACCTATGCTTAGCTTGTTGAGTAAATAAAAATCTACAAAGTGGCCTGATGGTGGCACACCTGATTGAATGCACACATTACAGTGCACAAGGGACAGAGTTCAAGTCCCCAGTCCCCATCTTCAGTGGGGGCAGCTTCACAATCGATGAAACAATGCTGCGGGTATCTCTCGGTCTCTCTCCTTATCTTCTTGTTCCCTCTCAATTTCTGTCTCAACCCAAGTAGGAGAAAAAGACAAAGTAGCCTCACCAAAGACCGGGTCCTCAGATGCAACTTTTAGACAAACCAACTGCCTCTTAGTGAGGAGTAAATGCATTTTTGAATGGTCACTAATCACAATTTCGCATGTGTGGAAAATGTCTGGGATGGGAGAAATCACTCCCAAGTTGGTTTTAGTTTCAGAGTGTAGTTTTGGCCTGACCCAGTTGCATAGATCTTAGGTTAAAGGACACACAATACCTGATGAGACATTCTGCTGGATTCGGGGCACAAAGAGTTAAAGTTCTCACTTGTCTGATGATGATGATGATGATGATGATGATGATGATGATGATGATGATGATGATGATGTGTGTGTGTGTGTGTGTGTGTGTGTGTGTGTGTATGTGTGTGTGTTTCCACCAAGATTATTGCTGGGGTGTCTGCATGATGAATCCATCACTTCTGGGGGCCATTTTTTTCACTTCCTTTCCCCCTCCTCATTTCTTTTTACTTGATAGGACAGTGATAAATTGAGAGGGGAGTGGGAGATAGAGAGGGAGAAAGATAGACACTTGTAGCCCTACTTCTCTGCTTATGAAGCTTTTCCCCTGCAGGTGAGAACCATGGACTCGAACCCTCTTACAATGTGGTGACATGTGCTTTCATCCAGGGGTGCCACTGCCTGGCGCCACACTGGCTGATTTTCCTAGGAAACGATGCAGGGTGTCAGGAATCAAAGGGACACAATTTGCCACCTCCTCTGAAAAGCCACTGCTTACCAAAAAAAAATATTGTTATCAACATTAGGGAAGTAATTAAAATGAGCTAATCATTTCCTCAAATATTTATGTATCCAAAGCGATTCTGACTGATTGCCGTTAAGTGGCATTTTATTTTGTCTCTGCAACAAACAGTTGTTGCTTCTGCCTCTTTCGGCTCTCAAGATTACCCAGCCCCCCTTGCCTTTCTGATTACAAGCTCAGTAAAGGACCTGATCAATGTTTCAGCCAAGCTGCTCCCCAAGAAACAAATGCTTTGCCTGCTCTCCTCCCACCCGAAGCATTTTGTTGAAAGTTCTGGAAAGGGGCAGTGCCCAATGGTTAGCATATGTATTTTCTCCCCAGATTGGGGGTGGGAGGCGGGGAGGGGATCCTTTCTACTTCCTTTGTGCTATAGCCAGAAAAATCTGTAGTCTAATTTAATTTAGTAGTCTGACTTAAGGCAGACATGGCAAAAGTTAGGCTGCCAAACACCAGGACTTTATTAAAACTAGTATCGTTTGTTTGTAGCCTTGTTGTCTTTTAAGGTTGAGGAGATGAAGAGGGAGGAAGGAGGCACTTGTTTGGGGCTGCAGAGAGCTCGCTGTGAGGAAGACAGGAGATGGTCAGGGCTGACCACAATATTCATCAGCTCTGCCATAGGCTGTGCCATGGTGGATCAATCTGGAACTTCACTCCAGCAAGTTCAGCACTTTACCTGCTGAGCCACCCTGACCCCCACCCTGGCCTAAGGGCCCTCAAAATATGAAGAAGAGAGTCATATTCAGAGAAAGAGGGATGGGACAAAGTGATAAAAATATAGATGCATGTTAGAGAAAAAAAATCTCCCATTTCCAAATGCCAGGAGATGAAGTGACAATTATCTGGGACTGTGACATCCTTTCAAGTTCAGGGTTGTCTGGCTGAAGGCTTTACTTCTGGTCCAGGGCTGAGTTCACTTGCTGCCATGGTAGACACTGCTCTGTGCCGATGCCCTGGGTCGCTCAGCCCTGCTCAGGGGCCAGTGCTCCTGCAGACCTGTCTGACCTTCATGATGAGAGATGCACCTGACCTGAGTTGAGACTCAGTATTTATCTGAAGTTCATGAGTGCTCCAAGGTGGATGTGGCCTTCTGAAGCAGAAAAGGGCCAGATTGTGCTCTGTGAGGTTATTTGGATGCAGGTATCCTTTGCTCCATGATGCTGCCTTGGCTCTTTGCCCAGAGTGGATGGTTTCTGCAGGTGCAGTGTGTGTCTGCGGCCAGCTTTAGGTAAAGGCACATGTGGCAGTCCTCAGTCCACTTAAATTTTTTATACATTTAATTATTAAATGCATAATGGATAGAAATAGAGAGAAACTGAGAGGGGAGTGGAGTAGAGAGGGAGAGAGACAGACACCTGTAGTCCTGCTTTACCACTTCTCAAGCATTGTCCCTGCAGGTGGGGGTCAGGGGCTTGGACCAGGGTCCTTGTATCCTGTAGTGTGTACACTCAACCAAGTGTGCTGCCACCTGGCCCCCTTCAACCCACTTTTAATCTAGTCAAAAATCTGCATATCTGTTCTTCCTATTAGAATGATGTGCCTTCCAGGTCTCTGTGCTTGAAGTTCTCTAATAACTTGTGGACTTTTTCAAACCTTTCATGGGTTTGCTATTCCTCCAAATTTGAAGTAGCAAAGTCAGTGCCCTGAGGCACTGGGCTGATGGAAAGAAGTTATGTGCTTTCTATAAACCCACTAGATCCTGGTCTCCCAAGTCTGCCTGCTTGGTACCTGGTCTGAACAATCCTGTTGACTTGGGGGATCCTTGGGTGTAAGCTACAAACCGAGAGCCATAAAAACATTTATTGGCAGTAAATCCAAGGGCAGAGCATTTGGGAAAATAATAGGGGCTGGAATTGTTAAAAAAAAAAAAAAAAAGCTGAACTGTAATCATGGACTCATAGGGAAGAATACCAGGTGATTTTCTCCATCAGCAGTTTGCAGTGGCCTCTGTACACAAGGAGAAGCTCCCAGTAGCCCCAAGCCCCATACCTTCCAGTATGCAAAGCAGGTGAAGTGGACATGTTTTGGGGGAGCAGCTTGTTGGATAGTCTAGGGGGGGTCTGACACACCTCTGTGAACATACCCCAAATGCTATGGATTCACCTTAATGAATTCTTCTTCTGCATGTGAAGTTGCTGAGGACCACATTATGTGATTTTCTCGTACGTGTGTGTATATATGTGTGTGTGTATGTGTGTGTGTGTGATTTATAAGATTATAAGATATATAATTATACATCACTCCCACCACCAAAGTTGTGTGTAGCCACTCCCAAAAAATAAGCACCAGGGGGTCGGGCGGTGGCGCAGTGGGTTAAGCGCATGTGGCGCAAAGCGCAGGGACCGGCGTAAGGATCCCGGTTCGAGCCCCCGGCTCCCCACCTGCAGGGGAGTCGCTTCACAGGCGGTGAAGCAGGTCTGCAGGTGTCTATCTTTCTCTCCCCTTCTCTGTCTTCCCCTCCTCTCTCCATTTCTCTCTGTCCTATCCAACAACGAATTGCGTCAACAAGGGCAATAATAATAGCCACAACGAAGCTACAACAAGGGCAACAAAAGGGGAAAAAAAAAAAAAATAAGCACCATAGTTCTCCCAAGATCCTAGCTATGGGATATATATATTTTCTTCTTCTTTTTTCAAGTTCTTGTGTTTCAATTCTCGGTTTCACTTATGAGTGATATCATCCCATAGATGTCCTTACTTTTTCCTCTTCTCTTTCAGATAAGTGAAATAGTGCCAGACTTCCTCAGGTGTTCTCCATAATCTCTTCCTTCTCAGTAATGGTGCAGAAACAAAGGTTCCTTGTCACAAAATACCTGGGCCCCAATACAACTGGGGTTCAGAGCTCTTTGGTCATGTTCCCCTTACATTTTCCCCTCTGGGAATATGGACCAAAATTCTTTGGGGGGTGCATAAGGAAGAAGTTATGATTTCTGTAATTGCTTCTTCACTGGATATGGGCATTGACAGGTCGATCTATACCCCCAGCCTGTTTCTATCTTTCCCTACTGGGATAGGACTCTGGAGAGGTGAGGTTCTGGGACACACTGGTGATATCCTCTGCCCAGGGAAGTCAGGATGGCATCATAGTAGCATCTGGAACTTAATGGCAGAATGGCATCATAGTAGCGCCTGGAATTTGGTGGCTGAATGAAAGCAGGACAGAATGTTTAATAAGCAAAGACAAAGGAGTATAATTAGAGCAAATGAAACTAGAATGGAAAGTGGCTAGGATGTCTATTTTTGGTGTGTTTCGAGGAGCTCAGAACTTGAGTAATCTTTGCTTGAGCTTGATCACTAACATGGAGGTGGAAGAGAAATATGGTCTGAGAGGATGGTGTCAGAGAGCAGAGTAGAACTTGAAAGTTGGGTTAGGGCAGAGAGTGGTTTCCAAACTTGAAAATATATAGAAATACAATTAACTGATTACCACAATGATCTATCCTTGGGTCTATGTACATTCATATTTTTGCTTGACGTTTTAATCCTGAGGATCCAGTGAAGTTCTGTATTATTAGACAAGGAAGAAGTAACTCGAAAGCATTTGCCTAAACTCTCACATCTGCAGAAGCCAGGACCACAGGCACCTGCCTGCCAGGCCAGTACTCCTTCCTTTAAATTCAAGTGCAGGGCCAGCAAAATAGCTCCTTTGCTAACTGCACCACTTTGTCATGTGCATGACCCAGGTTCAATCCCTGCCCGCACATTGAAGGAAGCTTCAGGACTGTGTGGCCTCTTTCACTCTTCCTGCCTTTGTCTCTACCTAAAATAAATAAGTCAGTAACCAAATGCTCACATGGATCTTTAAAAACAAAAAGGTGCCATTAGCTTCAGGAAAGAAGAAACTGGCCAAATAGCAGATTCCCAAGCCTTAGTTCTGATATGTTGAATTTACTGGATCATCAGAAAAGTCATGACACATTTTTGCATAGCAAAAAAAAAATATGGGGATTCGGGCGGTAGCACAGCTGGTTAAGCGCACATGGCGCGAATTACAAGGGCCGGCTTAAGGATCATGGTTCGAGCCTCCAACTCCCCTCCTGCAGGAGGTCACTGCGCAAGTGGTGAAGCAGGTCTGCAGGTGTCTATCTTTCTCTCCTCCTTTCTGTCTTCCCCTCCTCTCTCCATTTTTCTCTGTCCTATCCAACAACAACAGCTATGACAATAATAACAACTACAACAAGCACAACAACAAGGGCAACAAAATGGGAAAAATAGCCTCCAGGAGCAGTGGATTTGTAGTGCAGGCACCGGAGCCCCAGCAATAACCCTGGATGCAAAAAAGAAAAATATGTCTTGATTTTTCCAACAACCTAATAGAATGATGGAGAATGGACTTAGTAATGTGCATTTTCAGTAGACCTTTGAGTGGTGAGAGCACTGCACAGCTCTGGCTTATGGTGATATAGAGGACTGAATCTGGGACTTGGAAGCCTCAGGCATGGCATGTGTGTGTGTGTGTGTGTGTGTGTGTGTGTGTGTGTGTGTGCAGAGCCATCATGCTATCTCCTCTGCCCCCAGACTCCCTGGGTTTTTATGTATTTGTATTGGTAGTCAAGGCATGAGGTATGAAAGGAAATTTAAAAGTAAAAAATACTCCAAGGGGCTGGAGAGATTGCTCACTGGGTAGGCTGCTTGCCTTGCTGTGTATACCTTTGAATTCGAGCCCTAGTAGCTGGGGAAAGGTTCAGTACTGTGGTGACTCTCTCTCCATATTTCTCTCTCTGTCTCTTTGTCTCAGTGTAACCAAACTGCACCTGTGTGAGGCCTCAACTCGAATGAAGAAAAACAAAACAAAAGAGAGAGACAGAGAGATAGAGATAGAGAGAGAGAGAGAGAGAGAGAGAGAGAAGGAAAGAAAATAATATCTCATATCAGGTACTTTGGATGATGGCTGTCAGATTTAATGAATAAAAATAAATAAATAAATAAAAGGGCAGGCTATCCAGTGACATGTTTTGTTCAGTTAAATAGAGAACTTATTTTTGTAGATATATGAAATATTTAGGCCATACTTATACCAAAAGGTTTTCTGTTTTCTTTTTTGTTTTATGTCATCTGAAGTTCAAATTGAATTAAGCAGCTTATATTTTTCCTAGCCAGTTGTTTTTGGCACAGATTGCAGATTAGGAAAAAAAAATACCTTTAAGTCTCTTCTCTTCCTTTCTATGCACTGAAAATCAGATATCTATCTCAGTCCTGTCCTCTCATTCCCCAACTCCCTTTTTACATCAGTGAGAAAATTCAGGAAAAGGGGTGGGTAGGAAATCCAGTGTAAGAAACGATCAAGGAACTAACCTTCAAACATATCAACATATCATTATTTTATTTATAAAAATAAAACACTGACAAAACCATAGCAGAAGAGGGGTACAACTCCACACAATGCCCACCACCAGAACTCCGTATCCCATCCTCTCCCTTGATAGCTTTCTTTTTCTTTATCCCTCTGGGAGTATGGACCCAAGGTCATTGTGGGATGCAGAAGGTGGAAGGTTTGGCTTCCTGAATTGCTTCCCCACTGAACATGGGCGTTGACAGGTCAATCCATACTCCCAGCCTGCCTCTCTCTTTCTCTAGTGGGGTGGGGCTCTGAGCTCCAGGACACATTGTCCAGGGAAGTCTGGTTGGCATTATGTTAGCATCTGGAACCTGATGGCTGAAAAGAAAGTTAACATATAAAGCCAAACAAATTGTTGAACAGTCATGGACCTAAAGGCTGGAATAGTGCAAATGAAGAGTTGGGGGTGTCCTCCATTTTGTAGATAGCTAGTAGGCATATTTTAGTTATATTACAAAGGGCCAGTGGCTATACTAGTTTTTTTTTTTTTTTCTTTTTTCCCCTGAGCCTGAAATCTGATATGCAGGTGGATCCAAGTTATTGTCTGGGGAGATGATCATGACTGGGAAAAGGACCAGAAAGCTGAATCAGGGAAGAGACTAGCTCCCAAGTATGGGAAAGATGTACAAATATTGTTGACTCTAAACCCCATCAATTTGACGTGATCTGAGGCCCATATTCAGCTTAGGAGCCTATGTGACTTCTGCATCCCTGTAGATCTGAGCTCATGAGTAAGAACGTTCCAAGCTGCCCCAATATCAGGACCCATCTTACCCATCTTCCTGAGGTGTAGCATAGAGTATGTTGTCCAGCCTCCCTTTGGAGGATGGAACATTCTCTACTGTTGTTGATCCAAGTTGAGGGCAAGGTCCTATGAGGGCCCACAAAGGGGTCTATTGTGTTGTTCCCGATAGAGATGACCGGTAACAATGGAGAGAGGGATTTATTTGAGGTCTAGGCCCATCATGTCTGTTTGGGAATCTCAGGACTCCCTGACTAGGGCCCCAGCTGATGGGGTGGCCTAATAGGGACTAAAAAGTCGTTGGCAAAGTATGCCAGTCTCTTGCCCTTATTCAGCTTTTGTAGTCTTTGCTTTGAGAAAGTTGGCTTTGGAGGGAGTTAGGAAAGTGTAATAGGAAGTAGGTGAGAAGGCTATCTAAGTCTAAGTAGATGCTATTTCATTATGAACCTAATACTGACTCACTACAGACTACTGTGCACTTTTGCTTTCAGGTATATATTTTGCCGTAATTTATGGATACATGTGAACATATCTTACGGAATCTGGTCTATATCTAGGTTTTGGGACTTTGTTAGGAAGTGAACCACCTATAATGGAATAATAGAATCCTATGGAAGGAAAGGTCTCACCCGAGTAATGAGGCTGAATCCTTAACACTTCACGCCTGACATCTCTGGACACAGTCTGAAGTGAAGCATGCTAATCATTGCATTGATTAGGTTGGGATCAGTGGATGCAATATCATTTGGTGTGAATTGAGAGAAACATGCAGGAAAGTGAGCTTCACCCTAGAGGTTCCAGGGCTGGGGGAAATATAGGCTCTATAGAGGAAGTGGGAGGTTCCTGCTGTCTTAGGGTTTAAGAAGGTAATAGATAGTTATTGCTATAATCGCATTATAGCGATTGCGTTAACTTTGAAATATCCCTTTGTCAGGATTTGCTGTATTATAAACAACATCACCATAATTTATGTCCTTTGACATTATTTGTATATAGCTGTGCCACCGGTTGCTTCTATTCTCTCTGGTCTAAGCTTTTAAGAGAGTCAGCATATGGAAGAATCAGGCTATGGTCTGTGCATTAAAACGGTTGAGACATTCAATCAGTTTTTCCCTCTCATATTTGTACATAAATACCATTCCCACCACCAAAAGACTGTGTCCCATTGTTGTTTTCGACGGGTTAGGTTGTTTTCGCCAGGCTGGCTTCACGGGCGGGTAACAGACGACCTGGGACTCATGGCTGGGTTGTAGGCAGTATCTCTTTATTCATGCAGGACGCAGCATAATCTAAGACGAGCTAAGTTAAACTCAAAGTACAGTACTCTAAAACTCACAATGCTGTCTTTATATATACTTGCCAAGTAGGGTGGAAACAGGGTGTGACATAGAGAGGGTGGAGAGAAAAGTGACTGGTGACAGTCAGAGTGTGACAAGGAGAGGATCAGGGTGTGACAAGGAGGGGGGGTGGAGCAAAAACATATCATGAAACAGTGGGGATTGAACCAATGCCCTGGAGGGAGGTGCTTGTTAACAGCGGTTATATAAATAGAATGAAGTGGTTATGTAAATAGAATAGTGTTAAGCAGGGGGGATTTAAACCAAATGAAACAGAAGGGGTCTCATGCATACCAACATCCCATCCCATCTATACCCCCCTCCCAAACCTCTCACCCCATGAAGCCTAACATCCACCTTCACCCTCACCCTCAACCCAGAGTTTTTACTTTGGTGCCCTACTCTTTTTTTTTTTTTTAACCATCATTATTTCACTCATGTATTCACCACACTGTAAGAAGTGCTGAGTAAGAGGCCAAAGAAACCTTTACAGAATCACAGGGCTGACTCTCTCTCTCATCAGCTTTCCACTCCCAGCCATCTGCAAAGGCCTGGCTGCCACAGCTGAGGCTTGGTGGTCAGCTCACCATGCTGGTGAATGATGTGTTCCAGGCTGCAACTAGATTTTGCCAGCAAAACCAAGTCTACATGTAAGAAGCATAGAAAGAGTCCATGCATAGTTTTACTTCTACAGCATGTTTAGGCAAATACAGGCAACACATTGATGGAGGCAAGCAAACACCTTTAGTCTGACCCTAGGAGTTTCCCAATGAGCTTGTACTTTCTGTTGGCTATAAGATTTGACTTGAAAATGAAAGGAAGCACATCAATGGCCTTATGCTTATTGTCCTGTCCTGTTTGACAGAGGTTAAATTGGGGACTTGAAAGGAAGATTGTAAAGAATATTAGCTCAGTAATGCAAATAGGACAGAGGAAACACTCATTCTGCCCCATCCCATCTTTTGTATGATTTTCTTTGGTGGTGAAATAATTAGGACTGGAAGTCAATAGACCCATTTTCTAGGCTCAATTCTACTCCAGTATCACCATACAACCTTGAGTTCGTCAGCAAACCTTTCTGATTTTCACTTGGCTCATTTGTAAAACTGAGGATATTTGTGAAATCAGATAACCTCTGAGTTCCATGACTAATGCAATATTTCATTTTTCTCAGAACATGCAAGACTCTTTTCCAGAACTCTAATTGTTTGAATGACAGCTTAAACCAGCTCTGCCCTTGCAAACTGAGGAAAAGAAAAGATGCTAACTGATCAAATGCCACCTGTTCCATCTAGAGGCATGTGCATTAGACACAAGGAAGGGGAAGAGACATCTGATCATTTCCCCTCCGCCTTCCACAGTGATAATAGCAACGCTAACTCAAACTGCTGGTTCAGGGCAGACTTCAATGAAACATGATTTAGGAGCAGGGATCCCTTTCTTTTTTTTTTTTTTAATTTTTTATTTAAGAAAGGATTAGTGAACAAAAACATAAGGTAGGAGGGGTACAACTCCACACAATTCCCACCACCCAATCCCCATAACCCACCCCCTCCCATGGTAGCTTTCCCATTCTCTAGCCCTCTGGGAGCATGGACCCAGGGTCGTTGAGGGTTGCAGAAGGTAGAAGGTCTGGCTTCTGTAATTGCTTCCCCGCTGAACATGGGCATTGACTGGTCGGTCCATACCCCCAGTCTGCCTCTCTCTTTCCCTAGTAAGGTGTGTCTCTGGGGAAGCTGAGCTCCAGGACACATTGGTGGGGTCTTCAATCCAGGGAAGCCTAGCCAGCATCCTGGTGGCATCTGGAACCTGGTGGTTGAAAAGAGAGTTAACATATGAAGCCAAACAATTTGTTGAGCAATCATGGATCTCAGGGATCCCTTTCATCTGATCAGTGTAGCCTATCCTCGGCAGGGAAGGCTTTCCTGGCTCCTCCCCCCCAAAAAAAGGCTGAAATTTGATAGGCATTAAGGAGGTTATTATTTGATATTAGTGGGAGCTGGAGGGATGAGTTTATTGGGTTACTAGAAATATGAAGGCTCTGTGAACTTCTCTGTCCCTCAAAAGACATGTTTCTATGTAGAGGACTCTGCAGGGGACTGACTCAGGTATATCTGTATTCCTTGGTCTGACTGGATGGCCTTAGCCATTGGTGTGTTGAAACTCTGCCAGCTGCCACAAGCTGTGTCATTGCCTCATGCCAATTGCCGGTGACAGAGACAGACAGCACATAGGACCTGGAGATTGAAGAGTTCTGTCCCTGTAGAGAGCAATAGCAAGCAAGTCATTTGCAATCAACCACAAGTCTAAGGCCCCCCAGGTTTAGTTAATGTAGGATCTGATTAACCTTTCACTACTCTCTCTCTCTCTCTCTCTCTCTCTGCCTCTAGGGTTATTGGTGGGGCTCCGTGCCTGGTCTATGAATCCACTGCTCATGGCAGCCATTTGTTCCTTTTGTTCTTGTTGTTGTTGGATAGAACAGAGAGAAACTGAGAGTAGGGGAAGAGAAAGATACATACTTGCTTCACCACTTGCAAAACGACCTCCCTGCAGGTGAAAAGCCAGGGGCTTGAACAAGGATCCTTTTGAGAGTTCTTGCGCATCTTACTATGTGCATGTATCCCTGTGTGCTATTTATTGCCTGACCCCAACCTTTCACTTCTCTAAACATCCCAGGCTCTTTGTTTGACAGAGAAGCTTCCAGAAGCTAGCTTAAACTTGCATATTAGATTGTCCTGAAAATAGTATAACTCTCCAAAGAGCTTGCATTATATATTACGGAGCCTAAAAACTACTGTCCAAGGATGAACATTTTGTTGATACAGAAGAAGACACAACTGTTATCTTGTTTTAGGGTCTTGAATTGGTGGCTGAGCTTGGAGTAAGTAGTCCATTGAAGAGCAGAAGGCAGGAAGCCGAAGTCCTCATAGATCTTCAAAAATCCATCTGGGTCATTCTTCCCATCAGCAGAGGGAGCTTATCTTCCCTCTCTTTGTCCCAATGCGAGGTCTGTCCATGGCTCTTCCTCTCTTGATCCATAACATAGTGTTAGGAAGTCATATATATATTTAAATATTTTATTTATTTTACTTTAACTAAAGAGAGAGAGAGAGAGAGAGGGAGAGAGAGAGATTCCTAAATCAGAGCACTTCTCAGCTTATGGTGGTTCTGGGGATTGAACCTGAGACCTCAAAGCCTCAGACATGAAAGTCTTTTGCAAAACCATTAAGCTATCTCCCAACCCCAGGAAGCTGTATTCTGTGTGTCACCTAACTCTTGCTTTGGGCAGTGAGTCTTTTTGAAAACAAACAACCAATGGTGGAAAATGTCCTAAGCTTTCAGCAGTCTGCTGATAGGTTTGGTTAACAGGTTTCATTTGCTCTTTTAACAGGATTTTCAGTGAGTTACTGGCAATCAGAGGGGTCCTGACAACTGGCTGAACAGGAGGCATCATAAGATCATAGAATTTTAAAAACTGGAAAGAGTGCTCAGACTTGCCATCCAGACAGCAGCCACTTTGTCTTAGGTTCAGCTAGGAGGTAGTGAAGCAGGGGTGATTTTATCCAGTCCTTCCTGCCACAAGCCTTGACTGATGGAGACCTTTAAATGTCAACAAAGCAATTTTGAAGAGAATTCAGAACTCACTTGGAAACCAGTATCTGAGCAGGGTTGTTAGGGCCATCATAGGCACCCTATTCCTAGTTTTGGTCACTGGCAGCAAGCCATAGAATAGCTTTATCAATACATTGGGAAATAGCTGACAGGAAGGCACTCAGGCTAGGTGCTAAGGCTCAGGTCATAAACCCATTCAGGCATCACCTAAAGATAATCTTGTCTTCTTTGTTTCCCAACCTCCACTGGGAGGTTGCCAAAGTTCTTTCAAAGACTGGACTTGGAATTAGAAGAGGTGGGAGGAGAAAAGACACTTTGCATTGGGGTTGGGGGTGGGGGGAATGCAGAGCTAGTACTGATGTGAAAGGGCCATGGTTGAGGTGGCCACAGAAAAGCCTGCTTGTCTGCTCACAGACCTCACAAGATTATGTTCCTGTTTATCTCTTCTGCCTAACATACTGCTCCCACACTGGCGGGAATCCCTGTGGAGCTTAGGAACAGTGAGACCCACACAGAGAGTTCCCTAGTTAGTGAATCGATTCTCTTATTAAATTGCAAGGGAGAAAAAACAAGTCACCCAAGTTTGTTTTCCTGTCTGTGCAGATTTGTGTGTTCTGTTTGAACTAGTTGATGGACACAGTTTTGAAGCAGGAGGCTCAGTTCCCTGCACTAGGTCTCCCATATTTTAAAACCAGGATGTGCTTTAGGAACCCTTCAGCCCTTGTATTTTCATCTATAAGTGGGTAGAGACACCCAGAGAGACCCCATGGCCAGGGAGGAGCAAGTATCTCTCTTACATTAGCTTTCATAGATCCATTCATTTAAAAAAAATTTTTTTATTGGGAAATTCATGTTTTATAGTCAACAGTGAATACAATAGTTTGCACATGCATAACATTTCTCAGTTTTCCACATAACAACACAATCCCCACTAGGTCCTCTGTCATCTTTTTGGACCTGTACTCTCCCCCTTATCCACCCCAGAGTCTTTTACTTAGGTGCAATATGCCAGTTCCAATTCAGGTTCTACTTGTGTTTTGTCTTCTGGTCTTGTTTTTCAACTTCTGCCTGAGAGTGAGATCATCCCATATTCATCCTTCTGTTTCTGACTTATTTCACTTTACATGATTTCTTCAAGCTCCATCCAAGATCAGCTGAAAATGGTGAAGTCACCATTTTTTACAGCTGAGTAGTATTCCATTGTGTATATATACCACCACCTGCTCAGCTACTCATCTGTTGTTGGACACCTCTGTTGCTTCCAGGTTTTGGCTATGACAAATTGTGCTGCCAAAAATATATGTGTACACAGATCTTTTTGTATGGGTGTGTTGGGTTCCTTAGGATCTATCCCCAGGAGAGGAATTGCAGGATGACAGGGTGGGTCCACTTCTAGCCTTCTGAGAGTTCTCCAGACTGCTCTCCACAGGGGTTAGACCAATTTACATTCCAACCAGCAGTGCAGGAGGGTTCTTTTGACCCCACAACCTTTCCAGCATTTGTTGCTGCTACCTTTTCTGCTGTATGACATTCTCACAGGAGTGAAGTGGTATCTCATTGTTGTCCTTATTTGCATTTCTCTGACAATCAAAGACTTGGAGAACTTTTTGATGTGTTTCTCATCCTTTTGGATCTCATCTGTGGTGAACGTTCTGTCTATGTCCTCTCCCCATTTTTGGATGGGGTCATTTGTTTTCTTGTGGTTGAGTTTGGCAAGCTCTTTATATATTTTGGTTATTAAACTCTTGTGTGATGTATGGCATGTAATGATCTTCTCCCAGTCTGTGAGGGGTCTCTTGGTTTGGGTATTGGTTTCTTTTGCTGAGCAGAAGCTTTTTAATTTGATGAAGTCCCATAGGTTTATGCTTGCCTTAGTCTTTTTTGTAATTGGATTCAATTCATTGAAGATGTCTTTAAAATTTATGAAGAAAAGAGTTCTGCCAATATTTTCTTCTAAGTATCTGATAGTTTGTGGTCTAACATCCTAGTCCTTGATCCACTTGGAATTTACTTTTGTATTTGGTGAAATACAGTGGTTCAGTTTCATTCTTTTGCATGTTTCAACCCATTGTTTCCAATACCATTTGTTGAAGAGACTCTGCTTTCCCCATTTAATAGTCTGAGCCCCTTTGTCAAAGATTAGATGTCCATAGGTGTGGGGGCTCACTTCTGGGCTCTCAATTCTATTTCACTGGTCAGTGTGTCTATTCATGTTCCAGTACCAAGCAGTTTTGATGACATTGGCCCTATAATACAATTTGAGATCTGGGAGTTTGATGCCTCCAGTTCTGTTCTTTCTTCTCAAGATTGGGCAATTCTAGGTCTTTTCTGGTTCTAGATAAGCATTTGCAGCATTTGTTCTATTCTCCTGAAAAATGTGGTTGGGATCTTGATGTGGATAGCATTCAGTTTGTATATGGCTCTGGAGAGTGTATTCATTTTAATGTTGTTACTTCTTCCAACCCATGAACATGAAATATCTTTCCTATTTTTTGTGTATTTTTCAATTTCCTTGAGTAGTGACTCATGATTTTCAGTATACAAGTCTTTCATTTCTTTGTTTAGGTTTATTCTTAGATATTTTATTGTTTTTGTTGCTATAGTAAAAGGAATTGCTTTCTGGACTTCATCTTTTTCTAACTTACTGTTTCCATAGAGGAATACCATTGACTTTTGAATGTTAATTTTTTAGCATGACACTTTACTGTATTGCCTGATGATTTCCAAAAGCTTCTTGCTGTATTATTTAGGTTTTCCTATGTATACTATCATGTTGTCTGCAAATAGGGAGATTTTGAATTCTTTTCTTCCAATTGGTATCCCTTTAATTTCTTGCTCCTGCCTGATTGCTATGCAAGAACTTCCATCATTTTTTTTTTTTACTCACCCATGTATCTACCATTTATTCATGTTATCCATCCATCCACTCATCCATCTATCCATCCATCCACAGATAGCCTCACCTACCATGTACGGAGTACTGAGCTAAATATTCATTGCAGGCTGAAGAAAGAAATGGACTTTTGCAGGTCTTCTCTATTCACCTATAATCTAGTGAGGGAAAAGAATGGCTCAATCAGTAGTAAATAATTTGTTTGATTTCATCAGGCGATTATAAGAAAAATCTGTCATCCTTTGTAAGTAACTGAATATAAAATGGCAATTTTTAGCAAGTAGTGTGGCAGTAGCTCTCAGTGTAATGAGGAAAACTAAGGCCTGGTCTAAGAGGAGAGATTATCTATAGAATGGTCCAGAGAAGGGCTGCGGGAGGAGTGACTTTTTAAAAAAAAAATATTTATTTAAAAATGGAGACATTAACAAAACCGTAGGATAGGAGTGACTTGTAAGCTGCAGATTGAAGAATGAGAAGAGAGCAGTGGTGAAGAAGGAAGGGCATTTTAGGCAGGGGGAGGAGCAGAGGAGAAGGCTGCAAGGTGGCAGATAGCACAGTCTGTTTCAAGGGATTGATAGAAGCCTTTGTGGCTGGGCTGGTGAGGGAAAGTGTGGAAACAAATGAAAAGGAAGGAGATGGTAGCCAGATCATACAGGCGTTTGCAGCCCATGACAAAGGAAAGTTGGCTTTAATCTTTAATGTGATGACAAGGTCATCCGTGGGAGAGATCAGAGTATAAAAGCATTTTTTTTTTTTTTTTTTGCTGCTATGTGTAGATCAAATTGGAAGAGGGCAAGAACCGATGCTGGAGGACTATCATTGTCCAGTCACCTGGCTAAGAGGTGCCAGTAGTTTAAGTAAGAAAGAATGTGGGTCAAGATGGTTTGTATAGTATTGGAGACTCATGACTGAGTCATCTGTGTCCATGAAGGGCTTTGGAGAATCCTATTATAGAAACCTCTTCTCCCTTTCCCATTCTGCAGTCACTGTAAACCACACTTTGACCGTCTCTACCCAGTGCCTGACATTGACACTCTTTCTGTCTCTTTTAAAAAAGACTTGCTAGGGGTTGGTGGGTAGATAACACATGGGTGATGCAAAGAGACTCTCATGCTTGAGGCTTGAAAGTCTCATGTTCAATCCCTTGCACTATCATCAGCCAGTATTGAGAAGTGCTCTGGAAAAAGAAAAAGGAAAGAAAGAGATGAAGAAAGAAAGAAAGAAGAAAGAGAGGAAGAAACAAAGAAAGAGAGAAAGAGAGAGAGGGAGAGAGAGAGAAAGAAAGACTTGTTTGTAGGGGCTGAGTGCACATTACAGTTCACAAAGACCTGGGTTCAAGTCACCAGTCCTTGCCTTCAGGGGGGAATTCACTAGTAGTAAAGCAGAGATGCAAGTGTCTTTTTCTCTCTTCTTCTCTAGCTGCTTTACCCCCCTCTCAGTTTCCCGCTGCCCTATCAAACGTTACTTAGCAAAGACTTGTTTACACATGAGAAGAGACACACAGTACAACTCAGCTCAAACATAGGGTGGTGCCTGGGACTAAAACTGGGGCCTCTGAGTTTCAGGTATATAAGCCTGGTGTGGGTTGTTGCTATGATGTCTTCCTTGCTCTGATTTTTCTCTCTTGTATGCTTATCCCAACCTTTTGCCTCTCTCCCCGATTCTGAGTCGCTGGATTATTTCTGTCTTTCACATTCTGAAACAAAAGAGGGTACATTCCTGTGGTCAGGAGGTGGACTCCACACTTGAGGAGGACTCTCCTGAAGAAGGAAGATGCCAACCTGTTAGCTGAGCTTTCATTTTCAGAAATTGAGCAATCATGCTGAAATGAATGGACTCTGCTTTCTGGCAGCAGCTAAGGCTCCTCTGTGACACCTGCCACTCAACCTCACAGCTGCTGCTCAAGTCCAGGGGTATGACTGGCTCAGAAGCTTCCTCTGCTGGCTGATCAAAGGTCCTTGGCTAACCTTGTACTCCATCATGGAGGTAGGGCTCACCTGTGGGGCAAAGGACAAAGGCAAGTAAGAAAGGCTCTGACTCCTACCCTGCTTGCTGGCCCTTCCCAAGCAGGAGCTCCCAGCACAGAGCCTGGCCTGGGGGGAAAGAGAAGTTGGACAGTGCTGAGGTACTGCTGGGTCCCTCGACCTTTTCCTCACATACACTCTGGCTTTGAAACCAAGACTAATGATCTGGTAACCCTCCAGACAGACCTCCCGGAACGGGGGCTTAATTAGGGCTCATTTATAGGAAGTCACTGCATATGCAGTTCCAGTCAACTTCCCCAAGGGCTCAAGGCAGAGATGACAGGGAGGGTGACATGGGTCAAGATTTAGATTCTCTCTTTCCCAGAACCATTGCCTCTCTCCTGCCCAGCTCAGGCTGCCCATCCTCTACCTCACATTCAAGCAAGGCGGTTGTCAACTGACCTATGTGTCTTTATTAAGAACCTTCACCTTTGCCTCAGAGAGACAAACATTTAGCACTGTGATTATTTGGAGGTAGCTTCATTCTCTTATGAATACACATGAGGACTCTCCTTCTTCCTGCTAACTTTGTTATAGTGACTGCCTCACTAATAAGGACTGTGCCCTGAGTGCATTTTACTTCCATAATTACTGAGGGATTTAAATGCTCTCAAGAGATATTAGCTATTCCTCTGTCCTGCTAGTAAGCAGTGGTCAGAAACATAAACTGCCTAAGAATCCATGGAGAAAAGGTCTCAGCAAGTTTTGCGTGTTTGGAGTTGCATGTTGGATTTTGGCGGCAGTGCAGTAAATATAATGTAGGCTTCCTGCTGTCTCTTGAAGGATGGTGGAAGGCTGTGGCCCATTATGGTTAAGCAGGGAGGAACTTTAGATTCTGATAAGCTGTTCAGAGGGATTGTGGAGATATGTGACATCAGTCACAGCTAATCTATAACCAAAAGTCAGAAGTTAACCTGCATCTTTGGCTCTTCCTGTCAGATTTCCCATCTAGATTCCTGTGCCCTGTGTCTGGAGTTCTGTCTCCTTCCCACAAAAATTCCACCTTCAGTCCTTAACCTGCTGAATCTGACGGAGGAGTTTGGCTGACACAGTGCTTGTTCTACTAGCCATGGTCACCATCTTTTCCTCCTCAGTGAACCCTGCCACTCCCTGCTCTTTCTGGACTCAGTTTAGGTTTCTGACCATGGACTTGTGCCAACAGTGAACCTCCAGGATCAACACTCCAGTTTGGGCCATCATCTTTGTATGTGTGTGAGATGCTGAAAGACAGATGATAATAGATAGTCCATCTGAAATCATTTACTAGGGCTGCCTTCATAATAGAATACCACCAAGAGTGGTTTCAACCACAGAAATGAGATTTCCATGCAGTTCTGGAGCTTGGATGTCCAAGATCAAGGGATCAGTTGGCTTGGTTTCTCTTGAGGTCTCTCTCCGTAACTTGTATCGTCCGTTGCCCTCTTGCTAGGACACATGAGATCTTTTCTCTGGTGTGTGTCCTGGCATCTTTCTACGTGTGCAGTTTTCCTCTTCTGAAAAGGATACTTGGAAAATTGCACTAGGACCATACACATAGCTTTATTTCATCGTAATTATCCTGGCAAAGCCCCTATATCTGTATAGTTTGAGGTGCATCCTGAGGTACTGGTGGTTAGGATTTCAATGTATTAGTTGCGGGGGGGGGGGGGGCAATGGCACACCTGGTTAAGCACACATAGTATTAAGTGCAAGGATCTGGGTTTGAGCCCCTGCTTTTGAGCTGCATGGAGGAAGTTTCACAAGCACTGAAGAGGTTTGCAGCTGTCTCTCTTTCTCTCTCTCTCTCTGTCTCCTCCTCCTCCTCTCTCATTTTATCTTTATCTTATTTAATAAAATGGAAAAATGGCTACTAGGGGAAGTGGATTCATAGTGCCTACATAGAGCCCCACCGATAATCTTGGAGGCTATATATATATGGATTTGAAAGTGACAAAACTCAGCCCATCGTACTATCTCTTTATTCTCCTCTGTTCCCCACAGTCAGGAGAATGATAACAATAATAACAGTAGCTCCTAAAGTATTGTGAGTGCTAATAGCATGCCATACTCTACTCTAAACCCTTAAAATTGCCTTATGTGATGCTTATAAGAACCCTGCCAAGCAGGCATTTTAAGTATTTCTTTATTATTGGAGGCACAGAAAAGCTTAACTAACATTCTGTGTACAATCTTCTGGTAAAGAGGTACAGGACTTGAACCCAGGAAATCAGAATCGGTCTCCTTCATCTTTCTGCCATACCAGGTCAATCAAGAATAATCAATCACACTAGGAGGCCAGGCCTCGGCACATCCAGTAGAGCCTACATGTCATAAGGACCCTGGTTCAAGACCCTAGTCCCCACCTACAGGGGGGAAGCCTCACTAGAAATGAAGCAGGTGTGCAGGTGTCTTTTTCACTCTCCCTGTATCTCTTCTCTCCTTCTCTATTTCTCTGTTTCTTTTTTTTAAACTTAAAAAAATTTTTATTTATTTATTTTCAATTTTGTTGTCCTTGTTTTTATTGTTGTTGTAGTTATTATTGTTGTCGTCATAGTTAGGTAGAACAGAGAGAAATGGAGAGAGGAGGGGAAGGCAGAGGTGGGGAGAGAAAGACACCTACAGACTTGCTTCACCACCTGTGAAGCGACTCCTGTGCAGGCGGGGAGCCAGGGGATCGAACCAGGATCTTTACCCAGTACTTGCGCTTTGTGCCACGTGCGTTTAACCCGCTGTGCTACCACCCAACTCCCCTGCTCTCTGTTTCTATCCAAAATAATTAAGGTTTTAAAAAAGAATGTTTGTGTGCTCCCTAAAAATCTCAACATTTTCATGGATATTATCTCATTTAATTCCCTACCACAGCATCGTATAGTTGAGTGTTTCAAAATCACTGTCTTATCAGAGAAAATAGGCACTGGTCAACTGGATGAACTTACTCAAGGTTATAAACCCGATGCCTGTCAGCTTCAGGATTTGAATGCTGGTATATCTCACTGTACAGAATTAAGTCCTCTACCACCTTTCAATGCTGCCTTCTAACTCTCAGGAGTTGGGGCAACATGGGATGATGTTAATGGTACATTGCATTTGTGGTTCCCTGAACTGACTCTATAAGAGTTACTTAGCAAAGACCTTAACTTTCCATGTCTTGGTTTCCTCATAGGGGAGATAGAATGAAATTGATCTAAAAATGAGAAGAGTAAAAAAGCTTTTTTTTTCTTCTTCTCTCCTTTGAAATACTGGAGAAAGGATGGCTTTTCAAGTACCATCAAATTTTAGCTTCACTTTAGGAAGAAACCATTTGCTCTGGCTTTTAAAGTTACAGGATATTACAGCAGGAACTGGCTGCTTTGGAAGCAGCATTAGACAAGAAATGACTGGCAAATATCTGCGTCCTTAAAAAAGCCATTAATTTTTGATCAGGCCCAAATGAAAAAGAAAACCAAAAGCTCTCAGATCCCTCTGAAACTCACTTGGTGACAAATTTCTTGGGTAAATCTCTGAATCCCAAAAGTTAGGATGAATTTTCTACAGTGAACTGGCCCATCCTTTCCCCACCAGATCATAGGTAACCTGAGTCATTTTCAACACTAACTGGACAGGAAATCTCGTCAGAACCCACTTCCTCTCCCTGCCCTTCAAGTGAATATATTCCAGTATAAATCAAGGAAGCAGCCTGCAAGAAGTCACCGCAGATGGCTAATTTTACTCCTTCCTCCTACACTTGCAATCTACTCGCCTATTTGATGTATTTTCCATGTGGGATTTATTTCTCCTTCTACATTTTTAGTAGTTGTTGAATATTGAGTAAATTGTCAGCTGAGGATCAGGAACTATTTCTCTTATTGTTCTTGTGCCCACTTTCAAACAGTGAATGAAGCTGTCTGGAAGCAGCCGACAATCAATAACACAATCTGTGTTCGCTGAGCATTTATTATGTGGCCAGCATTGCCTTGGGGGTTCTGCTTCTTTGCTCCATGGGGGGAGGTGCATTACTGTATTTCTTTTGCTCAAAGAGTTTTTACAAATGATTCTCCCAGTCCCCATCTCATACCTCTCTGCATTTGAATAAGACCTTTGGGTGATTCCTAAGCAGTGTCTAACTCTAGAGGTACTACTTTGCACCATTTCATTTATTCCTTTCAGTAAGTCTAGGGAGCAGGACTTACTAGTCCCATTTTACTGAAGATCAGATAAGGAAACTGAGGCTCAGGAAAGTCAGACAAGTTGAAGTGGCAGATCAGTGTTTTCAAATCAGTGCCATATCCACATTTCCTCCTTTTTCTGGCTCTGTTAGAAAAGCTGCTTTAGAGGAGAAGTCATTCATCATTGAACTTCAAGTCTAAAGTCACTTTTCTAAAGTCCTTACATTTTGAAATTCATTGGGATGAAATTGGTAGGGTTCAATGTCTAAGGGAGGCAATGAGTGACATCTCTACAGCTTCAGTCTATCCATCCATCCATCCATCCATCCATCCATCCATCCATCCATCCATCCATCTATCCATTCACTCACTTGTTCATTCATTTTCTTGCTGATACATGGCAGAGACCTTCAAGGTGTATAGAAGCTAAAGGGCTTGGTGCCTGAGTAGGAAAAATGTTTATAGCCTAATGGTCATGGTGATGATGGATTCTCAGAGTCTTCCAAGCTTTCTGATACTTAGAAGAGAGAGAGAGAGAGAGAGAGAGAGAGAGAGAGAGAGAGGAGAAAAGAAAACACAGCCAACTGTGAACTGACTGGAAGTTCACAGGTAATTATGAATCTGGTTCCTTCTACATCTCTGGTTAAGACATAGTGACTTTCCTTATTCTCTCTAGGAAGGGAGTTGGAGAGAGCAATGTGGAGTTCCAACAGCCAGACTCTGCATTCCCAACAAAGAGCTTAAATGGGTAATGGAATTTCCATTTTCCTGAGCTCTTTTATGGCAAGTTTTATGCCTTCTCCACCCGGCCAGCTGGTTAGAGAGGTAACCCTGAACGTGGACTTCCATTTCACTCCCTGATTGGAGAATGAGCTGAAAGCTGCCATGCAAATACACCCTGATGGCTTTCCTCCTACATTTATATTATTAGCAAGTTCCTTTGACTGGCATTATGATGATAAATGAAAAATGCTTTGCACCATTACATCAAGTACTAACAATGCAGAGCGAAATGAGTTTTTTTTTTTTTAACTTTCTTTTTTATTTTTTTTTAAAGGAAAGAAAGGGGAACAGAGAGAAAATAGCAGATGGGAAGCAATTGGATTCTGATGTCCTGCTAAGTTATTTGCATATAGGCCTGGGTAGAGGCTGTCTGAGGGTGGAGGGACTCACACAGTACTGGGACAGGCCCCTGACTGCCACCTGCCTTCTCTGTACTGTACAGGCTGTTCCAGTCTGGATGCTCCATTTCTCAGTTAGACATTCAGGCCATTCAGCAGTTAGACAAGTAAAGTCCTATACCATCTTCAAATATATATATGGAATATCTAATTGTTCTGTAAACCAGCAGGTGTTTCTCAGAAGGAAACTCACTAACTGGTCACTCACTGTCTAATTTGCAGTAATTTAGCTTTATTTCTAACCATAATTCTGTATATACTTAACTTTTCAAAGTCAGGTTCATTTTGCAATGAAGTTCATTAGACTAAGAGAAAAGTCCTGAATTAAAGTTCTTTTTAAAAATTATTTATTTATTATTGGATAGAGACAGAGAGAAATTGAGAGAGGAAGGGAAGGTAGAGAGGGAGAGAAACAGAGACAGCTGCAGCCCTGCTTCACCACTTGTGGTGGTTTCCCCCTGCAGGTGGGGACCTGGGACTTGAACCCAGGTCCTTGCATAGTACAATGTGTGCACTTAACCAGGTGTGCCACCGCCTGGCCCCTGACTTAAAGTTCTCATCTTCCTTATCTTCATGATGCTATAAACCTCAGCTCACTCTTTCTATTTTTGTCATTGTTAACACTGGCCCTTCACCACTGTGGGCTAATTTTATCAAACAGAGAAAGAAAGCAAGATGCCACAGTGTAGAAGCTTCCTTCAGTGTGGTGGGGGCTGGGCTTGAACCTGGGTTACATCCATGACAGAGCAAATGCTTTATCCAAGTGAGTTATCTTACCAGCTCTAGTTCTCTCATTTTTACAGTAGGGATATTTAGTATTGCCTCTTGGTGATTTTTTGCTTTTGTTGTTTTCATCTGGCAGCAGGAAGTCGAGGTAATAATGAAATGAAATAACTTTTGTATAAAGTTTTGCACGATGTAAGACTACAGTTTCCAAAGAACTTCCCATCATTCCTTGATGAGAGTTACAAATCATCACCTCTAAAAACAGTCCAGGTCAAGTGTTCCAATCAATAAGCATCTTTTGATGTGAAGGCCTAAAAGACTCTGAAGAAAATAATAAACACATTCAAAACCCTCCGCCATGACAAAGATAATTTAGAAATGGGAATTTGGGAAGGAGTTCTGAAGCCAGGGAAGAATACTGGCTCCTCTCCAAAGCTACATAAACAGCTTATTAATATGGCCAAACTGAGTTCTTTGCTTCTGGCGGTAAGGACAATGCCACGTTCATGCAGTTTTCCTAGTGTTTTGAAGGGAGAAGGGTGAGCTGCCTATTGAAATGTCAAGGCCACTTTAATGTGAGTCTTTCAATACAGGAGCTAGCTGTATTGAAAAAGATGGGTTGATCAGGATCTACATGGATCATAAGATCATCAGTGAGAATTATTTGACACAAAGTCTAGGGTTAGAAATTGATCTTGCTATTTATTATTTACTGATGACTCCGTGGCTCTTTCGGGAAGTTCCTGGAAGGATTTGTAACTTTGCTTGCCATGTTATCTTTGAGGAAGAGTCCTGGGAATTGCAAATGTATGTTGATGAAGACACTGGAAGAGTGAAGATAGGAAATTAAGGAGAGAGTATGGGTTTTCATTAGAGGAAACTCTGTCAAGACAGATGCATTGGGGATAGTCTTTTTGGAGCTAGTGACCAATGGCTTTCACTATCATCTGGCTGTGATGCCACTCTCTGTTCTTGATAAGCCTTGCGGTCATAGTCTTCTCTCTCCTTTTCCCTGAAAAGACTGACTCTATTTGACCAAGAGGTCATCTTTCCCTTCTTCTTCCCACTCTTCTTGTCCTCCCTGAAGGCTGCTTGTGGCCATAAACTAGGGTGTCAGGATAGAGTCCGGGAACTGAGCACAAAAGTTCTTGACTTCCCAATCACAGTTTCTTTCTTGTTTCTGTGAGTAAGAATGGCAGGTGCTTGTTCCAGATGGGAGTGGAAGGGTCCTTGGGAAAGTGGTCAAGGATCACCAGAAGTCAACCTGTCTCCGCTCGGATGTGATCTTATGCTCCTCAGCACACCTGAAGAGCTGTACTTTCCAGCTCCCATTTACCTAGGGAACAGGGGAAGAATTTCTCTGCTTCTAGCTTCAAGGGAGTTGTATTGAGCAACTGTGAATAAAAAACAATTAAATTTGCTAAAGGTCTGCAAAATCAGATCTAATCTCTTTGGAGACTTGGGAAAAAAAAATACAAGCAAACAAAAGAGCTGAGATATCGATTGCTGCATTTCAGCAACTCTTAATCTGAAATGAAATCAGCCTAGACTGGGGCCCAAAGGCCAGAGACCCTGCTATCCATTCTCACTTGTCGGAAGGCCTACCTGTCAGAACTGCAGCTCCTTGCTCAACAACTAAATTAGTAAGCACTGCAACCACTGGGCTTTCTTGGGGCATAAAAAGCAGCGGTAGAACTGGAATATTTTCTTACATGTAAAGCAGTGGAACAAATTGGGTTCATGAGGTCAGTGTTACTCTCCTTCAGCCTATCCACAGAAGCACCTAACCTGGCCAGCGCTGCTTTGCCTAGATCCTTCTATCTTTCTTTTATGAGGTGCTGTCACTCTATTATCTTCCCCCAAGTTCATCTTTATCCCTTTGATCTTCAGAGGTGGAGGAGAAAGGAGAGAGCAGGACTAGTGGTTGAAGGCTTGCCAGGGAAGAGTCACACTTTGAGTTCAGGTGTGCCTGGAATGGGATGAGAGGCAGCAGACTTCCCATTGGGTTAGCTCAGTTTTTATTTTGGCCACTATGGTTATCACTGAGGTTCAGTGCCTACATGAAGAATACAGTACTCCTGGCAGTCAGATTTTCTCTCTCTCTCTCTCTCTCTCTCTCATTTATTTGATATGACAAGTCAAAATTGAGAGGAGAGAGGGAGATAGACATGGAAGGAAAGAGAGTTGCAGACCTGCTTCACTACTCCTGAAGCCCCCCACTACTCTGCAGGTAGGGAGTGGGGGCTCAAACCGGGGTCTGCATGTATGGAAATGAGTACACTTAACCAGGTGTATCTAGTCTTGAGGCAGAAGACAAGCCCATGAGAGGTTTAAGTTTCTTTTTCTCTTTCCTCCTCTCATTTCTTTCCTCTTCTCTTCTCTTCTCTTCTCTTCTCTTCTCTTCTCTTCTCTTCTCTTCTCTTCTCTTCTCTTCTCTTCTCTTTTTTTAATTGGATGTAAGATCAGTTTGTGTTCTCCAAAGCAAATCAAATTGAAGTGCTGGGAGAAGAAAGGTGGACCTATTGGCAATTAACCCTAAAAGACCTAGCAGACAAGTGAGAAGACCTTTAACAACTTGTTAGATTTCTTTCTCAGATCTAAGGAAATGACCAAAGTGTATTTGCCAGTGTGACCTCTTTGTTTTCATCCACTCAGGAGACTATGACAGAATACTATAAATGGAGAGTCTGGTGAATAACACATTAGTTTTTTTTGCGGTACATTGGTAATTATTATTTTTTAATCAGTGATTTAATAATGCTTACAAGATTGGAAGATTACAAGAGCACAGTTTCACACTGCATCCACCAGATTTATATTCCTCTCCTCTCCCCAGAGCCTTCATAGTTCTTAAGAACTATGAAGTTTGGATACTCATTTTTTTTATTTGTGCAAGTCTGTGTGTTTCAATTCTCTACATTCCACAAATAACACCATCCAGTAGTTGTCTTTCATTCCCTTACTTACTTCAACTAAGCATAAGCACACTAATTTGAAAGGCCATGTGTACCAGTGACTGTAGCTACATTATTCACAATAGCCAAGAAGTAGATGCAATTTAAATGCCCATGGACGCATGATTACGTAATGAAGTTCTGCACTATATATTCAGTGGAATACACTCTGCAATTTTTTAAAAAAATGATGATACTGCATCCTTTAGGACAAAATAAATGGAACTGGAGGTGATTGTACTTAGTGAAACAACAGACTCATTTCCTCACAGTTCTGGAGGCTGCCACAGTCTAAGATCAAGGTGTGAGAAGATTCTATGTTTGGTGAAAATATATTTCCTGATTTACAGCTTCTTACTGTGCACAGAAAGGCCGGGGGAGCTCTCTAAGGCTTCATTTACAGAGTATTTACCCATTCACATGGGTTTCCATTCCCATGACATCATCACCTCCATTTTATTTTGCCTCACAGTCAAGCTTCTTCATACTAAGCTTTTCGATCTTCTTTCTCAGTTCCTGTAGAAATCAGCTCCCATGATCTAATGACTAAGCTTGATGCCTCTTTACCTTTCCTGAAGAAGTTGGCATAGTAGGTTGTTCATTCCTTGAAATATGTTTCAATCTGACACCCAGGCCCATGCAATCCTCTGCTCCTCCACCTGCCCCATGTGGCAGTGACTTTGTTGACTCTTCCTTTCTCTGACCAAGTTAGCACTGAGGTTTGTTGAGATTTCATCAATGAGTCTCTCATATATATATTTCTAACACTCTCTGGGTGGTTTCTAGCTCTACAACTCCTACTCTTAGTTTTACTCAAATGATTCCCAGGTATAAAACTTATTTCTAGACCTCTTGCCTCTTATCTAGGTCCATATTCCAGCTAACCAAATGAAATATGACTACCCTACAGTCTCCTAAAAATCTAAACACAGAACACCACACCCTCCTGGTGTCCTGATTAAAATGAAAGGTATGCCTGTTTATGCCTTTAATGTACACAGAGTATGCCCATCACTCTTGTCCCTGTTCATTTTAATCAGTTTAAATTGAAGCTTTATAACATGGCATATGAGAGATTCCTAGCATCTAGGCCTGTATCATCATCAAATCTAGATCAGTTTTCTACCATCCCATGTCCTTCCACAACCTTCTGTCATCGATGACTTGTTGGGTTGTCTACACATAACTTCTGAGGGAGGCTGAGCGGTAGTGCACCAGGTTAATCACATACATAGTACGAAGCACAAGGACCTGCACAAGGATCCAGGTTCAAGCTCTTAGCTCCCCACCTACAGGGGGGTCGCTTCACAGGCGGTGAAGTAAGTCTGCAGGTGTTATCTTTCTCTCCCTCTCTCTACCTTCCCTTCCTTTCTCAATTCTCTCTGTCCTAAAAAAAAAAAAAGGAAAAAAAAGGAAAAAAATGGACCTGTGGATTCATTGTGCAGACACCAAGCCCTTCCAAGCAATAACCCTGGAGGAAAAAAAAAAAAAGCTGTGAGTCAGATCTTCTTAAATGCCTTCAGAATCTTACTCTGCACTATCTGCTCCCGATGACAGCTCCTTCACAAAGCTTCTCTACTCTGTCAGATGAACGCAACTACTTACTTTTGGGACATCGAACACACAGGGCTCAGCTGTGTGTCCCAGGATATGTGGGTTGACACACCTGTCATCAGTCCCCAAAATGGAAGAAAGAGTAGACAATTTATTCAGTTTTTTTCTATTCTTCTAACGTGATAGCAACATTTCTTTTTTCATTTTGTATATTTATTTATTTATTGCCTCCAGGATTATCACTGGGGCTCCGTGCTGACACTACAGATCTACTGCTCCTGGTGGCCATTTTTTCTTCTTTTTCTTTCTTTCTTTCTTTTTTTTTACTGTACAGAACAGGGAGAAACTCAGAGAGGAGGGAGGAAGAGGGAGAAAGGAAATCAGATACATGCAGACCAGCTTTATTGCCTGTGAATCGCCCCCCTCCCTGCAGGTGGGGAGCCAGGGGCTCAAACTTGGATACTTGGCAGGTCTTTGTGCTTTGTACTATATATGCCTAACCCGGTGGAACACAGCCTGAACTCTAGCATGATTTCAAGCATACAGAAGAACCTCAATAAATCTTATAAAATATTTTATTTGTTGGATAGAGACAGAGAAATTGAGAAAGAAGGGGAAGACAGAGAGGGAGAAAGAGAGATACTTGCAGTAATGCTTCACCATTTGTGAAATTTTCCCCATACAGTTGGGGATGGGGGGGTTTAACCCAGGTTTTTGCCCAACTACTTTTTGCTTTTTCCTTATAGAGACAAAGAAAAATAGGTAGAGAAAAGGGGAGGAAGGGAGAGAGGGAGGGGGGAGGGAGGGAGAGAAAGAAGCATTCAACATAGAGATAAAGAAAAATAGGTAGAGAAAAGGGGAAGGAGGGAGGGAGCAAGGAAGGGAGGGAGCAAGGGAGGGAGGGAGAGAGGGAGAGAGAGAGAGAGAGAGAGAGAGGGAGAGATATTCAGCACTATTCCCCTACTCAAAGTTTTCCCCCTTCAGGTGAGGACTGGGAGCTTGAACTCAGGTCCTTGCTTCTCTCTGTCTCTCTCCCTTTATCTGAAGTAGCACGTGCATTCTACTGAGTGCCCTGGTTCTCAATAGATTTTGAGCCAGCAAGTTAATGAATGAATTATTGGTCCAGAGTGAGCTTTGCTTCACACATAGGTAAGTCTGTGAGGTAGATGTGAGGCTATAAGGATCTCTGACTTGAGCCTTGGGAGATGAGGAGGCTTTTCTTTGATGCTCAAGGGATTCAGGGCTAGAGAGGACACCTGCAGAAAAAGGGTCTGGCTGCCCCATTGCAGATGGTAGAGAAAAAAACAAAAGAGAAGAGCAGCCTTCTGGGAAGAGAACACAGAGATGGAGAGAAGCCTCTAAGAAATTAAGTTTCCCTCTCCTCCACAATGTAGTCAAGGGCTCTATGGTCCTCAGACCCTGATGGTAAATAAGGAGGTTTGGGTGGGATTTACTTAAAAGAATGTTGTAAGAATTCAGTGAGAGTCCTAGGTGTGTTGAAAAGTCATTTGTGAACCCGGATTTTGGGTGTTATTGCTTTCTAGAGTAATCATCTGTGCTTGTGAGAAAGTATGAAGAAGAAAGACAAGTGATAAAAAAGCAGTAGCTACGTCACTTTCACAGGGACAATAAAATGAATGCAAGGATTCCAGAAGGCTGAAGTCAGTTGAATGGACACCTCTGGTGTTTCCACACATGCTGCTTGAGCTTTTATCAAATTTGGGGTCTCTTTGTGTAACCTGAAAAGCTTAAGAATCCATTTTTTTGTTTAGTCACTGCCTCACCAGGGTGTTCAATCACACGGCGTTGCTTGAGTGTACCTATTCGGCAGGATTTATCATGCAATTCTGAATTCGTGCCATAAGCCTTTCCTGTTCACCAGAAATGGCTTGTGTTCTCCCCCACGTGTCTCAAGTTGGTTTGATTTTATCCTGATTATGACACTGACATTGTAACCACTGACTCACTTGTTTTTAGTCTGCCTCGAATGGTATTTGAACTTCTTGTTTTTATTTATTTATTTATTTTCCCTTTTGTTGCCCTTTTTTTAAAATTGTTGTAGTTACTGTTTTTGTTGTTGTTATTGATGTTGTTAGATAGGACAGAGAGGAGGGGAAGACAGGGGTGGAGAGAGAATGACAGACACCTGCAGACCAGCTTCACCAAAGCGACTCCCCTACAGGTGAGGAGCCAGAGGCTCGAACCATGATCCTTAAGCTGGTCCTTGTGCTTTGCGCCACCTGCTCTTAACCCAATGCGCTACCACCCGACTGCCGGTATTTGAACCTCTTAAGGACAAGGACTGCATTTCTCTTATTCACTATCTTCCTGATACTGGGACATGGTGCAAAACAATCAAAAGACATTTGCTAGCATTTATTCATTCACTGATATAGATGTATGAAGTGACTTTCACTGTGACAAATGTTAGGTAAGTGCTGGGCCAATCACATTTACCTTGAGACTGTGGCTTTGCAGGACTCAGTCATAAGGTATCATTTAATTGAAACTGTGATGGTTCAGTGGAGAACATGCAGACCCCCCCCCCCGTGTGTGTGTGTGTGTGTGTGTGTGTGTGTGTGTGTGTGTGTGTGTGTGTGTGTGTGAAACCTTGGGTTTGATCCCCAACCCTGCATATCCCAGAGTGGTGCCCTGGTCTCTTTCTTTAACAAATTTTAAATATTTATTTAATAAGGGCCAGAAGCTAGCTTAGTATTAGTACACCCAACTGTGTACCTGAAGAGTCAGAGGTCCCAGGTTTTTTTTAAACTTTATTTATTTTATTTGACATAAAAGAATAAAATTGAGAGGAAGGGGGAGAGAGAGAGAAAGGTAGAGACAGAGAAACACCTGCAGCACAGCTTCACTGCTTGTGAAGCTTTCCCCCAGCAGATAAGGACCAGGGGCTTGAACCTTGGTCCTTGTGCATGGTAATACCTGCACTTAACCAAGTGAGCCACAACCCAGCCCTGAGACCCCAGGTTTTATTCCTAGCATCACCATATGCTAAAGCTGAGCAATCTTCTCTCCCTCTCCCTCTTCTCCTTCTACTCCTTCTCCCTCTCCCTCTCCCTCTCCCTCTCCCTCTCCCTCTCCCTCTCCCTCTCCCTCTCCCTCTCCCTCTCCCTCTCCCTCTCCCTCTCCCTCTCCTTCTCCTTCTCCTTCTCCTTCTCCTTCTCCTCCTCCTTCTCTTTCTCCTCCTTCTCCTCCTTCTCCTTCCCCTCCTCCTCCTTCTCCTCCTCCTCCTCCTTCTCCTCCTTCTCCTCCTTCTCTTTCTCCTCCTTCTCCTCCTTCTCCTTCCCCTCCTCCTCCTTCTCCTTCTCCTTCTCCTCCTCCTCTTCCTTCTTTTCTTCTTCTCCTCCTCCTCTTTCTTCTTCTTCTCCCCAGGGGTTATTGCTGAAGCTCAGTGCCTGCACCATGAATCTACTGCTCCTGGAGGCCATTTTTTCCCTCTTTTGTTGCCCTTGTTATTGTAGCCTTGTTGTGGTTATTACTGTTGCTATTGTTATTGATGTTGTCATTGTTGGATATTACAGAGAGAAATGGAGAGAGGAAGAGAAAGATAGACACCTGCAGACCTGCTTCACTGCCTGTGAAGTGACTCCCCTACAGGTGGGGAGCCAGGGGCTTGAACCGGGGTCCCTACGCCGGTCCTTGCGCTTTGCACCATGTGTGCCTAACCTGCTGCGCTACTGCCCAACTCCCAGGGCTCTTCTTATGTTAGACACTCATTCTGTACCTTATCACTGAGCTTGTCTGGAAGGAGAAAAGGGACAGGTGGTGACCCCAACTACAGTCCCCTCCTGTTTCCCTCTCTTAGAAGTTCTTCTCACAGCTCTCAGCAGTGGGGGCCTTTCTGGGCCCCACATCCTCCTCCTCTCATAATGCTAACTCCTGTAGACTGTCACTGTGCTAACTAGCTCCCCCCAACCCCCACTCCCAATGAGCACTCCAAAGCTCTTGCTGGCTCCCACTCAGTATCTCTCCACCCACAGACCTGTCCTCCGAGGTGCATAACTGTCTCTGCAGACTTTGGGGAAATGGGCTCTGGTAATGTCCTGGGAGCTGGATTTGCAGCTGCTCAGTGCAGAGATGGGAAAAAATCCCCCCAAATATCTCTCTCTCTCTTTTTTTTATCTTACAGTGTTTTTTTTAAGTATTCCCCTTTGTTATAGTAACTATTATTGATGTCATTGTTGCTGGATAGGACAGAGAGAAATAGAGAGAGGAGGGGAAGACAGAGAGGGAGAGAAAGATAGACACCTGCAGACCTGCTTCACTGCCTGTGAGGCGACTCCCTTGCAGGTGAGGAGCCAGGGACTCGAACCGGGATCCTTATGCCGGTCCTTGCGCTTTGTGCCACGTGCTCTTAACCCACTGCGCTACAGCCTGACTCCCTCCCCAGAACATCTTGACAATGTTGGTCTTTTGCTTTTTATCAGTGATACCCATCGGTTTTCACAACCATACAGAAACCGCTGTTATTCTGTTGGGAATTGTTCTTGGTACCATGGGCTTCTGATGTGGGTGCTGCGGACAATGAGAAGGGAGAGAAGAGCAATGTGACTTGCTCTTCACTATGATCATGCTGGAGTGGAGGAGAGAGGTACTCAGCTCCTCTTTAATGAAGGGGTGGCCATCTTTTATGCAGGAAAAGAATTATTAGGCTAAGACTGGAAGGAGAGGAATTCTCACATCCCTCTCTTCCCTGTTCGGCACTGGGGAACAATGGCTAACTAACCCAGACCCATATTTTGTTTTGTTTTTAGTTGCGGGCTGGTGGTGGTGGTGGTGGTGGTAGTGGTAAAGTGTGTGTAAGTGTGTGTGTGTGTGTGTGTGTGTGTCTGTGTGTCTGTGTGTCTGTGTCTGTCTGTGTGTGTGAAACCATACAACTTCCATTACTGCAGTGGAGGTTAGGCTCCAACCTGGCTTGAACCTGGCTTGGAAAACTGTTGGGTAGGTAACACTGATAGAAAGCAAAAGGCCAACATCATTAAGATGGTCCCGGGGGATTTTTTTCCCTCAACTCTGCACTGAGCAGCTACAAATCCAGCTTCCAGGAACCACCAGTGCCCATTTCCCCAAAGTCATGCACATGGCAAAGCAATACACTATCCAAGTGGTCTATTTTTTCTGACCCTCAATACTCATGCTTTTATGAGTGCTTACAATCTACTGTGAAAAACAGAAATTAAATGGATACTGTGTATGTATGGGGGTGTGTGAGTGTGTGTGTAGTGTGACAAGTGCTCAGAAGAACAGGTTGCTATGAAGAAAACTGGCAGAGAACCTCCTCTACTTGGGAGATGGTTAGGGAAGATATTTGGCAGAAGTGATAGTTAAATTGAGATGGAGAACCAAGAGACAGCTCACAGGGTAGGGTTCTTGTCTTATCTTGAGCCCTGGCACCCTTGGGGATGCCACAACCCCTTAGGGAGCTCTGGTGTTGTGGTGTTTTTCCCTCTGTCTCTGTATGTTGTTCTGTCATGTGCTCTAGAAAAAAAAAAAAAAAGAATCATGAGTGGTGCCTGCATGAGGCTTTGGTGACACCAGAGAAGGGAAACAAAGATGTTAATTGTTTGCCTGCTTAATGAGTTGTTGAAAGGACCAGGTGGTGTTGCACCCGATTAAGCACTCACATTACAGTGTGCAAGGGCCCAGGTTCAAGCCCCTGGTCCCCATCTGCAAAGGAAAAGCTTCATGAGTGGTGAAGCAGAACTGTAGGTATCTCTCTGTCTCATTCCTTCTCTACCTCCCCTCCCGCTCTCAATTTCTTGCTGTCTCTATCCAAATAAAATAATTTTTGAAGATCACATATCTAGAGCTAAGCAGTATTAGGCTTAGGAGTCAGAGGACCTCAAATTCATGGATTACAAAGAATGTTGTTATTTTTATCAATACAACTAAATATCAATAGTACTCCAAGTGTAATTAAAATAAATTATTTTCACATTCTTCAGTCCAAAAGTACTATTCTCTAAGGCAATCACGTCTTTTTTTTTTTCGAGGGGCTGTTTACTTTCATATTTCTACGTACCATGCTTATAAAGCGATTGTACATATTCTAGAAATTAATTTGCTACACAAAATCAGGATTTAGCACTCTTCAGCCTCCATCACATTTACTTCTCCCATTTCCCCCCAAAATATGTTTTCCATCACAGTTTTTTGGCTCATCTATAGTCAGTATCCAACTTATCAATATAATGCGGGATTGCCTCCCATTTGAGACGCTGCTAAATATTTTTATAGTACAGTGGGAGGAATTCTGGAACAAACAGGCTTACAAGCACAAAAGTTAGTAAGTAATTCCTAGAATCTGTAAAAATGTCACCTCAGAGTGATGCAATCCTAGGGGCAAAAAAGAAGGAAGGAAGGAAGGGAGGAAGGAAGGGAGGAAAAAAGGAAAGAAGGAAGGAAAGAAGGGAAGAAGGAAAGAAGAAAGGAAGGAAGGAAGGAAGGAAGGAAGGAAGGAAGGAAGGAAGGAAAAAAGGAAAAGCAATGAATGCATTTATAATTACCGAGGTTTTTTTTTTTCCATTATATTCCAAAGCTCATAGATGAGGTCTCTGAATATGCAATCCTAACAAGTTCCCAGTTGTTGTTGCTGCTGCTGTTCTGGGGGTGTGTGTGTGTGTCACATTTTATTTTAATTTATTTTATATATTTTAATTGTCACCAGAATTATCATTGGGGCTTGGTACCTGCATGATGAATCTATTGCTCCAAGTAGCCATTTTTCCTTTTCTTTTTCTTTTTAAAATTTAATTATCTTTATTTACAGCCAGAAATCGAGAGGGAAGGGGGTGCTAGAGAGGTAGAGAGACAGAGAGGTACCTGCAAAACCGCTTTACGATTCGCAAAGCTTTTCCCCTGCAGGTGGGAACCAGGGGCTTGAACCCGGGTCCTTGTGCACTGTAACATGTGCGCTCAACTAGGTGCACCGCCATGTGGCCCTATTTTCCTTTTTTCAATAGAAATAACTACCAGTGGAGAGTGAAGAGAAAGGGAGGGAGGGGCGGTGGAGAGAAAGACCTGTAGCACTGCTTCACCCTTCATGAAGCTTCCCCCGGCAGGTGGGGATTAGGGCATGAACCTGGGTCCTTGGGCACAGTAATGTGTACACTCTTCTACTAGGTGAGCCACTGCCTGGCCTCTCGCTTTAATTAATTAATTAATTTATTTATTTATTTATTTATTTTTTCCTCCAGGGTTATTGCTGTGGCTCAGAGCCAGCACTACAAATTCACTGCTCCTGGAGGTCATTTTTCCCCCCCATTTTGTTCCCCTTGTTGTGGCTGTTATTGTTATAGCTGTTAGTTGTTGTTGTTTGGAGGGTACAGAGAGAAATTGAGAGAGGAGGGGAGACAGAGAAGAGGAGAAAGACACCTGCAGACCTGCTTCACCGCTTGAGAAGCGACCCCCCCGGGGGTAACTTTATTTTATTTTATTGTTATTTTTCTATTTTTATAATTGCTAATCTAGGAGATAAGCTTTTCATTTCATCCTGGAATGGAAGTTTGGTTCCCCACTCTGAGAAAGGGTTTAGGAAATACAACCTTTCCTCCTAGTGTCCTTCAATCACCTTGGCTTTTTTCCTTGCTTTTTCCTTTTATCAAGGCTTCCATAAATATGGAGTCTCAAACTCATGAGTATTGGAGGGGAGGGACTGTAGCCCAAATCAGCTTGCTTTTCCTATCTAGACATTTCAGTTTTAACTCTCCCCATTTGGCGAAATCAGTTACTATTCATTCATCTGCTTTCAACCCTATACAATTTTATAGACATATTTCGTCTGTGGATGTTTTCTCTCATTTAATTTGTCTATACAGATACGTTTTCCTCTACTGTTATTTTAGAGGGGGGATTGGAAGGAAGTTGATACTAACACAGTTCTCCAAGTCACTATAATTAGTTGTGTCAAGAGGTTGTTTTTTTTTTTTTTTTTTTCCCAGCTGTAGGACACTGCCTTTCTTCCTGTATTGAGTACAGCATTTTGGCTGTGCATGAAGAATGAGCTGATACCGTCCCTCAAAGTCCAGGACCTCTGAATGTGCTGTTATCCAACACTCTCACTTCCACTCCTACTAAAGAAGGGATGCTTCTCAGAACTGAAATTCCAGTCACACACACACACACACACACACACACACACACACACACAGAGAGAGAGAGAGAGGAAGAAAGGAGACATTCTGACATGTTTGTTTGGACATGTTTGAATATTTGGACATTTTTCCTGCACAAGAAGCTATTTACCCTCTGCTCTGCTTCTAATTGAATTAAGGAGGGAGAAAAGAAATGAATTCCCTCTCCATATGCTGTATGGTTAAAAAAAACAAAACAAAACAACAACAACAAAAAAAACCCACTCACTAAATGCTATGGAGTATGTAGGAAAGGGTAGAAAGAAGATAAATCCATCAACTAACAAGATAAGTGTCTTGTTCCTCCATCTGTTACTGCTGTGTCCTTATCTGGGGTAGGAGCATGGCAGCCACGATCTATCTTGTGTCAGGTATTATATTCCAATGTCATATGAATGAATTTTCATGCTAGTAACCACCCATGATCTAATGCAGCCACAGTTAAAATTGTCCTGAGGCACAAGTGTGTCTTTTTACATTTGGGAATCTGCTGAATTCACCGGCAGAATTGGGGTTGGCTGACGCTGCTGGTTGATGATATCTCCTTTTGCAGCTTTCTCCCCCGCACCCCGCCTCTGTGCATGGGCTGCTGGTGATGACTTAGTCTGATTCACTTCACAGGCAGGGCTGATGCCCCTTGAAGGAAGGAAGGAAAACACAACTGGAAGCCTGTCAGACACTGTCAGGTCTGTCCTGTGTACAGGCACATGGATGACGATGACTGGATCATCAATTAGATCATCGATCAGATGCACCACTTCTAGGATCACCAGGACAAATTTCAGAATCCCGTTCAGCTGGAATGACATCTGAGGCTCTTCAGCAGCCCCAATTACCCTCCTATGATGATTTCCTCATTCATAAATAGAGTTTATTTTGAGGACTCAGCCATAACTAACATCCAGGTGCAGAAAGAGAGATGATGACACATGGTACTGGAACCCATGTTTTGGCATTTCTGACAAGAACTGAAAGTCTTAGTAGATAGATATAACTTGTTTGTGTCTTTGATTGAGTCTGGGTTTATATATTTTTCCCCACTGCCCCAAGATTGGATTTTATTTTATTATAGAGATGGTCTATATAACCCATACTAATATAACCACCATCATACTAATAATATAATATAATATAATCTAATATAATATAATATAATATAATATAATATAATATAATATAATATAATATAATATAATATAATATAATATAATATAATATAATATAATATAATATAATATAACCATCATCATACTAATATAACCATCATCGTTCAAGCCCATCAGTGATGGAAGGAAGGACAGCAATGCTATGAAAGAGAGGACAGGACATTTTTATCCTGTGATGAAAATATATTTTTCTCACTAAATTTTGAATTTCTTAAAAATGAAATCCAGCATATTGATCTTAAAAAAAAAAAAACTCCTAGTGGTGCTTCCGTGAAACTCTTGCCTAACTCAAGATTACAAAGATGTTCTTCTACCCTCCATTTATTTTTTTGGATTTATTTATTATTTTTATTTATTTATTTATTTATTTATTTATTGCCTCCAGGGTTATTGCTGGGGCTTAGTGCCTGCACCATGAGTCCACTGCTCCTAGAGGCCATTTTTCCCCCCTTTTGTTGCCCTTGTTGTTGTAGCCTTGTTGTGGTTATTATTGTTGTTGTTGATGTCCTTTATTATTGGATAGGACAGAGAGAAATGGAGAAAGAAGGGGGAGACGGGGGTGGGTAGAAAGACAGACACCTGCAGACCTGTTTCACCACCTGTGAAGTGACTCCCCTGCAGGTGGGGAGCCAGGAACTCAAACCGGGATCCTTATGCCTGTTCTTGCACTTTGCACCACGTGCACTTAACCCGCTGTGCTACCACCCAACCCCTTATTATTTTATTTATTTATGTATTTATTTTGTTTGTTTGTTTTACCAGAGTATTGCTCAACTCTTGTTTCTGGTGCTACTGGGGCTTGAAATGGGCCTATGGCACCTCTGGCATGAATGACTTTTTTTCATAACCATTATACTATCTCCCCATCCCTATGATTTGTTTTAACTTTTGATTAATAGTAGGTTACTATAAAATTATAGGGCTTCCAGGTATAATTCCACACCACATCTATCACCAAAATCCTGTGTCCCTGCCTCCCCAATGATAGCCGCATAGTTCTTTAAAAAATTTAGAGATTGTTTGCTTCTGTATTTTTTTCTTTTTGCAAGTGCATGTGTTTCAGTTCTTTACTTTCATCTCTTTACTTACTTTCATCTCTTTACTTACTTTGCTAAGCATGATCACCTCTACCTCCATCCATTTCGTATGAAAGGACACTGTCATCTTTTTGATGGCAGAGTAGTATTCCATGGATTATATATTCCATGATTTCTTTTTTCTTTTTTAGCTAGTCATCTGTCAATGAGCATTTAGGCTGCTTCCACACTTTGACTATTTTGAATAATGCAGTTATAAATATGCCCTTTGGATAAATGCTTAGAAGTGGTATAGCTGGGTCATAAGGCAATTCATTTTGGTTTAAGAATGCTCCATACAGTCTTTCAAAAAGGATTGAAGCTTGGAAAAAATCTTATCTGTGTCTACCACTGTTCCAGCCTGAGTCCACTGAATGCCTATGTGCAGTATGCCAGGCAATGTTCTCTAGGCAGTGTCCATGAGGTGGATTAACATTAAGATGTTAAATTAAACACCGTGAGTAACACAGGTTTGTACTTGCAAAGCACGTTGAAAAAACATGATAACTAAATTTAGAAAATGAACCGTGATCATATTATGAGGGTGTAAAAGAAAGCAAAATGTAAAGTTTCTCTTCCAGGTTTCTGAATAGGATGATTGGTTTTATGATTATGCTATACTGGAGGAATAGAACATATACCATTTTTATTTTATTTTATTTTGCAGAATTTGAGAGAGGATGAGGAGATAGAGAGGGAGAGGAAAAGAGAAAGGGAGACAGCTACAGCACTGTTCTGCAACTTGTGAAGCTTCTTCCCTCATGCAGATGGGGATTGGGAAGATTGAACCCAGGTCCTTGTGCATGATAATGTGTGCGCTTTACCTGGTGTGCCACCACCTCACTTCTAAACCACATTTTTTAAGATTAAAAACGTATTTATTTCGCATGAGTTATACAGAGAGTTGTGTGTGAGAGAATGCTTGACTGTACAAGATAGAGTAAGCAGAGAACCATCCCAGTATATGCAGTGCCTGGGAATTGAATAGTGAGACTAAGGCAGGCAAATCCTGCATTTTACCAACGGAACTCTTATCCTAACCATTTGAAGAGGGCATAGTCGTACAAGACAATATGGTATGTTCTTTACAGTTTTATTACTTTTATTTTTTTACTTTTATTATTTTTTTTTGTCCTCAGGGTTATTGCTGGGACTCGGGGCCTGCACTATGAATGCACTGCTCCTGGGGGCTATTTTTTCCTTTTTGTTGCCCTTGCTGTTTATCATTGCTGCTATTATTATTGTTGTTGTTGTTGCTGTCATTCTTGTTGGATAGGACAGAGAGAAATTAAGAGAGGATGGGAAGACAGAGAAGGGGAGAGAAAGATAGACACCTGCAGAGCTGCTTCACTGCTTATGAAGTGACCTTTCTGCAGGTGGGGAGCCGGAGGCCCGAACCAGGATCCTTGAGCTGGTCCTTGTGCTTTGCGCCATGTAAGCTTAACCCGCTGCGCTACCACCCGCCTCTCTTAATTTTATTTTTTAATGAGAGAGATAAAGATACAGAGAGAAACTGGATCCCTGCTCAGTTTTGGCTATGGTGGTGCTGGGGATTGAACCTGGGACCTTGGAGTCTCAAACATGAAAGTCTTTTGCATGACCATTATGCTGTCTCCACAGCTCTAATATGGTACATTTTCTCTGGACTATGTTGATATTGAAATGCCTACATATTTTCTTAAGAAAATAGGATTGACTCAACAGATACTGTTTCAGAAACATTTCTTCCAAATTAGCTAAGCAACATCTTTATAACTTTGACTAAAATGTCTATTCTAGGGCCAGGGAGACAGCATAATGGGGGGGGGGGTTGGGCGGTAGTGCACCTGATAAGAACACATAGAAAGAACTAAGTGCAAGGACCCTCACAAGTATCCAGGTTTGAGCTCCTGGTTCCCCATTTGCAGTGGGGACTCTTCACAAGCAGTGAAGCAGGCCTGCAGATGGCTGTCTTTCTCTGTCTCTCTCTCCCCTTCCTCTCTCAATTTCTCTCCATCCTATCCAGTAAAATAACCCATAATAATATAACCATCATATGCGAAAAAATGGCAACCAGGAACAGCGGATTTGTAGTGCCGGCATCAAGCCTCAGCTAGAACCCTGGAGTCTGGGGTGGGGGGAGAGAGAGAGAGAGAGAGAGAGAGAGAGAGAGAGAGAAGAGAGAAGAGAGAAGAGAGAAGAATGGTTATGCAATCAACTTTCATGCCTTAGGCTCTGAATTCCCAGGTTAAATCCCCAGCACCACCATAAGCCAGGGCAGAGCAGGGCTCTGGTCTGTCTCTGTATCTTGCAAACCCAAGAGAGATGTTTAGGGCTAGAGATAGAGATAAGGGACCATCAGTGCACTGCTGATGTGTTGGACAGCCTTGAGGAAAGTTCTTAGGATTCTTATCATTGTGTCCTGTGTTATCTCTTTTTAAGCACGGACTGAACTGATGGCTTATATTATCAGAAGCAGTGAGTAATTTGTTTATTCTAAGAGTATGCTATAGGAGTATTACAGCTGCTGCCCTGAACTCTGTCAGCCCTCATGGTCTGCTTCACCTGGGAGCAAGTCCATTTCTATGGTGAGGCAGTTCTTTGGAAGAACCCAGCTCACCTGCCAAGACCAGACAAGTGAGCTTGGAAGAAGACACCTCTATTTCCTAGACTGAGCCCTCAGATTAAACCATCACTCTGCTGACAACTTGACTGCAATCCCATGGGAGATCTTGAGCCAGAGGAAATCAGCAAAGCCTCTCTCTGATTTATTATACCTAGAAACCATAAGATAATAAATGTTTGTGGTATTACTTTCTAAGTGCTAGGGTAATTTATTACTTAGCCACAGATTACAAGCACAGGTAGTTAAAACGAAAAGATCTGAACTCCTTCAAGAAAATGGTGCAGCGCTGTAAAATAGCCCAGTTGGATAGTATACTACTTTGCTATGTATGTGATCCAGGTTCAAGCCCGGCCACCACTGCAATGAAGGAACCTTTAATCTCTCTCTCTCTCTCTTTCTCTCTCTCTCTCTCTCTCTCTCTCTCTCTCTCTCTCCCACCCTCCTTCCCCTGCCCCTCTTCTCTCTGTATCTAAAAAAAAATGGTGCAACGAAATGGAAGTATAGTCCCAATATTTACTAGCTGGTAAGATAAAGGAAATGAGGCAATATGGCAGACAGAAGGATAATGAGAATAAAGTGAGGAAAATGGTCAACTTTGCATTATAAAGAATGCAGGGAGTGCCTGCTATCTATGAAAATGCACAGAGAAAAAACAGACTGTACCAAATGCTACAGTTAGCTCAAGTAATATAAGTTTTGATAGGTTCTATAGGTTTGGCATCGGGGTCTAGGGGGATTAGGGGGATCTTATGACCAATAGAACTGGAAGGAGAGGAACCAGATAGCAGTAGATTGGAGAATAAATGATACATGAGGAAGCAGGAACAGAGATAGCAGACAATGTCTTTACTTAGAGAGAGAGAGAGAGAGAGAGAGAGAGAGAGAGAGAGAGAGTTTTACCATATTTTGAGAATGACAGAGAAGAAAGAGGAGATTGGATGGTAAAGAAAGACTTAGCGGAAGATGACAACCTTTCATGAAGGAAGTACTTCTTGAACCACTCAGGCCAACATTAAGATCAACAGATGAGGGAGAGTGGAAATGTCAGTGTGGCTTGAATATGATGAGTGTGACAGAGGAAAGCCCCAGAGAAAAGTGTGGCGGGGGAGGGGGTTCAAATCACAGTTGAAAGCAGTTGGCTTAACAGACCATCATTCATTAGTTAACTCCAAACGGGTATAAATACCTATCTGGGGAGGAAGATGAAGCAATATGACAGATTACACTTGACCTTGATTTCACATCGAGGCAGGAAAGGGATGTATGTTAAAGCAGTGCTTCCCAAACTTTCCTAGTGAATATCCCCCCCCCCCCGGGGGGGGAGGTTTGTGTACATTTGTGGTAATGGTATGCCATGGTATGAAGTAGTAAAGAAAATACATTAGTTAAAAAATTTAAAGTCAGGGTTCGGTATATAGGTCACCCAGACAGTGCACCTGATTTTCCCATGCCCACAACCCAGGTTTGAGACCAGAACCTCAATGGCATGATAAAGCACCTATTAAGCACACATAGTACTAAGTGCAAGGACCCACACAAAGATCTGGGTTTGAGCCCCTGGCTTCCCACTTGTAGTGAGGATGCTTCACAAGCAGTCAAGCAGGTCAGCAGGTGTCTATCTTTCTCTCTCCCTCTTAACCTCCCCCTCCTGCCTCAATTCCTCTCTGTCCTATCCAATAAAATGGAAAAAAACAAAGTGCCAGGAGCCCAGGAGGATGTTTGGGCACTTTGGTGCTATGATGTTTTTCTCTATTACTAAGCCTCTAACTTTCTCCCTCTCTCTCTCTCTGTCTCCCTCTCTCTATATATATATAATGAAAAAGTCATTTTGGAGTGGTGAAGCCCTGGTAACATCAAAAACAATTTCAAAATAAAATTAAAAAATTAAGATTGATTATTCCCTATTTATTTTATATTTATACCATAGACTTATTTTTTTTTTGCCACCAATGTTATTGCTGGGGCTCTCACATCTGGGTGAATCCTCTGCTACTGGCAAACTATTGTGTGTTAATATTTTTTATTAGAGATTTAATAATGCTTTACAAGATTATAAGATTCTAGGGGAATAGTTTCATGCCGCATCTACCAGTAAAGTACTGTCTCCCTCAAGCCCCTAATGATGACCACCACAGTTCCCATAAAGTCTTAGAGTCAGTTTGGCTGCTGCTTGTTTTTTTTCAAATTCATGTGTCTAAATCCTCTGTATTCCCCGCGCGTGCGTGCGCGCGCGCACACACACACACACACACACACACACACACACACACACACAGGCACGCACACACGCACGCGCAGCACACCTCCAAGGTTATTGCTGGGGTTCAGCAATAAAACAAATAAAATAGCCTGAAAAACAAATCCACTAATCTCAGCAAACCTTTCCCCCTCCCCCTTTTCTTTTCTTTTCTTTTCTTTTCTCTTCTTTTCTTTTCTTTTCTTTTCTCTCTTCTCTTCTCTTCTTTTCTTTTCTTACTATTTTATTTGACAGGAAAGAGAGAGGAGTGGAAATAAAGAGGGAGAGAGAAAGAGAGATATCTTCAGATGTGCTTCACTGCTTATAAAACTTGCCCCCTGCAGGTGGGGAGTAGGGGCTCAAACCTAGGTCCTTGCACATAGTAATGTGTGCACTTAATCAAGCGTGCCACAGACCAGCCCTGTTTTTATACTTAAATGCAAAACACTGCTCTACCCCTTGTGATGTTCTCCTTTTGCAGGTGCTCATTCCCATCTGGTGGCCAGGGGTTTGAACCCAGCACCACTTACATGATAATGTGTGTACTTTACCTGGGTAGCTATGTTCATGCCCCCATAATCATGTTTGATAGAAGACGATTTGAACTTGCAATATTGAACTTTCCTTTAGAATTATTTAAAGTAAGCATACGTTTCTGGGAGCTGTGCTGTATTTATCCTGTACTGTTTCTCTTGGCATATTGTTCTGTGCCCGAAGGTTGTTTGCTTCAGACAGCTGGAGAGTCCCAGCATTCAGCCATGACGGCCCATAGGTGCATTAGCTCATTCAGATTCTGAGATGATTCAGTAAGTGCACTTACTACTTCTCCTTGCACATAAATGAGTAAAAGAAAATGTGCACGTGTTAAGGAGATGAGATGAGTAAGCAGAGAGGGGGCAAGCTCAAGCCAGAGACAACATTTTCAGATTTGGGTTGGTATTTTTAATGGAAGGGATCACATTCCTGAGGTCAGGCACGGCGTCAGGAAATCAGCACCAGAGTTTATGAGTAGGTTAGAGACAGGTGGAAGATGTTAAGAGGTACAATAGTATAAATGACGAGGACATATTTCATTTTTGAAGCCATGAACATTTCCTACAAAATGAGATTTACATATACCATTTAGCCTTTGTTCTGGGAAGGGAGGGGATACCCTATGCCTATTATTATCTTTCTTTCTTCCTTCCTTCCTTCCTTCCTTCCTTCCTTCCTTCCTTCCTTCCTTCCTTTCTCTCTCTCTCTCTCTCTCTCTCTTTCTTTCTTTCCTTCTTTCTTACTATCTTACTATCTTTATTTATTATATAGAGACAGCCAGAATTCAAGAGGTAATCGGGGGATAGAGAGGGAAAGAGACAAAGATACCTGCAACACTACTTCACCACTCTCAAAACTTTCGCCCTACAGGTGGGGACCGAGGGCTCCAACTTGGGTCATTATGCATTGTAGCATGTGTGCTCAACCCAGTGTGCCACCACCCCATGTCAATTATTATTATCATACTATTTTTTTTATAAACTAAGGATTGACATTGGTTAAATAAAGTCCACAATTTATTTTAATAATACAGCTATATTTGCATTCAAGAACAGCTATCAAAATATTGTTATGTGCCAACATGTATCTGTGACTATTTTTTCCTTATAACAGATCTGAGCAGTTGTGACAATGAGCTGATGCTTAATCAGATTAGAACTTGTTTACCCTGTGACTACTTGTACATTAAAAAAAAAACGTCAATTGTATTCTAGATAGAATTATGCCATGAGATAAAGAAAGCTTAAGAAATGATTTCTTGGGAGTCGGGCTGTAGCGCAGCGGGTTAAGTGCAGGTGGCGCAAAGCACAAGGACCAGCATGAGGATCCCGGTTCGAACCCCGGCTCCCCACCTGCAGGGGAGTCACTTCACAGGCGGTGAAGCAGGTCTGCAGGTGTCTATCTTTCTCTCCTCCTCTCTGTCTTCCCCTCCTCTCTCCATTTCTCTCTGTCCTATCCAACAATGACGACAACAACAATAATAACTACAACAATAAAAACAACAAGGGCAACAAAAGGGAATAAATAAATAAAATAAAATATTTTAAAAAAAGGAAATGATTTCTTGGGAGTTGGGCAGTAGTGCAGCGGGTTAGGCGCACGTGGAGCAAAGCTCAAGGACCGGCGTAAGGATCCCGGTTTGAGCCCCTGGCTCCCCCACCTGCAGGGGAGTCGCTTCACAGGTGGTGAAGCAGGTCTGCAGGTGTCTTTCTCCTCCTCTCTGTCTTCCCCCTCTCCCTCCATTTCTCTCTGTCCTATCTAACAAGGATGACATCAATAACAACAACAATAATAACTACAACAACAATAAAAACATCTAGGGCAACAAAAAGGAAAATAAATAAATATAAAAGAAAATATCAAAAAGAAATGATTTCTTCAAGTTTCTCCAGCTTCTTTTTGACAATAATTCTAAGCTTCCATATAGTCTACCCGAGTCTCCTCAAATCCAATGCAGAAAGGGCTCTCTGACATTTCAGAAAGGTCTCCACTTTCAGATCTGCCCCATGCTTGTTCTGGTGGTATAAGCACCCTAGAACTTGCTGTGCTTAAATACAGTTTGCATTGCAGTAGCTTTCCACATTCTTTATTTCACAGATGCCCTCTTGGGAACCAGCTGAGGGTGAACTGGAGACTCCTCCCACATTAATTTTTTTTAGGGCCCAAAAGATGATGGTTAAAATCCTGGGTTTACAAGCATGAGGTCCTGAGTTCTATCCCTGCACTGCATGTGCTTGAGTGATGCTCTGACCCTCTTTCTCTCCATCATAAACAAACAAATAAATCTTGAGAACGTGCGAACCAGTGTGCTTAGAGCTCCAGACTCATGCTCAGGTGCTTCATCATTTATTTGTTTATTTATTTATTCCTATTTTCTTGGCTAGAGACAGAAATCAAGAGGGAAAAGGGAAGGAGAGAGGGAGACCCCCCTGCAGCCCTCCTTCACCACTCATGAACCCCCCCAACAGGTGGGGACCAGGGGCTTGAACCAGGGTTCTGGCACATGGTAATGTGTGCTCGCCCAGGTGTACCACCAGCCAGTCCTCCCCCTAGATCTTTCCCTTTTTCTTTCAACCTCACCAAATACTGTGACCGGGACCAGTTGGTGCATTCATTTTTTAAAATACAGATTATTGGATCTGGGAAACAACTCAGGCAGGATTCATCCATGCATGAGGCCCTACATTTGAACCCTAGCACCACATGGGAGCAGCACATATGGCGCCAGGGAAAAGCTATGGATAGTGGAGTGGTGTGAGCCTCTCCTTTCTCTTCTCTTCCCCTCTCCTCTCCTTTCCTCCCCTCCCCTCCCCTCCCTTCCCTTCCCTCCCCTCCCCTCTCCTCTCCCCTTCCCTCTCTCCTCTCCTCTCCTCTCCTCTCCTCTCCTCTCCTATCCTCTCCTCTCCTCTCTTCTCCCTTCCCTTCTCTCCCCTCCCCTCCCCTCCCCTCCCCTCTCTCCTCACCTCTCTCTTCTCCTCTCTTCTCCCCTCCCCTCCCCTCCCCTTCCCTCCTCTCCTCTCCTCTCTTCTCCCCTCCCCTCCCCTCCCTCCCCTCCCCTCTCTCCTCTCCTCTCTTCTCCCCTCTCCTCCCCTCTCTCCTCACCTCTCTCCTCTCTTCTCTTCTCCCCTCCCCTCCCCTCTCTCCTCACCTCACCCCTCCCCTCCCCCCTCCCCTCCCCTCCCCTCCTCTCCTCTCCTCTCCTCTCCTCTCCTCTCCTCTCCTCTCCTCTCCTCTCCTCTCCTCTCCTCTCCTCTCCTCTCCTCTCCTCTCCTCTCCTCTCTATCCCTCTCCTCTCCTGCTGGAGCCCATGTACCCACCCAGAATCTTTATAAGTCATATGCGCTTCTCGGTTCAGTGTTTAGGATGGTGTTAACTCTAGACACATGGATGCTCAGTTGATACTGATGGCTTGGAACTCCCAGCTGTGGCTGGTTAGAAGAGCTTCTGAGATCCCGAAGGCTGAATTACGATGCTCAGTACATTTAGGGACATCAATGGTTCCTGTTATCTAGCATATTCTCAGGAAACATGTTACAATTTGAATTGGTCTCTGTTGTTACAGGGACCTAAGCTGAGAGTGGGCCCTGGAACTTCACAGCCGACAATCGAATTCTATCTAAAAGTATGAGACAAAACCAGATTATAGCTGACTTTTAAACATCATGGAGGGTCTCTTCAGTGCATCGTGGGCAAAAGGAATGCAGATAGTGTTCCAGTTTTTTTTTTTTTTAATCAAGTTTTTAAAAATAACAGAGGCTCAGACCTTCAATGCACGATGGGTTTAGCTGGCTTTGGGGCAGAACTGCCTCACCTGCAGCTCCCTTCATCCCACTGGGCCAGGTAAGAGACAAGAACGGTGTAATTTGCTGGATTGTGTGAACTCATAGGGCTCTTATTGGGAACTTAAAAAAAATGACATCAAGGTCAGGAAAATAGCTCACATTCACTTGGATAGAGGGGGTCTTTGCCATGTGCATGAGTCACACAGGGTTGAATCTGGCCTCCACCTATTGAAGCTCTGATGCTGTGGTCTCTCTCTCTCTCTCTCTCTCTCTCTCTCTCTCTCTCACACACACACACACACACACACACACACACACATTTTTCTCTACTTCTCTGCCAAAAAAAAAAAAAAGAAAGAAAAACAGAGAAAGAAAGAGAAGAGAAGAGAGGTTCGGTGCTGGTGCATTTGGTAAAGCACACACACCTGGGTTCAAGTGGAGGCAGGAAGCTTCAGAAACAGTGAAACAGTGCTGTAAGTCACTCTTTTTCCCTCCCTGTATCTCCTCCTCCCCTCTTACTTTCTCTCTGTCTCTATGCAAAATAAATAAGTAAACAATATATTAAAATATGTTTTTTTTTAAAAAAGAAACATTAATGTGGGAATTGTATGGAATTGTACCCCTCTTAGCCTATGGTCTTGTCAATATTTCCATTTGATAAATAAAAATAATTTTTAAAAGGATGAAAAATACATCACAGTGCTTTACAATCACATCGTATGTAAACTGTACCTACTCCCCAGACAAGTCCTGTCTTGTGCTAGATTTTGGTTTCTAGAAGTAGAGGAATGGCAAGCTGTCATTTTTGTAGGATGCTGCAGTGTGCATGTATTGCATGGACACACACACAGGAGAAGCTGTTCTTGTTCCTCATACATGATATATATGTATACATACGTGTGTATATATATATATATATATATATATACATGCTTGTATATCTAGTGCATGAAATTGTGATGCTGGGGTCTTTGTATCCATTAGCTACGTGTCAAGAGGGTGAAAAATATTGATCACAACTGCAGCTACCACAGATAAGAAGAGCAGCCTAAGTATGCACCAGAGATGCCTTCCCTGAGATGATCAGCAGAAAAGGCTCCTGAGGTCAAGCAGGTGGCCCAAATGTGAGACCTTTAAGAAAACGATAGGCAGAGTGGATTTTGAAGGGCCCTTTCCCTAACTGTTGGAAACCCTCTTCTCCCTTCCCGCATTGTGTTATTCTCCATTAAAAGTTCCGAAACAGCCTGTAGTGCTTGACCTTGGGGGAGAACTTGGTGCAGGTTACTCAGGTCTCTGTTTATTGAGCAGCTATTACATGCCTAGTGTTGTCCAGTGTGCCTTATATGCCTTCCAGTACACTCACATGGATTTCCATACAGCCTTCACACAGAGAGCTCTGCCCTGGGGAAGGCTGCTCCATGATGCAGACCCCTAGAGGTCTAGCACATGGTCCCAAATCACACTGACAGGGTGTGACAAAGGGGAGTTTCCACGGTGGTCAGCCTGACTGTAGACCCTCACTCCATGAGTGGAAACGCCATGGTGAAACTGGCAGGTAGTAGGTCCTTGTCTGATGGGGTTGGGGGCAGAAAGAGGCTTCTGGGATGCAAAGGCACACAAGTATTAGCCAAACTAAAAATACTGTCAGGAAGGAAAGATGGTAACAGGCTATGAATATGAATGTGGAACACATACGAAAGCCTAAAATTATATATTTCTTGAGATACTCTGCCATTGTATATGATCCACTGCCAAACCACTCTCTTTCCCACTCCATCACATGGATGATTGAGTCCTTTTCTCCTTTTCTTTTTTAAAAATATTTATTTATTTATTCCTTTTTGTTGCCCTTGTTGTTTTATTGTTGTGGTTATTATTGTTGTTGTTTTTGATGTCATCGTTGTTGGATAGGACAGAGAGAAATGGAGAGAGGAGGGGAAGACAGAGTGGGAGAGAAAAACACCTGCAGACCTGCTTCACTGCCTGTGAAGCGACTCCCCTGCAGGTGGGGAGCAGGGGCTCGAACCAGGATCCTTACGATGGTCCTTGTGCTTCGTGCCATGTGCCACTGCCTGGCTCTGTCTCTTTTTAGCTTTTTCCTGGGCAGATATTCCTGTTTGTCATGTCATCTTCTCAGAGGTCACATGCCCACCCTTGAGCTACAGGGACGCTTCTCCCTTTTCTTCCCTCCTGGTTCTGATGGATGCCTGTCAGGGTCTCTTCAGAGATCCCTGAATCCCTGCTCTCATTTCATTACTGCATTCTTTCTGGTAAGGTGGGCCTGGCCTCAGAATCTATTCCTAATCCTCACATTAGTGCTGATTCATCTTCTCTCCCCATTTCCTTCTCATGAGCAGCTCTTGGGTTGGGTGGGTTGGGAGTGTGTGTGTAGGGAGTGAGAATTGAGCAGTCTTCCCAAAGAAGAATAAATATGGTTTGTTTGTGTTTGTATTTGCTTCCACACTGAATTCTGATTGCATCCTGTGCCTTGACACCGCAATTATTATTAATTTCCCCAGTCTGCTCTTTGGTGCTTGCTGCCACAAAGATGAGATGATGGATAATGTTAGATGTGGTAATTGGATGCGTTTGGGGGAAGGGGGGAGGGAGACAGATGTTTTATTATGAGACTCTGAGGTTCTCTGGGGGCCTCCAGAGCAGAAGCCTAGAATGAAGAGGCATTTGGGGCAAGTTGGATGAACAGGGCGTTGCTTTTTCAGAGCCACTGCAAGACCCATCCTCCTTCTGTGTCTTTACTAACTGATGTTTCTTGGGGCGTATGTCTCTCAGGCAGTTGAGTCTTTTTTTTGCCTCCAGGGTTATTGCTGGGGCTCAGTACCTGCACTATGAATCCACTGCTCCTGGAGGCTATTTTTTCCCCCTTTTTGTTGCCCTTATTGTTTATTGTTCTTGTTGTTGTTATTATTGTTGTCATTGTTGTTGGATAGGACAGAGAGAATTTTAGAGAGTACGGGAAGACAGAGAGGGGGAGAGAAAGACACCTGCAGACCTGCTTCACCACTTGTGAAGCTTTTCCCCTGCAGATGGAGAGCCGGGGGCTCCAACTGGGATCCTTATGCCTGTCATTCCAATTTGCAATATGTGTGTTTAACCTGCTGCGCTAACACCGGGCCCCAGGCAGTTGGATTTTACACTATTGGGTGGTGTGAAATCAGCCAGAAAGTAGCAGTTGGGGACTCTAGTTTCTTCTGGACTGTGGAGGCCCCATTGGGTAACAGTGGGCCATAGCAGCCTGAGTGACTACACAAGGATGAGCTCTTTGTTGGTGGTGGGTAAAATCAGATCACTCTGCCTATGACATCTCTTAGTGTGTGTGGACTCTGGGAGCTTGGTGATTCCTGTTGAGTCCAATCCAAAGCTGAAGAGGCTGTTTCTAAAAAGTAGGAGGCTGGGAGTCGGGCGGTAGCACAGTGGGTTAAGCGCACATGGCACAAAGTACAAGGACCAGCTAAGGATCCCGGTTCGAGCCCTCGGCTCCCCACCTGTAGAGGAGTCACTTCACAGGCAGTGAAGATCTGAAGGTGTCTATCTTTCTCTCCCCCCCTCTGTCTTCCCCTCCTCTCTTAATTTCTCTCTGTCCTATCTTACAACAAGGATATGAATAACAACAATAATAACTACAACAACAATGAAAAACAATAAGGGCAACAAAAGGGAAAATAAATAAATATAAAAATAATAAAAGAAAAAGAAGTAGGAGGCTATTTCTAAGAATTATGCTCTGGAGTTACTCTGTATGGGCACCCCTTCATTCAGGCCTCCTTTGCCCCCTGTAAGTCCCAGGTATGTGTGTGGGGCTGGGGGTGGGGGGAGTGGGTGGCTTTCTCACTACATTGGTCTCTCCACACACTCTGTACTCACAATGTGTCCCCTTTGATGGGACCCATCTGTACAAGGTCTGCAGCTCACAGGCCTCTGTGAGGAGAAATGGCAGGAGGAAGTGTCAGGACCTTCCAGGTGTGAGTGGGGAAAGCCTGGCAAGTGAGATTCTGTCTTTCCTGTGATCAGGAAGACCTCAAAGAGACCCACGTCGAAGAAAACCAGTGGAGGTGGCCCTACATCCTGTTTCCCCTTGGCCATGTAGTTCTGTCTATTAGTTCTGTCTGTACAACCATATAGAGAAAAGGAACAACTTACACCAGTACTAATCCTACCCCAACCCCCATATGTTTTTTCTAACCCCACCAAATGTTTCTCCAATTCTTCTTCTCTTTCCTCTTCCCCTCCTCCTCTCCTCCTCCTTCCTGTTATTATTATTATTGTCATTATTAAATTGATTAATTTATTTGACATGAGGTTTATCACTTTATTGTAGCATAAACTACAGAATGGCTTTTTTTCTTTTTCTTTTTCTTTTTTTTTCTATCAATATTTATTTATTTAATTTCTTTATTGGAGAATTAATGTTTTATATTCAACAGATAGTAAATACAATAGTTTGTACATGCATAACATTTCCCAGTTTTCCATATAGCAATACAACTCCTTCTAAGTCCTCTATCATCCTTTTTGGACCTGTATTCTCCCTCCCACCGGCTCCAGAGGCTTTCACTTTGATGCAATACGCCAATTCCAGTTCAGGTTCTACTTGTGTTTTGTCTTCTGATCTTCTTTTTCAGCTTTGCCTGAGAGTGAGATCATACCATATTCATCCTTCTGTTTCTGACTTATTTCACTTTACATGAATTTTCCAAGGTCCATCCAAGATTGGCTGAAAATGGTGAAGTCACCATTTTTAATAGCTGAGTAGTATTCCATTGTGTATATATACCACAACTTGCTCAGCCACTCATCTGTTGTTGGACACCTCTGTTGCTTCCAGGTTTTGGCTATTACAAATTGTGCTGCCAAAAACATATGTGTACACAGATCTTTTTGGATGGGTGTGTTGGATTCCTTAGGATATATCCCAAGGAAAGGAATTGCAGGATCACAGGGTAGACCCATTTCTAGCCTTCTGAGAGTTCTCCAGACTGCTCTCCACAGAAGGTGGACCAATTGACATTCCTACCAGCAATGCAGGAGGGTTCCTTTGACCCCACAGCTTCTCCAGCATTTGTTGCTGCTACCTTTTCTGCTGTATGACATTCTCACAGGATTGAAGTGGTATCTCATTGTTGTCTTTATTTGCATTTCTCTGACAGTCAGAGACTTGAAGCATTTTTTTCATGTGTTTCTCGGCCTTTTGGATCTCTTCTGTGGTGAATAATCTGTCCATGGCCTCTCCTTATTTTTGGATGGGGTTATTTGTTTTCTTGTTGTTGAGCTTGGCAATCTTTTTATATATTTTGGTTATTGAACTCCTGTGTGATGTATGGCATGTAATGATCTTCTCCCAGTCTGTGAGGGGTCTCTTTGTTTGGTTGTTGGTTTCTTCTGCTGTGCAGAAGCTTTTACATTTGCTGTAGTCCCATAGGCTTATGCTTGCCCTAGTGTTCTTTGTAATTGGATTTGTTTCATTGAAGATGTCTTTAAAATTTATGTGGAAAAGAGTTCTGCCAATATTTTCCTCTAAGTATCTGATAGTTTCTAGTCTAACCTCCAAGTCCTTGATCCACTTGGAATTTACTTTTGTATTCATTCTTCTGTATTATGTTTCAACCCATCTTTTCCAACACCATTTGTTGAAGAGACTCTGTTTTCCCCATTTAATAGTCTGGGCACCTTTGCCAAAGACCATATTACCATATGTGTGGGGGCTTACTTCTGGGCTCCCAATTCTATTCCACTGGTCATTATGTCTACAGGATAGTTTTTTTTTTTTTTCCCTCCTGAGTCAGAGCAATATCAGTATTCCTAGGCTCGGTCTTCATTCAGGTAGACAGAGAAAGAGAAAGAGAGAGACCTCACAGAACTAGAGCTTCCTCTGCTGCTTTATGGGGCCTTACATGTGGTGCTGGGGTTTGCAAAGCAAGTTCCTTAGGCAGTGAGCCCCCAATGGTGCTTTTTATGAATGACAGCTTTTGCATTCCTATAACTGGGAGATTCCAGAATTTTAAGGAGCTCTGTGTCTGGCAAAGGGACAGAGATAACTATCTCTTAACTGTATTTGCTAAGTCACAGTTGTCCATGCTGTAGGTCAGTGGTAGCAGGGACACCCAAAGCAGACCTCACTGCTCAGCCTCTGCATCCAAAGCTGAAGTGTCCTCCAGCAGCCACCAGCAGACTTTGTTTTTATTTATTTACTGGAGAAAAATCAAGAGAAGAAGGGAGAAAGAAAGAGAGATACCTGCAGACCTGCTTCTTTCTTTGTGAAGTTTCCCTCTTACAGATGGGAACCAGAGGCTTGAACCTCAGCACTTGAGCATGGTAACATTTGCATTTTCCCAGGTGTGTCACCTCTCAGCTCCTTGATCTGCTTGTGATGCTAGTGACTCCAAAGACACATGGCAGGCTAATACATGCTGTGACTTTCTGTCTTTGCTGTCAGATTGTACTGAGGTGGCACCCAAGGCATGGCAGCCATAGTTATTTGAGCAAGTCTTGCTAGGTGCATCTCTCTCTCTCTCTCTCTTAAATTTTATTGAGGGGATTTAATGGTTTATAGTACAGTCTTCTACACATAGACACAACCTCCTATCTCCCTTTGATTGATGTATAGGAGACACAGCAATATTTCAGTGTCCCTTCTTCCTGTCCCTTTCCTTCTCCAGAGTCCTTTGCTTTGGTGCAATGTGCCACCTCAGTCCAGGTTCCACTTTATGTTTTCCCTTACTCTTATTTTTTTTTCTCAAGTTCCACCTATAAATGAGATCATTCCAGATTGATGTTTCTCTTTCTGGCTTGCCTTACTCAACAGGATGCTTTCAAATTCTTTAAGCCCCTACTTCTGCTTAGGAACCTTCTTTTATCCCCCCTCTAAGATCCCTCCAGGGAACAGCAGCAGGGACCACAGTATACATTCACAGAATGAGCAAGAACAGGAAGTCTTTGGCCAACAAAGGGTTGTTTCAGGTACTCTGAGAGAAGGAGCAGTGGAAAAGGCCTGGGGAACTCTGGGCTATAAATTGGTACCATCAGATTAGGTGCTAACATTTATTATTTTTTTTCTCATCAGCACAGACGCTGTCGTTGGTAATGGAGCTGCCATACAGTAACTCATGCATGAGATTAGCAGCAGAGGAAGGGCAGTCAAGGAGCTGCTGGGCTACAGAGTGGGCTAGAGAGGCCTGGGAAGAACCACTGCAACCCCAGAGGGGTCTAGGAGCCTGGGAGCCATATTTAGAACTGGTCAGCTGGGAAAGATGATTCCAATCTGACTTCCTTATTTTCCATTGGAGAGAAGAGGTCCAACTGGAGGAGAGACTTGCCTTAGGGGACACTGCAAAAGCTAAGAGTTTGGCTAAGGGTAAGGAGCAGTAAATGTTCCTTTGTAGGATGCCATTGTCTTTCTGCTCCACAGACTCCTGCACACAGAGGAGCTGACTACTGGGAGGAATGCTCACCAGGCAAATTCAGCCAGACAGAAGATAGTTTCAGTGCCCCCCAAGTCCTTGCCTTCTTTGTCTCTTCCTATCAGATCCCTCTGTTCTCCTAACTTTATCTCCTTCTCTGTCCCTGTGGGAATTTCCATCAATTGGTCCCTCAAATACAGTGTGTGTGTGTGTGTGTGTGTGTGTGTGTGTGTGTGTGTGTGTGTGTGTGTGTGTGTGGTGTGGTGTGGTGTGGTGTGGTGTGTATGTATGTGGTGTTTGTGTGTGGTGTGGTCTGTGTGTGTGTGTGGTATGGTGTGAGGTGTGTGTGTGTGTGTATGTGTGGTGTGTGTGTGTGTGGTGTGGTGTGAGTTGTGTGTGTGTATCAGTGGTGTGGTATGTGTGTGGTGTGGTGTGAGTTGTGTGTGTGTATCAGTGGTGTGGTGTAGTGTGTGTGTTATGGTGTGGTGTATGTACGTGGTGTGGTGTGTGTGTGTGTGGTGTGGTGGTGGTGGTGGTGGTGGTGGTATGTGTGTGTGTGTGTGTTCAAAAACAGTGGGATTCCCAAGTATTCTAGTCACTGTCCCCCAGTGTGCCACCACAGGGAGAGTTTATGAAGGTAACTCCTGCCTCTTTAATTTTTTTTTATTATCTTTACTTGTTTATTGTATAGATATAGCTAGAAATTGAGAGGAAGAGAAACAGAGAGACACATGCAACACTACTTCACCACTTGTGAAGCTTTCCCCTTGCAGGTGGGGATCTGGGGCTTGAACTGGGGTCCTTGCTCACTGTAATATATGAGCTCAACCAGGTATACCATCACCTGGCCCCAACCCAACTCCCACCTTTTCATCATGCTGAAACTCATTCCATTCCAGACACCTTCCCCCCCCCCCCTTTGGTCAATGTGGCACAGGATTGGCAATCTAGACTCTGACATGTCTATGTGTGCCACCTTGGTCACCTTATAAAGGAGCCTGCTTCAGGACTCCAGCTGAAGATTGTACCGTTCCTTCCCCCACCCTTCTTACCTGCAGATCTCAGGGTGAGCTGGTAAATTTGGTCTTTTAAAGCTGTCACCACTGACTTCGTCCTTCAAAAATCTTCTCAAAGATCAGGATCACATTGGGAACATTCTTCTAAATATCATCTTCTCCATCTCCTATTGGTCTTCAACTTTCTTCTCATTCACTTAGTTGATGCTAAAAAACAGGCTTTGTGAGGGAAGCGGATGGATAGAGATTCACAATTGGGGGTTGGAGAGTGATAGATTAGACCTGGAAGTGGTGTAGTGTTCCATTCTTTTCTTTTGTCTGGAACTCAATCTATCACCCTTGCCCACACTTACCACTAAGTCACTCCAATGTTCTGGCCATTCAATACAGGCCCCATCTCCACTGGACTAAGTCTTCCTCTGTCATCTTCCAACTAAGATTTTCTTTAGCCTCTAGAGAGCTTCCTTTGAATCCTAACCTAGTGGCTGGCTCACCATAGTGTCTTGTAATGTGCTGGCCCAGCCTTAGGACATACATATATTGTCAGTGAGCTCATCTGGATTCTTCACTGAACCATGACTTTCTTAAGATTTGGTCTTTTCCTTTGTGTACAGCTGAGGTTTTGTTTGTTTGGTATCTTTCTTAAAATAGAGATGATAGGTTAGCATCATATGGAGCTCTTTTCAATTACCTGTGCTTCAGCCCTGCCTCCAAATTTTTAAATTCAAATCTCTTCTTCACAACATAGATGGACCTTGAGAACATAGTGCTAAGTGAATTAATCAAAGAGAAAAAGATAAATACCATATCTCACATATACATAAAATCTCAAAGTCACAAACAAAAAGAGAGTTCATAGATAATAGATTTATTGGGGCCAGGTGTTGGCACATCTGGTTGAGCACACACACTACAGTGCACATGGACTGGGTTTAAGCCTCTGGTCCTCACCTGTGGGGCGGGGAGGGGGGGTGAAGTGGTGAAACAAGGCTGTAGGTATCTCTCTGTCTCTGTCCCTCTCTAACTCCCCTCCCCTGTGGATTTCTCTCTGTCAATAATGAATAAATAAAAATTTGAAGAAATAATAGATTGGTGATGATTACAGGCAGGAAGTGTGTAGAAGGGGGAATGGATGGACCAATTTGTCCTTTAGCTCCACTTCCTCAGAGCCCTGTTCCACTAGAGAAAGAGAGAGACAGGCTGGGGAATATGGATTGACCTGTCAATGCCCATGTTCAGCGGGGAAGCAATTATAGAAGCCAGACCTTCCACCTTCTGTACCCCATGGTGACTCTGGGTCCATACTCCCAGAGGGTTAAAGAATAGGAAAGCTATCAGGGGAGGGGAGGATATGTAGCTCTGGCATTGGGAATTGTACCCCTCTTATCCTATGTTTTTTTTTCAGTGTTTCCATTTTATAAATAAATAATTTTTTAAATCAGACTATTTATTTTATTTTATCTATTTTCGCTTTTGTTGCCCTTGTTATCTTTTTATTGTTGTTGTAGTTATTATTGATGTTGTCTTTGTTAGATAGGAGAGAGAGAAATGGAGAGAGGAGGGGAAATCAGAGAAAGTGAGAGAAAGATAGACACCTGCAGACCTGCTTCACTGCCTGTGGCGCGACTCCCCTGCAGGTGGGGAGCCGGGGGCTTGAATCTGCATCCTTACGCCAGTTCTTGTGCTTCGTGCCACATGCGCTTAACCTGCTGCACTACCGCCTAACTCCCAAATAAATATTTTTTTTAAAAAAGAAGGGGAATGGATTGAGGGGGACAAAAGGTACATATTTCTGGCTGTACAATACGTAAATCTTGGGGAGACAATAGACATTGCATCCTTAGTAGTAGTAGTGGAAACAACCCCAAGATGGAGAAGGCTATTGGACAGCCATGGAGCTAAGATGGAAGGCACCCAAGTCATGTAAAAGTTACCTGGGAGAGGAAGGCCTATTGCAAGCAGATTCAGATGCCTACTCAGCACCACTCAGCACTAACAGAGCCAAATTAGTAAATCACAAATAACCCAGCCTGCATGCATTTGAGTCAACGACTCATTAGGACAAGGAGAGAGAAGGGGCTAGAGAAAGAAAAACCCATGAAACTGAGAGTCTCCAGATATCTGTGTAGATGGTTTCCCCCAGTCTGTCAGCTCCTGGCTCTTCCAACATGCATTTTTATTTGCCTCTTAACCTCCCCCTTACCTCTGTATCTACCTAGTAAATCCCTGTCCCTACCACTGACAGAGTTTGCATCCTCAATTCTTTTCTGAGATGTAAACAGGATCTGAGTCGTATTTCCAGGTTTTGAGTCCCCTAGCAGCCCCATAGTGGCTACAATGAATAGTCCTGTGCTATATGTTAGGAAGGTGCTAAGAGAATCTATCTTTAAAGATCTCATCACAAGTACAGTTGTAATCCTGTATTTTGACTGTTCTGTATCTTAATCATTTTACGATATATGCAAACATTGATACATTGAGTTATAACCTGAAACTGAGGTAACGTTATGTCAGTGAGACCTCGGGGGGAAAAAAGAAAAAAAGAACAGATAAAATGAAATCTTGAGGAAATTATGTGTTTGTATTTGTGTGTATGTATCTTTGAGCATGGGCTCTTGATGTGTTTTTGAAAGCTCTTCTGTTCATTAAGGGTTGAAAATTCAGTTATATTTAGTGAGTAAGTGAATTCTTCTTAGTACAGTTAAGAATAAAAAGTAGTTCAAGGCAAGGAATGGGAATGATGGAAGGGGAGGTGGGGTAAGTTTCCTTCTAGGTTCTAAAAACTTCCTTTCCTTATTTTTTGCTCATTTTCACATGGGCTCCATATACAAATATTGATCTGTACTGTTCATTTAAAACAATCATTCAGATTTGTTCTTGACATTGTAAATTAAACAGACTAAAGTTCCTTTTATTTATAGAATCAAGGGTAAATGTATTAATGTAGGGATAGAAAACTAAATAATCAGTTGACATCTAATTATAAGCACTTATTCAATATACACTCTATGCCTGATTCCAAATGGGGTTGTGGGAAACATACCATAGAAAGATATGGATTTTCAGTCTGGGTAGAGAAAGCAAGCAGATCCACAAGACAGTTTTATAGAGGAGTGTTTTTTCTAGATATTTTTAAGGAGAGCCTTACTTGGTACAGATAATTAGAGGAGAAGACAGCATACCATCAGGTGCTAATTATGCAGTGCAGAAAATAATGTAAAAGGAGCTAGAGGAGGGAGAAATCACTGTAGGCTGAGGGTTCAGACATGGCTTTGCAGAGGAGGGAGGCTGGGAGGAAGGTCCCGTGCAGGGCAGGGCTTGACTGGGCAGAGAGTGGCCCTGTCGGGTCAGAGGGCTGGCATGTGTGTGGAATTAGAAATAGGCATTTGCATCTGGACACTTTAAAAAAAATTATAAAAAGGAAACAATGACAAAAGTCATAGGATAAGAGGCGTATAATTCCACACAATTCCCACTACAAGAAGTCCATATCCTATCCCCTTCCCTGATAGCTTTCCTATTCTTTTTTTTTTAATTATTTATTTAAGAAAGGAGACATTAACAAAACCATAGGATAGGAGGGGTACAACTCCACACAATTCCCACCACCCAATCTCCATATCCCATCCCCTCCCCTAATAGCTTTCCCATTCTCTATCCCTCTGGGAGTATGGACCCAGGGTCATTGTGGGTTGCAGAAGGTGTAAGGTCTGGCTTCTGTAATTGCTTCCCCGCTGAACATGGGCTTGACTGGTCAATCCATACTCCCAGTCTGCATCTCTCTTTCCCTAGTAAGGTGGGTCTCTGGGGAAGTGAAGCTCCAGGACACATTTGTGGGAAGTCCAGGGAAGTCTGGTTGGCATCCTGCTGGCCTCTGGGACCTAGTGGCTGAAAAGAGAGTTAACATACAAAGCCAAACAAATTGTTGAACAATTATGGACCTAAAGGCTGGAATACTGCAGATGAAGTGTTAGGGGTACTCACTGCAAACTCTTGTGTACTTCTGCTTTCAGGTATATATTTTGCCCTAGTTTATGGATACGTGTGAACATAAGCTATATCTCAGGGGACCTGGTCTATATCTAGGTTTTGGGACTTTGTTAGGAAGTGAACCACCTGGAATGGAATTAGAGAATGCTGTGAATGGAAAGGTCTCACCAGAGTAATGAAGCTGAAGGGTTGTTATTCCACACCTGAAGTCTCTGGACACAGTCTGAAGTGAAGCATGCTGGGGTGGCACTCATTGCGTTGATTAGGTTGGGACTGGTGGGGTGCAATATTATTTGATATGAATTGAGAGAAGCATGCAGGAAAGTGGCCCCCACCCTAAGTTTCCAGGACTGGGGGAAATATAGGCTCTATAGTGGAAATGTGAGGTTTCTGCTGTCTTAGGGTTCAAGAAGACAATGGATAGTTATTGTTATCACATTATTTGGTAATTGGGTTAACTTTAAAAAGTCCCTTTGTTGCGGTTTGCTGTATAACACCCAGTATCTTGTATATAGCTGTGTCACCGGTTGCTTCTGTTCTACCTGGTCTATCTAGACTTTTGAGAGAGTCAACATATCAAAGACTCAGCCTATGTATTAAAAAGACTCAGTCTGTGTTTTAAAAAGTTGGAGACATACAATCAATCTTCCCCCTCTCATATTAATTAAATAGTGATTTACATGACTACACTTTAATAGGAGTGTTCATAAACACCATTCCAACCACCAAAAGACTGTGTCCCATTCCACCTACCCACCCCCACACCCCCGCCACCCCGGGGAATCTGAATGTCCACCCTCCCCCTCACCACAGGGTTTTTACTTTGGTGCCCTACTCTCGATTTAGTCAGATCCTGCTTTTAGTTTCCCCTTCTGATCTTCTTTCTCAACTTCTGTTGATGAGTGGGATCATCCCATACTCATCTTTATCCTCCTGACTTAGCTCACTTAACATAATTCCTTCTAGCTCTGTCCAAGATGGGTCAGAGAAGGTGGGTTCATTGTTCCTATTAGCTGCATAGTATTCCATTGTGTATATAGACCACAGCTTTCTCAGCCACTCATTTGTTGTTGGGCACCTGGGTTGCTTCCAGGTTTTAGCTATTATGAATTGTGCTGCTATGAACATAGGAGTACACATATCTTTTTGATTGGGCATTATGGGATCCTTGGGGTATATCCCCAGGAGAGGAATTACTGGATCATATAGAAGGTCCATGTCTAGCCTTGTGGGAGTTCTCCAGACTGCTCTCCAGAGAGGCTAGACCAATTTATATTCCCACCAGCAGTTCAGAAGGGCACCTCTGTCCCCACAGCCTCTTCAGCATTTGTTGCTGCTGTAGCTTTCCCATTCTTTATCCCTCTGGGAGTGTGGATCCAGGGTCATTATGGGGTGCAGAAGGTGGAAGGTCTGGCTTCTGTAATTGCTTCCCTGCTGAACATGGGCATTGACAGGTAGATCCATACTCCCAGCCTGTCTTTCTTTTTCTCTAGTGGGGCAGGGCTCTGGGGAAGCAGGGCTTCAGGACACATTGGTGGGGCAGTCTGTCCAGGGAAGTCTGGTTGGCATCATCTTAGCATCTGGAACCCTTAACATATAAAGCCAAACAAATTGTTGACTAATCATGAACCTAAAGGCTGGAATAGTTCAGATGATGAGTTGGGGGGGGGGGTGTCTCCATTTTATAGATAGCTAGTAGGCCTATTTTAGTCATGTTTCAAGACACTTTTTAAAGAGACATGTCTGGCTGAATCATAAGGATGCTGGGGCAAGAAAAAGGAAATCTCTGAGCCACCTGGGAGTGCAGAGAAAATCCTGGCAAGTTCTGAGGGACAAGCAGAAGAGGTGAGATTGAGGGGACGCAGAGGTGTGTGTCTGGGGACTTTGGTTGCACGTGTGAAAAAAACTGGTTCTGGCAGTAGTGGGCTTGAAAGAGGGCCTGAGAGGTCGTGTCTGCACAGAGGCCTGTATGAGGCCATTCGGGTTGTCTTAACAAGTTTCTTGTAGACCCCCTCCCCCCACCCCACTGTGGGTGTAGGAAGAGGGGTCTACTGCCACAGTGGTTAGATCCCCAGCATCTCCAGCATGGCCTAGCAGCCATCACACAGACCACTTCTCCTAATCTGGGCTTTGACTTCAGGCGTCTTAACAGCCCCTCATGGTCCAGCCAGAGGTGATCTCGGAAGTCTAGATTTGGACTTGGAGTAGAGCCTTAAATGGGAGGGATGAAGAGGGGGTGATATCCTGGGCCTAATGCAGTTTTATCACCCTGAAAGTTTCCTGGATGTTTGGAGTTTTCTGAACTTAATGGGCTGAGAAATGGAAACTCATTCTGTTGGCAGCCGCCTGGATGCAGGGCCTACTGCTTCCTGCTCGGGTGCTCAGATGCCTGCCCACCTGCAGACCCTGCTGCCTCTGATCTTCCATGGCCTGGAAGCCCTTCACCCAACATACAACTGTTGCTCACTTCTCAGCCCACTGACCATCTCAGGTGGGGAGACCCCTCACTTGGAAGGCATCCCTCTGTAAGGTTGCAGATGTTGGATCATAATGCTGTATATTCGGACCCTATAATAGAAACTGATGTTACTTCAGGTAAAAACACTTACAGAAGGACTTCCCTGAGCCTAGAACCTCCACAGTAGGCTACTGATTTCTAGTCCTGTGCTGGATCTTTTTTTAAAGAAAAATAATTGCCACCAGGGTTATTAGTGCCAGTTTTATGAATCCTCTGCTCCCAGGGGGCATATTTTTCTTTCTATTTTTTTTTTTATTTGATAGGACAGAGAGCAATTGAGAGAAAAGGGTGTAGATAAATAGGAAAAGAGAAAGTTAAGACACTGGAAGACCTGCTTCATCTCTCTTGAAGTGTCCCCACTGCATGTGAAGAGCAGGAGCTCAAACCCAGGTCCTAGAGCATGGTAATATGCGTGCTTAACTGGGTATGCCACCATTGGTCCCTTGTGTACTGGATCTTAGCAGGATGACTGGCCTAGGAGATGGCTCAATGGGTAGCACACAGGACTAGCATGCCTGAGACTCTAGGTTTGATTCCAGACACCAACCTTACCAGAGCTGAGAAGTGCTCAGTGTCTCTCTAACAGTCTCTCTCTTTTGCAGAAAACTGAATAAGGGGATAGAGATACAGCTCACTGGGGTGGCTATGTGCCTTGCCATGAACTTGACCCAAGTTCAAACACAGGCACCACACAGGAGTAGCACTATACCAAGGAAACTTTGGTACTGTTCTCTCTCTCTCTCTCTCACACACACACACACACACACACTACTACTACTATGTTGTTTTTTCTAAGTAATAATTAGTTGATAAGAAGCTACTGAACAGGTGACCTGTATGCTCATGTTTGCAGAAAGGGGTGAGAAGTACTTTTACTTGCCATCTTGTAAAAAGCAGTGATGACGTGGAAATACCTGCTATTTGGTGGGTATCACAGAAGTGGTGTCATTAGCAAAGAGAAACTTAGTTTCAAATCTTTAGCCAAGGACAGAAATCCATCACCAGCCCTAACCTCCCAAAATTCATGTCAGGAGAAATTCCCCTTCCTGTTGAGGAGGAAAAACAGAACTCGTCTGGGAAATAGGAAAGCAGAAGAGGGCCAGCAGAAATGCTTTCTGTGGAGACCCAGCTTCTACTATCTCCCCCTACATCTGCTTTGAAAATAAGGAGCTATCTTGTGATTGTGACGAGTAATGGAAATACCTTTCATTTTGCAGAAGGCATGAGGGCCAGTAACTGATTGGTACTCAAGACCTCACTATGAATCAGCAAAGTTATTGCATGAAATATAGAAAGTATGTTTCTTCGGGGGTGGAGAAGCAGAGAGAGAGAAAGAAAGCAGGGGAGAGGTTAGCATAAGGGAAAGAGTTTTTTATTCCAAAGAAAAAGAAAGGAGATTATCTAGGAACTAGCAAAGGCCTTCCAGAAGACCCTGAGTGTTGGTGCATTGCTGTATGGTGTATTGGAAAAGAGTAAGTGTGATACAGTGAAATTTCTGGAACCATCCGTTCCACCCCGGTTACATGGCTGCCAGTTCTTAGCAACATCGCCCCGCCAGATATTCGTCGGGATGCGGCATCATCTAAGTTCATTTCCCACGTCTACGCTCGACCGGACCTGCCAATATACGCGGATATCTTCGCCCACCCTGTCCAACGCTTGATGTCTCGTCACCCAATCTGGTCCCCTACGCCTACACTGAACTTCTGTGTTCCAGACTCTTGGAAACAGAGTTGGCAGTCAGCTGAGGTAAAGAACAAACACCTCATCGCAGACCCCTGCAAGTGTCAACCCGGCTTTGACCTAGCACGTTATGATTGGGCCCTCCTCAATCGCTATCGAACAGGCCATGGCCGGTGCGCCGCTATGTTCCATCACTGGGGAGCCAGAGATGACCCGAACTTCCCCTGCGGCTCCAGACAGACTATGACCCACATAGTCAACGACTGCCACCTCTCCAGATTCAAAGGAGGTCTCGAAACTTTACATCAGGCTCAACCTGACGCTGTTGACTGGCTACGGAAGAAGGGCAAACGCTAGAAGAAGAAGAAGTGAAATGTAGTCATTATTTGCCATCTCTAAATGTCTGCCCACTATTTACTTGGAATATCCACCTGAAAGGGAAAGCATGATTACTTTTATAAATTCCCTGATTAAAAACAGAGAAATTGAGAAGGTCTCGGGTAGAGAGAAGGAGAGAAAAAAAAGAGAGGTACCTGCCGCACTGATTCACTGCTCATGAAGCGTCCCACCTGCAGGTGGGGACTGGGGGCTTGATTGGGTTTTTGTGCAATGATAGCATGTGTGCTGTCCTGGGTGAGCCATCACTTAGCCCCTGAGTGCAATTACTCTATGGGGTGCTATCCACATTGGATGTGGGTCCCTGGGTACCATGTGCTTGCTATCCAGGCTGGCAGGAGTGTGCAGGTATATGTCTTCCTTCACGGGGTGGGCATGGGAGAGGAGGGTGTAAGGTTCAGTGCGGTTCTTGATAGGACAGTGATCAAACCTATAAGTTCTACTTGCAGTAGCAGGTTGGGAAGTGCACCGTACCTGATCTTTCTCTTCTTCTCCTCCTCCTCCTCCTCCTCCTCCTCCTCCTCCTCCTCCTCCTCCTCCCAGATTCTGGAATGTTCTTTGGTGGCGCCTTTTCTCCTTTCTACCCAGAGTCTCTTCTCCATCATACATTGCTCATACCCAAAGCACATTTTTGGTTTTCCATTTGATTTTTAATGAACGGACACTCCACACCACACCAATAAGAAGATTCTTCTGTTCTCTTAACAGCTCAAACTTTCTTTTCTTCTCCCATTCCTGAGCTTCCGGTATCATGTACAATGATGGCAGGTGGCTCCTGTCACATCATTCTTCTCTTTGGGCCCAGGCTGCAGCTCTGGACACATCACTGTATCTTTTTTCATATCTGGGTCTGAGGCAGGTATTTGGAGGCGGGGTGGGGAGGAGAGCCAGGTAGCTTATATCTGAGGAAGCACACGGTTTACAGGTGCTATAAATTTTTTTGGAAGCCATCTCTGTGAGCAGTGTGCATGCATAGAGTGGTGGAGAGGAGGGAGCGAGAGACTGAGAAATTGATGACATCTGCAGCGAGCCTCCCACAGCCTGATTTGGTAATGAGCTAGGGCTCCTAAGAAGAAAAATCACCAATACAGGTCCTGCATTTGGCATAGTTTAAATAATTTTAAATGCAGCTGTCAGCCTTAACTCTGAAATGTGCCTCTAGTAAAACATAAACACAGAGAAGAGAAGGTGGAAGGGGTATGTGTGTGTGTGTGGGGGGGGAGTTGGTGGGTTAGGGGCAGGATCAAGGGAAGGGGAGACATCACCATCTTTAATATATTTAATCAGCCTGTCTTCTCTGATCAGGAAACAGTGGTATAGATAGATACCCTCAAAGACTATAACTCTTCCCCCCCCCCATTTTTTTTTTGTGAGTTGTTTTCAGTGCTAGCAGGATAGCTCTATTTCACAGGCTCAGCAAGATTGTTGAACTTACTCTGCTCGGCAGCTGCTGGGCCAGCAAGGCATCAGATGTGGGCAATGGGTAGCTCAGCAATGAACCTGAAATCTGCAAGGGAAATAAGTGGCAGCTGCAGCCAGTTCTTGGATAAATAAGTCTCAGTTCCAGAATGATGGAGCCAAGGAGATGCAGCAGTGAGAAGGAATTTTAACAGCTATGAGACCACCCCCTAAACTCTCTCTCTCTCTCTCTCTCTCTCTTTCTCTCTCTCTCTTCTTGCGTTATCAAAAAAGTCTGCACAACTTCCAGTGGACCTGTTCTCATTTGTTTTAGAAATTTCTACCATCGTTTTCTTTTTATTTTACTTTTTGTAATTATTTATTTGTTCATTTATTTTTTATTACTGATTATACCATGATTGACAAGATTGTGGGGTAAGAGGAGTACATACCATACAGTTCCCACCACCAGAGTTGTATAGCTCCTCCCCGCCATTGGAAGCTTCCCTATTCTTTATCCCTTTGGGATTCTGAACCAAAGATCTTTCTGGGATGCAGAGTGTGGAAGATCTGGCTTCTGTAATTGCTTCTCTGCTGAACATGGGCATTGGTAGGTTGATCCATACTCTCAGCCTGTTTCTATCTTTCCCTAGTGGGTCAGAGCTCTTGAGAGGTGGGGTTCTAGGACAATTTAAAAAAATTATCTTTACTTATTTATTGGATAGAGACAGCCAGAAATCAAGATAGAGGGAAAGATGGAGAGGGAGAGAAAGAGAGAGAGATACCTGCAGACCTGCTTCACCACTTGTGAAACTTTCCCCCTGCAAATGGGGACCAGGGGCTTGAACCCAGGGCCTTACTCATTGTAACATGTGTACTCAACAGGTTGTGCCATCACCGGATCCTTCCATCATCACTTTGAAAGTTGGACTTCTTTTTTTTTTTAACATTTTTTATAAGTGATTCACTAGTGGTTTACAGGATTATAAGATCACAGTGGGGGGATTGTTTCAAGCTTCAGACCTTTAGATTTAAACTTAAACCTGGGGGTCGGGCGGTAGCACAGCAGGTTAAGCACACATGGCGCAAAGTGCAAGGACTGGCGTAAGGATCCCGGTTGGAGCCCCTGGCTCCCCACCTACAGGGTAGTTGCTTCACAGGCAGTGAAGCAGGTCTGCAGGTGTCTATCTATCTCTCCCCCTCTCTGTCTTCCCCTCCTCTCTCAATTTCTTTCTGTCCAATCCAACAACAATAATAGCCACAACAAGGCTGCAACAACAAGGGCAACAAAAGGGGGAAAAATGGCCTCCAGGAGCTCATATCGTCACACATGATGGAAGTACAACATTATACAACATGGTTCCTGTCATACCTGAAAATTATAGCCTTCATTTTGGGGGGGTGCAGAGATGCATATAGCGTATTACAAATTAATGATTCAACGGGTATTAAATGAAAATCCTCTTTGTGCCAGGAACTATTCTAGATGTTGTGAATATAGTGGTGAAAGTGACAACATGGTGGCCAAGGTAGCTTCCCAGATAAGGGAACATTTGAGTATGGACCTGAAGAAAGTGTGGAATCTATGGGTAATGCAGGAGGAAACATACACATACCAACATGTGTGCAATAGCCCTGTGGTGAGGACAAGCTGTGAGACCAGTGACCCAAAGAAAAAGAAGGGACAGAGAGAATATCCCAAGATCTGTTAAGCTTAGGTTTATCAACTCTGTATGTGTGTGTGGGTGGGGGCCAGTTCCCAGGGTCACCTAGGTGACTCATGGGTACTTCACTATGAATGAGATGATGGGAAGCCAATGGGAGCTGTGAAGAGAGAAAGTAGACAGGGTCTTGCTGGAAGATTATGAAGTGGAAAACTTTCGCACTATCAGAGGTCAAACAGAGTTTCCAGAACTGAATGTGGGTTTTGAAAGCACAGAGGCAAAGTTGGCTCCAAATCTCTTTTCAGAAGATAGAATAAAAAAATGATCAGATGAATTAACCATCACGAAGGAAATTAAGGGAGCAGGTTTTTCCATTCTGAGAATGGAAAGCTTTTATATTCAGTATGTTAAGTTTACAATGCCAGTTAGAAGCACAGGGAAGGTGTTAAGTAAGTATCTCTATGTCAGTCTGGAGGTGAGGGAAGGATCGGGACTAGAGTGTTTGAAATCATTTGGGTATAGGATGCTTTTATTGAGATTAGATTACCTAGGAGGATGGGTGTGCCTGGAAAACGAGTTTTTTTTTTCTTTTCACTTTTTTTTTAAAAAAAATTTTTTATTTAAGAAAGGATTAATGAAAAAAAACATAAGGTAGGAGGGGTACAACTCCACACAATTCCCACCACCCAATCTCCATAACCCACCCCCTCCCATGATAGCTTTCCCATTCTCTAGCCCTCTGGGAGCATGGACCCAGGGTCATTGAGGGTTGCAGAAGGTAGAAGGTCTAGCTTCTGTAATTGCTTCCCCGCTGAACATGGGCGTTGACTGGTCAGTCCATACTCCCAGTCTGCCTCTCTCTTTCCCTAGTAAGGTGTGTCTCTGGGGAAGCTGAGCTCCAGGACACATTGGTGGGGTCTTCAATCCAGGAAAGCCTGGCCAGCATCCTGGTGGCATCTGGAACCTAGTGATTGAAAAGAGAGTTAACATACGAAGCCAAACAATTTGTTGAGCAATCATGGATCCCAAGCTTGGAATAGTGGAGAGGAAGTGTTAGGGAGGTACTCACTGCAAACTCTAATGTACTTCTGCTTTCAGGTATATATTTTGCAGTAGTTTATGGATGAACATAAGCTCTCTCTCACAGAAACTGGTGTATATCTAGGTTATGGGACTTTGTTAGAAAGTGAACTACCTGAGATGAAATTAGAGTGTACTATAAAAGGAAAGGTCTCACCCGAGTAATGAAGCTGAAGGGTTGTCATTACACACGTGAAGTCTCTGGACACAGTCTGAGGTGAAGCATGTTGAGGTGGCAATCGTTGCGTTGGTTAGGTTGTGATCGGCAGATGCAATATTATTTGGTTTGGATTGGGAGATGCATATGGGAAAGTGGGCCCTATCCAAGGATGCAGAGAAAGCCTTTGACAAAATCCAACACCCGTTCATGCTCAAAACTCTACAAAAAAGGGAATAGATGGGAAATTCCTCAAGATAGTGGAGTCTATATATAGCAAACCTACAGCCAACATCATACTCAATGGACAGAAGCTGAAAGCATTCCCCCTCAGATCGGGGACTAGACAGGGCTGTCCACTGTCACCGTTACTCTTCAACATAGTATTGGAAGTTCTTGCCATAGCAATCAGGCAAGAGAAAGAAATCAAAGGAATACAGATTGGAAGGGAAGAAGTCAAGCTCTCACTATTTGCAGATGATATGATAGTATACATAGAAAGACCTAAAGAATCCAGTAGAAAATTACTGGAAGTTATTAGACAATATAGCAAGGTATCAGGCTACAAAATCAATGTACAAAAATCAGTGGCATTTCTTTATGCAAACACTAAATCTGAAGAAGAAGACATCCAGAAATCACTCCCATTTACTTTTTCAGCAAAATCTATCAAATACCTAGGAATAAAGTTGACCAAAGAAGTGAAAGACTTGTATGCTGAAAACTATGAGTCGCTACTCAAGGAAACTGATACCAAGAAATGGAAAGATATCCCATGCTCATGGATTGGAAGAATAAATATCATCAAAATGAATATTCTCCCCAGAGCCATATACAAATTTAATGCAATACCCATCAAAGTTCCACCAAGCTTCTTTAAGAGAATAGAACAAACACTACAATCATTTATCTGGAACCTGAAAACACCTAGAATTGCCAAAACCATCTTAAGGAAAAGAAACAGAAATGGAGGCATCACACTCCCAGACCTTAAACTATATTATAAAGCCATCATCATCAAAACAGCATGGTACTGGAACAAAAATAGGAAAACGAGTTTTGAGTATTGGAGTTCTGGCCCCACGCATTCAGCTGGAGAGAGAGCTTTCTGCAAGAAAGTGCACAACCGCAGTAACACCTGCCAGCAATGGGAGTGAGCCAGCAACAGGGATGATACCCTTGAGTTTGACTGTGTTGAGGTAATTCCTGGACCTGACAGAAGCTCTCCTGCTGGAATGGTAAAGGGTGCACCTATGGGTACTTTGAGGGAAGCTCCTCCCCCTCCAGGGCTCAAGGGGTCACAGAGAAGAAAGCGTAAATCTAGTGATTTTTGATCACCAAAATCCCAGCCATCCTTCCAGACACATCACAAAGGCAGTCTTCTCCTTGAACCAGCTCACACCTATCTTCCATCTCATCCTCTCCCATCACAATGCAGGTGGTGCTCTTTCATCCTTAAGCACACTGGAGAATTGTTGTGACACTTTACCTATGACTATCTACCCTTATAGTTTATTTTTCTTATCTGAATTGTCAGAAAATTAAGGATACTGTCCTTATTTTTGTCACCAGGGTTATTGTTGGGTCTTGGTGGCTGCAAGATTCCACCATTCCTGGCAGACTTTTTTTTTTTTTTTTTGGTTAGGCGGGTGAGAGAAAGAGAGACTTACACTTCTATCTTTCCACCAGCACTCTACAATCAATAGTTTATAACTCCAATGAAATTTGAGAAGTGTTGACAGCCTTATATCACATCTCTCCACAACTGTCAAAATGGGAATTCTATCAAACACTAGAATGAGACAAAATGTCTCAAACTTGTATTTTGTCCAATTTGCCTGTAATGGCCATTAGAACACATATTTCTGGGCCACACCCAAGTTCCTATGTCGGTGCATTTGGGGTCACTCAGGAATCTGCATTTCTATGGGTCTTCTAATGGACATTGAGGCTTCCAGCTCAAAATAATGAAAATAATAATAATAGGGAGTCGGGCTGTGGCACAGTGGGTTAAGCATAGGTGGTGCAAAGCACAAGGACTGGCGTAAGGATCCCAGTTCAAGTCCCTGGCTCCCCACCTGCAGGGGAGTCGCTGCACAGGCGGTGAAGCAGGTCTGCAGGTGTCTGTCTTTCTCTCCCCCTCTCTGTCTGCCCCTCCTCTCTCCATTTCTCTCTGTCCTATCCAACAACATCAATAACCACAACAATGTTAAACAAGGGCAACAAAAAAGGGAAAATAAATAAATATTAAAATAATAATAATAATAAATCAATTATTTGAGAAGCATTGTCCTGAAGTTGAGATGTGATTTTTTTTCAGGCATGTTCTTTACTTGGTATCTGTAGGGAAGCTGGCTCAGGTTCTTCTGTGCATGAATACATCTGGTCTGGCTGCATGTAACAACACTTGGAGCAGGGGGCAGTCATTTGCACAGTCAGCAATGAAGCCAAGTAGCTATCATTCTAGAACTACTGGGCCTAAGACCACAAACTTATTGTATTCACCTGCAAAAGTGTCAAACAAGCAGGTTTGGAGCACCTGTCTCTTCTTCTCCACAGTTTTTTCACCCAGGATCTGAAAGCCCTTGATCCTTAGCATATCATGGAATACCTAAATTGTATATTTTTTCATTCTGCTTTATTTTATTATTATTATTATTATTTTAAAATGTTTATTCCCTTTTGTTGCCCTTGTTGTTTTACTGTTGTTGTTATTGATGTCATTGTTGTTGGATAGGACAGAGAGAAATCGAGATAGGAGGGGAAGACAGAGGGGGGAGAGAAAGAGAGACACCTGCAGACCTGCTTCACTGCTTGTGAAGCGACTCCCCTGCAGGTGTGGAGCCGGGGGCTCAAACCGGGCTCCTTATGCTGGTCCTTGTGCTTTGCACCTCTTGTGCTTAACCTGCTGCACTACTGCCCAAATCCATTATATATATATATATATATATATATATATATATATATATATATATATATATATTTAATTTATATCGGATGAAGCTGGAGAGAAACTGAAGTGAAAGAGGGAGAGAGAGAAATAAAAACAGCTGCAGCACTGCTTCAATTCTCATGACCTTCACCCCTGAAGGTGGGGAGTAGGGCCTTGGACCTGAGTCTCTGCACATGCTTACATGTGCACCCAACCAAGTGCACTACTACATGGCCCTCTGAATTCTGTATTTATAGGGCTGTTGGGTATAAGTAACAAGCCATGCTTACTCTGAGCATTTCACATTTTCGCTGTTACACATGCCTGCTTGTAAGAAAGAATACAAGTAGGGGAAGGATGATTATATTAGCTTAGAAAGAAAAACAGCATTCACTGGGAGCCAACATGAGTTTACTGTGCAAAAGTCTTAGCAACACAGCTTCAGTTCTTTTTGATGACAAGTTACTTGAGAAATGTAGTAGCTATCACATTTTAACCCCAGAATGGCATTTCACAGGATCCTCACAAAGTCCCAGGGTGGTGGGTGGATGGGGACACAACTGAATGACGGTTCCCATAGTCTTTTGAGTAATGGGTAGGTGTCAACCTTCTAGAAGGCTTTCGTCCTGCTGGACATTTTTATCAGCAGAAGATGAAGACACAGCAGGCATTTCCGTTTTCAGATCCCGTTTCCACCAACTCAAAGCTGGCATGGCTCGTTGGTAGTCAGCATGACAGAGCTGGGCTTCAGAGGATCTTGACAGGCTCAGGAACTGGGCCAGGGCTGAAGGAAAAAAAAATAAATGGAATGCTTATCACTAAGCTGTAAAATCAGTAGCAGAAATTCACAGAATGTTTAGGAATTTGAGTTGCTAGAAAGCATAGCATGTCATTAGTGCTATGTAACTCCCCCCCGAAGTTGATATATGGGACTGCATTAATACACTGACAGTGCCCAGACCAAACTACATTTGCAGCATTATGAGCAGTTAGGGATTCACAGGCAAACACAATCACGTCTGAGTGGCCTCAGTGATGAATAGACCGGGGAATGTGTCTTAGGGTTCTTCTGATGAGGAACAGAAGGAACCCAGGGAAATCTGGTTTTCAGCCTGCAGAAGGAAAGACTGAAAGAAGGCATGGTGATGCAAATATTTTGGAGTGTCTTGCGTGAATCCCACTTGCTTGGACTGACCATACATGCCAGGTCAGTTGCAGAAGCAATAGGGTTACAGATTCTGGGCTTAATATAAAGATACACTTTGGGGGTTGGGAACTAGTGCACCTGGTTGAAAGCACTGGCTAACATGCACAAAAACCTGGGTTTGAGACCTCCCTCCCCACCTGCATGGAGGAAACATCATGAATGGTGAAACAAGTCTGCAGGTGTCTATCTTCCTCTCCCTCTCTATCTCCCATAATCCTCTCTATCAAATAAAATTGGAAAAAAGGCATACTTTCTAGGGAAATGATAATGGTGATGATGATTACAATACTCAACTTTTTATTAGCTATGAAAGCATGCCTTACCCCACACTTAATGCAAAGTTCAACTGGACTATTAGGATAGAGAGTTTAATATCATGGGGTCGGGTGGTGGTGTACCTGGTTGATATACATGTTACGATGCACAAGGACCCAGGTTCAAGCCCTCACTCCCTGCCTGCAGGAGGAAGCGTTGCAAGTAGTTGAAGCAGTGCTCAAAGTGTTTCTCGGTCTTTCTCTCTCTCTTATCTCTCAATTTCTGAAGGTCTCTACCCAATAAATAATTGCAAATAATTAAAAAATTAAACAGAGTTTAATATCATTGGGAGAATGCAACTGTTGGCTGAGCTATGATATTGTAGAGGAGATTCAGCTGTACAGTAGGAGGTTGAATGGGATGATCTTGTATTCTAGAGCTACTGCAATTGTTCTTGGTGATGTTTGTACACAGAGGAAACTGTCAGTAGGAGATGTTTTCATATGAGAATGAACCTAGGGTCTAGCACATACAGGATAGCACTGAGCTGCCTCTCCAGCAGAATTGTTTAGTCTGTATTTTTCAAAGGAGAGAAAGGGAATAAGAGGAGGAAGATGTCAAAGCATCATTCTTTCACTCTCAGAGTTCCCACGGTGCTGTCCATGGTGGTTACATGTGGAGCCAATGATCAAACTCAATGCTAAGGTGTGTTCTTCACTGAGCTAACTTACTGAGCTAACTCCTGGACCCGAGTCTTTTCAATATCCTCCAGATAGTTTATATTGTTTCCTCTGGATATTTTCACCTCAGAGTGAAGTTGGTGAATATAAAGCTCTTGACTGCTTCCCTTGCCACGCATCTGAGTGAATGAGTCTTTGTGAGTCAGAATTGTGTCTACAGCTGATAGCTGTTTGAATGTTTCCAGACAATCCATGCATGACCTAGGTTTGCTGGCACATTATGTTTAACCAAGAAGAGAGGCAAACAGGTGCTGCTTGCATGTGCTTTTCTGGATCCTGACTTCCCTCTTGTTGTAAACTTGTTACTGTTTTGGTCGAGGGACTTTTTGCTGGGAATACTGTGAGAACCAGGTTGAGCGTGAGGTGAGGCTTTTCCCATTGAAAAATGGGGAACTAAGGAAACGAATCTTCCTGTGAGAATCCCTCTTGTGAGGTTGAGCTTGGAAGAGGCATGGACTTAGTTTTTTGCTTCCCTGTCAGCCCCTCCCTGTCTCCAGAAACCCTGCATTCCTTAAAACATTAAGCTAGTGCCCCCCCCCCACCCTGCCGCACACTTCATCCTGCATTCCTTGATGCAATGGCGTGCCCTTTTATTATCTACATATCAATATTCTGCTTTGTCTAACAAATAACTTAAGGTCTCCTCCCGATTTCTCTGCAGGGTATTAGTAATCCTACCCCTTAAACCTCTAGCAACAGTTACTAAGGAAGTCCCTACCTTTCCCAGCCCCCTTTTACCTTACTCCTCCCCTTTCCTAACCATGTATGGTATTGTCAGGCCACTTCCGTTTCCCACTGGGGGCTTCCATTTTTTGGCTTCGAGGAGCTTGTGTCACCCAGACCGGGAGGATGACACCAACCTTTGCAGTTTGTGCCACGTGGCTTAACCCAGTGTGCTGCCACCGGACTCTGGGGTGCTCAGATGAATAAAGATTTGAACCACCTCACTACCACGAGCTTGGTTCCTGGGTCATCTCTCTCTGGCATCGCTAGCTCGACTGTCGTGAAAGTTTGGGGGCGCCAGTAGGCCGGACTAGCTTCGCAGTGGTAGACGGAGACAGAGACTTGGGGACACACGGCTGGGCAGAGAAGCTGCAGTTTAATCTTTATTCACGAGCAGACAAATCACCACACCATGTGCTTCTCCATCTTCCTCCCTCTGTGGCTGCTGCTGGAACTCTGGAATTCCATAGGGGTTCTGGGGGCGGGGACAAAGAGAGGCGCGAAAGTAGCAGGGCTAAACCACAATCTCCCAGAGGTGGGGGGAAGGAGACCAAACCAATACCAATACTCGACAACTTTTTTTTTCTATTTCAGTGATTTTCATTCACCCTGGATCAAGAGGGACACACCTGTCAGATCCAGATCTTGTCACCCTTCCCATCGGTGACTGCAGTGTCCTCAAGCCCTGCAGGCAGGGCCAATCCCTCCATAGAACTAGCCATACACTGAAGCGCATGCGTGTGACCTGAGCCCAGATGATATCAGAGGTTACTTTGAATGACCAAGAGCTGCTTTTCTGCTCATGAGACAACAGCTTGAGTAAGAGCAGACTTCTCCTACAGCCAAGATTCACCTACAGGGCTTCCTCCACCTCTCCAAGTACAGTAGAGAAGTTACTAAGTGGAACTTTAGAGAAATGATTCCAGGCCCAGGCTTATTTTGAGATGTGCATTGTCATCTCTGCTTGTCTAAAAAAAAAAAAGTTTATAAAAAGATGACACCTTGGGAGCTGGGAGGTGGCAACCTGGTTAAGTGTACGTAGTACTAAGCCCAAGGCTCTGTGCTATGATACAGTCCCCGCTGGAGGACTGTACCTGGAGGGGGACGCTTTACAAGTGGTGAAGCAGGCCTGCAGGTGTCTATCTTTCTGTCTCCTCTCTCAATTTCTCTCTATCGTATCCAATAAAAATGGGGAAAAAAATGGCTGCCAGGAGCAGTGGATTTGTAGTGCTGGCACCAAGCCTCAACAATATCCCTGGAGGCAAAAAAAAAAAAAAAAAAAGATGACATCTGAGTTTCTTTTTCAATGTCATACTGTCTTCTCTTGCCACCTTCTTCATCCCTCAGATGTGTGCCTCTGAGCACTCACCTTCCCCTCAACACATGGTATCACTCACACTGATGTCACCCTACAGGATAATATTAGGTGCCCACACCAGACCTTGGCACAGGACATATCACCAGGAGGTCATCAGCCAGCCATAGCAGAGTAGCACCAAGGAGATCTGACCCCTGCTTCCGTCCTCCAGTGTGCAAACCCAAGGACAAAGACTTAGCCTCAGTCTTCCTAGGTGAAAGACATGCCTTGCTGATGGCAGTAGAGATAGATGAATGTTATCCAGGCACATTTCAAGTCTTGAGTTTATGGATACAGATACTAATATGTATCCTTATTAATCCGGTTTTTCTCACTGACATCAGTGGTGTAATAGTCAGCACCTGATAAACAGCCTAACACAGAGGAATGCAGGTGATCAGTCATCTTTCTTTAAACCAGACCCTTAGGAATATTTTCCTTTCTGCTCCTTGCATTATTTCTAAAACTGCTTCTACTGAAATCACACTGAGAGCAGCCATGCTTCATTTCTCTCTCTCTCTTCCTCACCTCTCCCCTCTCCCTCCCCTCCCCCTCTATTCCCCATCCCCTTCCCCCTCTCCCTCCCCTCCCCCTCCCTTCCCCCCTCCCCTTCCCCCTCTCCCTCCCCTCCTCCTCCCCCTCCTCTCTTTTTTTCCCTCCTTGTCACCAGGATTATCCCTGGGGCTCAGTGACTACATGATGGCTTCTCTGCTCCTGGTGGCTATTTTTTTTCCTTTCCTTTCCTTTCCTTTCCTTTCCTTTCCTTCCCTTCCCTTCCCTCCCCTCCCCTCCCCTCCCCTCCCTTCCCCCCTCCTCTCCTCTCCTCTCCATTCCTTTCCCTTTCTTTATTTGATAAATGGAGAGAATTAAGAAAAATTGAGGGGGAATGGGAACACAGAGAAGGAGAGAGAGAAAGAGATACCTGCAGTACTTGCTTCACTCGTGAAACCTCCCCCCTACAAGTGGGGAGTGGAGGCTTGAACCTATGTCCTTGTGCATGGTATCAGGCACATCACTGGCCAGCCCCCTCTAATCCCTCTTTCCCTCCCTCCCTTCCTTTCTCTTTCACTCTCTCTTTATTTCTTTTGCATTCTTTCTCTTTTTCCTCAAAGCCAGGGTATTCTGCTTGTACTATGGACAACTTCAGGGCACTTTTTCATGCATTCAGATATATGTAGAGGGAGAGACACAACAGCATCAGAGCTTCCCCTAGTGCTATAGTAACTCCCATGTGGTACCAGGCCCTCTAACCTTGGGTCTCTTTTGTGGCTAGTATGAGTTTTCTCTCTAGCCCCAGCATCCTGTATCTCCTTCAGGCCAGGCTTCCAGGAGAGCCAGGTCCAGGAGAGGGGAGATGATGGAGCCTGGAGACCACTGAGTGTCAGCTTCTGACTTACAGAGATAGATTTATTATTGGATTTCTGAAGAGTGAGTGAGTGAAAAAAATGCTGTGGCGATAAAGCAGCTTAGGCCATAACTAAAGTCACAGCTCTTGTCTTTCAAATGTTATTTATGTGGTGTCTGGCTTTCTAGGCAGTTTCTCCACTGCCCACTGTAAGGCAAAGTGTTTCCTTTGTCTTTTGATGAGAGAAAACAGAGGGTGTGAACAGAGCCCAGGCCAAGGGGCCAGGGAAGATGGATTCCTTTTTTTAAAAGCATGTTTTAATTATTTTTATTTATTGAATGCATACAGTCAAGAGGGAAGGGGGAGATTTAGAGGGATAGTGTCAGATACCTGCAACCCTGTTATAGCACTTGCAAAACTTTTCCCCTGCAGGTGAGGACCGGGGGCTTGTACCTGCGTCCTTACACATTGTAATATGTGCACTCAACCAGGGGCACCACCACCCGGCCCCAAGAAGATGGACTCTTTTCCAGGAAACTTGGCCCCTGGGTTCTTCCCTAAAGTGCTGAGGGGAATGAAACCCTTGGTGATTCCACACTGTCTGGAGCCCTCCAGAAAGTGGAGAATTTCAGGTGCTCCACAGTCCCAGAAACTTTAGGATCCCACAGAATCCTGTCAAGAGGGATTCCATCTTTTGCCAAAGTCTGTAGTAACCAACCAACAGGGAGGCAGAGGGAAGCAAACAGGGCAAAGGAAACCACATCATAAATTCATTACTAAACCTACTGTTCTCAACAGCCATCTCCAACCTGAGCACTCTGTCTCCTCAACTACCAATTAACAGAGGAACTCCCACGGGTTCTGCCTTGGCTGCTATGTCTGATAGGCTGCTCTCCATTTCCACCCTCATTTTCCTTCTTGCCACCTCCCCCACTTCTGATTTGGCAAGCATCCTATAGACTCAGTCACTGTGACACCCCGAAGAGACACACAAATCAGGCATGCCTTGTGATGGAAACCTGGGAACCAGCTGTGCCCTCCAAGGGGCCTGGATGTCCTTCTACCAGCTTGGAAGCGCGTTCTGTTGAAGACTTTGGCAGAATTTCATCTATCACTGTCCAACCAGGGCTGTAAAGGGTCAAGGGTAACCACAAGTAATGCTTACAAAGTTTGTGGAGTAATTGGCTTGCTTGTCTGAAAACTCCCAAGCCACTGAGCACTTCATACCAGGTTGATAGCACTTTGGAATAAGGGATCCAATTCTTACCTTTTAATTTTTTTTTCCATTAGAGTTATTTCTGGGGCTCCATGCCTACATAGTTCCAGCCCTCCTGGTGGTCATCTTATTATTATTATATTTTTTGGTGGTTAGATTTTTTTGTTATACTGTGAGAGATAGAGCTAGAGAGAGGGAGAGAGAGAGAGAAAGAGAATGAGAGATACCTGGAACAGTGCTTCATTGCTTGTGAAGCTTTCCCCCTGCAGGTGGGGACTCAGGCTTGAATGTGGGTCATTGAGCACCATAACATGTGTGCTCAACCTGATGTCCCATTGTACTGCCCCTTCACCAGTATTTCCACAATCTTTATGCCAACATGAGTTTGGCATAAATCTGGTGGCAAGGGGTCTCATACACACAGAACTTAAGGTCTAGTCACTTCTCAGTTATCCCTGCAGGTAGATAGACCCTCCCTCAAAATGGATTAACTGTGGAATGACTTATATTTGGGTTTACAGTACATTTGCCAGTTAACATCAAGTAGCATCAGTGTCCTGTTTGGCTGGTAGATAGGTGTGCTTGATTCCAGCTGGAGAGGGAGACCAACCTACTCAGGGAAGATCTACAAAACAGAAGACCCAACTTGCAATGAGCTGTTAATTATCAGCTCTCCAGATCTCTGCCCCCCCCCCACACACACACACATACCTTGTCCCCATAGCTTGTTCTATCTTTGCATCCCAGAAGGGAAAAGGGATCTAGAAACTGGATCAGACTCCAGTCTGAGAACAACCCATCACTCAAGCAATAAGATACCCACAGCAACAGGAAGCAGTGACAGACCAGGAAAGATCTGTAACTATGATTTTACCCATGTAGTCAGCTCCCTCCATCTTGTCCTCTCCACCGTTAATGCTGTTACCAAGTGTGGGGCTTACTATCCCCAGGTCCTGAGGCCTGCCTCCTGAAGACCTGTATGCTAATCAGAGATTTCACGGATGCTGTGACATGCAGAGCACCAACTCTGATTGAAAGTCAATAAAGTATTGAATTCCACAGCAAACCCTGTCTCTTGCCCTCTTAGAATTCCAGTCCAGGCAATCATTAGTACAGACAGAGAGACTAGATGCTTCCATCTGAATCCAGCCAAACCACTCACAAAGTGAGAAGGTGCGGGTCTGGTCTGGAGGAATTGCACCAAGGCTTGTGGGGAGGGACTTCGACTGTTCTTGGAACCAGAAAGCCCTCCTCTGCCTTCTGGAACCCCAATGGTTCTGATGGTTGCTGATATTCCACAGATGGTGAGGTCTACCAGGAGGTCTGGCACTTTTAGTTCCCCTTTGGGGTAGGGGCTCTGACCCTGCAGGGGTTTCAAACAGAGCAGGAGGCTTGCAGAGCAAGAGCTGTACGTTTGCACAGAGCCGTCGGTCTCTAGCACATTTGGCAGGAGAGCAGATGCATGATGCAATCCCCTCCCCCATCCCATAGTACTGAGATTCCGGATGCTCAGAGCCAGCCCAGAGAGCCAAGGTTTATGCCCATGAAAAGGAGCCCCAGGAGAAAGCAAAGGCAAGATGGAGAAGGAAATATAATAACTTGGGGATGTTTTACAAGCTGAAGACACAGTCATGATTCAGTGGGTCTTCTCAAGGATAGGCCCGTGGGCTAACTTTAGTGGCCATGGCAATGTTATTATATAAAGTGGTTTGATGATCTTCATTTTATAGCTAAGAACACTTACCTATGGAGATTGTGAGAGTCTGCCCTTAGGCATCTAACAATAATACAATGCAGGGACCTGACGAAATAGCTCACTTGGATAGTGTGCTGCTTTGCCATGTGCATGACCCAGGTTTGAGCCGTAGTTTCTTGACTCTCTAGCTCTCTCTTTCTAAAATAATTAAAATAGGGCCTGGGTGGTGGTGCACCTGGCTGAACACACACATTACAGTGCACAAGGACCCAGGTTTAAGGACCCGGGTTCAAACCCCCACCACAGGGGGAAAGCTTCATGCTCTGTCACCCTTCCCCCTTTCAATTTCTGGCTGTCTCTATCCAACACATAAAGATAATAACAATTTTAAAAATAAATTAATTAAAATAGATTAACAAATATAAATGGACATCACTGATAGCATAGGCTTAAGAAATTGTGAAGATTTGGAAAAGTGAAACTGAGTTCCTCAGCTGGATCCTTGGAAGCCAACCCTTCCCTGAGGTAGTCGTGCTGTGTGAGCCTTTCCTCAGCTTTCTCCTGAACTGAGAGCCATGCCAGTTTTTCTTCTTCCCTCTCCCTGGGATGTTGTGTGGTACAACTATTTAATGCTTCTAATGTGTTTTCAACGGGACAAGTGCCACTTAGATTCACAGCCCTCTTAGTTCTGATCTCTACACATCCTCTCCCTTCCAATGAGATCAGGTGGTGGAGTGTGTCCTGGCTCCAAATCACTGCAGTTGCTCATAGACCAATGGAATCAGATGTAAAACTAGTACACCCAGAAAAGACACTGCCCTTTTTCTTTCTTTCTTTCTTTCTTTCTTTCTTTCTTTCTTTCTTTCTTTCTTTCTTTCTTCCTCTCTCTCTCTCTCTTTCTTTCTTTCAAGCAAAATAACAAATCAATGGTTTCTTTTCTCCTTCTAAATTATTTTCTTAGAGGTGGAGATTTGCAGGCTTATTCTTTCCTTTATGCTAGTCTCTCACAACCTCTCAAACCAGGAAATGAAATTGTCAGCCATGTCAACTCATTGAACACACACACACACACACACACACACACACACACACACACACACACACACACACTATACCAAGCTTTGCACAGATAGACCACACATACACTATTGCATCCACATAAAACACACAGGGTATATACACAAACAGACAGTACTACATTATACACTGTCAGACCCCACAGATACTGTTACAAAGAAAGAACGCACCCACGCAGGCATGCAGGCACCACCCAATCCTTGGGTTTTTGGTCTGCAGGGATTTTAATGAAATGCTTTAGCCAATTGCTAATGATGAATGATAGAAATTTGAAAACATCTATTCATTGGTAATAAAGTAAAGGCTAGGGAAGGCAGAGGATAAAGAACACAAGGAAGACTGTGGCAAAAGTGGTAGAGACAGAGGAACATGAGGGAAAGAATAGGAGAGGTCCACGGGGGGACTCATTCGGTGTTCAAATAGATATATGCTCGGAGTCTTCTTTTCTCCGGGAGACTGAAACTTTTCTCTAGTTTCCATGACAAGTCCATAAAGATCCAGCTGTGCACTGGATGTCATCACCTAGCCACACTGCCTCTGACATCAGTTGTTGTTGCTATTATTGTCGTATTGTTATTACTACCAATGCACTGCTCAGTTTATGGTGGTGAAGAGGATTGAACCTGGGACCTCTGGTGCCTGAAGCATGTCGATATTTTGCTTAACCATTGTGCTGCCCCCCACCACCTTCTAACATCAGGTTTTATACAACTGCACTCCAGTACTCTACTGCAGAACCAGTTTATAACTGAACACTGTGACAAACCCCCACCCTACCCCCAGATATTTTGGAAAAAACTCTTTAAAGAGGCTACCTACTCCCATTCCAGTCTGTCTGCCTTTTGCAACCTACTTATTGAATTCCTTTAGTCTGCTTCAAACTGCAAGTTGTACCCCATTAGCAGTTGTTAAATATTTTAGTTATTTCCACCTCTGATTTTTGAAAAAGGGAATAAAATGAATCTATCAGATTGCATGGCATCTAGGAGAATACTGGTTGAACAATTTCTTTCAGGTGGTGTGTTCTCTCCCTGTGAGTTTGCATGGAGTGCTGCGAAGGGAAATGAGTCTGTTTATGGAGCATAGCCCCAAAAGGCACAGACTTCATGGTCTCCTTGTGCAGGGAGTCCTTTTAAAGAGGTTTTCTGATCCCAGACTTCCTGATACTTATAACCTTTGCATCTATGTTTGCAAAATATACATTTTGCTTGATATTTATCTACAAGGTACATTCTTCTGAATCATATACCATGAGGCCTGTATTTCAGGTTCTGTTCGGTTATCACAAAAACCTGACCTAAGACAAAGTCTGGATATTTCAGAGACCTCTGCCCACAGGCAGTAGAGGGTTGTATTGCAACAGCATTCACCCATAACTCTGATGTCTGGTGCTATCCTAAGGGTTAGAACATTGTGCATGGGATAACTGGAATAAACTCAATATCCTATGGCATCAAAAGCATGTATCTGGTATAAGGACATTTGGATAATGACAACTTTAAGCACTGTTACCCTGATGCTTTCTCCCTTAGAAATGTATTCTGATCTTTGACTATGGGACGTATAACCACCTGTTATTTGTACCTTAATAAATACTCTTGTAAACTTGGGATGAATGAGACACACACTTGACACTGTTCTAGCTAGAGATGTCATATGTGTGTTTCCACCTGACATCCTCCCCCCTTCTTTCCTTCTTTCCTTCTTCTTCTCCTACTTCTCCTTCTGCTCTTCCTCCTCCTCCTCCTCCTCCTTCTCCTCCTCCTCCTTCTCCTCCCCCTCCTCCTCCTCCTCCTCCTCCTCCTCCTCCTCCTCCTTCTTCTTCTCTGTTTTTATTAAGAATTTCTATGGATCTTTGGTCCATACTCCCAGAGGGACAAAGAATAGGGTAATTTCCAATGGAAGGAGAAGGTAGAGGGTAGGAAGTCTGGTGGTAGGAATTGTATGGAATTGTACCCCTCTTGTACCACAATCTTATCAATCATTATTAAATCACTAGTAAAAAATTATTTTAAAGAGTTTATAATTTATTGAAATTTTTTATTTTGACTTCAAAATTAAAGTAATTTTACTTATTTTTTTATTGATTTAATAATGATTGACAAGTCCATTGGACAAGAGAGGTACAATTCCCACCATGAGAGTTCCACGTACCATCAAGTTGGTGTCATCTGCAAGTTGGTGGCTGAAAGCCTTAAGATATAAAGCAGAGCAAATAGTTGAATAATCAGGAACCTAAAGGTAAGAATATAGCAGATGAGATTTCAGATCTCCATTTTGGAGAAAGTTAGGAAGTCTATTTTAGGTATATTCCAAGGGCTCCATGACTTTACTAATTTTTGCCTGGGCCTGACAGCTAATATGTAGGTGGGCTAAAGGTTTTGTCTAGAGAGATGGTGTCAGAGTTGGGAACCGGACTAGAAAAACTGGATCAGGGAAGAGAGTACCTCCCAAATATGGGGAAAGTATATAAATATTGTTAATTATAAACCCCACTGATCTGATCTGGTGCCCATATTTACCACAGGAGTCTGTGTAACCTCTGCATCTCTGTAGGTCTGAGCTTGCATTCCATGGTCATAGCTAGGAACATTCTAGGCTGCACTCAATTTAGGCCCAGTCTTCCTTGAGCGGCAGATTTTGTTGACCCAGCCTTCCTTAGGAGACTAGAGCAATTTCTATCATTGTTCTACATCGAGGGCAAGGTTATAGAAGTTCTCAAGCAGGTCTATGATGCACCTGACCTCCTCTGATCAACTGTATGGCAACTGGCTATGGTTACTCTCCACCCTGGGAGGTGTCTAATCTCAGGGCCCAGGTAACTGGCTAAGGTTCTCCACCTGTACATTCCTCATAGAGTCCATCTTCAAGCCTCTCCACAGACCTAACAGTATATAGAAGTTCAGAAAGGGCTGGTCAAATAGCTCATTTGGATAATGCTGTGTTTTGCCAGGTGCACAGCCCAGCTTCAAAGCCCAGCATTGGTGCTGTGATCCTCTCTCTCTCTCCCTCTCCCTCTCTCCCTCTCCCTCTCTCTCTCTCTCTCTCCCTCTCTCTCTCTCTCCCACCCTGCCACCCTACCACCCTGCCACTCTGCCTTCTCTGTCTCTATCTAAAGAAAAGAAGGAAGTGATGGTGCATTCAGTTGAGCCTCGTGTTAAATGCACAAGGATCAAGGTTCAATTCCCTGCTCCCCAGCTGCAAGCAGTAAAGCAGTGTTGCAGGTGTCGCTCTTTCTCTCTCCTTTTCTATCACTCCCTTTTCTCTTGATTTCTCTCTACCCCTAATAAGTAATAAAAATATAGTAAAGATTTTTTATAAAGAAAAATTTTCTTTTGTAAAGATTTATTTACTTATTATGTTGGATAAAGACAGAGAGAAAAGAGGGACAAAGGAGATGGCGACAGCGAGGGATGGAGACTGCAAGTGAGACACCAGCACTGCTTCACTGCTCCTGAAGTTTCCTGCCTACCCCCACCTCCCTCCACAGATGGAGACCAGGGATCTGAACCTGGGTCCTTGCACACTGTAATGCCACCACTTAATCCCTAAAATAATAATATGAGAGATAAAAAAGAGATAGTACAGGAAGGGCCAGGTGGTGGCACACCTGATTGAGTACACATGTTACAATGCATGAGGACCCGAGTTTGAGCCCCTGGCCTTCACTTGCTGGGAGGAAGTTTTGCGAGTGGTGAAACAGTGTTGTAGGTGTCTCTCTGTCTCTCTCCCTCTCTATTTCCCCCTTCCCTCTCAATTTATGGCTGTTTCTTATTTTATTTTGTTTTCCTTTTGTTGTTCTTGTTGTTTCATTGTTGTAGTTCTTGTCGTTGTCGTTGTTGGATAGGACAGAAAGAAATGGAGAGAAGAGGGGAAGACAGAGAGGGGGAGAGAAAGATAGACACCTGCAGACCTGCTTCACCACCTGTGAAGGGACTCCCCTGTAGGTGTGTAACCGGGGGCTCGAACTGGGATCCTTATACCGGTCCTTGCGCTTTGTGCCACGTGTGCTTAACCCGCTGCGTTACCACCCGACTCCCAATTTCTGGCTATTTCTATCCAATAAATAAGTAAATAAAAGATAAAAACTAAAAAAAAATTAGATAGATAGTACAAGAGAAATATTCTTGACTGATTCCCCATACTTCTTCTATCCCACACAGCAAGTACATGGAACCCCAGCTGCTCAGCTGATGCTGCAGAGCCTATCTCCCCTCACCCCCACAATTGGCCACCTCACCCCTTTTGCTGGTCTGCTCAGTCACTTCTGATTGACTGGCTGACTCAGGCAACCAAATGAGAGGCAACAGCCCATATATAGATGCCTGGGTTGTGTAATGGCTTGATTGACATCTCTGGGATCTGACTCTGCATTCAGCCCCTCTTGCAGATACTGTGCATGGCTGAGGAATTCAAACATTGCTCGATGCCTAATGAATGCAGCATGTGCCGTGTATTAGCACATGCCAGCTGCATCTCTGGGAACCAGGAAGCAGCCACAGGCTCTAAATTATTTATCAGTTCCCTTACCTCCACCTCCCTGCCCCAAAAGAGAGCTCCTTGGCTTATGCATTTATTTATTTCATGGGCCGATATGCAGAGTAAATTGCTGTGGGTTTTTATGATTTTTTTTTTCCAATGGAGTTCCGTTCCCCTGATTCAACAGCAGGGGGGCAAAAGGGAAGAAAATATCATGTCAATGTCATTTGAATCATAATAGCTACAAATTCACTCCCCTGAATATATAGAGAAGCTTATTTATCAAACACAGACAAGATGTCTGTCGAGTTGTTAACAGAGGGAGAGAGATTTGAGTAGGCAGAAGCAATTTCGAAAGTTTGCATATCTCCAGAGCTCCCAGGGGAGGAACAAACTAGCAGCTCCTTTCTGGGTTGGAAGCTGGTTTTTGGCGGCTGATTGGTCCGTCAGACTTGGCTGTCACAGGATGGGCCAGAGGCTGAGTGTGGCAGGTAGTTCAGGGTGTCAACACAGTGATCTGCAGTGGTGCTTGCTCTGGTCCTTGTCTGCTTAGGGCAAAGGGAATACATGGCACACTAACAGATGCAAAGGGCTGGGTTGTAGCTATTTTTGCTTGCTTTCCTTTTTATCATTTTATTTGGGGGTAAAGGTTTACAGTACAGCTGTTTACACATGGGTACAGTTTCTCAGCTCTCCATGATGGGTGTGTCTGCAAAACACTTTCACCCCTTTCTTAGCTCCTGTTTTACTATCATGTACCAGGACCTGAACACCTTTTCTCCACCAAGCTTCTTCCAGCCCTCCCTCCCCAGAGTTCTTTGCTTTGGTGCAATACCTCAAACCTAGTCCAAGTTTTACTTAGCCTTTTCCCTTTCTTCCCTTTCTTAATTTCTACCTATGAGTGAGATCATCCAGTATCCATCCTTCTCTTTTTGGCTTATTTCACTTAACATATTTTTTTTTTTTAATTAAAACAATTTTTTTAAAACCTCTGTTTCACTTTTTCCTCCTTTGTCCTGGAAGGGTTGGCAAGATGCTTGCTGTTGCAAGAACCAATTTCTGTCTCTCTAATCCCCCCAACCATCTCCTCTAGATCTTCCCTCAATAATACTTTATCTCTACCCTAGGAACCTTCCAGAAAGCAGCAACGTGACATGAGAAAGGCTACATGTATTGAATGGTTATTTACTCAGGGTCTTTTCAGTGCTATAGTGTGAGGAAGTAGTAGACGAGAACACCAAATCCCACATAGGCTAAGTACTTGCTCAAGGTCATCCCCAGAACCACATGATATGAACCCTGCCTCTGCCACTGTCCAGGCAGAGACAGCCATCTGGACTGTGGATTAGGGGACCAGTTTTGATCCCTGATTGCCGGATTTTCTTCGATAACTTACCTCAGTCTCTCTGGAAGTCTATTTAGTCTAAGAATACATTCACTGTAATAGTGGTTGAGGGAAACTGGGTTTAGGCCTAGGCATCCAGGCTCTAGACCATTGTACTGATAGGATAGTGCCTCAGGGAAGCTACTTCACTTAGTTTCCTTATTTATAAAGCAGTGGTGATATTTATAGCAACTCTGTTATGGGAATGATTATTATCATCATTATTATTATCACTGTTATTACTGTTTGTCAGATGTGACAGAGAATGAGAGAGGTGGAATAGGGGAGAGACAGAGAGAAGGAAAGACAATACTACACTGGCCTATGATCCATGGAGCTCTCCGTAATGGGTCTGGGGTATCAAATTCATAGACCCATAACCATGTGAGACATGAGTTCCTGTACTTAAAAGACTTAGAACCAAGCTTGGCACATTGCTAATGCCCAGTGTGCATTATCTGTCTTTATTTAGCTTTGGTTAGTGTGTCCATGCTTTGAGGGTGAGAAGTTTGGATACAGTGATTTTTAAGGTCTGCTTAGGGAATTCTCTGATTCTATGTTTACACTGCCCTGGAGCTCTGTGGCTATTTATGGGACTGTGCAAGTGAGAACAAAATTAGAGGGTGAAGCTGGGACAGCTATGGGCAGTAGGAATAATTAGCACACAACTATTCTTTGTACACAGGCAATACACCCACTTGTCTACACCTGTTCCCTCTGAACACGTGATATTCACGTTATCTCCCTTAGGCAGAGCAAAAACTACTTTCTCCACTTTAAAAACATGTCCAGTGACTCACCCAAGGTCAGAAAGTTTGAGAAAATGCAAGATTCCAACACCCTACTTCCAAGACTTATCAGTTGTACATCTGGCAAAGGCATTAGGGATTTTCAGTTTACCTCCAAGCAAGGAAGCATCTTAGAAAATGGGCTTTGGTGTGACTAGATAACAAATTTTCAGCTCTGAAATAGCAATCAGGGGAAAATGTCCTGTCTGTATTTCTTTTTTTTTTTTTTTTCCCTCCAGGGTTATTGCTGGGCTCGGTGCCTGCACCATGAATCCACCACTCCTGGAGGCCATTTTTTCCCCCTTTTTGTTGCCCTAGTTGTTGCAGCCTCATTGTTGCAGTTATTATTGCCATTGTTGACGTTGCTTTGTTGTTGGATAGGACAGAGAGAAATGGAGAGAGGAGGGGAAGACAGAGAGAGAGGGGAGAGAAAGATAGACACCTGCAGACCTGCTTCACCGCCTGTGAAGCGACTCCCCTGCAGGTGGGGAGCCGAGGGCTCGAACTGGGATCCTTACGCCGGTCCCTGCGCTTTGCACCACGTGTTCTTAACCCACTGCGCCACCGCCCGACTCCCTGTCCTGTCTGTATTTCTTTGGCTCTTCTTTCATGAAACAAACATTGACCACTTTCCCTTTATCTGATTAGAGAATAGTTAATCTTATCTTTTCCAGACCCTGGCAATGGCATACATGACGATAACCTTCCAAACAGAGGACTCCCTGGGAAGGGAGAAAAGTGAAATAACCCTGAGCAACAAGAAGAATGGGAGTGGATGGGCTGGGAAGACAGCATAATGGTTGTGCAAAACAACTTCCATGTCTGAGGCTCTGAGGTCCCAAGTTTAATCCTCCGCACTGCTATAAGCCAGAGCTGAACAGTGTTCTTTCTTTCTTTCTTTCTTTCTTTCTTTCTTTCTTTCTTTCTTTCTTTCTTTCTTTCTCTCTTCCTTCCTTCCTTCCTTCCTTCCTTCCTTTCTTTCTTTCTTTTTTCTTTCCTTATCTCCTTTCTTTGCTTTTTTTATATTTCTGTCTCTTTCTCTCAAAAGAAGAAGGAGGAGGAGGAGAAGGAGGAGAAGGAGAAGAAGAAGGAGGAGGAGGAGGGTGGAAGAGGAAGAGGAAGAAGAAGAAGAAGAAGAAGAAGAAGAAGAAGAAGAAGAAGAAGAAGAAGAAGAAAGAATGAGGGTGGAAGAGGAAGAAGAAGGAGAAGGAGGAAGAGGAGGAGGAGGAGAAGAAGAAGGAGGAGGAGGAGGAGAAGGAGGAGGAGGAGGAGGAAGAATGAGGGTAGAAGAGGAAGAAGAAGAAGGAAGAGGAGGAGGAGGAGGAGGAGGAGGAGGAGGAGGAGGAGGAGGAGAAGAAGAAGAAGAAGAAGAAGAAGAAGAAGAAGAAGAAGAAGAAGAAGAAGAAGAAAGAATGAGGGTGGAAGAGGAAGAAGAAGAAAGAGGAGGAAGAGGAGGAGGAGGAGGAAAGAATGAGGGTGGATGAATGTGGTCCCTGTATTCCTTCTGCACTTCCGGCTATCTCCTGGGGGTTGGATAAACTCCTCCAGCACCTGAGGCTGTTCTTTGCTAAGTTAGAGCACCTGCCCCCACTCCACTCCCTTAGCCTGGCATATAGCCTGGCACAAGTCAGAATACCAGAGGAAGACAGTCTAGTCAGGAGCATATAGCTAGGGACCTGTGAACTTCAAACAGGAAAGCAGGAATGGGGGTAGGGGTGGCAAAATAGCTCATCTTAGTGTACCCACTTTAATAATTAAAGAAACAAAGCTGGTGATTTTTAGTCTACATTTTCTCTTTAGATACAGACTGAAGTAGAGAGAGACAGAAAGGAGCAACAACTGTAACATTGATTCACCACTCATGAACCTTCCCTCCAGAAGGTGGGGTCTGGGGGGTTGAACTTAGGTCTGTGCACATGGCAGTATATGCATTCTACCAGGTGTGCTACTTCCTGGCCCCCCAAGGTACGTGATTTGTCATGATGGTGCTGGTGACTGAACCTGGGACCTCAGACCCTCAGGCATGGAAGCCTTGTCTAACCACTATGCTGTCTCCCCAGTCATACTTTTTAAAAAAATTACTGAGATAGAATTTAAAAACAGAGGGAATGGTATGCCTGGTTGAGTGCATATGTTACCATGCAAAGAACCTAGGTCCAAGCCCCTGCTCCCCACCTGCAAAGTGGGAGGAGCTTTATGAGCAATGAGTCATGTGTGTCCACCTTTCTCCCTCTCACCTCAATTTCTCTCTGTCCTATGAAAATAGAAAGAAAAAAATAAATTAAAAAGGTAAAAAAAAAAAAAGGCCACTGGGAACAATAGACTCGATAGACTCGTGATGCCAGTGATAACCCCGGTGGCAATAAAAAAACAAAACAACAACCAAAACTATAAACAAGAAAGCAGGCAGTAGTAGTAAGGAGTTTTTGCAAAATGCAAAGCAGAAATGTAGTGCCTATTCACACTGGCATTGCAACCCCTGTTGCTGAGTTACAGGCTCCTTAGTCAAAGCCCTTTTCCTTTAGGAGCCTGGAACTCTGGGTTGACAGGAAATGTGCTACACACTCTGACATCCTCTGCAGCCTAGTGCCGAGCTGGGAGCTTAGTAGATGTTCAGCGAATTCCTGAAAAATCATATTAGATTAAGTCACCAAACTGCCTTCAAGAGAAACATTTGTATGAGAGTGTTGTCAGTTCTTACTCAACAGTGGGGACTGGGGCCGGGCGGGGGGCAGTCTTAACCCAAATACTCCAAGATTGACTAAATCACGTGGTTCCTGTAAGCATAAGGCTTAGTTTTATGTATTTGTTGTTTACCCTAAATAGGTTTTCCTTGCATCATTTGCTTATTTCTTTCACTCATATTTATGGAGTACCTACAGTTCCCCAAGAAGAGTAGGAAGATGGTCAAGTCTTTATCTGTGTAGAATGGACCATACTTAAGGCAAAGGTGGATATTTCATCTTTTCATTACATGAGTTGTTTCATTTTAATAGTTAGCATGTGCTTTAGACAATTATCAAGTGCTCTAAGAGGATATTAACCAAGAAAACCTACATAGACCTGCCCTAGGGAGCAGGGTGGAAGTGAAGGAAGCCGTCTTTGAAAACATGATTATTTCTAAGACTTAGGGAGTGAGTGTGAGGTGTCCAGGTTAAAATGAGTTGCCATTATTGAGGCAACTGATTATATCTTGGGGCATTCTGATGACAGGATAGCAGTTGCAAAAGCAAGTCTGAAAATCTACTCAAGTCCATCTTCAACTTAGCCCCCTTAGTCTTTTCTGTCTTACATGCTAAACTGGGATCCTGGAGGCTTACCAGATAGCCAGATTCCTGCCCGTCTGCCCTACATGATCAATGGTATTTGCCTGGTGATGGATCCTTCTCACCAACAGGAATAGAATCCAAATTTGCAAATCAAATCCTGTGATTTCATTGGGCCACCTATATGCTGCCCAAGTTATAGTGGCTGGGAATTCCAACCAGCTTCCCAAAGCTGTAACATTTCAATTAACAAACTATGATCTGTACCTGAATCTCTGTCACCCTTAGCTTCCCAGTCAGAATGGAGTGGATTATAAATAACAATAAGTTGGCCCAGTCAGAGGCTGTCATTGAGTCTCTTCTGTCTGCTGACATAAGCGGGATTCTGCTGAGTGAATTACTGTGTCTTTAATTGGGTGACACTTGGAGATGATATCATGCCTGGCCTCTGGAGGGGCTCACAGATGTCACTCATGTTCCAGGAAACTATTGAAAAGGTGTTCAAAAGACCAGGAAAGGGAGTTGGGTGGTAGCACAGCAGGTTGAGTGCACATGGCTCAAAACCCAAGGACCGGTGTAAGGATCCCAGTTCGAGTCCCCAGCTCCCCACCTGCAGGGGAGTCGCTTTACAGGCAGTGAAGCAGGTCTGCAGGTGTCTATCTTTCTCTCCCCCCTCTCTGTCTTCCCCTCCTCTCTCCATTTCTCTCTGTCCTATCTAACAATGAAAACAGCAATAATAACTACAACAACAATAAAAAGGGCAACAAAAGGGAAAATAAATAAACAAAAAATAAATAAATAAAAGACCAGGAAAAATAACAAATTGCTTCAAAGTTTTCAAAATTGGGGGGAAATGGGTAGAGAAAAAAGAAAGAACCAAGTGCATGAGTACATATAGTTGTCTTGATGTAGAAATTTAACTAGTTCTACATCTAACATGGATTTATTGACTGGTTAATTATATGTATGAGGTATGGGGGAGTATTTTGATAAAGGAAGAGGGAAAATGGCTGGATTGTACACATTTTCACAAAATAAAAAAGCGCAACTCTTAGTAAAAAAAAGAAAAAAAAAACCTCAACAATTCTATCACCACTTTCTTCATTTAGGAATGAAGAATTGGTAGACTTGACTTTTCTCCCTTAACTTATACGTGTCTGGCAATGCATAGTTTGTAGTTTTATTCCTTCTAAATACAACCTCCCTGAGGCAGTATTTAAGGTACCCTTTTGACAGATAAAGAAACTGAGACTAACAGATTAGTTAATAAGAAGCAGGTAATCTACTTTGCTCCATATCTAATTAACTTCAAATCCTAGATAAATTCTATGACATGTCAGGAATTCAGCCAGTTCTGGGGGTTAGCGAAACAACTCACTTGGACCGTGTGCAACTTTACCTGTGCAACACCCAGGCCCAAGCCTGGCCTACTGCACTGAAAGAAATTTCTGCTTTTTTTTTTTTAAGTAGTGATTTAATATTGATTTACAAAATTACAGGATAACAGGGGCACAACTCCGCACCATTCCCACCAGCAGAGTTCTGAATCCCCAGTCTCTCCATTGGAAGCTACAGAAGTTTTTCCAAGGTTGCAGTTCTGGGACAGCTATTATTTCAACAACCACCTGTCTCTGTTTGTTTATATTTACCCATTTCTTAAAGGTTCCGTCTTCTCTTCCTTTCCAAGTTATACATACACCTATTACTACAATCCAAATGTCCCACCCTTTTTCCTTCTCTCTGTCTTGGGTTCCTGATGGAGCTGGAGTTCAGAGTCCTCTGGTCATCTTCTCCACTATCATTTCTGCACCCTTGGGAGTATGGATCAAAATTATTTTGGGGGTGAAGAAGGTGGGAGTCCTGGCTTTTGTATTTGCTTCTCTGCTGGACATGGACATTGGCAGGTTGATCCATACTCCCAGCCGGTCATAGAAAGACTCTCTCTGTGTCTCTCACTTTCTCTCAAAGTGTGTGTGCACATTCTCGTGTGTGTGTGTGTGTGTGTGTGTGTGTGTAAGGGGGAGGAGGAAATTCAGATACTTCTCAATCCATTACTAAACATCTTGCATACCACATTAAATATTATGCATAATTGTCAAGTCTCCACTGCCTGCATGGAATATATTTAGGTCCTGAAAGAAGTATGAAGTGCATGTGGCACTTCTATGGTGATTCCTACAGTCTATGTTTCCTTCAGAAAATTGCAGGCCTCCTAGGCCATCCAGTGAGACTCCAAAATCTGGACAACTGGCTTCTAAATGTATCACTACCATCCTTGTAATAGTAATCTTGGTGGTCCAGGGATTTTGAATTAGAGACCAGGTAGCTAATAAGAGCCAAGAACAGACTCTTAGCCCTCTGCCAAGGTTAAGATAGACAGGAATACCCTACAGCAAGTAAAAACAAGTCCCCCTAGCTTTGCCACCTGCTTCGAGGTTTTTTTTTTTCCTTTTTTTTTTTTCCCTAAAGAAGTCTGAGACTAAACTGGAGTTCAGCTCATTAAGGAGGGAATGTTTGAATCTGTGGGTGAGGGTGACTTTACCAGATACTTGTTATTCTCCTGTCCCCTACTAGGGGGTTCACTTTTCCTCTGCAACACCTGAGGGAAGCCATGGATAAACATGTCTTTTATTCTCACAGCAGAAAGACTGAGATGGGCAGGGTTAATCCAATCAGAAGAACTGGAGATTAGACATGACTTAGAGGTTCCTGGTAGAGAGGTTTCTGAGTCGGTGGCTTGAGTTAGGAAATGCAAATGGGAATTACTATTGTTGAGGGACCTTTTTCGTATTACCTGGAGGTGTGTTGAGCTGTTCTTAGTTCTCTCCCCATCCCCCTGTGGTTTTTCAAAACCAAGCCAGCCTCACTGGGATAGGTTGCAGCTGGCTTCCTCCTGCTCACCTCAGGGGATAAGATGCCCCACCTACCCCCTGTAGAGTCTGACCCCACCTCTGCCACACCCATTCCACTAGCCCCCATATATTCTATAAATCTGGTCCATGAATCTCTTCCCTCTCTCTTCTTTCTTTCCAGTGTCTTGATCTCAAAGCACTCCTCTTCACCTCCTTTTCATTGCTCTCTTTCTCCTCCTCCTCTTCTTTGTCATCCTCCTCTTCCTTTTCCTTCACTAATTTTTGTCTCCATGATTATCACCATGCTTAGAACCTATATACCTGTGCAACTCCACTTCTCCCAGGGGCCATTTTTTCCTCTATATAAAATGTGAGAGAGAGAGAAGGAGAGAGAGATAGAGATAGAGAGAGAGAGAGAGAGAGAGAGAGAGAATGCAACATACCACTCCACTGCTTGTGCTCCCAACTGGTAGTCAGGGGTCTTGACCCCATCCTCGTTCAAGACAAAATATTCCTCTTATTGTGTGAGCCACCTGCTGTCCCCCTCTCCTTTTATTATTTGTGATTTGACTTTGGTTTACAAACTTATAAGATTTCAGGGCTACAGTTTCACAGCATCATCACACATATCAAAGAAAGCTGTGTGTTTCCCCTACCCACCCACCAGGACCAACATAGTTCTCACAAAGTCCAAGAGACAGTTTATTATTATTATTTTTTTAAAATTATCTGTCCTTTAGTTGTCTGCAGTTCATATATGAGTCAAACCACCTGGTAGTTATCTTTTAACTCTTTACTTATTTTGCTTGGTCAAATCCTTTCTAGCTCTATCCTTTCCAAATAACACAGTTTTGCCATTTCTAATTGCAGAGTAATAGTCCATTGAGTACATCCCATAACTTCTTTCTCCAGCAACTTAGTTGTTTTCATACTTTGGCATTTGTGAGTAGTACAGCTATGAATGTAGGGGTTCATCTATACTTTGAGTTGGTGTTTTCATGTCTTTTGGATAAATGCCTAAAAATGGTATTGCTAGACCATAAGGTATTTCCTCTTTTTTTTTTTTTTTTTTTTACTTTCTTAAGAACCCTTTATGCTTCAAGGAATTTTTTCAGTCTATCAGATTTTCTTTAACAATTATCACAATGAACTTTAAACATACACTCCTCTCGGACAGCTGAAATATCTTTCTCCTTACATTCTCATCCAGATTGCTTCAAAGTGTACTTCATACCTCCATTCTCCCTACCTTATTACTTCATATTTGCTTCTCAGTGTCTCTAATCCGGCCTCTAGCCCCACAATTTCACGAAAATTGCTCTCATTACAAGCGGAAATAATGACCGTCTGCATGATGAAAACTACGAAGCACTTCCAGAATCTTTCTGATCCTCCTCTGAACACATCCACACCTAACATCATTCTAACAATGGACACAACTGCCCACTCCTACCACCTGGAAACTCTTCTTCCTTGGTTCCTGTGGCACCTGTCTTTCTTGTCCAATTGCCATCTTAAACGATCGGTTCCTTGGGGTCTGCCATTAGCTAATATCTTTTGTTTATTTGTTTGTTTTTGTTTTTGCTTCCAGGGTTATTGCTGGGGATTGGTGCCTGTAGTCCAAACCCACTGCTCCTGCAGATATTTTTATTTTTTTCCCCATAGGACAGAGAAAATTGAGAGATTGAGAAGGGGAAGGGGAAATAGAGAGGGAGAGAGAAAGATAAGCACCTGCAGTCCTGCTTCACCACTTGTGAACCATCCCCACTGAGGTGAGGATGTGGGGGCTCCAACTGGGATCCTTGCGCTTCACACATGTGCGCTTAACTCGGTGCGCCACTGCCTGATCTCCCCCCAGCCCCATTAGCTCCTTTCTTACTCTACTAGTTCTCCTTGTCACCTTCATTTATACTCCTAAGATTCCGCATGTATACCAATCTCTACCTCTAGTCTGTGTGTCCCACACCTGTCTGCCGCATTGCCAGAACAGGAGGTCTCTAGGCACATTCTTTATATCCAATATTGATGCATCTTCCTATCTTCCTTCCCTCCTTCCTTCCTCCCTCCCTCCCTCCCTCCCTCCCTTCCTTCCTTCCTTCCTTCCTCCCTTTTAAAAAATATTTTTATTTATTTATTTATTCATTCCCTTTTGTTGCCCTTGTTTTACTGTTGTAGTTATTATTGTTGTGGTTATTGATGTCGTCATTGTTGGATAGGACAGAAAGAAATTAATCGAGAGAGGAGGGGAAGACAGAGAGGGAGAGAGAAAGATAGACACCTGCAGACCTGCTTCACCACTTGTAAAGTGACTCCCCTGCAGGTGGGGAGCCAGGGGCTCAAACAAGGATCTTTACATTGTTCCTTGTACTTTGTGCAACTTGCACTTAACCCTCTGCACTCTGCCTGACTTCTCCTTTCTTCCTATCTATCTATCAATCAAATATATATATATATATATATATATATATATATATATATATATATATATATATCCAAACCCTCTTGTCTTCTGAATTCTCTTTCTTGATTTGTTGCACCTCCATCTCCTCATTTGCCGAGTCAGGAACCTAAACTTTTCTGTAGACCCTGGAGAAAGATGACTATTGAAAAATCAGGTCCCCAGCTGATTGGATAAAGGGGGAGCTAATGGTAGAACCAAAAGAAATCAACCATTTAAGACAACAAAGGGAGTATCACCAGTTCTCAAATGTTTGTCTGTTTCTGTCATCACTGATGTTATTGTAGCAATTTAGCTCTTGACATATTGGTGACCAACAAGGGCATAGGCCCTGCTCTGGGTATCTACTTGACATACAATAGATACTCAGTGTAAATGTCTGTGAAGGGAAGGATGAGAACCAAGAGAGGTAGGACAGGAGGGAGGGAAGGAGAGAGGAAGAGAAGAGGGAAGGAAGAAAGGGACAAAGGAAGGAAATTTGCCATATTATCAGTTGATCTAGGATAACAAATTGACTAAATCTTTATGATATATTCTGGCCCATGGCATGCTATTCTAGGAAATTAATAGTGAATTAGTTATCCAGTAAGATTAGACAGTCCTTTTATCAAGCTAAGGTGAGCATTATTCAGCATATTTAATTTGATGAGTTACTAGAACAACAGCAAGCGAGTGATAGGGCTGAAATTGTGATACCAGGAAGCAGAGTAACTCCAGCTGACCCCACACCAGAGCCCTGTAGCTAAACTGGGAATCAGAGAATGGCCCCCTGCCTGCACAGATTTCCCAAGGGGCAAGCCATCTGGTACCTACCCAGAAAGAGAGAAGAAAAGGTGGTCCAGTGTTCAGATGATCCAGCGTCTTTGTTTTCTAATCAATCTCAGTTATTTACAGGCCCAGAACAATGCCAAAGATGGACGGGGGTAAGTTTATAACTTTTGATCATAAGAGTTTATGTGTGATCTGGGCCAGTTTTGTAAGACAGCTGCCTCAATAAAGGATTTATCAAGACAGTAAAAGAGAGGAAATCATCTAAAGACTCTCTAGTGGAAATAGCTCTTTTAATACTATGAGAGTATAAGGAAGAAGGACACTGAACAAATACCACAGTGCCCACAGACACCCCACTCTTGACTTCTCCTAAGCTGCCCAGCATATTGATGGACGATTCTTAGCTCTTCATTATGAATCAAAATGTTGTAAGTAATTAGTCTTCCTTCCTTCCCTCCTTCCTTCTCTCCTTCCTTCCCTCCTTCTTCCTTTTCTCTTTTCTTCTTTTCTTTCTGCCTTTCTTCTTATCTTTGTTTCTTTCTTCCTATTTCTCTTTCATTCTTTTTTTGCCACCAGGATTATTGCTGAAACTCTATACCTGAACAATTCCACCACTCCTGGTGACTGCCCATTTCCCCTAGTTTCTGTTAGAGAGAGAGACAGAGAGAGAGACAGAGACAGAGAGAGAGAGAGAATAGAGAGAAGAGGGAGAGAAGGTGACTTGCAGTACTTCTCCACAGTTTGTGAAGCTTCCCCTGCATGTGGGAATCACTTGATATTTCTTTTTCTCCTTCCTCTTCTTCTCTCTCCTCCTCTTCCTACTCCTTCTTCTCCCCTTCCTCTTCCACTTCTTCTCTTACTTCTTTTCTGTATTTTCTCCTTCCCCTTCCCTTTTCTCCTCCTCCTTCTCCTGTTCCTCTTTCTCTTCTTCCTATTTTACTATTATCACCAAAGTGTCACAGTTTCAGGGCAAAGTTTTAGATTAATAAAAGAAAAAAAAAAGAAGGAATGAAAGAAAGACAGAGAGCAAGAGAGAAAAGAGAGAAAGACACCACAACTTTTCCCAGTTCATAGTGCTCCCTTAGGGTGTGCCTGGGGCTGGAGCCTGGGGCCGCATTAGTGGCAAAGCAGGCACCCTCCACCCTCCCTAATGAGCCATCACACAGGCCCTGACATTTCTTTCTGTTTTGTGACCCTCAGTCCCAAAACCCCTTACCCAGAATACATTTTCATTTCTTCAGGACTGACTCTGCTGTATGGAATTCCAAAGATAGCTAGTAATCTTAGCCCATGAAGTAGTTTTTAGTTGAAGCTGGGCTCCTCCACCTTGTAAAAGACACAGTGATTCTCTATGTAACCCACCACCTCTATTTCAATTCACTGACGTTTTTTTGTTGAGATTCTACTCTGCTCCAGGTTCATGGTGGGGTATAAGGTGTCCAGCTAGATTCTAGGCAGATCCTGGGCTTGTGGATTGCACCTAGACCACTCAGTTACTAAAGGCAGCTCTGCCCTGAAAGCTACCTGGCAAAACCAGCTGCTTAATCAAGGCCAACTTCTATATTCTGACTGTCATGATGAGATGACGCAATTGTTCAGCATTCACTTACATAACAATCAAACTCATTCTGAGCACCTGCTACAAGCCTTCGATTTGCTATGAATTAGAAATAGCCTTCTTGTTCTTCAGAGCATTTTAGAGCTGGGTGGAGGGGACAGATGTACCAGCAGAAAATTAGAATGCAATGGGAAGTGTGTGTGAACAGAAGTCTACAAAGGAAACATGTTTTCCAGACAGAAGGAACAAGAGAGTATTCTTCCAGGCAGAGGAAATAGTATGTAATAGAATGTGAGAAGAAAGGAGGAAAGCCTGAAAATTTTGGAAACTGTTAGATATTAGCTGTGGTGCCTTGTAGACAAATGCTGACGGTTTATTTGAAGAATGGAGAAGAGGAAATGATGAGTAATGGGGCTATAGAAGTCAATGAAGGCTAATTCTGCCAAGGCTAAAATTATGAGAAATGAGGCTGCAGTCATAAAAATCTCGAGTTCTTACTGTAAGCCCTGGAGAGCCCTTTATACTATTTAGACAGCAGCAGAAATGGGATCATAACATGGAAAGAGGTAGCTGTAGAACTCAGTGGACCAAATAGAGAACTTGTGTATGAATGCAAGAGAAAGGGGGTGGGGGAAGGATCTGGTCATAGATCAATAAACCAAGATGGAAGAGAATGATTGAAAAAATTACTCCCAGAGGACCTTGTCCTCAATGTGGATCAACAATGGTAGAGAATGTTCCATCCTCTGAAGGAAGGTTGGATAACATACTTATATACCACCTGAGGAAGATGGGTCCTGAAATTGGGGCAGCTTGGAACGTTCATACTTATGACCACAGAATGCGAGCTCAGACCTACAGGGATGCAGAGGTTACATATGCTCTTGTGCTGAATATGAGCCCCAAATCAAATCTATGGGGTTTACAGTCAATAATATTTATATACCTTTCCCATATTTGGGAGCTACTCTCTTCCCTGATCCAGCTTTCTAGCCCTTTCTCTAGCCATAACATCATCTCCCCAGACAATAACTTGGGTCCACCTGCATATTAGATGTCAGGCTCAGACAAAAACTAGTATAGTCATGGGCCCTTTGGAATATACCTAAAATAGACCTACTAGCTATTTCCAAAACAGAGACCCCAAATCTTCATCTGCACTATTCCAGCCTTTAGGTTCATTATTAGTCAACAGTTTGTTCTGCTTTATATGTGAACTCTTTTTTTCGGTCACCAGGTTCCAGATGCTAACATGCTATCTGACTTCCCTAGGCAGACGACCCACCAGTGTATCCTGGAGCCTTGCTTCCCCAGAGCCCTGCCCCACTAGGGAAAGAGAGAGACAGGCTAGGACTATGGATTGACTTGCCAACATCCATGTTCAGCTGGGAATCAATTACAGAAGTCAATGTGTCCTGGAGTCCCAGAACCACACCCTACTAGGGAAAGAGAGAAACAGGCTGGGAGTATGGATCGACCTGTCAAAGCCCATGTTCAGCGGGGAAGCAGTTACAAAAGCCATATCTTCCACCTTCTGTACCCTCTCTCTCTTCTCTCCTCTGTCTCAATCTTTAAAAAAAAAGTGGGGGTCGGGCAGTAGCGCAGCGGGTTAAGCGCTGGCGGCACAAAGCACAAGGACCTCAGTAAGGATCCTGGTTCAAACCCCCGGCTTCCCACCTGCAGGGGAGTCGCTTCACAGGCAGTGAAGCAGGTCTGCAGGTGTCTGTCTTTCTCTCCCCCCTCTGTCTTCCCCTCCTCTCTCTGTTTCTCTCTGTCCTATCCAACAATGAACGACATCAACAATAACAATAATAACCACAACAAGGGCAACAAAAGGGGGGAAAATGGCCTCCAGGAGCAGTGGATTCATGGTGCAGGCACTGAACCCCAGAAATAACCCTGGAGGCAAAATAATAATAATAATAAATTTTTTAAAAGTATAATACTTGCATGCAATATTCTACCCCAAAGCAAGGGGCTCATTTGCCTTTCTCTTCTCCAGACCCTGGAACAAGTCAAAGAGTGTGAGAGGAAGAGAAAGTGTTTTCAGTATGATTGTCCAGGTGTTGTCCCCTGGCGTAGTACTGGCTTACCTTCCCCCATCAGGACCACTCTAAAAATGCCTTTCTTCCTTAGAGAGCTGCCGTCTTCCATCTTCCTACTAACAGTTGCCATTTTCTCCAGAGGGTTTCCACCAACTGCTGACATCATGCTGACCCTGCAGACAACACTTCCTCTGAGCAAGCAGAGTCTGGGGGCTCCCACGATTATACCCACACCCAGTGCCCAGTGTGTTTACAGCTTGCCAAACTGTCACAATGGCATTGGAGTAAGCCTGGAAATTGGTTTTGAGCCTCCGGCAGTTTCTAAAATCAGGCTGATTTAAAATAAGGCAGGGCTTTAAAAGGGATTCCCATAGAGCAGATTGAGGGGAATAGTCTCTAAAACAGAGAACCAGAGGAAAGAGTGATAAAGAACATCCAGGCATTCCTGGGAAAGGGGTGGTATAGGGGGACATAGTGTCTGCTTTATTGGACAACCAATACGTCTCCCTCCTCCTCCCCTTCCTCTGTTCCTCCCTCCATGAAGAGGGATTCATTCCTCTCCAGCCTCAGAAGCTCTTTTTCACTTTATACCCTGGCTTGATGCAGACGTGATATATTCTGTTGGTGCCAATTTGGGGCTGAAAAGATACCGTGGCCTTTGAAAATTGGAGCAGGAATTAGGTGGGGTTTTCTAAGGTAATTGCTATGTGCTTTGGAGTATAGTCTATCAGTGAGGTGAAGGAGGACAGACACTGGTCATATCAGAATGCAGCCTGTAAGACAATTCATGGATGGAAGAAACTTGATAAAGAGGAAATGGTGGCATCCTGAAGAACTAGCTCAACTGATATCAGGGGTTTGCATGTCTGAGGTTCCTGGTTTGATTCCTGGTCCCCCATGAACAGAGTGATGCTCAGTCTTCTCTCACTTTCTCTTCTTCCGTGTCTCATGTGAAACTCTTCCCTCTCTGATGTGTAATAAATAAAATAAATCCTCTAAAAAAAATCCAGAATGAGAATTTGAACAGGATAGCTTTGATTTCCTTAGAGAAGTTGAAAAAAAAAAAAAAGACTTTTCTCTGAGTGTGTAAGTTTGGAGTGAATATTTAGCAGGATAATGAAGCTTTAGAAAAATTTGGCTGCTGTAATAGTTCACTTGGACAGTGTGCTGCTTTGCTAAATGCTTGACCCAGATTGGAGCCTCCTGGCTCCTACCACACTGAAGTACACTTTGGTGTTGGGGCCTCTTTTACTTTCTTTCTCTATGTCTCTTCTATAAACAAAAGAGAAAGAAAGAAACAAAGAAAGAAAGAGAGAGAGAGAGAGGGAGAGAGAGAGAAAAGAAGGAAGGAAGAAACCAGAGGATCAGATGAAAGAAAGAAAGAAAGAAAGAAAGAAAGAAAGAAAGAAAGAAAGAAAGGCAAGGAGAAAGGAAGGAAGGAAAGAAGGAAGAAAGGAAGGAAGGAAGGAAGGAAGGAAGGGAAATGGAAAGAAAAAAGAGTAAAGAGAAAGGAAAGGAGTGGGGGAGAGGGAGAGGGAGAAGGAGAAGGAGAAATAGAAGGAGAAGGAGAAAGGAAGAAAAATGACCAAAGACAGTGTGTGGATTCTGAAACTGACTTATAGCCCTCCTGTACTTAGACTCACTCTACTTGGTGGCCTAGTTGGAATCTTTGCCAATGCTTTCTAGACAAAGTCTTAGAGAAGGTGGACTGCAAGACTGGCTTCATGTTGAGAGTATGGAAGGCATGGAGTGAATGAGGGTATTGGACTTTGTAGGAGACCTATAGACATAGTGTTGGGACTGTGAGGAATGAGGCCAGTGATCATGGGACAACAGACTTGAATGAAGCTCACGAGTCTCCCATTTCCAACTTTCAGACCTTGCTTTCATGCTATGAAAAATGCTTGAGGGGTTTCTATGTGATTGCCAGGTGAGCTTGTGTCAGCTGTGTCAACAGCCCAGCTTTTTTTTTTTTTTTTTCCAGGGAAGGGGGCCTTTTTGTTATCATGACATCCCTATGACTATTAGGAACCTGTATCATAAACAGTGTTGTCTCAACTCTTGCAAGGCAGGCGTGAAGTCTCCTGGTAGGGAGAAGATGTTTTCCCAGTCTTTCGGAAACATGATTTAGGAATTGGAGTGGTAAAGAAATCTTATTTCTGGGGTCTAGCAGTGGTGCACCTAGTTGAATGAACAACGTACAAGAACCTGGTTTCAAGCCCCTTGTCTCCACCTGCAGGGGGGAGCTTCATGAGTGGTAAAACAGTGTTTTTTTCTCTCTCTCTCTCTCTCTCTCTTTCTCCCTCCCCCCTGTCACCCCCTTCCCTCTCAATTTCTCTTTGTCTCTATCCATAGGTAATAAATAAATAATATATGAAAAAAAGAGAGAAATCTTACTTGCAAGTTTCCCCTCATTTCCCAAAATATGGCTGTCAACAATGAAAGCAGCCTCCTCAGGTTGACAGTGAGGCCAGAGGCTGCTTAAGTTTCTTAGTCACAACACAGAAGAGAGCTGTCAAAGAAGGAGGAGATATGATAGGGTGGTATCTAATTAACCTAGTTGGAATTGGGCCAAGGAACCCAAGGTTAATGGGCCCGGGAATGGAAGCATTAATGGCCACTCATGGTCAAACCTTCTTTTCATGTCCGACTCATTAAAGCCACCTTTTATATTCTATCAGGTCATGGCCTTTGGCCCTAGGATCAAGAGTAATGGAGTGTGGCAACTCCCTTCCGCTCCCCACCCCCCAGAGATGTGTCAGGAATCTTGCATCCTGACAGCTTCCACCCAGCCCTTGATGCTCCATCACAACATTCAGGTATAGTGGGTTACAGTTCTCAACACGCTGGCCATCTGCTGAGCGCGTTGGCTGATGGCTCAGATGTATACATGATACATATTCATGAATGAAAATTGCTTCAAGTTTTCATCCAACAGACTGACAAAAGTGTTACACTCTCTCTGCTCTCACCTGTTTGGAGCTCTCTTTTCCATACTCTCCAGGCTGAGTTGGAATAGAATCTTTAACCAGTCAGGAGTGAGTCCTCAGTCATATTTGATGGCCCCAAGAATTTCTAAGGAGTGAGTTTTCAAGGCCATCTGCCATGACTTGATTGACAAAGAGAATGCTATTTTTGTCCATTCTCTTTCTCCTTTCCTCAATTCCCTTTGCCCTGCAAAAGGGAAGCCTGCCTTTGCCATGAGCTAATCCTGTGTGATAAGCCTTTGTGATGTAAAACTGGGGGCAATGGGTTGAAAGTCTGAACTGTGGAGTAGGAGAGAGGAGGTCAGAATTTCAGGGGAGAGAAAAAAAGAAGCAGAAGTGAATAAAGGGGAAAAGAAGAAAAGTTAGATTCAGTGTGGGCTGATCTTTGAGGGTAAAGTTAAACATGGAGATGGGGTGGAAAGAAAGAAGCTTCAAGGTCACTGTGGTGTGTGTGTGTGTGTGTGTGTGTGTGTGTGTGTGTGTGTGTGTGTGTGTGAGAGAGAGAGAGAGAGAGAGAGAGAGAGAGAGAAAATTACAAGGGAAGAAGGGGAAATTCATTTTTAAATGCATCTTTCAAAAGTATGTATTCATTTATTAGAGATAAAGAGATAGACACTGAGAAGGAAGGGAAGGATAGAGATGGAGAGAGAAAGAGAGACACCTGCAATACAGTTTCACTGCTCAGAAAACTGGGAAAGGAATATTAAGAAGTTTTGGGGGGTTGGGTGGTGGCATGCCTGGTTAACTGCACATGTTACAATGTGCAAAGGACCTAGGTTCAAGCAAGCCTTCAGTCCCCACCTGCAGGGGGAGAACTTTGCAAGTGGTGAAGCAGGGTTGCAGGTGTCTCTCTGTCTTTCTTCCTCTCTATCTCCCCCTTCCTCTCATTTCTGGCTGTCTCTATCAAATAAATAAATAAATAAATAAATAAATAAATAAATAAATAAATAAAAATCTAATAAAAATTAATAAAAAAATAAAGAAGTTTAGTTGGGGGCTCGAGGGCTGACAGAGTAAGATAATGTGCAGCTTTGATATGTGCATGACTCAGGTTCAAGCCCAGCCCCCAAACTCATTGAAAAAAGCTTTGGTACTTTTTATTCTTTGTCTGTATATCTGCTGTGTTTTTCCCTTTCCCTCTCTGTTACTCAGTCTATCTCTCTTACTATGTGAAAATGTTAGCCTGGAGCAGTGAAATACTGATTGACTGCGACAAGAGAAAATTTATTAAATACCAAGAGGTCCATGTCATCTGAAGTCCCTCATTTCTAAAGAAAGCTGTGGAAGCATAGCACTTTCTGCCATTTTTTAAAAAAAATTATTTATTATTAATTAATTTATTTCCAGAGCACTGCTCAACTCTGGCTTATCGTGGTATTGGGGATTGAACCAGGGACTTGGGAGTCTTAAGCATAAGAGTGTGTTTACATAACCATTATGCTATCTCTGCTACCCTCATTTTTTAAAAAATTTATTTTATCTTAATGAGAAAAATACAGAGGGAAAGATAGATAGATAGGTAGATAGACAGACAGACAGACAGACAGACAGAGGCCAGAGCACTGCTCAGTTTGGGCTGATTTTGGTGCTGGGGTCGAATTTGAGACCTTGGATCTTCAGGCACAAAAGTCTTTTTGCATAACCAATATGCTGTCTCTTCAGCTTGGTTTCTGCCATTTTCATTTATATCTTTCATAAACTCTGGGAAATGTACATTGCTTCTCCTTTCCAGAAACATGATACCAGACACCCAGAGTCCTATAGAGTGGCTTTTTTCTGGGCCATCAAACTCATATGGGCTGGTTCACTTAATGGGAAGAGTAAGCTTTTGTATATGAAGTAAAGAGGGAAGCCAAAGGAAGACTGGTATACCACTGCCAGTAAAAAATCAAGGTTTTTTAAAATTGCTATTAATGATTAAATAATGACTAACTAGATTATAAGATAACAGGGATATAATTCCATGCAGCTCCACTACCAGAGTTCTGTTTTCTTTTTTTTTCTTTTTTTTTATAATATTTATTTTATTTATTTATTCCCTTTTGTTGCCCTTGTTGTTTTATTGTTGTAGTTATTATTATTATTGTCGTCGTTGTTGGATAGGACAGAGAGAAATGGAGAGAGGAGGGGAAGACAGAGAGGAGGAGAAAAGACAGACACCTGCAGACCTGCTTCACCGCCTGTGAAGCGACTCCCCTGCAGGTGGGGAGCCGGGGGTTCGAACCGGGATCCTTATGCCGGTCCTTGTGCTTTGCGCCACCTGCGCTTAACCCACTGCGCTACAGCCCAGCTCCCAGAGTTCTGTTTTCTATCCCCTCCATTAGAAGCTTTCTTATTCTTTTTTTTTTTAAGAATTTATTTATTCATGAGAAAAACAGGAAGAGAGAAAAAACCAGATATCACTCTGGTACATGTGCTGCCAGGGATCAAACTCAGGACCTCATGGTTAAGAATCCACTGCGCCACTTCCCGGACTGCAAAAGCTTTCCTATTCTTTATTTCTCTGGGAGTATGGAACAAAATTCTTTATGGGGTGCAGCAAGGTAGAAGTTTGGACTTCTGTAACTGCTTCTCTGTTGGACATGGACATTGGCAGGTTGGCCCAAACCTAGCCCGTTTCTATCTTTCCCTAATGCAGTAGGGCTCTCGAGAGGTGAGATTTGGGGATTTTTAACTAGAGACAGAGATTGGGGAAAACACTGACACTTTTCTACATTCCCACATGCCAGGCTCATTTGGGTGATTCTCTATATGCTTTTGGTTACTTTAAGCCCTTTGTAGAGAGAATGTGAGCGGTAGCCTTTCCTGCTGCAGTGCTTCCTGAACAATAGCCTCCATGGCTGGGAGTTCTCTTCACCTACTTGGCTCTTTCCTTTGGACCCAACAATAGGGCAGTGGGAGAGGCAGAGCCTGTCTTCTGCCCTTGGCAATTAAAGGCCCAGTAGAAGCAGGACAAAGAGAAGATGCCTGCATGGCACTTCCAACTTTGATAGTTCCTCCACAAACCTGCAAGATAATTTAAGCCATTAAGTCATTTCTGATCATATGTGGTGACTGTCATTTTTTTCTTTTTCCTGTGTGAACATTTCCCTGGCTGAACACCAGCATCTCAGTGGCTACCAAGCCCTAATTTTCTTCTTTGGAGACAACAAAACCAAAGGTAATGAGTAGTAGGAGGAACCAGGTCCCTGGGGTTCACTCTCTGGGGGAAGTCTCTTGGGCTTAAATACATCTAGAAGCAGATCCAAAAGAAAGCAGTGATTACAGGCTAATTTTCTGCCTATATTATGCTCAGCATCCTGTCATCTGTACAAAATAGCAATTGCTTTATACCAGCAATCTTTTTTGCTGAATTCCTCTTGTAGGTAAATTTAATATTTAAAAAAAAGAGGAAGAAGAAGAAAAAAAAGAGGAGACTGAAGGGAGATCTTTCAATTTAAAGGTGAGACCATCAGACTACCAGTGGAAGATACAAGACTGGCACATACCCAAGAGCAGATTTTCACTCTCAAAGGAAGATACTGGAGGAGGAGAACTGTCTGGTTCTCTGGGAAGGGAAGAGACATTTGACCCTTTGGAGACATTAGATTTGTCTCATTTAAAAACACATGGTTTTCTGGCAAGAAAATATGTCAGATGGAGTGGGAAGCCTAGGCAAGGATAGACTGATAAACTGAGCTTTTCTAAAGTCTTCCCAATGGGCACCGGAACCAGGGCAAATGTGTGTGGGGGTGGTGGTGGTGGTGGTGAGAACCATCTTTCCCTTGGCCTATACACTGCCCCTTCTTCAGGATCTATAATCCACTCAGTCATTCACAGCAATGTTCTTAGGAGGAGGGCGTAACTAGGGCCTCACAAATACGTGATTTCTTTCTTCCTACTCAAATATAGGCAGACAGAGACAGACAAGCAAGGAAAAATACCACTGAAACTTTCTCTTTTTTTTCCCCATTTATTGTCACTAGGGTTATCACTGGGAAACAGTGCCTGCAACACAGCTGCAGCAATTCCTGTGACCATTTTCTCCTTTCCCCTAGAGAGATGGTAAGAAGTGGGGGAGGGAGAGAGAGAGAGAAAGAGAGAGAGAGAGAGAGAGAGAGAGAGAGAGGGAGAGAGAAAGGAGTGAAAATGAAGTAATGTTTCACCATTCATGAAGTTTCCCTTAAACACACCTGTATGGTTACCAAAGGGCTTGAACTTTGGCCACGTTCATGGTAAAGTAAGCCCCTACTAAGTGAGCTACCTCAATGACCCCTCACGGAGACACTCCTGCACTCTGGGTCTCAGGACCTAAAGGCATTGGGAGCGATAGTCATTCATCCACACATCTTCCATTCCATGACTATTATCTGCTATGCATATTCTACAATGTGGGTCGCACCCAGTGACTTCATAACTACAGTAAAGAGAAAGAAAGCAGAAAGCCTGATGTGTAACAGGGCCCAAGCACATTGGAATCAAAAGTCTGAATGGAGAATCTCACGGAGCTTTTTCTTTGCCTAAATAGCTTCGGATCTTATACTTAGGAAGTGCGATGGGTACAAAAGACAACTGAATGCCAAGCTCAGGATACTCTTGAACTGGTTAAATGATACATTGAAAGCAACTGGGCTTAGAGCCTGATGTCATATCAGAGTGCAGTAACTATGGCTTGATTCCATCCTTCTTTTAAACTCTCATTCAGTGTTCAAATTCAGCACTCACCTCCATCCCTCAGGGTTGGTTCTGATTTACAACCAGGAAAGCCTCAGGTCCCCAGGCCAACATCAAATGCCAATAACTTGTGCTTGTTAATATCCTCATCTAAAATCCTCTTGATGAGGGGGTGGAAGGCAGGTTAATAGTTGTAGCATGCCTAGTAGAATAGGGAGAATTTGAGACACTTCCAAGGGAGGGGACAAGGGTTGGCTAGAGGCCCTTCCCTGCAGGATACTCTGCTAGGAAAATTATAGAGATTATTCTGTAGGTTTGTCTAATGGGGTAGGCACCCCTACCCCTATCTAATTTTACTTCCAGGAGGACATTCCTAATGGGGTCAGGGAAGATATGACAACTTCCAAAGTCAGAAAAGTGCTAAACATTTGTCCTTGACTAAAGCATGTTCACTTCCTAAGAATGTATGGCAGAACTACTAGCTTTAATTTTTTTATATAGAGACAAAGAAAGGAGGGAGGGTGGGAGGGAGAGAGAGAGAGGAAAAGCAAGGGAGAAAGAGAGGGAAAGGGAGAGAGAGGGAGACAGACCGACCACAACACCAGTGCTTCCTTCAATGCAGTGGAAGTCAGGCTGGATGGGTGATGGACACTATCCAAGATGGCTATGTCACAGAGCAGCACACTATCCCAGAGAGCTATTTCACTGTCTATGGCCATTATTCTGGAGCATCCCGTGAGTACCCATTCATTGGGGAAACTGACAATCCTTCCTAGTCAACTGAATCCACATGGATTCCAATCACTTTCAAAGCCAGCAACAAGCAGCTCCTGACAGCTTTCAACCTGACGCTGTTGACTGGCTACGGAAGAAGGGCAAACGCTAGAAGAAGAAGAATTCTTAAAGGGAACACAGATTTGTGTTGCCATTGAGCATATTTGCAATGCATTAACTTTTAATCCAATATCCCTCGGCAGACAAACTTTTGATACCAGGCAACAACAGCCTTGAGTGCAAGATCAGGCAAGATCAACCATCCCCATGAGGGAGCTGAGATTTAACTGTAGACGTGTCTCCATGTGTCACACACCAATGCTGAGGTGTGTGCCTTACTTTTCTCGAATATGTTGACCTCCTACTCCTGCAGTGCACATATTATCATGAAACCTTAAGAAGAACCAGCCATTTCTAAGTTTAAAGTCATGACTGTGGGGGAGAAATAGGGGTTGTTTGTTTCTCTCTGTTCCTCAGAAAGCTTAGGGATGGAGTAGAATCCATGGTTTGTTTATGATGTGCTGTGTGACCTTAGGGAAATTCTTTCTTCCTTTTGTTTTTGTTTTCTTTCTCTAATAGCCACCAAAGTTATTTCCAAGGCTTGGTGCATAAGGAATCTATTGCTCTAGTCCCCCCCCCCCCATTTTGTAGAGACAGAAATCAGGAGGTGGAAAAGAAGAGAGAAAGAGAAATATCTACAGCACTGCCTCACTATGTTTGAAGATTCCCCCTGCAGTTTGGGATGAGGGCTTAAACCTGGGTTCTTGTGAGGTATGTTAATGTTCAATTGGATATACCATTGCCCAGCCTTGGGAAAAAATATTTTTTGTACATATTATGTCCTCTGTCAAATGGAGATTGCAGTATCTGATGGAATTATTGTACGATTCAATCTGGATAAGTCAACTGAACTACCAAGCAGAGAGAACACCATGTACTGGTGGCTCCACTCACATTAGCCCCAGATACAGACCACAGAGAAGACACTTGGCAAAATGTTAGTGTTGATAACAAGGCTGGGATAATAGGAACATCAACAAGGGGGTTCAGAAAGGAAGACAGGGTCCAGGTAGCGGTACACCTATTTGAGTGGACATGTTATCAAGCACAGTAGGGACCTGGGTTCAAACCTCTCCTACCCACCTGCAGGGGGGAAGCTTCATAAGTGATAAAGCAGTGCTGTAGGTATCTCTCTCCCTCTTTTTTAAAAACATTTTTATATTTATTTATTTTCTCTTTTGTTGCCCTTTTTTTTTTAACTGTTGTTGTAGTTGTTATTGATGTCGTCATTGTTGTTAGATAGGACAGAGAGAAATGGAGAGAGGAAGGGAAGACAGAGAGAGGGAAAGATAGACACCTGCAGACCTGCTTCATTGCCTGTGAAGCGACTCCCCTGCAGGTGGGGAGCTGGGAGCTTAAACCAGGATCTTTATGCTGGTCCTTGTGCTTCGTGCCACTTGCGCTTAAACCGCTGTGCTACCGCCAGACTTCCTCTCTCTCCCTCTTTATCTTCCTCTCCCATCTCAATTTTTCTCCATCCTATCAAATAAAAGAAAATAATGGGAGAAAAGGATCACTAAGAGCAGTGGATTTGTTATACAGGCACCTGAAAACCCAGGTGAAATAAACAAACAAAACCACAAGACAAGCATGGAGTTCTTTTGCCTCCATAACTTGGCACTGAGTCACATCCCAGGAGTGGAAAAGGGAGTGAAGGATAAGGTGCCGACTCATCTCCCACCAGAAAGAACCCTGAAGTCTCATACCTTCAGAACTGCCATCTCTGGCATTAGTGACAATAAGACACACCAGAAAATCAGTTGTACCAGTCAGTTCAAATTAGTTCTCTCCATTTCAGATTCTCTAGGCCAATTGCCTTTCATCTTCTCCCTCAAGAGCTAGTAAGTCTGCTCTGCCCCTGAAAAACCCTTTGGGACCTGGAAGGAACAGACATCTTGGGTCATACTTTCCTGCCCTGGATTTGACAAGAACTAGCACACCGGCCCTTCCTCCAGACACTTTGGAAGTCAGAGATGGCTTCCTAAGGCACTTGGTTCTCTCCTGATCAGATGAAAACCTTCCCAACGGCCCATCCCCAATTGCCATCTTCTTCCTTTTATTCTTGTCCTTTCCATGGTGTATACCTCAGCCCAACTGCTTTCTTGCCCTCTCATCCAGTCATGCTCTAAATTGCTGAGTCAGGCTCCCTTTCCAGCTGCCTCTCTCAGAAAGCAGGCAAAGAGCAGAATGCCAGCCCATGGAACAGCCATAAATAAGGCAGTCTGTGTGGAAACAGCTAGGGAGACCCTCAGATTACAAAGAGAAGATCTTCCAATAACATATGATCCTATTTACGCACCTTAATGCCACCAGTTTTTCATTCAGCGCAGGCGCACAGGTACCTGCTCATCAATATCAAGCCCCAGCAAAGGGCAGACATTTCTCCTGCTGTCAGTTCCCTGGTGCGTCCCCAGGAAGGCCTGTTTGACAACTTCTTCTGACACTTGTGCTTCTATTCTCCAAGCCACAGGGGACCTGCCGACATAGTAGCCAGATTAATTTCAGTTCCAGGGTGATGCCTTATTATTTCTGAATTCTTGTGATCATCTCAATGTTTTCATACCTGCTGAACTCTAGAAGGGGACATAGGTGTCTAACTTTGTTCCATGATGACTTAAGTGATGCCTAGTAAAATACCTGTTTAGTACAAAGTATTGGTGAATATCAGAATACCCCAAACATAAACCTTCAAAGTAGATGATTATTATTATTTTATTTCAGTTGAGGAAATTATGACTCAGAGAAAGTCTAAATCCCAGAGCTAAGACATTATAAACTCCAATGTGAAATCCAGTTTCCATGACTTCCTGGCCTATAGTCATTTTTTTTTCTTTTCTGTTGATTAGGGTTGAGAACCTGGGGACTTTCATAGGGAAGAAATTGAAAGGGCAGGAGGAGATAGAGAAGGAGAGAGAAAGAGAGACACCTGTAGACCTGCTTCACTGCTTGTGAAATTAAAAAGGGAGGAAGTCTTCGGGGAACAGTGGAATCACACAGGCATAGTGCTTTTTAAATAGTCACAAAATGGGGGACCAGGCAGTAGGGCAGTGGGTTAAGTGCACATGGAGCAAAGCTCAAGGACCAGTGTAAGGATCCCGGTTTAAGCCCCCGACTCCCCACCTACAGGAGGGTTGCTTCACAGGCAGTGAAGCAGGTCTGTAGGTGTCTATCTTTCTCTCCATCTCTGTCTTCTCCTCTTCTCTCAATTTTCTCTGTCCTATCCAACAACTATGACAACAATAATAACAATAACAAGGATAAACAACAAGGACAACAAAAGGGAAAAAGATAGCCTCCAGGAGCAGTGGATTTGTAGTGCAGGCACTGAGCCCCAGTAATAACCCTGGAGAGAAAATAAATAAATAAATAAAAAGAATAAAATAAATAAATAAATTTTAAAAGTCACAAAACAAGTAAAAAATGATAATAATAAGGCTTAAAATTTTCAGCTGAGAAAATGCTATAAGTAGTAGAATATGAACGTGCCTGAGATCTCTCGTTCAATCCCTAGCACTGCATATACTGGAGTACACTGCCTTTGTCTGTTTATCCATCTATCTGTCTCTCTGCCTTACGTGAAACTTCCTCTTACATACAATAGATAAAATGTATCCTGTAAAAATCATGTAACTTGTGATGTCTCCTTTTAAATACATATTTGTGATTATAATTGTTTATAATTATAATTGCATGTTCTTTCAGTCATAGAGAACATCAACACTGTGTAACACACAGGCCTCACTGAGTCAAGGCCATGTGGTATCTAGTCCAGAGACTTCATCCTCAAAGGCAGTGCAGAGTGTTAACTAATGAAACCTGTATCAGTGTTATCTATCTTTAATGGAGATGGGGAATCATGCTCAGTGTAAAACTTGGTTGTGTTTCTGGGGAAATAGAGACTCAGAGGATTCTAAAGAAAGCTGAGACATGACCTGCCTTGCCTCCTGCCCACGACATAGCTTCACTTCTGGCGTGTATGTCTGTCTTCCTACTGTCGCGGGATGGTGGCCCTGAGGTGTTGGCTGTGTTGGAGCTTAATTTCTTTCTATAGGTACAAGTAGTGTGGGCCTGTCATGGGCAATGTGAAGAAGTGCTGCTTTTCAGACTTGCTAAGGCCATGGTGCAAGACGGTCGCACTTGGCTTCAGCGTGAGCCTGTGTCCGGTCCCGATTGCGCAGAACCGGAGCCTCGTTCTCTTAGTAATGAAGCACTAATGAGGAGAGCAGTGCCTCTGGTAACAGATGGTACCTCTACCTTTCTTTCTCAGACCACATACGCTTTGTTTGAAGCAATCACTGATATGCTAAGGCTGTTTATACTTTAATATTTCTGTACCGACAATATACAAGTTTACATGGGAAAAATTAATTCACAGAAGGAAGATGAAGTGTGGCAGGTGATCATAGGAGCCAGAGTTGAAATGACTTCAAAACAGCAAGAATATCTAAAATTGGAAACCACTTGGATGACTGCACTAGGACTTTCAGAGATGGCAGCAGAAGCTGCCTGCCAAAATGATGGGTTAAACTTTATTTTGTGATACCGCCTGAGCTTCCATCTAGCTCTGAAACTGAGGGATTTATGTTAGGTGGTCTAGGGCACGCTGTGAAAAATTTTCCCATCTGTTAATGAAAATTTACTGCGCAACAGGAAAAAATTAACAAACCACTAGAAGCCAGATTGCTAGTATTAGATATTAAATAATAAATAAATAAATAAATAATAGAATTTTCAGTTTCCAAATAGTTTCTAAACATTTTTTTGTAATTTAATTTATGAATAACAAAACTTGTAAAGTGACATGAGAAATGAAATAAAATAAAAAAAGAAAGCTGATACATGACAAGGGAAGAGGACAGCAGAGGGGAAAGTCACCTTACCTAGTGGCCACTCAGAGAGAGAAGGGTTCAGCACCTTTCAAACACTGGGCACCTTCCAGACTGGGTAGATTTGGGCACAGAGGGTTAGGTGGTGATGTGCCTTGCTTGTCAAGCGCACACCTGACAGTGCACAGGGTTCCAGGTTCAAGACCTTGGTTCTCACCTGTAGGGGGAAGCTTCAAGGAGCAGTGAAAGTGTTACAGATCTGTCTGTCTATCTATCTATCTATCTATCTATCTATCATTTATCTATCTATCATCTATCTATCTTCCTATACTCTTTCAATTTATCTCTGCCTCTATCCAAAACAAACAACTAAATAATGTTTATCATAAAAAAAAAGATTTGGGGACACAAGGAGAAAAATAATACTACAAACAGTAACCCCATTAACAACAAGGGTAGAAATTTCTGACTCGCAGCTGTTGTTCTAGGCACTGCTTTCATCACTTTTACTTATTAATTCCTTTGATCCTCCCAATGAGGCTATAAGATTATCCAGTTTCCAGTCCAATTTGAAAACCAGGAAAGAACAGAGACAGGACAGTGACCTGCCCACAGAGGTAGGGGCTCCAGAGAGAAGAGATTCTCTAAGGCCTGCTCCCTTATCAACTCACAGCTTTGCTTTGAATCCGTAGAGCCCAGTGCAGTCCATCAAGCAATTTCACAGAGAGCATCTCCCTTGCAACCCTAATTGCCCAGAAAAGTTGGCAGGACACTTGCTGCTACTCGCCTTTTTATGGGTGATTAATTGAAATGTAGAATTGTAAAATGACTAGTGATCACATCGCTAGCAAGCGGTGGTATCAGGATTGAGAGTCAACTCCTGTGCACTTTTCATCACATAACATTGTGAATTAATATAGTTCAACTACAGCACTTTAAGGTTCAATAGCATCATTATGGGCACTGCTAACACAGTCGCAACTACTTTATCAAAAGATATTAATATCATCCCTACTTTACAAAGAAAAGGGCGTGAGTCCGCTAGATGAAGCGCTAGCTGTAGCAGAATCCAAACGTTCTAACTGCAAGCTCACAAGTAGCACTCACATGTTCACAAGTGCTGGTTTTTCTAGTCTGCTTGCTGGGGCTCAAGTAAACACAGTTCTTTACATACCAGGTGGACAATAAATGTATGCTTTTTAAAAATATCTATCTACTCATTGTGAAAGAAGAAAGACAGGGAAAGAGAGATCTCTTTCCTCATGAATGCTATGAATGTGCTCTGTATGCTGAGTCACACCTTCCTTGCCTTGAAAGTATGTTTGTTAGAAACAAACCAATATTTAACAAATGCATACATGAGAGAGGGCCAGGTGCTGGCACATAGCGTTAAGCACACATATTATGAAGCTCAAGGTCCTGAGGAAGGATCCTGGTTCTAGCCCCCGGCAGGAGGGCCGCTTCACAAGCAGTAAAGCAGATCTTCAGGTGTCTATCTTTCTCTCACCCTCTCTATCTTCCCTTCCCCTCTCAGTTTCTCTCTGTGTTATCCAAAAGATCAAAAAAAAAAAAAAAAAGGAAAAATAAAGACTTCCAGGAGCAGTGGATTTATAGTGCAGGTACAGAGCTCTAGTGATAACCTGGAGGCCGAAAAAAAAAAGCATGCAAGAGAAAGAATTAGAAGCGTAAAGGAGGAGCTGGGCAGTGGCACACCCAGTTAAGAGGACACACTATCATGTCTAACATATCTATATATCATATCTACAATTTATTTATTTATAAAAAGGAAACACTGACAAAATCATAGGATAAGAGGGGTGCAACTCCACACAATTCCCACCACTAGAACTCCATATCCCATCCCTTCCCTTGTTAGCTTTCCTATTCTTTATCCCTCTGGGAGTATGGACCCAAGGTCATTGTGGGATGCAGGAGGTGGAAGGTCTGGCTTCTGTAATTGCTTCCCCGATGAACATGGGCATTGGCAGGCCGATCCATATTCCCATCCTGTCTCTCTCTTTCCCTGGTGGGGTGGGGTTCTGGAGGACCGGGGCTCCAGGACACAATTTTTAAACTGATCTTGTCCAATAATCATTGTATTATACTGCTGTGTCCTTATTTCCTTTCCCCTTCCTATTGCATTGTTTTTTTTGTATGTGTGTGTGTGTTTTTGCTGTTGTTGACTATTGTTATTTCTATTCTACTGCTCATGCTTCTCTCTTTCTTCTCTTCTTATGAGACTATTTTCAGTAATTCTTGAAAGAATGATCTGGTGGTGGTAAATTCCTTTATTTTCCTGGGCTTGAAGAGACCCGTATTTCCCCATGATATCTGAAGGCTGATTTTACAGGATAAGTTATTTGTGGCTGACAATTCTTATCTTTTAGTATTTCCCCTGTGTTGTTTCACTCTCTCTTTTGAGTGTAACAATTTGGACTGTCTCATAAAACTGGGACCACTCATCACCCTACTGCCCATGCAAAGGCCAAAAGTAATTTTTGATGGAAAAAGACCTAAGGTAACAGAATCTGGCCAATATTAAATGCGTTGAATGAACCCTGCATAACAACATGAGAGGAATAGCCCCTTACAGATTGACCTCCTATAAATAAACCTACCTCTGACCTGAGCATTGGTAGCTGCCTCCTGAAGGCCCCTGTCTTTAGTGACATTTTTTGGAGGGGCAGGGCTTCATGTGGATGATAAGATTTTAACAGGGAAGAAGATGGAGCTGTCACTGGAAGGTTCCTGAAGGCAACTCTGGGAAATCTCTCCTCCCTCCAACCTCGTATGTTTCATTAAAATATGTATGACAATATTTCTCCTCATATTATTGTATTACACCGCCCTTAATTGCATAATTCACATTTTCAAGGGTATTTGGAGGAAATTTGGATGGTTCATTGACTGGTATTTGAAGGAAGCCGAGAATAAATTTAAAAACATGAGGTGGAAATTAGTGGTAAAAAGAGACTAAGAGAAGGGCTCAAGTGGGCGGCCTCAGAGCTCCTGGTCCCTGGTACCCCACTCATGCCCATCTGGAATTGGGGGGAGGGGTCTTTGGCCCTCCATACTTTTTCCCAGCTGGATCCCCAGGGGACAGTCACAACGGCTGCAGGAAGCCTACTCTGGCTTCTCTCTCCTTCCCTCTTACCCCCCTCCCCTGTTGTTTGTTGTCTCGTTTGTGATTTTTGACATGCATTTTGCAGATTGCATGTTTTTGCCTGCGCTATTGAAAGCACACAGCTCTGGGCTGATTGCAATCACGCTGATTGGAAGGATATGCTCCCTGCCCCAGCCAGCACTACCAGCCAGTGCCATGCTTTGCAGATCCTTCCATCTGCTTCCTGGTTCTCACTCTCTGCCCTGCAGACTTGCCTCTCCCTGTCATACCCACCTAGCATTTGCTCCCCAATCATGAGGGTTCCCCTCCTTCACTTCTCCACCAGACGCCACTACCCTGGCAGGCAGCCAGAAGAAGTTGGCACAGGAATGAGGCATTGTGGGAGCCCAGTGCTCCAGGAAGACTCCCTACGGCCAGCTGATGGCAAACAGTGCAACTGCAAAGCTGTGCTCCCACCATGGAGCAACCCTTCTCTAGGCCCAACAAAGATCCCCCCCAACCCAGGTTCAAGTTCCCTGCATGGCCTGAACTTCCACATTGCCTGCCCATCAGCAGACTGTTTTAGCAGCAAAATGTACAAAAGACACTGCCTGCCACCTTCCTGGGTTTTACTAATAAAGAGAGAGTGGGAAGTGTGCCTGCTTATCAAAATAGAAGAGAAGGATGTGAACATCTCTAGAAACCTAAGTGGTCTTTCAACTTCAGAGAGACACAGACCTAAGAGATGCGGGTGAATTCAGAAGTGGGGATGGAAAGAAGGTTGGCTTCTGTGGGGATGAAGGGGTGGCACTTGGCCACATGAACAAGGGTTCACAAGGGTGGAGCTTCCTCCCTTGCCCTCTCTCCACATGGTATCCTTGGGGTACAGACTTCATTCCAGGGTTAGGAAGGAGCAGGGCACTCTGGTTTTCCTGTTGAGGGGTGACTGAGAATAGCCTTGGTAAAAGTTATTTATATACTTACTAACACCTGAAGATGTCACTTCCAAGGTCCTCAGGGTTCTCTGTCCCAGAAAAGGGAGCCACCTCCTGACTCTGACGCTGTGCTCTTTTCCTGTCACCCACCATCCTGTAAAGTACAGTTGTTTCCCCCCTTACAGGCTTCCTAAAGGGAGACAGGGAAGCAAAGCCAGGGAGCAAACCCCTGACAGGCCACAGGCAAACACAACCAATGACCAGGGACCCGGGTTATAGATACAACCCCTGCCCATCATTGACCACCCCCCCCAAAGGACCCCCAGATGCTTCTGGTAATGGGAAGCTGAGTGGGTGAAAGTGAGCCCACCTCTCTGCAAGGGTGGGGATGAGGAGTAGCCATCTTGACCCAGCATCTCATCAGCTTATTTAGAAGCATTTAGCTTGTTCCAGCTCAGTAATTCATTCAATAAAACCAGATGTGCCTGAAAGGAGTCCTAAATCGGTGACTGCCTACTTGGAGGCAGGGTGGCTGCCTATTCTGGCAGCCCAGGGTCTCTGCCACTTCCACTTATCTCCTCCCTGGCCTGCTGGTGAAAACCAGGTGATAATGACATCATGAGCACAGAAAACGGGAATAATAACAGTCACTTTGGAATGAACATGAAAAGGCAGGTCAGGTAGTCACATCTCATGTGTCTCCCTCCAACTTCCTCCTGGACAGAGATGGAATTTGCTGCTACTGTTGTTTCTTCAGTTTACATCCCTGGCTGCTCCTTAAAGCTGTTAGTTGAAGAACAAAAAGATACTGGGAAAAAAATCAAGGTTTTTAAGTGAGTTTATTATTTATTATTAGTTTAGGTTATGTAGAGACAGAGAGGCAAAATTAAAAAAAAAAAAATAACAAAAAACATAATACCAAAAGCTTCCTTCAGTGAGTTGGAGAACTAGACTTGAACTTGGGTCATGGACATGGCAATGCAGCAAACTCTATTTTTCAATACTTCAGTGAGTTTATTAAAGAATCAAAACTGAGAATAGAGCCTGGGAGGAACTGGAACCTGGTAACAATGCTCACATTTCTCTGAGAGAACTGCTTCTAAAATGGTGTCCTGGTGTAGAGTGTTTATATACTGTGTGTATAGATAGCAAGGGAGGTTGCAGCCAATGCCTGGGGAATTCGATGGTACCATAGTAACCACACAGTATGTCTCTTGATTCAGTTTTATCTCTGCACTGAGACAACCAGGCCAGGTCGTTCTGTGTTGTTTTTCCATCTATACCATTAAGCGGTCCTTCTGGAAAAGGGGTTGGACCTGGGGGTGGGTAAAATGAACTATTCTTTGTGCATCGTGATGGTTGACAAAGGTCATATCATGAGTCATTGTAGCTGCTGCTACTTCACTATGGAAGGTTTGTGGTATGACCTCATCATTGCAACTGCCCAGCTGAAACTGACTTTTGCTTCATGTTTCTCCAAGTAAGATACTTGATACTTGGTTCCACATTGATTTTCTTCAGTGTGTGTGTGTGTGTGTGTGTGTGTGTGTGTGTGTGTGTGTGTGTGTGTGTGTGTGTTTCCAGAGCTCTGCTCAGTTCTGGTTTATGGTGGTGTGGGGAAGATTGAACCTGGGACTTTGGAGCATCAACCGTGAGAGTATCTTTGCATAACCATTATGCTATCTACCCCCTTCAATGTTGCTTCCTTTTAAAGTAATTCTTGAGATACCAGACTAATCCAGGCTCTGGCACCCACAGTCCATGAAGTAGAGAGAATCATACCCCTCACCTTGTCTAGCTAACATTTATCAGGTGCTTGCTAGCATTTAATATTAAATGTGAGTGATTCTGTTGCTGCTATATATTGTCATTGTTGTTATAAGATTCCTTGGTATCCCGCAGATGTTTTTCCTTCTGCCCTTTGCTCTCCCAAGTCACAAGTTGTCCACTTTTTCTGTTCTTTCCCTGAGGACTGCCTTCATTAAAAGTGCTAATCTCCCAGTGTGCCTTCCCTTCTCAGTATTTGCATATGCATGAGTAGCTCATTCCCATTAGGCACTGGCTGAGCTGGGGCCTGCAAAGGAGCTCTATTGGAGGCTGCAGGAGTTGGCAGGAGGGGGGTGACCTCTTGCTCAGATCCTCCTTTGCTCTCCTGTCTCCCTGCTTGCCCTCTTCTGGAGTACCTGCTGGCAAGCAGGAGGATGCTGGCTCTGGCCACTGATGCTTCTAGCTGGTGCTACCTTGCCAGTGTCAGTTCCAAACAGGAGATGTGCCCCAAGACCTCTGCAGGGACAGGAGACTTGCTTTGGCACCACATTCTGGGAACACAGTCAGTCACCCTAGTGGTCACTGGAATATTTCACTCCAGCACTTAAAAGCCCACTCTGGAGTTCAGCAGAGCTGAACCATTCCAGCTCGTCAGCATGAGAAAACTACGCACCCACTAGATAGGCATCTGTGGGTCCATAGAAAAATGAGTGGGAGCATGAATTCGAAGGTTCTTCAAAGGTTCTGCAGTTCTCCCCAGAGTGAACAGTTTGACAGATGAGGAAGATAGTATGAGGTCTTTATTTTATTTTATTTTATTTTATTTTATGTTATTGTCACTAGGGTTATTGCTGGGGCTCAGTACCAGCTCTACAAGTCCACTGCTCTTAGCAGCAATCCTCACCCCCCTTTTTGTTTTCCTTGTGTCCAGGTTCAGGTGAGTTTGGTCAGTGACTTATTGGATGTGGTCTCTGTTAGGTTTGCTGGGGGCAAGGAGGAGTCGGGGTTTCTCATAAAGCAGTGCCCAACTGTCAGCATGATGGATAATACTGTTTTGTTCTTCAGTGAAGGTCTGGATTTCTTGAAGTTATCTTAAACTATATCTGGTTGCATGACCTTAAAGAAAACACAGTGTGGGAGTCGGGGGGTAGAGCAGCGGGTTAAGCGCAGGTGGCACACAGTGCAAGCACCTGCGTAAAGATCCCGGTTTGAGTCCCCGGCTCCTCACCTGCAGGGGAGTCACTTCACAGGTGGTGAAGCAGGTCTGCAGGTGTCTATCTTTCTCTCCCCCTCTCTGTCTTCCTCTCTTCTCTCCATTTATCTCTCCTATCCAGCAATGACAACGACAGTAATAACTACAACAATAAAACAACAAGGGCAACAAATGGGAATAAATAAATAGTAAAAAAAAGATTTTAAAAAAAGAAAATATAATGTGACTATTTGGGATATGCTTTGTGCTTAAGGGAGTGTGAAATATATATCTTCTATATCTATCTATCTATAGATAAATATATAGTTTGGGCTCAGTGCCTGCAAGAGAAATATACCACTCCTGGTAACCATTTTTTCTTCCTTAAAAAAAAAAAGACAGAGAGAAACTGAGTCGGGGTAGGGAAAAGGGGGAAGGGAATGGAGAAAGAGAGATACCTGAAGCATTGTTCCACTGCTCATGAAACTTGCACTCTGCAGGTGGGGGCCAGGGACTTGAAACCTGGTGAGGGGTCTACCAAGTGAGCTACTGTGCAGCTGATGAAATATACATTTTTTATTGGATAAGGCAGAGAGAAATTGAGAGGGAAAGGTAGACAGAGAAAGGGAGAAAAAGACACCTGCAAAACTGCTTCACCACTTGTGAAATGATCCCCCTGCAGTAGGGTAGCCAGGGGCTTGAACTGGGATCCTTGTGCTGGTTCTTGTGCTTCGTACTATGTGTGTTTAACCCAGTTTGCCACCACCTGACACCCCAAATATGTAATTCTTAAAGCACATGCACTTTAATGTCTCACAAAAGCTTATCATTGGCTAAGGGGAAAAAGTGTATCTGGGGTTGAGAGAAGTGGTCATTTATATTTTCAGGCTTACTAGGAGTATGAAATCTTCCTATCTAGCTTAATTTTCCTTCAGGGTGAAAGAAATAAATCTTCTGAGTCCCTGAACTAGATTTAGTTTGTCCCCTACCTCTGTGAATGTGTCCTGAGGGGACTCAGACCTTTTGATATGTACTTTGTAGTATATCAGCTGTACACATTTTTCTCTATTTATTTGTATATCTTTTATTTTTTGTGTGTGTGATCACCTTGCTCTCTCTGAGAAGCTCCATCACTGCCAAGAAGTCCTGAGTGATGCATTTTCTGGCAGTGATTAGGACTAGAAAAAGGGCTACAGCAAGCATGGTGGAATTTTCTAGAAATATTGCAGGAGTTCTGTGACCTTCCCATTTCTGCTCTCCCAGGCAGGAGCACCCTTCTGGGTCTCAGGCAGCAGCTGGCTTTCTCAAGCTCAGCACTGCACTGATTTCCAGGGGTTCCTAACTCCATAGTCTTATGGTAGCCTTGTGACTGCAGAGGAAGCTGGGGAGAGAATAAGCCCTCACAATTGGGGTGCTGTGTAGACCCTAATGAGAGGACTGATACTTTATCTTTCATTCTTAGGTTAGGTTTTGTTTTTTGCTGAGACCAACAGCAGGAGTCAGGGCAGAAGGTAGTGTTTCCCTTTTCTTCAGATCTCTCAGAGGGAATCATTAGGCTCTAAGATTGTATTCCAAGTCTATTTGTTGAGTAAATATTCCCCATGAAGCTCTGTTCCAGAATATTTATCTATTCATCGTCTTTCAATCTTATATCTCTATGAGGTGGCTTTGTCCTTCTTCCCCTTTTTTGACAGATGAGCACAAGAAGGTGCATCATTTCTTAAGACCACACAGACCATAAGCAGTACAGCAGAAAACAAATTTAGACAGATAATCTCCTGCCCACGTGGAGTTTCCTTTCTACTGAGAACATTGAACAACAAACTAATAAATGAAGACAGGACAGAAACCCTAATGTCAGAGAGCAGTGAATGCTGGGAAGAATATGAAAATAGATAGAATATGAAAATAGATAGAAAGAGGCTGAGGTGTTGACAGAGGGGTCAATCAAGGCTTCCCCAGATGGAAATTTTAGATAGGTAAAAGGAAATAGTTGCATCAATTCCTAGAGAAAGAATGCTCTGGGTGGAGGACTCAGTAGAAGACTTGCTGTGATTGGTAATGACTTGTGTGCTGAGGTGAGGGGGTGCGGTTTAGAGGAAGAGGGTAGGTACCATCAGAAAAGAAGTGTGATTTGTATTCCAGTTGGCTGGGGGTGATGGAGGGCTTTCATACTTAGGAGGGTGACAATGCATATGCTAGAAAATTCGTTCTGGTAACTTTGGAGAGAGGAAAATCAGGAAAAGAAATTACCAGGTTGTTGCCTCTCTGGGAAGGAGAGAAAGTTAAAGTGAAGGAGATGCAAACTGTGGAGACTCTGACCAAGCTTTAAAGGTACAGGGATGATAAATTCACTATCAGTTTGACTATGGGGCAGTGACCCAGAGAAAACAGAAACAATTGTGAAGACTAGATTTTTCTATTAGTGATTTAATATTGATTTACAAAATAATGAGATAAGGGATTGGACAGTGGTACATCTGGTTAAGTGCACATAGTATGAAGCAAAAGGACCCACACAAAGATCAGGGTTCAAGCCCATGACTCCCCACCTGCTGGGGGATCGCTTCAAAAGTGGTGAAATAGATCTGCAGGTGTCTCTCTGTCTGCCTCCCTCTCTATCTCCCCCTTTCTCTCAATTTCTCTGTCCTATCCAATAAAAGAAAAATAAAGCCTTCCAGAAGCCATGGGTTAGTAGTGCTGGCACCTAGCCCCAGTGATAACCTTGGAGGAAAAAAAAGAGAGAGAGAACAACAGGGGTATAATTCCACACTGTTCCCACCACCAGAGTTCTGTGAATGACTAGAATTTTATTCTGAGCAACTGGTTGGATGCTGATAAGATATTTAAAGGAAGGAAAAAAATAAGATGTGAGCCAGGTGTGTGTGTGTGTGTGTGTGTGTGTGTGTGTGTGTGTGTGTGTTGTGTATACACCTATGGATGTATAACTGGTCAGCCTGAAGTCAAAGTTCTATTGTGAACATATTAAGCTAAAACTACCACTTAGACTTCCCATGGAAAGATCACACAATCTTTTGTTGGACCTTAGTTTAGAGTTCAAGGGAACAGGAAGTATGAGGCCTATTCGAATCACATGGAATTAAAGTCCTCGACTGGTTGAGCAATTGCAGAGAAAATGTTTGCTCAGTAGAGAGAGGCGAGGAGGAACCTCAGAGCTGTTGTGCTGGGGGTTAGCCCACAAATGGACTCTGAGATGGTAGCCAGAAGGGTTTGCCATCACAGAAAGGTGAGGGAGGAAGAGAAGGCAACAGCGGTGAGCATTTAGCTGGGTCAGAAGTTGTTCATGTCTCTATCTTCCCAGTGATCCATGCCTTCTCCCTTCTGCTGCACTGTTCACCACTCCCATACATACTATTAATTATTTTTGTTAAAGATTTTATTTATTTATGAGAAATACAGAAGGAGAAAGAAAGCACCAGACATCACTCTGGCACATGTTCTGCCGGGAATTGAACTCGGGACCTCATGCTTGAGAGTTCAAAGCTTTATCACTGCACCACCTCCCAGACCACCTATTAATTACTTTTTTATGAGAAAAAGAGACCACAGCATCTCTTATCTCTGGTATATGAGATGCAGAGGATGGAACCTGGGGCTTCTTGAATGGAAGACCTGTACTCTATGACTGAGCTAGCTCCTCAGCACTCCCCACAGACTTTATGTGTTTGTTTGGCTAGGTCTTTAATCTTCCTCTTAGAATACAGCTTAGAGGCTGGCAACACAGCTCACTTTTATAGTGCACTACTTTGTCATGTGAGAGACCCAGGTTCAAGTCTAGCCTCCACTGCTTATAAGAGTATTTTATTCTGTGTTTCCTCTCTCTCCCTCTCCCTTTCCATCTCCTTCACTCTCTCCCTCATTCTCCCTTCTGTCTTGCTCTTAAAAGCAGGGAGAAGGCAGCTTAGAATGTCTACTTGGAGATGTAACTACAATACCCAGGACAGGACCTGGCATTTCATAGAACCTTGTCAAATGAATTTTCTGTATGAAGGAGATTCACTAAGACAGAAACTGAGAATCATTGACTCTGATAGACCCTGGGCATTGGTATCACCAGGAGACACCTTTCCAAGGCCTGACTGTATTCTCACTCATGGGGAAATGAGGAGTGAGGAAGTCACTCAGAATGACAGAATTTGTCAACAGAATTTTCTCAGGGAAGTTTGGGGAGACTCAGTGTGGTTGATATTTGTCTGTCCCCGAAAGGTGTATTCTGTGGCCATATGGGTGTCCTAGTGCCCCTACATGCCTGTGGGCTGTCAGAATCTCTGGCTGTCTGTCTGTACATCTATAGGTCCCTTGCCATTATGCACCTGTCAGTCTGTCTAGGCCTTTTCTGCTTCATCTGCTGGTGCCCTTTTCCAGTCCCAGGCTGCCTACCCTCATCTCTTGGCCATCATCTTGAAACAGTAGCTACATGTTAGAATCAAGCCAACACAACAGATGTAGTTTAAGGTCTAGATGACAAGATGTCACTGTCTGGCTCAGCTTGTGGTACATATTAGGCCTTTAAAAATGCACGCAAGTCTATATGAGACAGTCGGAATCTCAATCAGGAAGTATGAAGTACCATTTGTTGTAGTATTATTCTCACTGATCTAAGGACTTTGCAGACATTATTGACTTTGATTCTTACCAAACCCACTGACTTTGCTTATCTCAAGTGTGATCCCTGGATGTGAGAGTGATCTGGCTGGGATATCTGTCACCCCATTGATTGCCAGGGTTGATTCAGCTGATCTGGCTGGCTAAAAGTGTGTCCCCTTCCTCCCTCACTGCTCCATGTGTGTCCCTCCCAAAGCTGTGTGTTCCCTGAATAGCGATGGACCAGTCTTCGGTCAAGGGTATATGAATAGCTGCACACCCCTGCTGGAACTTCCAAACAAGCTCTCGGGTGTGATCCCTAAGACATCAACATCAGAAATCCCTGGAGAATTTCTTTTTTCTTTTCTTCTTTTTTTTTTTTGAGTCAGGGCCTCTGCACACAGTTTCACCACTTAGTTCTTTAAATGATTCTTTTTTTAAATTATTTATTTGATAAGACAGAGAAAAATTTAGATGGACGGGGAGATAGGGAAAGAGAAAGAGAGACACCCACAGCACTGCTACACTGCTAGTGAGGCTTCTCCCACCCCCTCAGATGGTGACTGGGGGTTTGAACCCATGTCCTTGCTCACTATAACTTAATGCATTCTACTAGGCACACCACTGCCCAGCCCCTTTCAGATGGTTCTGTTTTGACAACCTATAAACATAAAAAGCTGGGTAGTGTTCCCTTTGAGATCAAATACCACTGGGGCAGTAGAGTTCAGGAGAGAAAAGATATGAGAGATTTGAATACTATGTCTGAAATCTCTAATTCCTACCAGGCTTTGCCTAAAAACACCTCCTCCGGCACAGCCAAATCAGAAGACTAGTGTCAATTACTCCTGGTGATTATTCTGGAGCTTGTTTGTGGGGTGAGAGGCCCTTCTGTACATATTCTTGGGACTTTTCAAGGGTTTTATGGACCAAGGACTTCTAGTGCCTGAGGCTTTATGTCAGCTGGTAAGATCATCCAAATGGGAGAAGGCCTATCACACTCCAAAGGCTGGTGCCCGGATATCTTTAATTCCTGCTGAAGGGTCAGGGTTATTTCTCCACTGGGAGTGCTAATGGGATTCTAATACCCTGGCAAATGGGATTTTTTACAACTGCCATTCGGCAGTTACTGCCGCTGGGACAGCCCAATAAATCCTGCCGAGTCACCATCACCACCACCACCACGACCATGAAGCCTGTTTGTCTGTCCTGCTGCTCTGGATCCACTTCTCAGAATGAATTAGTGGCTGCCAGTATAGCAGGCTTGCAGCCCCAGGGTCAAAAGGAAACTAGATAGACTAGATAGACTATGATGGAGACTGACAGTGGCGTTGTAGGAAATATACTTTGGTCTTCTCTTTCTCTTTGTGTTTAGTTCTCTCTCTCTCTCTCTCTCTCTCTCTCTCTCTCTTATTATTATTTTTCTCCCCCGAGGAAATGCCCTTTGTTACTTTTTCTTATATAAATCTGCTTCTTTATTTTATTTTTTATATTTTGACAGAACACAGAGAAACAGGGGTATAGAAAGGGTGAAAGAGAGACTCTTGAAGCAGATGGCAGGGGACAGGTGCAACCAAGTGCACTACAGCCTGGCCTCTGTGTTTGGCTTTCTAATGCCTCTATTTTTGAGGATTTGTAGGTAAAGAATCAAAGGGTATCTTCCAAGAGCAGGTACCTCTCTGTCCTTGGAGCCTAGTGGCAGGTGATATGGGACCCAAGCAAGGGCAGTGGTGAATGTGATAGGAGAAGAGCACTCTCTGGGCTCCATCCTGATAACTGGGTTAAAATGGCTGACTCTGAGTGCAGTCATTGTCAGTAAAATATTGATATTCTGATACGTAGATGTTTAACATCCTGACTAATTGCCCTTTGAGTGCCAGTTCTTTGGGAAGCGAGACCACATTCATCAGCCTGCTGATTAGGGACAAGCTATCATTAGATTCAACATGATAGGTGAGAAAATTAGGTAGAGCAGATCACAGTCTCTCTATTTGGGAGAAGAACATTAATACTGGCAAACACAGAGTAGTTGTTTCATGGCCCAGGAAGTAGCACAGTGGCTAGAATAATGTATCTAAAAGCACGGGGTCCTGAGTTCAATTCCCAGTATCGCATGTGCAGGAGTTATGTTGTGATTCTGAGTGTGTATGTGTATAATATTAATATACACACACACACACACACACACACACACACACACACACACACACACACACATATATATATATATATATATATATATATATGGCTATGTTAGAATTTAGCTTTCCTTTTGCCTCCATCCCCCAATTCTGTAGTAGAATTTCAAGGGGGATTACAGCCTTCCCATACCCACTAAGTTTAAGCTGTCTGAGAAGGAACCTTTCCCTAAGGTATGGTCTTAAACTGGGGGGTTAGGGTTGCTTATGTATTGGGGGTTTGCCAAAGGATTATGATTTTTTTCAGTTTCCCTCATGGACACATCCCAAATACCCTGTGCCCATATCCCTTCTGCTCTGTATATGGAAATTCTCTGGTTTATAAGGGCCCAAGGTGAGCAGGTGGGTGAGCCTAGTACCTAAGGTTAAGGCAACAGCCAGTGACAAAAGCATAGCAATCCTAGGCCCTATGAAGGGGTCAGTGAGGTGGAATTAGATTGGCTGCCAAAGAACCTAGACCTTGGCCTTGATTTTGAGCTTGGCCTTCAAACTTTAGCCAGAGCTGGTATAATACCCTGGCCTGTACTGTTAAACACCCCCTCACTTCCTTCCTTGCTTAAAGATGTTGGTATGCTGCTAATTCTGCTTCTAAAACCCCTTCTGTTTCATTGGTTTAATCCCCCCTGCTTAACACTGTATTCTATTTACATAACCACTGTTAACTAAATACTGCCCTGCCTGCAGGGCATTGGTTTAATCACCACTGGTTCATGATGTCTTTTTGCTCTGCCCCCTCTCCTAGTACACCCTGATTTCCACCAGTCTTTTTTCACTCCACCCTCTCTATGTCACATCCTGTTTCCACCCTACTTGCCGAGTATATATAAGGACAGGATTGTGATTAGAGATAGCTTAGATTGCGCTGCATTCCACATGAATAAAGAGATGCTGCTTCCCAGCTCAGCCATGAGTCCCTGGTCATCTGTCTCCCGCCTGTGAAGCTAGCCCGGCATAATGATACAGCTGAAGCCAGGCTGTGGTACACCCGTGGGGTGCACGTGTTATCTTGCACAAGAACCAAGATTCAAGCCCCCAATCTTCAAGCTTCTTCATGAGTAGTGAAGCAATTTGTATCTGTCTCTCTTTCTCTTTCCTTCTCTACCTCCCCTCTCAATTTCTCTCTGTCCAATTAAATAAGAGAAAGGAGGGGAGAAAGGACCACCAAGAGCTGTGGACTCCTTGTGCAGGCTCTGAGCTCCAGTGATAGTTCTGGTGGCAACTACATCAGCCAATTAATTGATCATTATAAAAATGGATGGAATGTGGCAATGCTCCTGTGAGTATATATCAGGCTTGTACTTAAAAAAGCACCTAAAAACTAAATCTTAACACCCCATGGTGTTATACATATATGACTGCATCCATATTTTGCTTAAGATAGATTTTTTCCACTCCTGGTTGCAGGAATTTGGAGACATGGGGTTTTTGTCTTGGGCAATCGTGAATCCCGGCACCTGGCAGCTGAGCACCCTACTTCCTCTCTCTCTTCATCTTTGTAAATAGAGTTCCATTCTGTCCCCAGAACCCTCAGCCTACATGGCATAAACAGAGACTTTTGCCAAATTCCATTATGAATGCATGCACTTGGCAAAGCCAGCCTGTTGCAGGGGTAGATAGCATAATGGTTATTCAAAGAGATTCTCATGCCTGAGGCTCTAAAGTCCCAGGTTCAATCCCCTGCACCACCATAAGTCAGAGCTGAGCAGTGCTCTGGTTTTAAAAAAAAAAAAAAAAGCCAGCCTGTGTCAGAAGGTGACCTTTCAGTGTGACTACAGAGGAATCTGACCATGTCAAAGATGACCAGCATAAAGCCTCGCTCTATACCCTGAGTCACTTGCTATCCTAAAAGTTAGTCTTCACGATGGTAAGGAAAAAGAAACAGAATAAAGTGACTAGGAAGATGGTATTCACTCAGAGAGAGTCACGAGTTCCAGATACCATAGCCCACTTGTCCATTCCAGTGTACTAATTCCCCATCCTCTTTCTCTCTCTGTCACTGAGGCTTTGCTGGTGCTTTCTGTCTGCATGATTCTACCTCTTTTAAGCCACTTTCCTTCCTCCTTCAATTACAGAAACAGAGAGAGAGAGAGAGAGAGAGAGAGAGAGAGAGAGAGAGAGAGAGAGAACAGCACTACTCTGCCACTTGAGAAGTTTTCCCATGTGTCTGGTGCACCTATGTGCTAGGAGCTTATATCTGGTCTATGTACATGGTTAAGTGTGCACTCTACCTTGTGAACTAATTCTCTCTGTGTGCTGGCACCCCAACTGTCTTTATGGAGATGCAGAGAGGATCCAGAGCCCTTGGGACTGCAGTGGGCCTAATTGCTGGGCTTTCTGTGTCCTTGCAGTGATCATGCATCAAAGCATATGCTCAACTGATGGCTGGAATCATTTGTGGTGTGTTTGTACATTTTGTCTCCTGTTTGTTCATTTTCTGAATATATTTCAAATCTCTGTGTTGCTGGCAGGCTCCAGTCAAAGATTGGAAGTGGGAGTTCTGCCTGCTGGACTTTCTCTGCATTGTCCTTGCTCAGTTTTGGGGATCTCATCTGAATTGGGGAGGGGGAGGAGCACGGCAGCAACATTCCTCACAGCTGCTGGCTCTGCACAACTGAGATTTAAATGGCTTTGCTTCTAAGAGATTCCCTTCATCTCTCTCTCTGTTCATATGAGCTTTGGCAAGGCTATTCCAGACTTGCCCCACAGAGAACTCAGCCCAACATATGAATTCCTGAGCTAAAGACAACTGAGCAGGACATTGTGCTGAGCCTATGGTGTGTGTGTGTGCCTATGCATGTGTGTGTGAGTTACAGCCTTTGTCTTCAACTTCTGGGCTTTCCATAGCAGACCACACACATGTGGCCATGCTCACACAAGGACAGATCCAGACCGGAAATACAAAAAGCAACAAGACTTTTAAATCCAAGGCAAGGGTCAGCTCTTCCATGAGTCTGTCAGGACAGGGGGAGGCATAGAATGTCGCATTCATGGGAGATGGGATTAAGGAAGAGAGCAGCTTCCTTCTTTTCCTCAAGTCCTCCTTCACTGTCAGGTGCAGTGGAGATAGCCAGATGAACCGATAGGAGAGTGCTTTGAACTTTTTAGGCTCAAAGCAGCTTTAAGGATCTAAGGCATCGTGATCATCTTTAATCGTATGGTAACATTGATTATGGCGGGGGAGGTGTCTCTAGCTGTCTGGGCAGAGAGAGTCCTTGGAAGCTGAAAGTCTTTATCAGTATTGTTGTGTGAAGGTCCCTGGCAGGCTGAAGTTCAGGGAGAGATTTATAAAGGTAGTAGAGGGCCTTGGGTTAAGTTTTATCTTAATTATGTGTTGGAAAGTGGCTTTCTGCCAAGTTACAGCCTAGGGGGAAAAGAATCAAATGTCCCCTCTCCTGCAGCAGCTTCAGCCCCACTAATAGACATTATTACTTTGTGCCTGCCTCCAGCACTTCTGCTCCCAAAGCCTGGCATCAGACTTCACCAGGGAAAAAAAAAAAAAACTACTCAAATGCTGATGATGAGGATAGTGAGAATAATAATGACAGTCCATCACTGATGTCTCTGGGGAGAAAGCATAGGGAAATGGTCCCAAATGTAAACATTATGCATAGTTTACTAAATTAGGATGTTTCCTAAATTAGGAAGCTAGTTATTAGCCGCTGCAGCTGATAAAAGAGAAAGATCACAGATTTCAGTATCCAGAGGAAACAGGGAGTGAGTGAATCCTTGCCCTGATATATACTAGCTGTGTAGTCCTTGGTGAACCGCTGCCTGTGTCCAAGTTTCTTATCATTATATGTGCACAGAGTTAATATCTATTTCATAAAGCTGATATATATCTATATGTAATATATACATATATCACAAAACATATCAGTGTTATTGTATATAAATATATAAAATAAATATACTTATATAAATAGAATATACACATAACACAAGTATATAGTTATATTTATGGTTCCAGGTAATATGTATTTCAAATGGGAAGCAGCCTGTAAAACATTCAGATGGTTGCCTGGTACATAGTAACTTTTAGATAATAGTAACCTCAGCTATTATATGAAAAACAGGTATGATCTTCAGTCTTTGAACAGCCACAACATCAGCTTAAGTGAGTCTGAAAATGCAGAGGCAAAATTCCATCCCTAAAACTCATCAATCAGAATCGATTTCTGTAACCACTCCCCAGATTTGGTGAGGGCTGATTTCCTCGTGGTACCTCAAGTGTCCAGCACAGCAGCCTTTCACTGCCTTTTCTCACCCAAAAGCACATCTGGGGGGATGCCCCTGGCATTATCAGGACAAGAAACCCTGCCTTTGGTGCAGGTGCTTCCTGTCTCTCTTTCAACATTCACTCATTCACCTGCTAGACATTTGGATGCTGTGACCTCCTCCATCACTAAGAAGGGGTCTTTAAATGCTGGGGATAACTAAACAGGCAAAATTGTAGAAGTAGATATAGCCCCTCTCCAGTAAGCAGGTAATGGATGAGGCAGGCATTTGCCCTGAGGTCAAGGTCAAAATTGTGAAGATCATTTTGTGCTGGTGTCAGGCACTTTACTTTAGGCATGTGTGATTCTGGCCTTGGATGCTAACCCAGGTTCAAAACAATATTTCACAGGTAATGAACTTGCAGAGCTGATTTCTTGCTCTTTTGGTCAATGTGACTAGATCAGATAATTAAGCATAAAAATGAGAAACATTCTTTAGAGAAATTACATATATAAAACATCCTATGATGGGAGTCGGGCGGTAGCGCAGTGGGTTAAGTGCACATGGCTCAAAGCACAAGGACCTGCTTAAGGATCCCGGTTTGAGCCCCTGACTCCCCACCTGCAGGGGAGTCACTTCACAGGCGGTGAAGCAGGTTTGCAGGTGTCTATCTTTCTCTCCCCCTCTCTGTCTTTCCCTCCTTTCTCCATTTCTCTCTGTCCTATCTAACAATGATGACATCATCAACAACAATAATAACCACAAAAACAGTGGGAAAAAAAAAAACGACAACAAAAAAGGGGAAAAAAATTCCATGACTATCTAGGCTAATTTGTGGTCAGTTTTTAAATTATATTATGTTTCACTACCGTAGAGCTAAATAAATACGTATCTTCTTTACAAACGTCTAAACAAAGAAATAGCCACAAATAGCATTTCTGTATGAAATCTGGATGTCAAAAATATGGACTTCTTGTTAAACATTCTAGTGTGCTAGATGGAAGCTTCTTCATTCCCTTGATAATAATGTGTATTTGTTTGTTTGGGCTTCTCAAATAAATACACTAGATAAAAAGTAGTGCTTGATTGAACAGATTTCCTCTAATCAATGCTTTATTTCTAGAGTGTGCTTTTAATTTCTCAGAGTGCTTTTACATATATTATCTCATTTGATTCACACAATGGTACTATGTCTCAAGAAGCCGGTATTATTTTATTCGAAATAACAGATAACAAAAAATACACAGAGAGAAATAGGCTGGATGTCCCTGGTGAAGGGGACAAGTTGGCATGGTTAGAACTAGGGTCCCAGGCTTCTGGATCTCCGACCTGTGACCCTTCCCCCTTGAAAACATATACATTATGAGTAAACATGTATTGGGTATTGGGGAGATGGCGCACACAGTTAAGTGTACATAGTACCAAGCGCCAGGACCTGCTCAAGAATCTGGGTTCAAGTCCCCACTTCCCACCTGCAGAGGGACCACTTCATAAACAGTGAAGCAGGTCTGCAGGTGTCTTTCTCTCTACATTTCTATCTTCCCCTCCTCTCTCAATTTCTCTCCATCCTTTCCAGTAAGTGGGAAAAAAGGCCAATAGGGGCAGTGGGTTCATAGTGCCAGCACAGAGCCCCAGTAATAAGCTTGGAGGCAAAAAAAAAAAATTAATGTATTGGTCCACTTGTCAATGGGGAGGATGAAAAGCTTGGAAAATATGCATGGAGGAGCTTTCATGTTTCAGCTCAAGGAGAAGGTGATCTCTTTGTGCCTCTATCTCTTTCTCTTCTGCACTGAACACCATATTGGTCCACTTGTCAATGGGGAGGATGAAAAGCTTGGAAAATATGCGTGGAGGAGCTTTCGTGTTTCAGCTCAAGGAGAAGGTGATCTCTTTGTGCCTCTATCTCTTTCTCTTCTGCATTGCACACCGTATTGGTCCACTGTCAATGGGGAGGATGAAAAGCTTGGAAAATATGCATGGAGGAGCTTTCGTGTTTCAGCTCAAGGAGAAGGTGATCTCTTTGTGCCTCTATCTCATTCTCTTCTGCATTGTACAGAGAGAGAGAGAGAGAGAGAGAGAGAGAGGGAATGAGAGAATTCATCCTGAATTCTTTTTAACATTTTTACACTGATGTAGATGGAGATATTACATTTCAGGCTTGGAAGAGAAAACCATGGAGAAGGAGGTTATCTACCTTGACAAGGTGGCATGGTTCTGGGAGAAGGGTCAGCGTGGGAAGCAGCTCTGTAAGGCTTTGGTGGGAGAAGCAGGCAGATGGAGTAGTCTCCCCCAGCTTCCATGGGGACTTGAATCTTTTGAGCAGTGATCACACTGAGTTTCTGACTTCTCATTGCCTATGCTGTGGCCTAAGTCTGGTCCGCTGATTGGGTCTCAATTTATTGAGTTCTCAATCACACTCTACAGATGGATGTTTGATTGTGTCTGCACCCAAGATGTTTGTGAAAGACTGAATAATGTGTCAGGGGAAAAGGAAGAAGAAGAAGGAGAACAAGGAGGAGGAGGAGGAGGAGGAGGAGGAGGAGAAGAAGAAGAAGAAGAAGAAGAAGAAAAGAAGAATAAAAGAAGAAGAAGAGGAAGATGAAGAAAAAGAAGAAGAAGAAGAGGAAGAAGAAAAAGAAGAAGAAGAAAGCAGACTGAATCACACACCAGATAAAGATTCCAGGGTCACTGTATGGAGAATACTTTCTTTTTCATGATGCCTCTGCCCTTTCTGTACTGCAGAACCTGAATATCAGCACTGAGTGGACCCAGCAACTTAATCATGAGAGTCATGAAGGGGCAAAAATAAGACACAAGCTGGTGCTAGTGGTGCAGAGGGATCTGGGTGAATTCTGCCTTACTCTGCTTCTATATTCAATCCCGTGGCTTGTATATGCCCTTTCTATAATCTTCTTAACTGGCTGCCCAAGCACTATTTTACTGCAGCTCACCAGAGTGGAATCTGGTCTCTTTGCTCTAATTGTGGTTCCTGCTAAAGCTCAGGCAGAAAGATGTTTAGTTCTTGGCAGGGTCCTTGAAGAGACTATACAAGACCACCATATCTGAATTCACCTGCCTCTAAGCCATTGAACCCAGCTAGCCCATTTCTCCAGCCCAAGTGTCTAACTTTCCCATTATCCACCCTCCCCTTCCTCTGGCCCAGCCCCTGCTGCTTTCAGAGGTTGTGTAGCCCATCTGTGCTACTCAGTATTCTGGATGTCGACTCAGCCATTCGAATTAGTACTAACACAACATCCTCATTTACATGGAACACACAGAAGGTGACATTCTGTCTGTAACAACAGGTTATAATTATCATGTCTCTCATTTGTATTCCCTTTTACAGCTTCTTGAATTGTTTTCACATGCTCTGCGCCATTTGATTCTGCTTCTAATGCTGGGAGGTAGGCAATTACTCATTCACTCCTGCACTCACCGAATATTTATTGAGAGACTCAGGGATCTGAGGAGATTAAGGCAGGTGTGATTCTGCCCTGGTGGAGCTTCTATTCTAGGGGAACTAGATCTGGCCTTGTTCATTTGACAGTTGACCTGAGGCCCCAAGAAGCTCAAAGACTCGAATCCCTCCCACATGAGGGAAGACTAGAACCTGGACCTCATCCGGCTTCACCTGGCATTTCTCTGAGGATATAGGCAGCTCTCTCTGTTTCAGAAGTGAGATGCTTAGAATTCAGGATGTGTAACCCCATAGAAATTATATTATAAATGGTTACTATGTTACAAGGCCATTCACAAAAAGCCCAGTTAACCCATTTAACACATAATGTAGTTGAAACTTGCTATTAATAAGACAATTCTTTCCACCAATACACCATTGGGGACCTCCTCATATTGCTCATTCAAAATTGATGTCCTGTGAATAAAATCAACTCTTGGCCTTTTAATTCCCTTGGTTACTCATTGTAGGCAAGACACCACTCCTGTGAAACAGGTCCCCATTCCTCACTTTATTTTCCTCCCTCTCTCTCCTTTCTCTCTCTCTTAATGTCTCTCTCTCTCAGTCATGCAAAAAATCTAATGTATCTAAGCACCAAACATACTTTCTGTGGCTTGCTTGCTATTCAGTAAATTATTGACTTAAGAAGAAATATATGGCTGTTTCCATAGATACAAAATCATAATAACTAATTAGACCAACTTGTTTTCTAGAGCCTATTTCAGGGCCATTTTAGATGTAACACACTCTAAGTATCCTTTATTTTGGGTGTGTTCTTTTCATTTCTTGTTAGTACCATCAATGAGTAGTCTCTTATGCCGCTTCTTCTTCTTCTAGCGTTTGCCCTTCTTCCGTAGCCAGTCAACAGCATCAGGGTGAGCCTGATGTAAAGTTTCGAGACCTCCTTTGAATCTGGAAAGGTGGCAGTCGTTGACTATGTGGGTCATAGTCTGTCTGTAGCTGCAGGGGCAGTTCGGGTCGTCTCTGGCTCCCCAGTGATGGAACATAGCGGCTCACTGGCCATGGCCTGTTCGATAGCGATTGAGGAGGGCCCAATCATAACGTGCTAGGTCAAAGCCGGGTTGACGCTTGCAGGGGTCTGTGATGAGGTGTTTTTTCTTTACCTCAGCTGACTGCCAACTCTGTTTCCAAGAGACTGGAACAGAGAAGTTCAGTGTAGGCGTAGGGGACCAGATTGGGTGACAAGACGTCAAGCGTTGAACAGGGTGGGCGAAGATATCCGCGTATATTGGCAGGTCCGGTCGAGTGTAGACGTGGGAAATGAACTTAGATGATGCCACATCCCGACGAATATCTGGCGGGACGATGTTGCTAAGAACTGGCAGCCATGGAACCGGGGTGGAATGGATGGTTCCAGAAATTATCCTCATGGAGGAATATAATTTGGAATCGACCAAGTGGACATGGGGGCTACGGAACCATACTGGGGCACAGTATTCTGCAGTGGAATAGCATAATGCCAGAGATGATGATCGTAGTGTGGAAGCGCTCACGCCCCATGAGGAGCTGGCCAGACTTGCAATGATGTTATTCCTCGTGCCCACCTTTGCTGCAGTTTTTATGAGATGTTTGTGAAATGACAGAGTGCGATCGAGAGTAACGCCAAGATAGACTGGCTGGGCTTCATGCCGGATTCTCATATCGCCAAGCTGCACATTAAGCTCACGCGAGGCCGAGCTAATTGAAGACTAACTAAAAGAAATCAGGAGTCTTGACATTTGATAAGTGGGAGTAGTTTAGGTAAATATTATGCCTCTTCTATATTTCTGAACAATAGTCAGATCCAGGGCTGTTTCATTAGGTAAAACTCTTGAGTTCAAAGTGGAGGCCATAAGGACAATCTCTCCTCTCCTCCTGCTCCCATTTTCTATTTGAGACTGAACTAGAACCCACAATTTGCTTGGATGAAGAGGTATAGAGTTAGTTATTATAAATTCTATAATATATATTTTTTTCTCTTCTAGTTTTTCTGTAGAGGTGGCATCTTACGTATTATATTTGCTTTAATACCTAGGTAGTAGTATGTAGAGTTTGTCTTTATTTTTATTATTTATTTATTTTTAATTTTTTTCCCATTTGTTGTCCTTGTTTATCATTGTTGTTATTATCACTGTTGTTCTTATTGCTATCATTGTTGTTGGGTTGGACAGAGAGAAATTGAGAGAGGAGGGGAAGACAGAGAGGGGGAAAGACAGACACCTGCAGATCTGCTTCACCGCCGCCCATGAAGCGACCCCCCTACAGGTGGGGAGCCGGAGGCTCGAACCGGGATCCTTATGTTGGTCTTTGTGCTTTTCATCCAGTTCCCAGAATTTTATTTTTTTAACGATTTATTTATTAACAGAAAAATGTCCACCGGGAGTAGTGGATTCATAGTGCCAGCACCAAGCCCCAGCAATAACTCTGGAGGAAAAAAAAAAAACATTAAATTTTGAGAAAGCTTAGAATTCCTCTAGTGTAGGTTAAGTGAGAGCTGCCCAACAATGGCAAATATATATATATATATTAGTGGTATAGGTAAAGGAACTTTATAAAATTTTAAGTCCTCCTGACAATCAGATGTCATCATAATTTTACATAAACTAAACTGGAAAAGCCTGGACGATTTGCTTCAAACCACAAAACTTGTAAATGTCAGATCTGGGCTTTGACATCAGGCATGTCTGTTGGTTCCACTACAAAAAAGAGGTTGAAGTAATTCTGGGAAATGACAAAGAGGCAAATGTTGTTTCTCTTTTGTATCTGTTCACCATCATTAGGTGGAGTCCAAGATAACAGTGCAATTTGATTTTTGAGTGTCCTCAGATCTTGACTCTTGCTTGGGAACTTGGGGGCAGAAAGAGCTTTTCAAATGTCTTTCAAATAAAATTGATTCTTAGCTTTGATTTTTATCTTTTGTGTCTTGTGACAACTGACAGTTACTTTTGCCACATCACAGATTCTTTCTCTTGATGACTTGATGAGTTAAAAAGCTTTATATGTAGACTACTCCAAATGAAGGGGAAATAAATGATCACAACACCCCTGCATCAAGGCACTCCATGAGCGGGGAAGCAGATCTGCAGGTCTGTCTTTATCTCCCCCTATCTGTCTTCCCTTCGTTTCTCAATTTCTCTCAGTCTTATCCAATAAAATGAAAAAAAAAAAAAGGGAGTCGGCAGACAGCTATAATAGTTTTGCTTGAGTTTGGTGGAGCTGTGGATTCATAGTATTGACACAGAAGCCCAGCGATAATCCTGGAGGCAAAAACAAATCAACAAATGATACTCTTGCATCCCTATAGTCTGCACTAAAAAGACTCTATTTTCATATGAGTTGCATGCTTGCCTCTTCTCAGAAAGGTATCAAGACCTCCACATCCCATCCATACCTTACTTTCTCCTGCTTCCCTTTTGTAATCGCTGAAGACATTTATGCCTGGGTTTACATAAATTCACTTTTTTTTCTCATTTTCTCATGCAATAATAAGGTCAAACTTCTCTTGGAATCACAAGAAAATTAAAACTTAAATTGGTGTGATTTATATGAAAGGACAGTTATGCTGATAGCTATGAAAAGGCAACAGTGGCGAGTGGCTCTTTGTTGCAGGATTAAAGGGAGTGATGGTATGTGTGTCAATCAAGCTCAGCAGTGTATACTGAGTGACTGTGGTCATCCCTGAATCCTCTGTCTTGCAGTTGCTAAGCTAATTTTCAATTGTCTGGTTTTTCTTGAGACCACTGATGAGTGTATGCTGCAAATATTGGGAGAAGAAGGGGGCCAAGCAGGGGTGCCCCAGGTTAAATGCACATACTACAGTGTGCAAGGACCCAGGTTCAAGCCCCTGGTTTCCACCTGCAGGTGGGAAGCTTCAGGAGGGGTAAAGCAGGTCTGCAGGTGTCTCTCTGTCTCCCCCATCCCGTTTCCCCTTCCCTTTCTGTTTCTGGCTCTCTATCCAATAAAGATACTAAAAATTAATGTCTTTTTTTTTTAATTTGGGAGAAAAAAAACCAAGCCCTGTGCAATGTCTCATCAGATAACTGACCAAATATACTGCACACCAAGGGTGCAGGGCCCCAGAGAAAGGACTTCTTGCTGGTTCATTTTTAGCTGGCTCTCGAATGTCAAGAGAAAACTGCCTGCTCCGCCCGAGTCTGTGCCGAGATTCATTTCATAACAACTACTGTGCGCAATTCACGGTTGAATTGATGAGCTATCAGGGTTATGTGTTTTTGTAAAACAGAGACATCTAACTTGGAAAAGCTTTCTCCAGGGAAACAGACCTATTTGAGCTAAATCAAAACAAGATTAAAGTGTGATTAAAGTGCTGCAAATAAAATCTATGTGGAAAAGGTTGGAGGAACTGGGATTATTTAACCTGGGGCAGAAAAGCTGCCACAGAGACATCGGGAAAACTTCAGGTGTCCAAAATGTTCCCTGAACAGGGCTTTCCTCTGTCCCCATAGAGCCTGGAGCAGGAGGAGTGATCCTAAGCCGTATTATTAGAGATTTAGGTCAGACCATGACTGCGAGCCCTAGGATCATGTTAAAATCGCTTAGCAACCATTTAAAATATACTGATCGTTGGGTCTTACCCTAGGCTAATGAATCTCTGGAGGGGAGACCCAAGCATTAGAACATTTTAAAAGCTCTGCTGGGTGATTCTAATTTGTAGCAAGAGTTGAAAACTACGGGCTTAAATAAGGGACAGATTTTCTGACAACATGGGTCCCAGGAGCTGCTAAGCGAAGAATCTAGAGGTGTCTTTCAAATTTTGATGAGTCATAGTTGAGCTGAATTAGCTATTCTAGTTATACCAGCTGAGACTGCATCCTTGTATCTGACTGGGTGATTCCCCCCACACACACACACACACACTTGCTACTAAGTGATCTGGTAGCTTCATGGTATAGAGAATATCTCAGGGCTGGGTCTGCAGCATAATGATTATGTAAATGACTTTCATTGAACTCCCAGGTTCAGTCCACAGCACTACATAAACCACAACCCAACAGTGCTCTGGAGGAAAGAGAGGGGCGGGGGGTGGGGGGGAGGGAGGGAGAGAAAAGGAATATCTCAGTAGAGGTTCTCAATCAGTATTTGTTGAAGGAATGAATGAAAAAAGACCTTAAATGAGGGCAGTTGAAAGTGAAGTGCCCACTTCCTGAGATAAATTTCAGGAATGAATTCCCAGAAGCAATGAAATTAGGAAAATACCAGGTGACTTTTGGTATTTCAGAATCACTGATAAACTTCACAAGTTCATGTCCATAAGAGATTCAGATAACAGAGGGGGAGAGGTCATAAGTTGTAGAAACTACCATGATGCCATCCTGACTCCCCTGGGCAGACATCCTTACCAATGTGTCATAGAACCTCACCTCCCCAGAGCCCTACCCAGCTAGGGAAAGATAAAAACAGACTGTGGGTGTGGATGGACCTGCCAAGGTCCATGTCCAACAGAGAAGCAATTATAGAAACCAGACCTTCCACCTTCTACTATTCTTCTAAAGAATCCTGGTCCATACTCTCAGAGGGATAAAGAATAGGGAAGCTTCCAGTGGAGGGGATGGGACACAGAACTCTGATGGTGGGAACTACATGGAATTGTTCCCTGTTACCTTAAATCGTATTAATCATTATTAATTCACTAATAATTTTTTTAAAAGCAGGAGGGGTCATGCATGTTGATCACTCATCTGTAAAAAATAGAGAATGAAGAGGAGGCTCTAAGATTCCCTTTGAGGTGAAGTATTCTTTTTGTTAGTTTGAGGTAAAGAGGAAAGATGGTAAGGGGGAGGCTTAAGATTCTAGAAAAGGAGGCCAATGGTTAGCACAGTGGGTTAAGCGCATGTGGAGCAAAGTGAAAGGAGCAGCGTAGGGATCCCAGTTCGAGCCTCCGGCTCCCCACCCGCAGGGGGGTGTTGCTTCACAGATGAAACAGGTCTGCAGGTGTCTATCTTTCTCTCCCCCCTCTGTCTTCCCCTCCTCTCTCTATTTCTCTCTTTCCTATCCAACAACGACAGCAATAACAACAATAACAGTTAACAACAACAATGATAAACAACAAGGGCAACAAAAGGGTGGAGAAAGCCTCCAGGAGCAGTGGATTCGTAGTGCAGACACCAAGCCCCAGCCATAACCCCGGAGGCAAAAAAAAAAATTTTCTAGAAAAATTAACATAGTCAGTAAGACAGTTCCAGTGAGGAACTGAGGAAACAGCTAAGATACTTCTCACAGTAAAGAAAGTAGTGCACCTCTGATTTGGTTAGCTATTGTGTAACAAACTGATCTCAAATCAGACTGGTGAAACAGGAACTGGTTCAGAGCTCAGTTGGGTGATTCTCCTCTCCCATGTGGTATCAGTTAGAGTCCATTGGTCTTGTATGGCTGACTAGAGGGTTCAGTACCACTTTACTCATAGACGTTGTTGCTTTGGAAAGGCATGTGTATCCAGAACATGTGGAATAGCCTCTTCAGTGTGGGCACTGGACTTTCATGTGTTGGTCTGGAATTCCACAAACTGAGACAGCCATCTTGGGTTGGGTCACACCAATGTCTGTTATCTCTGCTGGATTCCAGAGGTCTAGCCAAGTATGGACACTAACCTTCAATTCCCAAAGTACCTGTGAGTACTTTGCAACCATCACTAATCCATCACAGTCATTCACTAGAAAAAAATACATATGAACACAGAGCAATAATGAAGTGGGAAACTACAATTCAATGGTCCATACATTGAGTGGTTGGTGCATGTCAGTAAAACAGGGATGGAAGCCAGAGAGTGGATGTGGGTTCTGGTGTGAAACCAGCCTGTTTTATCTTATTTGTTTGTTTATTATTGGTTACTAGCCTGGTTTCTAACACAGTCATTCATGAGTTGGCTATGCTGTCCTCCTCTGTGAAATCTACTTTAATCTGGAATTAGGAAAGAGAAGCTGTGCAGGAATACAGCAAAAAAAAAAAAAAAAAGGTTTTGGCTGGTTGAAGAGTGCCCTTGACTTTCACATATGCAGAAACATGGGAAAGAAGACTGGTGTGGGCAGTTCAATAATCCCCTCCATAGATCCAGAGGGAGGGATAGTGGAAGTAGAAAGTGCCTTCAGAATAGGTTGGAGGGGGTCACAATTGCCAGCCATGCATCTTCTGAGTCACTGGTTGTAACCATCTGGATAGGACAAATCAAGATTGTGCTCTCCAGCTGACAGTGAAAGGTATCCGCTGGTTTTCTCCCAACAGCAGATCACTAAACTTTCATTTGGGGTAGAGGGGATTGGCCATTGCACCCCACCATCTAATGAGTGTTAGCAGTGCTTCTAGACACCAGGACAGCTCTTGAATGCAGTAAGCACTGTCTGAGTGCCAGCTGTTGTTTGCCAGGAGTGATTGTGAAAAAGGGTTTATAAGCTCAAGGAGAGTCAGCTTGCTGAATGACAATGCAGAGATGGAGGGACCTGAAGACTGCTACTGAATGGAGTCCAGGGCTGCATCAGTACTGCACAGAGTCAAAGGTAGCCAGAGAGAGCCTGGCTAATGGACTGGGCAGATTGGCAAAATTGCTACTGCGTTCCCAGGCCAGTGTCAATAAGGTAGCCCCCTGTTCACCTTGTGAGTGAACACAAAGGTCACAAAAACACACTTCTTCTCCTTCCAGTGATTACTCAGCATCGTGGGGTGTGAGGTAATGGAAAGATAATGGGCTCTGGGTTCAGATTCCTGCTCATCTGCTCACCGCATGTGTGAACCTTAGCAAGTCAATTAATCTTCCTGATCCCCAGCTTCCTGGTTTGAAACTGGAGATCAGACACATGCACACCCTTCCAGGGTGGCATGCGGTCATGGGCATACAAATTGCCTGGAATCAGAACCCACGATCAACAAGCAGAAATGTTGACTGGGGTCTCTGCTAGTGAACTTCCTCTTTCCATTCAGAAGTTTCCTAGGATGAGTCCCAGAACATTCAGATTTCATTTTCCACATCGACTGAGCATCCCTGGCAGCTGGCTCTGTACTGTGCCTTTGCACCCATGTTATCTTGCTGTAACTTCACCCTGTTACTGTAGGATGGTGTCAAAGTCCCCTTCACAGATTAGGCAATGGAGGTTCAGAGAGGCTAAGAGCCTACAGGGTTAAATTGTACCTGAAGAGGCATCTAATTTCCTCCCCTCCTTTCCTCACCATCACAATTACCTGCCCTGGGATGAGGCCCATATTAAGAATTCTTCTGCAATCCCAGCATTCAGCAGGGGCCCAAGTCTACTGTGGTGCTCAAACTAGTGTGTGTGTGTGTGTGTGTGTGTGTGTGTGTGTGTGTGTGTGTGTGTGTTTTCAGGTCTGAACTTGCCTGTCCACCATCAGTTCGGACTGTCAGCTTCCTTCGTGTAATGATTAAAAGCAGGTAGAAGACTAAAGAAATCATCCTTGTACATTTTAATCGGAGTCAATTTTTCCCCTTTTTTCTTTTCTTTTTTTTTGAGCAGTGTGATAAGGCAGGTTGTGGAAATGTCAGCCTCTCCTTATCTCTAATTGACTTAAGTAGAAGCAGCTCTAATCCTTGCGTGCACAGGAGCTTGGAATGGAGAGATGGGGTCAATTGATTCCTACTTTTTAAATTAACAACACAAACTGTGTTAAAAAAAAAAAACAATAGTATATGGGGAAGGGGGACAGGTAGGGAGCATGAGAATATATGAGGGAACTGACATTTGGAGCGGCATTGACATATGTCAGCTTTAGATTTCCAAGCGGTGCTTCAGCTGGGCTAAGCAATGTAGCCCATGTATGAGCATGAGCGTGGACACACCATTGACAAAGGAATCTGTATTCCACAGTTTCTGGTGGGAAGACCCTTTGATTTATCAATTATCTGTATGTGTTTGGCTGGAAGGGGTTTCTCAAAGTGTGCAGTTGTACCAGTTGCTCTTCTTACTGTCCCCCACCTTGGTGTGTGGCCAGCCTGAGTCAGATATGGGCGTTTGCATCCCAAGCAAAAGAAGCTCAGTCTGGCTATAAAGTTAGACGTCTCATCGATACTAATGAATGGAGTCTGGAGGAATTTTATCCACAGCATGACTGAGTGCCTTTGTACGAATCTTCCAAGCACCCAGAGTTTACTATCTCTAGTCATTAAATGGGCATTGTTCAACAAGCAGGCTTTTGTCTTCATTCCTAAAGTCTCCTCATGTTCAACCCCAGCTCAGTTGACGGCTGCCATAATTTTCTGTAAAATAACTTCACTTCTCCCACTCCTGGGAGCTGGGTTTCACATTTGGCACTGCCCTTCCCTTTCTTTATTACTAGCCCGACTCGAGCTGGATCATGTCTGTGATTACAACCTACCTCCTGCAGTCACAGACCATCATTACTCCCTGAATACCCTCATTCCCATCCCATCCCATCCTGTCCCATCCCGTCCCGTCCCGTCCCATCCCATCCCATCCCATCCCATCCCATCCCATCCCATCCCATCCCATCCCATCCCATCCCATCCCTGATGTTAGTTCCCTAAAGATATGACCAGGTAAGGGCTAGGATTTTCTTCCTCTCTTGAATATGAGTATTGGAACTTTACTTTGTTCTATTTGTAGATAAAGAAAGGAGAAAGAGGCTTCACTGTTGAATTAGAGTTCCAAAAACCCATCCTGGAAGAATTATTTCCATGATTTCTTTCTTCCTTGACTATATTTACTTTAGACCACTTCAGGGCCATAGGTTATGACACTTCTAACACTATTGGAAGGAGTACTAGAGGGTAATGGGTTTTTAATTAGTGTTCTTAATATATTAATAGATGGGAGGCAGGGGGGTTTTGGCCTCTGAATGTTTTCCTGTCCAGGGTTGAAAATCTGACTAGTCAGTCTGCAGATTTGGAGTGCAATAAATGAAATGGTTCTCCATATCACTCTCTCCTTCCATCCTATGAAATTTCCAACTCCCTTGACTTCCCTTCTCACACACTTTGTTTGTCTTCATTTTCCTTTCTTCTATCTTCACCCAAGCTCTGGGGTTGGGAAAAGGCATTCATTTGAGAAACCGGCTTTCTTCTTCTTCAGAATCATTGTAAGTTGCTTCAGATTCTGAGGTCATGGCTTATCCATTAAAGTAGTTCCTCAATATTGATAAAAGCTGACATTTATTCCTCACTTCCTTTGTCTGAACTCCTGCTATGGCCTTTAGATGCTTCCCTCAGATGGTGTTCACACTCACTGTGTGAAACTGTGCTGTCACCCACACTCTTTCTTTCTGTTTTTTTTTTTTTAATGTATTTATTTCCTTTTGTTGCCCTTTATTGTTGTAGTTATTATTGTTGCTGTCGTTGTTGGATAGGACAGAGAAAAATGGAGAGAGGAGGGGAAGACAGAGAGAGGGAGAGAAAGATAGACACCTGCAGACCTGCTCCACCGCCTGTGAAACGACTCCCCTGCAGGTAGGGAGCCGGGGCCTCAAATCAGGATCTTTACACTGGCCCTTGAGCTTTGAACCACCTGCGCTTAACCCGCTGCGCTACCGCCCAACTCCTGACCCACACTCTTTCTAATGTAAGGAAAGGAAGGTGGCGGAGGGGATGTGTGCTAATATGTTGATGCAGGTTTGTGTCCATAGGTGGGTGTTAGACATGCTTAACCACTATGTAGTACAACCATTCAGCATCTACCACGGTGCCTGACAAATAAGAGATTCTCATACTGACAAAGGATACCATGGATTTGTAGTTCTGCTGCTAAAGTGAAAAATTCCTCCAAGTAACCGAGCTTTATTCTTCTTATCCCCCACCTTCCCAGGGCCCCAGTACCTCAAAAATATTCAGTAAATATTTAATAATGAAATGCTAAAAATGAATGGATGAATGGATGGCTGATTCCAAGGTCTTTTCTAGTCTCCCAGCTGATGATTGTAGCTTGTGTTGGTTTTTCTTTTCTTTGACCTCACAGCCCTACTAGACATTTTATTATATCTGATCCTTTGTTGGTTCTTACTGTTCTCTCTGTGTGTGCTTTGTATTCCCCAGCACATCCTATTGTATTCCTCTTGTATTCCCATGGTGCCTAGCTCAGTGCAAGACTATAACAAGTGCTGAGTAAATACAGATTGCAATGGAACTAAGAATTGTTTCAAGCCAGAAGTAATGGAAACAGGGCTACCTTCCTGAGCTGTTTCTTTAGTCTTCAGAGAGACTTCTATGTGGTTTCTGCTAAACAGATGTTTTTGACAGGTCAGAAGGAAGCCTCCAGGCCTCTGGCTTTACGGCATAATTTGATAAACTGCCACAGTGGACATACCACTTGTCTGTGAGTGCTGGTCCCCAGATAGAAAGGGAATCATAGAGCTTTTAGGAAGTCCAGAGAGTAGTGGACAGAGGGAAAGACCCCACAGTAATTTATAAAATACTATTAACAATTAGTGGTGCCCTGAGATAATTGAAATCACACACACACACACACACAAACACACACACACACACACACACACACACACACACACAGAGAGAGAGAGAGAGAGAGAGAGAGAGAGAGTCAGTTAAACCTAACTCTTCCTGTTCCTTGTACTACTTTTAAAGTTGTGAGCATGAACAAAGTATGCTTCTGGATTCTGCTTGTGAGACCTTCTGTTTGTATCATCACATTGGGTTCGCTTGTGTTGCTTGCGATGTGTTCTGTTTGCATGTCCACTGTTGGCTGGGCACCCCCCCCCCCCCGCCTCCAGGACATTGGTTTGGTCTCTCCCTCCCCCCCCCACCCCACCCCCCCGCCTCCGGAACATTTGGTTTAGTCCTCGCTGGTTCGCGCTTTTTCCTTCTCCCCGCCCCTTATCACACATATTTCTTTTGTTCCTGACTCTTCAGCTGGAGGAGAGGGAGGCAGGACAGATTTGTGTTGTGATTAGGCTGTTGGACTGCATCCCCGTTGGTGAATAAAGATTGAACTGCGTTCTCAGCTCAGCCATGAGTCCCTGGTCGTCTCTGTCTCCTGCCTGTGAAGCAAGTCTGGCAAATCTGGGTCTTTCTCAGACAAGGAAAGCAAAGCCAGTTCTTAGGACAAATAGCATAGGAAGAGACAGACAGGCTTTCAATGTACAAGGCATTCAAAGAGAACAGTCAAGGAGATGATGGCTTCCTGCAGCATCTGAGTCCCCAGGACTTCCTGAGTACCTATTTGCAATCAAAACTGATTACTGCATGTGTTGGCTTCATGTCTTGGATTCTTATCCAAAGATCACAGATTCTCCAGAAGCAATTAAGAAAACAATCAAGAGAAGGATGGCGATATTTGGACCTCGAATGACTTACCTTTAGTGATCTCCTGAGATCTCCCTATAACCTAACCAGTCTGGTATTCTCTAGTAATTCCACAGATCATTTGCCTTTGGGAGGAATAGCCTCTTTAACATCATCCTGCCCATCTTCTCAGCACACTTCGACTAGACTCCAAGGACCCCATCTCCCACTCCACACCCTGTGTAGTAGAGTTCCTTGGTGGAGTGTGTGAGGGTCTTGCTGAAAGGAGCCGTCTAGGTCCTTGTCCCTCTTCATGCGTCTGTCTCACATGACTGAATAAGCAAGGTTACTTGGTGCTGCTTTTGTGCCTTGAATCCTTTTCCTACATCAAATGAACAAGTCACCTTGGAAAGTCAGATTTTCTAGGTACTCCTTTAAGGTAGGTAGTCCCCATGTCTGGTTGAGTTCATCCTAGCAAAGTGCTTGGTGCTGAGTGGGTATTCAATAAGCACTTGCTGAACATATGAATGATAGAGATTCCCAGATAGTTTGAGTTGTACCAGGATTACTGAGATAGAATCTTTCCATCTTGCTCTCATCTACTCCTCCGTGCATGAAGGGTGAGTGTATCAGAACTCAAAGGTGAAAAGAAAAGAGAAAGAAATTTATCATGGAAGTCATCCAATCAAGTTTAGTGCTTTTCACAAAGGAAACCTACCAGTTACTTAATTGGGGGACTTGAAAGATCATGAGGGAAAAAAATGAGGGTGGGAAAATAGGAAGGAAAGGAAAAGTACTTTCTCCATTATAGGGAGGGTTGGGACATGAACAAAAGCCCTGTGATTCACCCCAGAACAGAAGCTTAAAGGACTCCAACTACATGCCAAGGCACCAGAGGTCTTGCCAAACCTCAGCTCATGTGGGGCTTTTGCCCTTTGATGCAGCCAAGGGAAGGCATTTTAGTAGGCAAATGGTGACCTTAGAACAGCTGGGCTGGAAGGCCATTTTGGAGAGAAGCAGCACCCTATGCTCACCCCTACCCTGACTCTCTCACTCCCAATTGCTAGAGGAAAAACGAAAGACAAAGTCAAAGGTTAGATCAAGAGTGCATTGCCATTGCATTAGTTTCCACGGAAGGGCGGGGGGAGGTAATAGAGAAGTGATTGAAGAGGTGATCTGATTTGAGGGTGCAGAAGAAGGAAGGGAAGTAGTGAGGGCAGAGGTGATCAATGGAGCAGAGACAAAGGGAGAGACAATAACGGGAAACAAGGCTGACCCTGAGCACTCACTGGGAGCAAAGTCATCCAGTACAGTACTTGATGAATCCCCTGCAACACTTAATGTGGAGGACACCCACTGGAGTCCACACCACGCATTTAACCACAGACAAGAACCTGGGTCCAAGCCCCAAGTCCCCAGTGCAATAGAGAAGCTTCATAAGTAGTGAAGCAGTGCTGCTGTTGTCTCTGCTCTCTCTCTCTCTCTCTCTCTCTTTCTATCTCTGTTTCTCATTCTCTACCTAAAGGGGAAAGAAAAGAGGAAGGAAGGAAGGAAGGAAGGAAGGAAGGAAGGAAGGAAGGAAGGAAGGAAGGAGGGAAGGAGAAACAGCTATCAGGAATGGTGGGGTCATGCGGAAGATGAGCCCCAGTAATAATACTGGTGGCAAAAAAAAAAAAGGAAAAAAGAAAAGATAGAAAAGGAAATGAAAGAAGGGAAAAGAAAAGACAACGTGGTCCATTTTTCCGATATCCCGTAGGTTCAATAACAAGGTGAGGATACCAGGGTTTAGCCCCACTTGTGGAGGCATCTGCATCAAAAGCACTGTCAAAGCAGAAGCTTCAAGGGAAGCACCTTCTTTTTCTCCCTTGCTGTTTTTCTTTCACTGTTGAAAAGGAAGCAGTGTTGTTTTTTTTTCCTTTTACCCAACACTGAAAACTGTCCTTCGCCCTGCAGAGCACTGAATCATAACAAAAGCACTTTCAAAAACCAACCAGTGAGATAAAAGATTTCTTCAGAGCTCTCACCAAGACTCAGAGGGCTACTATGGGCTGGGGTTACAGATGTGAGACAAACATTGTCCCTGTCCTAGGAAACTCTCAACACCTGGTGAAATCACTGTGAAACATGGTGAAGTGAGTGAGTGCATAACCCATGTGGAAATGCTCTAAAACAAGTAGGAGGGCATTAATACGTGGAATATGAGAGAAATTAGCCAAAACCTCTGTCATAAATAGACCACTTTGAGGACAAGATGGAGTAGGTATTCCAGACCGAAGGGGCAACATGTAGAAAGAAAACAGTGGGGGCCTTTGCATTTGAGGTGAAAGGAATCATCAGACTGTTTGGTGGGGAGAAAGCAGAGATCACTGTCTGTTGTCTTATAAAAAAAAGCATAGAGTTAACATAATTTTTCTGGAAGTGTTCTTGTGGTAGTGTTCTAATTCTGGTCAACTAGGCATGATTTAAAACATACCGTTGGGAGTCGGGCAGTAATGCAGCGGGTTAAGCGCATGTGGTGCAAAGTGCAGGGACCGGCATAAGGATCCGGTTCGAGCCCCCGGCTCCCCTCCTGTAGGGGATTCACTTCACAGGCGGTGAAGCAGGTCTGCAGGTGTCTATCGTTCTCTCTCCCTCTCTGTCTCCCCCTCCTCTCTCCATTTCTCTTTGTCCTGTCCAACAAAGACGACATCAATAGCAACAACAATAATAACTATAACAATAAAACAACAAGGGCAACAAAAGGAAATAAATAAATATTTTTTAAAAATAAATAAAACATACTATCTTCTTTTAGTGTTGAAATAAATTTAGACTACATATATGTTAATTGTTAATGGTGTACATTTGAAACATATTTAATGCTATAATACAATGTTATTTCAATAACTTAATAAACTATAAAATACTAAAAATAAAAATTAGCATGTTAACTTTTAAAAGGTATTTTATTTATTTCTGGATAGAAGAGAGAAAAGACAGAAGTTGAGAGAAAGATAGAGAGAGAGGGAGAGAGAGAGAGAGAAAAAAAATGAGAGAGAGAGGGACTTAGGACTTGAACCCAGGTCCTTGTACATGGTAACGTGTGCATTCTACTGGGTCTACTACCACCCACACCTACTCTCGTTAACTGTCTGTAAATTCTTTTTAAAGATTTATTTCATATGAAAACAGAGAGTTTCATATAGAGGAGGGGGTAGGGAAAGAGAGAGAAGACAGAGCACCAAACCCATCCAAGAAGTACTGGGAATCAAACCAGAAACCTCAGGCGTGAAAGTCTCTTGCCCTAACACTTGAGCAATTTCTCCAGCCACTTTGAAATGCTTTTAATTCATTGACATTCCGTCTATCCTCATTGTTATGAAACCATCATCACCTTCTCTCTCCAGAGCTTGTTAATTTTCCAAACAGAAGCTAGGTACTTAGTAGTTCATTACTGCCCTGTCCCTCCCACTCCAACTCCTGCTATCCTACATTATACTTTATGTTTCTATAGAATTAACAATCTTGGGAGTCGGGCGATAGCGCAAAGGGTTAAGCGCACGTGGCACAAAGTAAAAGGACTGGAGTAAGGATCCCAGTTCGAGCCTCCGGCTCCCCTCCTGTAGGGGAGTCGCTTCACAGGCGGTGAAGCAGGTCTGCAGGTGTCTATCTTTCTTTCCCCCTCTGTCTTCCTTTCCTCTCTCCATTTCTCTCTGTGCAACAATGATGACATCAACAACAACAATAACTGTAACAACAACAATAAAAACAAGGGCAACAAAAAGTAAATAAATAAATATTTAAAAAATGAATTAACAATCTTAAATAATAGGTGGAATCCTACATATCTAGGTGTGGGTCTTATATCACTTATCTTAGTGGTCTTCCCATACTGTTGAATGCATAAGAATAGCAGTCCTTTCTATGGCTGAATATTATTTCATTGCATGTATATACCACATTGTATAGATACATTCATCTTTTGGTAAACATCTAGGTTATTTCCGCCTCCAAATCTTGTGAATAAAACTGCTATAAAAGTAGTTATACAGATATCTTGTCAAAGTCGTGCTCTCAGTTCCTTTGTATATATGCCTAGAGTATTATTTCTAGATTAAAGAATAGCTTTATCTAAATTTTCAAGTAATAGTGGGCTGTTTTCCACTGTGGACCCATCACTTTCTATTCCTAATGTCAGTGCACACAATTCCCAACTTGTTCACATCCCCAAAGATACAGTTCTTTTACTGTGTTCATTGTTATCATCAGGTCATTCTGAATAAATGCAAAAAGGTAAATTGCAGATTTGATCCACATTTTTCTAGTAATCAGTGATCTTGTGTAACTCTTCATGTGTTTATTGGCCATTCATACATCTTCTTTGATATATGCCTCCCCAAGATATTTTCCATATTTGAATTGGCTTGTTTTTTCTTTTCATTGCGAATAAATTTCCTTTTTGAGTATTGGTGGTTATTGGAATTAGAAATAAATATCACCAATAAAATTGTAGGCTCATATATATATATTTTTTATGTTTAGTTCAGCACAGTTCTGCCTTGCTGAGGTGGGAAATCATAGAAGTATATCAAAACTCTTCTTGTTGTTACATATTTTCCTGTGTTTCCCGAATAAGTAGCTTCTCCACAGTCCCCCACGGACAGAGGTAATAAAACTCTGAGCAGATGTGGGAATGCCAAGCTAAATAAAAGCCCAGGAAACCTCCAGGAAACAATCCGAGAATGTAAATCATACAGGGTGAGAACCACTGGGTTAGAAACACATTACCCTTGTCTGATTCGCTAACGCCCACATGTTCCAGGGAAGCTTCCAGTGTGATTTACATCTTGACATTTAAGGGAATCAGGAAGGGTAACCTAACTCAGCCTGATGAATGTCTTTTGGTGTGTCTGTGACTGGGGCCTGGACAACAATGAGGTGGGTGTGTCCAATCATGTAAATGAGGCACTTGGGTCCACCCAGACCCCTGTCCATCAGGATAAATGCTCATTTGCCCAGCTCTAACTATGATTTCCAGGAGGTCTCAGGAAATCAAAGTGGCTTCTTATTCTTATTCTACTGGATCTAGTTCAGGACTGGAGGGTTGACAGTCTGGTTGTAAATTCTAGCTCTGCCCTTGTGTCCTTGAGTTTACTGAGCCTTAAGCTTCCTTTCTGCAAAGTGGGGCAAGGAGCTATCACTAGGATTATAATATCACTCAGAAGAATCATAGCTTGCTTTGTACATAGTCAGTCTGATGGGAAATGCAGTTTAAAACATGTGCTTGAAGAAGGCAGAAAAAGGCAGAGAACAAGGGATAAAAGAAAAAGGAAAACCCAGCAGGAAATCATGAAGCCAGAGAAAAGCAAATGGCAGCCTTTGTCCAGTGCCAGCGGCAGATGTTACCTAACAGCTGTAGATTTTTTTTTTCCTCTAGACATGCAGGTCCTAGTCACTTGGTACAGAAATCCTTCCATGCCTCCCAGAAGCTTCCTTCCCATGCAGATTCCCTGCTCCCCTGGGCCTGGAATTACCAGACAGGACAGCTCCCTCAGCACTAATCTCCAAATTCCTCTCCCAAGGAGGTTTAGCTGCAGTTCTGAATTCAGAGTTAAATCACTCCTAGTCCCCAATCCAAGTGAAAAGCTGGCCCTGGATACTGATAGGAGGGAGGGAAGAAGTCATCATTTGGTTGGGTGTTTCCCTGAATATTGAGGACTGCTCATGACATTTCTGAGAGCCTTTGAAACAGCCCTCCCAGGGCTCACCCCTCAGCCTTGGGGTCCAGTATGAATAGGCTCCCTAGAGTAAAAATTCTGGTAAAGGACAACTCCTAATACTCGGAGGAAATTTGTGTGAACTGTGGTATTGGGCTTGGGCCCAACTCTAATCACACACACACACACACACACACACACACACACACACACACACCACACCACTTTTTCATTATTGTCTTGTGACCACAGGTGAATTGTAGAGCTGTTCGCCACTCTGCTCTACTCCCTTGTTAAATGGGGTAGGGGATGATTCCTGATCTCCATCCACCACCCACCACCCACCACCCCCACACACAAACACACCTCCTGCTGAGACCAAGTATGACAGCAGAAGAGGAAAGTCTCTGGCAATATATAGGTGTTCATTAAATGTCACTTCTTTAGTTCCTAAGGTGACATGAAAGAAAATCATGGGCTTGGTGGAAGGTAGATAGCAGAATGGTTATGCAAAGAGACTCTCGTGCCTGAGCCTCCAAAGTCCCAGGTTCAATCCCTCGCACCGCCATAAGCCAGAACTGAGCAGTGCTCTGGAAAAAAAAAAGAAAGAAAGAAAGAAAGAAAGAAAGAAAGAAAGAAAGAAAGAAAGAAAGAAAACAAAATCACGGGCTTATTTCTTTGCAAATGAAAGGTCGTATTATCGTATTTGGGAGGCTGGGAGACAGGACAAGAGAAGGAGGGAGAAAAGTAACTCTCCCATCAATCACACAGGGGACCTTCTTGGGCACAGAGCCATTATTGAAAAGTTGCTAATATATATACATTATATATACATACATATATACATATACATACATATACACATACACATACACATACACATACACATACACATACACATACACATACACATACATATACATATATTATTGCACAGACTCGGCCTTGGCAGGGAGGAGGTTATGCAAAGAACTCTCAGAGGAGTGTCTGCAGCACAAAACCCTCCAGACCATGCCCCTAAATGAATGGTGTGCACCCCTGCAAGGCACTAATCCCTGGATTTTCAAAGGAAAAAGCTGCTCCAGTAGGATGAGAGAGAGAGAGAGAGAGAGAGAGAGAGAGAGAGAGAGGCCGGCCTTCCCCTGCAAGCAGACTTGTGGATCAGCCATCACTGGACAGTTTCACAGTTTTAAAATTCACATCGGGTCTACCTCTCCAGGTCCTCAATGCTGCTGCTCTCCAGGAAGGTAGACTAAACTCATTTGTCTGCATGCCCCTGTGGCCAAGGGTGGTCCAGGTGACAGCTGTTAGTTCTGAAGCATGAGGGACCTCAGGCAGAAGGAGGACTTAATCAATCAATGCATTGATTGAACCCCTGCCATGAGCCAGGCTCTGAGCTAGGCACACTAGGGGTTGGAAGCAAAGGCACCTCTTTGCCTTCTGGGATCTCAGATTCAACCCAGGGTGGTATCACATAAGTGTTAGAAAAGGTAAATGGCGACACAGAGAATAAATAACTCAATTCACCAATGCTCCGGTCCACGATTAATTACCAAATCAACAGCCCCACACCATAGGAAGAAATCAATCAGGGAGTACTTATTGGCTGCCTCCTGCAGGTGGGCAGCAGGAAACAAGTAAGATAGTCCTAAACACCCTGCCCTCACTTCTTCCAGTGATGTTCTGAAGTTCTTGTCATCCCCTTCAGTGCTAGGCAAATAGGATTAAATTCCTTGTCAGAATTCCTATCTCTCTTAACTCTTCTTGTCACTTTTTTGGTGCTCAACCTCAATGCTTAAGTTCCCCTCGGGGAAAGGAGTCAAGGAAGACAATGACCCCAATGAGAGGTTAAGTCTACTTTGTATGGGTGGATGACTGAATAGCAGTAATCATCCCTCTCCTCTCTCCTCCTCCTTTTCCTCCTCCTTCTTCTCCTCTTTCTCTTCTTCCTCCTCCTTCTTCCTCTTCTTTTTCTCCTTCTCCTCCTTCTTCCTTTTTTCTTCTTTTTCCTTTTCTTTTTCTTTAGCTCCTTCTCCTCCTCCTCCTCCTCCTCCTCCTCCTCCTCCTCCTTCTTTTCCATCCACTTCTTCTCCTTCTTCTCTTTTTTTTGGATAGAGTGTGTGGAGGGTTGTGTCTTGCTCAGTTAGACCTTCTCTGCTAGCTACAAGTTTTTGCACCCCATGAGGTGTGGGGAGTGGGCTAGTTCTGCAGGTTAAAGAAGAGTTGAGGCACCTGGTGGTGGTGTTCCTGGTTAAGCACATATCTTACCATGTGCGAGGATCAGAGTTCCAGATCTCGCTTCCCACCTGCAGGGGACACTTCCCAAGTGGTGAAACAAGTCTGTAGGTGTCTCTCTCCCTTTATGTCTCCTCTTTCCCTCTCATTTTCTCTCTGTCTTAGCCAATAAAACAGAAAAAAATGAAAAAGAAAGAAAAAATGGCTTCCAGCTGTGGTGGATTTATAGCATCTGCACTGAGCCCCAGTGATAACCCTGGTGGCAACAACCACAACAATAATAGTTACTGTTATTATTATGAATATATCAATAACCTTAGAGGGGAGGAGAAGGGCTGGATAGTGCTCAAGAGAACATGATACCATATAGTTTGACATCCCCAAAGTTCCCAGGCCTCCTCCTTTGTGAATGCCCTGCAATCCAGAAGGCAAAACAGAAAGGAGAGTAATACAATGGCACATGAGCAGACAGGACTGGCAATTAGTAACTATTTGCTGAGCTCTCACTGAATTTCCTCAGCCTGACCCTGGTTATTAGAGAGGACATTCACATAAAATAGAGACCACAGAGGACAGTATCCACTTCAATAAGGATTTTATCAATAAACAGATACTAAACAGATTCTTAAAGAAAGCAGATGCCAAGGATCTTTAATTTATAGTTTGAAAATTACCAAACATTGGGAAAAGATGAATTTTACAGTGACCTTTCATCCATCTGTCCTTTTTTTTTTTTAATGTAACAATGTGGAATGAACCCTAAATCCTATCCATGGTTCTATAGACTTATTTTTCTTTTCCTCCTTCCTTCTTTCCTCATCCCTATCCTTAATTCCTTCCTTCCTTCTTTTTTTTTTTTTTTAAGAAATTTTGTTTTATTTCATTATTTTAATTGGGGGGGGGTTAATGACTTGCAGTCAACAGTAAATACAGTTGCTGATACATGTGTAAAATTTCTCAGTTTTCTGCAGACACTTTGACCCCCTGCCTAGGTCCACCTCCACCATCATGCACCAGGACCTGAATCCCTCCCCTCTCCAAAGAGTTCTTTACTTCAGTGCAATATGCTACATCCAGTCCAAGTTCTAGTTTGTGTTTCTTCTTTCTATTCTTATTTCTTAACTTCTGTCCATGAGTGAGATCGTCCCATATTCATTATTCTCTTTCTGATTTATCTAACTTAACATGACTCCTTCAAGCTCCATTCCAGATGAGGTGAAGAAGTTAAATTCAACATTTGTAATAGTTGAGCAGTATTCCACTGTGTATAATATATACCACAACTTTCTTAGCCACTATTTTATTTTTTTATTTATTTATTTTGGCCTCCAGGGTTATCACTGCAGCTCAGTTTCTATACCACAAATCCACTGCACCTGGAGGCCATCTTTCCCATTTTGTTGCCCGTGTTGTTGTTGTTATTGTTATTGCTGTTGTTGTTGTTGGATAGGACAGAAAGAAATTGAGAGAGGAGGGGAAGACAGAGAGGGGGAGAGAAAGATTGACACCTGCAGACCTACTTCACTGTGAAGCGACAACCACCACCACCACCACCACCACCACCACCCCCCGCAGGGGCTTGAACCAAACAGGGATCCCTATCCCTGTCCTTGCTCTTCATGCCATATATGCCCAACCCTCTGTGCTACCGGCCGGCCCCCTCAGCCACTTATTTGTTGTTGGCCATTCTTTGTTTCCTTGAGACAAGATGAGGAGGGTAAAAAAAAAAAAAAAAACACATAGAGAAGAAGCACTACAATACTGCTCCACCATCCATGGAGCTCCCCCAACTGTTGACCATGGTGCTCCTGTTCTTGTAGTGTGGAGCTTGAATCCAGGGCCTCACACATAGCAGCTCTTATGCTGTCTTGGGAGAGCTACCTCAAGGCCCCTATCACTAGATTTTGCAGTTAATATGTTACTAACTTTTCTTTATCAGAAATTTATCTATCTATATTCTAGCCCTTCATCAGCTCAACACTTTTGATTTCATAAAGGACACAAGACATGTAGGTATATACTGGTTATTCAGTGTTTGCCAGAACAGTACCTAGTAGTGAGATACAGCACACATTTGAGAAGATGAACTCCTGCTAAGAATAAAATATCCAAAGGCAGCTTCATAGAGGGAAGTAACAATTCTGCTGGGTCTGAAAGAATGAGCCAAATGTGAGCAAGTGGCAGAAGACAGAGTGGTGCAAAGTAAAGGGAAAGGCAATAAACATACTCTTGACTCTTCCTGACAACAACATCAACTCCATGTTCTGCAGATTTGAGAATGCAACTTTGTTCTGAACTCTTGGGGGTTTAGAGCCTGAAAGGGGTGAACATTTTCTTGTTGAGTGATACTGAGACTTGAGAGATTGGGCTGACGATTTTTTTCTCACCCAGAATGAAGTTAAGGAACAAACATGAACTGGAGAGTCAAAGACTATCTCATTTTGTAGAGCTGTGTGAGTATGTGCATCCCAGTCCTACCTGTTCTGCTTGCTGGCTGCTATATTGCAGGTCTGCCAGAGTGTTTGTGCATGACAGACTTTCATAAACAACCTCATGAGCTAATGGGCCTCCTTTGCTGCCCAGACTTGTGGATGCATCCTGTTTGATCATCCTTTTGCTAGATATGCCTTTGCACAGTTGGCATAATTCTTTCAGAAGCAACCTCAGCATTACACTCTTGCAAAACGATCTTCAAAACCTTCTGATATGGACAAACCCTACTTGCCCTTCAACAAACATATCATGGGTGTCATGAGTATAGCAGAGTGTTTCAACTTCTACAGTACTTCCTTCCATATAAAACTGTTAAGCTTTGTACCATCACTTCTTTTTAAATATCTTGTTGATTGAGTTTGAATAACGATGAGGGAAGGAAGAGATAGAAATGAAGAGAGAAAAGAAGTATTGTTTCTCTCTCCACCTGCTGATGAGGACCAAGGCATTGAATCCAGTTTTGTGGACATGGTAACATGTTCACCCAACCAGATGCATCACTGCCCAGCTCCCTGTATCATAATCTTTGTTTCATAGTCCTGGGCATCCAAGCCAAAGCTCTGTATAACCCACTGATCCAGGCAATTTAACAAGGGAATAAATGCCTCTTTTCTGCCCTTGAGCCTGGGAAAAGCTAAACAGGTCAATGAACTAATTTCTTACATTAGAAGGCCACACATAGTAGGTCCCCTAACACAAAGCAGCATTTCTGTATCATGGGAACAAAATGGATAGAACTAGATGTGATTCTGTTAAGTGACAGAACCAAAGAGGTGAAAGACAACTACCAGGTGGTCTCACTCACATGTGGAATGTAGAGGGCTTAAACAAATGAAAAACAAACAAATAAATAAAACAAAACAAACAACAACAAATGAGCAGGCAGAAAGGAAAAAAAAAGGTAACTAAACTGTCTCTTAGATATTGTAAAAACTGTGGTGGTTATGGGGTGAGAGTGGGGACAATACTGTGGTGACTTACATAGTGTGTGGGTATGAAAATATTCCCCTGAAATATATGCTTTTGTAAAACACTGAGATCATTTTTTAAAAAGAAAAAAGAAAAAGAAAAGGGATTTCAAACTTGGGTAACAATAGAGTCTGCATGCTATAATGACAAGAAATGAACTTAAATTCAGAAGACATAAATGCCAGACTCTTAGCTGCTTCTAAGTAGGTTGATGATGCTGACCAAGTCCCTTTATCCCCTGCCTCTGGTTTCCTTGTGTGTCAAAGGAGGCAGCATTGTTTAGATATCTCAAAGCTTCCAACTAATATCCTCTGAGCCACGGGGGCCTGGGGCGGGGAGAGAAAGCTTTGCTCACATTCATGTTTAAAATTTCAAATGGAGCGAGTTGTTTTCCTCCTGTCCTCTTCTCCCCAGTGGTTGCAAACAGGCAATAAATATGGAAATCCTAAAAGCCAGGGAAAATAGCCAGTGTTCTCCATCTTGCTGACAAGTATGTGGGGGCTGAGACACAGGATGAATGGGCCTCCCCCTTCCTGTGATGCCCCTGCAGACATGCAGGAGCTTCTCTGCCAGTGGCTGGTCCAGTCTCAGGACAAGTCTCCCCCTGGGTTTTGCAGACACCAGGTCCCCTGGCCTTGCTCCAGCAGGTGCAGTATGAGGTGCCCCCAACAATGTGAAGGTACATTGTTGTCCCTGTGATAGGGAGTGCCAGGTGGATGGGGTCCATGCACAGCACAATGATCCAATGGGGCAGAGACAATGTGATTGAAAAGGGACATGGTTCTGGAAGAGAGTGGAGGAAAAGAAAAAAAAAGAAAAAACCAGGCAGAGTGAGAGCAGCAGGCACCACAGCTGCTGCTGGCAGGGCATGGGGAGCTAGTGTTCAAAATCGTGCCAGTGTGCACTCTACTCTCTCTGCTGAGAATAGAAAGTCTAACCTTTCTTCCTGCACTACCTGCCTTTGACCTCTGCTATGGATCCTATCTCCATGGGAACAAACCATGTTGCCTTGACCAAGACTTTCCAGGTTTGTAGTCCAGAAAATCCCTCATCCTGAGAGCACTTTCAGCAAGGGGAGATGGGGGATGGGTGGTGGAGGCCAGAAGCCTAACATCTGACCCTCACTCACTCTAACTTCCCATTGTCCTGGCCTATCTGAGGCCATGTCCCAGGGCTCCCTGAGAAATCTCAGGATGATTCATTGGAACATAGATGGTCATTCAAAATTTCTGAAAGTGGGATCAGCACAATGAAAGCCACTCAGTATTTTTTAAGGTGTATGAGCAGGGAGACAGCATAATGGTTATACAGAAAGACTTTTGTGCCTGAGGCCCCAAAGTCCCAGGTTCAGTTCCCTTTTACCACCGTAAGCCAGAACTAATTCTCTGATTTCTTTTTCTTTCTTTCTTCCTTCCTTTCTTTCTTTCTCCCCCCCTCATTAAAAAATAACATAAATTAGTTGAGTGCACATGTTACAATGCACAAGGGCCCCTCACCCCACTCCCACCTGCAGGGGGAAAGCTTTGTGAGTGGTGAAGCAGTGTTATAGGTGTCTCTCTGTCTCTCTCTCCTTCACTACTACCCACTTCCCTCTCGATTTCTGGGATTTATGACTGTCTTTAACCAATAAATAAAGATAATAAAATGTTTTTAAAAAGAGAGACAGAGAAAGTTGTCAAGTTCTAAGGTCATTTGATTCATATAAAGATGTCTTTCTCCTGAAATCTGATCATCCATTTGGCTATGAAAAGAGTAATGGACCAACAGCCATGGCTTTCTTGGGAATTAAAAAAAAAAAGAAAACGGTTATTTTCTATCCAGATGTTCCTGTCATTGCCCCCCCCCCCTTGCAGAATTGATTGGGCTCTTTAGTTCTCATTCTTCAAATCTTGAAGGTAGGCATGCAGAATAGCTCCATAGAAAGTAAAACTTGAAGGCACAGGCCTTCCCACTTAAGCTGAATCTCATCAGGTCTCCAGGTTACCTAAAGCACATCAGGAGAAAAATACAGTAGCACCTGTGATCACAGCCCCCAGAACTGAACCTTCCAGCTTCCTGTTCCCTAGCTGGGAAATCAGACCTTGCGCCTTTAAGAATCTCTATGGAGATCGTGGAATGCTGTGATCTCACAATTGCATAAATCACTGCCAGCCCCCATAAGTCAATTCATATTTCTGCAGTTCGTTAGTGGCTCGGGAGGAAATTGCATTTATTATAATTGCCTCTAATTGCACCAGATTAGTGATTACAATTATTGATGGCAGCTGATTATTCATTAGGCATCAAATCAATCCCCGGGCTTCCTCATTACTGAGAACAGTACCTTTGATGAGGAGAGGTCTGAAGGAGGCTAAGGCCAGCCCCTTCTCTCCCTGAATAGCAGGCAACCTCTTAGTGCTGCCTCTAAACAAGCACCTGAGAGTGATTTAGGACTTTAAGTGACAGAGAAGTATCCTCTCTGCCATCCAGAGCCTAGTGCCTAGTGCCAAGCTCAGCACTGACTGATGGAATGGTGAAATCTATTAGACATCACTAAAGGCTATCTGGAGGTCCTGGAATGCTCCAGTCACTGGCTCTTAGAGAATGTCTTTCTTGTTCACATACTGCAGACTTCAGAGTTTTCAGGTCTGAACTCTTCTGACATACATACTAGCTACAGGGTGCGAAGGGAATAGACTTAAGAGTTGCACTGATTAGATATTATACTCTGGTTGAGCCTTTGTGAACTATGTAGTATCTGACAAGACACTTAACTTGTATGAGCTGCAGAACCAAGTAGGCACTATAAGGAAACAGGTCTTTTCTGCTTCTCTTGTTAACCATTTAACGTCACTGCCAAAAAGTGAACAAAGAGCACAGTGAGCACAAGATAGTAGAAATACCTACCTGAGCACAAGATAGTAGAAATACCTACCTGGAAGGGTTGTAGTAATTATAAATTTGTAAAGCTTGCCTTATATGGGCTAAGTAGTCACTCTCTAAAAACATGGCCCCATCTACTTTGATCTTCTTTACACTTTACTATCTGAATTACCTTCTTAACTTTATTTCTTATCTCTACATGAATTAGCACAACATCGACTGCAGATTCATTGCTAAAGTATTTGCTTGTAGATGAAGATCAATGAATTTGTAATAAAAGCCTTCTAGAAGAACTTCATTGAGTGGCTTTTATTCCTTGACTCATTTAGTCACATAACTCAGGATCCAGAGAAGCTGAAAGATGAGGAAAACATAGATTTTATGTTTTGTGAAATTAAAATAGTTGACAACCAAGTCGGAATGACTGTCCATTCCACTTTCATACTTTTTCAACATTCCAGAAGTGTCTGATGTCTTATAAGCTTATAGAGGATTGAAACCCAGTGCTACATGGAGGATCAAGTCCTCACAGATGAGGCATTTGAAATGAAAGAATTTCTTCACAGGCCTAATGGAAGTGACAGGATTTCCAGTGGAGCAAATGACCTTTGAAAAGAGGAGTCAGGGATATGTTCCCAGAAAACTGACATATGACCACCACTAATACAAGGAAAAGTGTGGCTTTTTTTCCCAGATGTCCCCAGGGCAAAATAAAACAAAACAAAATAAAATAAAATAAATAAAATAAAAACAGCAGTTAGGGTTGTTAGAATAGTTCAGCTGGACAGTGTGCTTTGTCACATATCCAACCCAAGTAAAGGAAGCTTCAGAGTGTTTTCTTTCACTCTTTCTCCACCTTTCTGCCCCTCTGTCTTGGAAGGAAGGAAGGAAGAAGGAAGGGAGGAAGAAGGAAGGGAGAGAGGGTGGGAGGGAGGTGAAGGAGGGAGAGAGAAAGACTCACTTTTCTTAAATTAGCAGCTGATATGTGTGGTTGTCTGAGTGTGTGTGTGTGTGTGTGTGTATACACACTCACATACATAGGTGCATATGTCTTTGATGACACAGGGCCCTAACCATTCCTTTCCCTCAAATCTGGGTCATTCCAGCTCCTTCATTTTAGTGCCTTTGCCCATATCATTGAATTTTTATTATCCCTGCTTCCATTCATGATTTGGTTCTAAGAGGCAGCCATAGGATGTAGACACCTAGGAGGATATGCTTCTTACACAGACACAACCTCCTCTTCACCTGGTACCCACAGAGCTAGAGGGAAGGAGGAGCTTACCCCACTCATCTTGATCACTCTGCATCTACACTGGAACCAGAGATGATTTCTCTGGCTGCTCCTGAAGCATGACTGACCTGTGTCCTAGGTCCTCCAGAAAAGTAAGAGTGACCCCCCCCCAAGAAAAAGAAAACATAGAAACCAGAGAGTGCAATTGATGCCTCTGGTTCCCACTCTCTTGCAGACATTGTTCCTCATATGGAGGTCTATCACTTGCTTCTTTCAAGAAGTCAAAGGGGAACCTGTTACATCTGTGGTGAAGTGAGTAGATTTCCTCTCAGAAGCCTCCAGTGTCCCAGACTTCTAATTAAGTGAAATGTCATCACTTTGTCTTTTTTTTTTTTTTTGAGAAAATGTTTATTTTTAAATTCATTTGTTTACTGAATATAGGCAGAGAGCAATTGAGATGGAAAGGGGAGAAAGGAAGAGAATGAGAGATGACTGGCAGTGCTTCACTGCTTGTTAAGGTTTTCTTCAGCAGGTGGAACCAGGGCCTTGAACCCAGGTCCTTGACCACTGTAATGTGTGCACTCAAGCAGGTGCACCACTGCATGACATCTTATATTTATTTAGCATCATTCTTGCATACATGAGACTTGGGATCAAATTCTGAACCTTGTGATTCAGGGCCCCGAGCTTAAGTCAATGCACCACCTTCCAGGATACTCACCACTTAATTCTTGAGAACTCTCTTTGAAGGCTGGTCCTTGAAGGAGAGGAAATTCACAATTATAACATCACCCCCAAAGAAATAAAAGAATAAGAGTAGCATATGTCTAGTCAGGACTCGTAAACAAAGTTTTCTTTTCCTTTGCTGTTTTCTGTTCTTTTAAATGCCATCAGCATTGTCATTGTGGATCAGTGCCTAAATGACAAACTCACTACTCCTGCCAGTCAATTCTTTTCATTTTAATTTTTTTAAATTATTTTTTATTTGATAGGACAGAGAAAAATTGAGAGGGGAGGGAGAGAGAAAGAGAGACACCTGCAGATCTGCTTTACTGATCATGAAGTTTCCCCACTGCAGGTGGGTGGGTACCTGGGCCTCAGATTCAGGTCCTTTTGTATAGTTACTCAACCATGTGCACCATGACCCAACTCTTTCATTTTCTTTCTTGACATCCTGTCAGTTTCATTCCTAAGAATCATGTGGGTGGCAGGGGAGATGGGCAGGTTTTGTCCAGAAAAGAAGCAAGAAACTCAGCCAATGACATGTACAGAAAATTGCATCCAGTTACTATATAAGAGTAGATAGAACTCTGATGACTGGAAGCGGATTCCCTGGGCTGCTTTGAGAAGTACTAATCAAAAACTCTAGGGAGAGAATCTGCTCTCCTCTGTCTAACAGACCTTCCCCTACCTCTGAACATGGGGATACATACAGACCTGAGGCTGTCTACACCACCATCCCTGCCCTGGCCACCACCAGCCCATGCCTGCATCCTACATCATCCTGTAACAGTTGGTAAATGTGTCCCAGTCTAGCTGCTTCTGCAGGATGGTTCTGCGATAAGAGCCTTCATCCTTATGGCAGGCACATTAATGCCAAGTTTGCTCATTCTAATTAATAATAGTCAGTAAACACCAAGGAGAGCTAATGATGATTGCAGGCCGCAGCTCCTGTGTGTTAGCAAACATGCCAGGCAGGTGGGCTCGCCTCCCTTCCCAGGGAAGAGGCCGGGGCTCAGCTTCCAGGAAGCAGATGAGGATGATGAAGAGGGAGGAAGCAGGCCCTGGGGGCCTTTGCTCTAGGACAGATTTACCTAGCTCTCAGAACTTTAAATCGATTTTTTTTCTTTTCTTTGTAATATTTTCCCCCAGATTTTAAAAGAATGCAATTTGTTTTGAAACATCAAAATCCTGCAGGTTAAATAAGTCTGGGAAGAAGAAAGGGAGCCCTTGTCTCAGTCTGTTGCAGAAGGGGAGATTGAGTCAGGGTCAAGGTTCCTGTGTACTCCTGAGTTTCAATTCTTCTTCCTCTAGTTCTTGCCATGATGTCACTCTCTCATATTCCTGGTGCTCATGATCTTTAATTCCACTAGCAAAGTCTCCCTATTATGAACTGTACCATTTACTCTCTATTCTGAAAAGCTTTCACTCATCTCCTACCTTTAGACTTTCTCTCCCTGGTTCAAGGAGTGTTCCTGGGCTAAAATTTCTAGACCTGGGGTTAGATGGTGACTCATTTCCCACATCTGAGTGCACATGATATCATGTGCAAGCACCCTGTGTTCAAGCCCCCACCTGCAAGAGGGGAGACTTCTTACCCTCTACCAAAAAGAAAAGGAGAAAGAAGGAAAAAAGAAAGAAAGAGAGAGAAAGAAAGAAAGAGAGAAAGAGAAGGAGAAAGAAAGAGAGGGAGGAAGGAAGGAAGGAAGGAAGGAAGGAAGGAAGGAAGGAAGGAAGGAAGGGGGGGATGAGGGAGATAGATGGCTACCAGAAATGGTGGAGTCATGCAGGTACAGATAACTCTGGTGGCAATATTAACAGTAATAATAATACCAGTAAAAAAAATCTCCAGATCCAAAAAGGCAAAGTGAAGAAAACTTCAGTTTCCTGGTGCCCCTGGTCCTATAATGTTTACATCGTGAAGTTCCAGGGGCTTGGAACAGTTAACACCATTATAGAAACATCCTCTCCTCTCGGTCTGAATCTGAATTTGGAGAATGTGACACTTCTCAAAATAGTCTCTGACTCTTTGTACCCAAGACTGCAGGGAGCTGAAAGATCCTCTCAGGGTTACTGTCATGTGCATGGGGGAGGGTTCTCCAGGTGACATCACATATCCCCTTTTATAACAGGGTCTCTGGATGCTTAGGAAGGTCACTGCATGGCAGTGAATGGAGACAATCTAAGGAACAGGGAAGCCTTTGTGGCATCAAAATTGTATTCATCATTAGATTTATTTATTTGTTTTTTTATTTATTTTGCTGGAGGGTCCTGGACTTCCCTCTGGCTGTCATCTGCCTTGAAATCAGTAACCCTAGTGGCAAAATCAGCATTTATTTTATTACTATCATTGCACTTCCTGCATGGACTGTTCCAACTGTCCCACCTGGAGCTGATTCTCTGAGGTGGTGAGAGTGGTGTCAATATATAATCTTATTAATTTATAGTCTTATAAATCACTAATCAATATGAGAGGGGTTAAGATGAAGAGAGAGGAAGCCAGGAGGCTGGGTGGTGGCACACCTGGTAGAGCACACACATTACCATGTGCAAGAACCTGGGTTCAAGCCCCTGTTCCCTACCTGATGGGAGGCAGTTTCACAAGCAGTGAATCAAGTTGTCACAGGTGACTCTCTTTCTCTCTCCTCCCTTATATCCCCTCTTTCTCTCTTATTTTCTATATCCCCCTTCCCTCTTAATTTCTTTTTCTTTTTTTTTTTTTTTACAAAACATTTGCTTTATTTAGCACTTCTGCAAAAGCAGCTGCCTGCGACTTACCCATACCCTTTGGACCCTCTCAATTTCTAACTTACCAAAAAGAAAAACAAAATGAGAAAGGAAAAAAAAAAAGACAGTCTGGAATGGTGGAGTCATATAGGCACCAAGCCTGGCAGCAAATAAAATAAATAAATAAATAAAAATGAAAAGAATGTGAATAATGCTGGAAAGTGAGTATGGAGATTTCTGAGAATGTTATTGAACAGATCCAAGTACATAATACCAGGACAAGAGTGGGAGGCTTATCCCACTGTCTGTGTGTGTCTAGGGAACCTTTCACTTTTGTTTGTCTCTTCCTGATGTCTCCCTTGCTTTGGCAACTTGTCCTCCTAATTCTTTACCACATTGGGTCTCTTTCTTTCACTCTCTCTCCTCCTTGTGATGACAAGGCTGATTAAAGGGCATTTCTCCATGTGCTTTGATGCAGTGAGCACACTCATCTGCTCCATCAACTCACCAAACTTGACTGTAGCAGCAACCTCACTGCTAGATCCTCACAACAGAGCTATGCATAGACAAGCTTCCTGCCCCAGCAAGATGGAATCAGCCAAGGGGGAGAGCATCATGACATCAAAGAAGCAGCTGAACCAACATGCAGGAGAGGATGGTGCTTCAGAGCAGGCAACGAAGCAGGTCTTCTGGATCATATCAGGGGAAGCTTTAGAGAGAGAGAGAGAGAGAGGGAGGGAGGGAGGAAGGGAGGGAGGGAGGGAGGGAGGGAGGGAGGGAAGGAGGGAGAGAGAGAGAGAGAGAGAGAGAGAGAGAGAGATTTGGCCTGAATATTAAACCAGGTTGAAAGTGTCATCCAGTGGAAGGGTTGGGAGTCTCAGGGGGTGGTGGGGAGAGGGACTTACAGTCAAGGAGAGCTGTCTGAGCCAAGACCTGGAGGCATGAAACTCCCAGTATGAGTGTCTGAAAGCAGTGGAACCTGGCAAACCTGGCTGGGTGGAGAGGTGGGGAGAGCAAGGAGAAATGATCCAGGGAATGGCTGCAGAATTTTATCATCAAGAACCTGGCAAGTTTCAGGAAAACACATAGACAGTGCTGCCACATGGATCTTTGTACATGGAGTGAGAGGGGCCATTTGCTTTTAATCTGAGCCAGCACCTGGGTTGTTCTGCTGCGAGCATGTACACTTTTATGAAAACAGAGTGCTAATACTGACATACATAATATGTCATCATGTCATGCTTAGACATTGGGTCTCTTTTTTCTTTTCTTCTTTATCCCCATTAAAAAATAAATAAACCCTGTCTTTCTACTTAGAGATGGTAGCAGAAAGAGATAGAGAAGGAAAGAGATATCACAGCACCAGAGCTGACCCAGTATTATAATATCTCTCATGTAATTGATAATAGGAGTTTGAACTTGAGTCCCAGTCATCACAAGACAGGAGACCTAGCCAGTGACATATCTCTCCCATCTGAGTCTCTTTCCCTTTTTTTTTTTTCTCATAACAAGGAAATATGCAGGGCCTTCAGTAGGGTGGTTAGACCCAATTCATTCTGTGTTCTGTGCCTTCACATCTAAATTGCTGAATACTAGTCCTTGTTATATTTCTCTAACTAACAAAACAAGTTGTTTTTTTCTCCTTCCCTTTTTATTACAGAGTAACCCTAGGATGATTGCATTTTCTTTTCTATTTTTGTAAATTTTATATATATATTTATTTATTTTTCCTTTTGTTGTCCTTATTTTTTATTGTTGTTGTAGTTATTATTGTTGTTGCTATTGATGTCATCGTTGTTAGATAGGACAGAGAGAAATGGAGAGAGAAGGGGAAGATATTGATGGAGAGAAAAAGATAGACACCTGCAGACCTGTTTCACCACCTGTGAAACGACTCCCCTGCAGGTGGGAAGCTAGGGACTCGAACCAGGATCCTTATGCCGGTCCGGTCCTTGCGCTTGGTTGGCACCACCTGTGCTTAATCCGCTGCGCTGCCGCCTGATTCCCAGGTGATTGTATTTTCTACAGGTAGATGACCCCAGAAAGAAACAAGGTTCCCCACTGCTCCATTAGCAATCCCTCTCTTCTGTTCCATTTCCCTGTCAGCCCAGCTCCAGACACCTGCCTTTCCTCTCACATTCAGCACAGCAGGGACTTCAGCAAAGGCTGAAAATTTGCTTGTCAATCTTCTGTTACAGCCAGGAGTAAACTGTGTCACATCATCCTGACTCCCCATCTGACCTGTGTTTCTAGGAGCTGCAGATGCCCTGCAGTCTCTCCGCCCCTGTCACTTTGAGCTTCTGTGTCTGGTGTTACTGTGGCCCCCCAGTAGCAGGAGATACCCAGCATCCTCTGCCACCACCTTCACCAGTTGGGGGCGATGCAAATGGAGCCTCATAGGCGCCATGTTGAGCTCTCTGCACCACTGCCCAGAGCCCCTGGGAGAGAATAGGCACTGGAGCCTAAGCAATGGGTGTGAGGCTCAGAAGCACACCCCTTTCTCTGTCCTATCCTTGGTTCTCCAGCTGTTCTTCCATTTCAGAAATCACCCACCAAGCCTCAAGGCCCTCAGGATATCCCCTCATCCAAAACCTTAACTGGCCTGGTTCTTTCAGGCATGACTATTTTTTTCCTCTGTCTGAGTCCCATGGTACCAGCTCTGGGTTTTTTGCCACTTCCCTTTCCTTGCTTTTCTCTCAGTCTTCCCACAATGCTTGTCTCCAGGGCTTCAACCACCTCCTCTCAGAAGACTGCCCAGGAATTTTATTCCACTTTTCCTCTTTGTCTTATCAGCTTACACAATTTCACACTTAATTCACAGTTATCATGGACCGATACTTCTTGAATTATGCAAGTCAATCCAATTTCTTCTGTTTTGTTTGTTTGTTTGTTTGTTTCAAAGATTTGTCTACTTTTAGAGAGACAGAGAAGAAAGATATGTGGCACTATCGATAGAACTTGTGGCCTTGGGTATCCTGTATCTTACTACTGAACTATCCTACCACTGATTCCACTTCCTTTTTTAAAATTTATTTCTTTAAAAAAAAACATTCTTGGGAGTCTGGCAGTAGCACAGCGGGTTAAGCACACGTGGCGCAAAGCGCAAGGACCGGCATAAGGATCCTGGTTCAAGCCCTTGGCTCCCCACCTGCAGGGGAGTCGCTTCACAGGTGGTGAAGCAGGTCTGCAGATGTTTGTCTTTCTCTCCTCCTCTCTGTCTTCCCCTCCTCTCTCCATTTCTCTCTGTCCTATCCAACAATGACGACGACATCAATAACAACAACAATACTAACTACAACAATAAAATAACAAGGGCAACAAAAGGGAATAAATAAATATTTAAAAAAACATTCTTCTTTTATTGATTTTAATACTTTTATTTGCTTACTGAAGAGAAACAGAGAAACCAAGAGGGAAGGTGGAGATAGGGGGAGAGACAGAGAGACACCTGTAGCCCTGTTTACACCATCTTAAAACTTTCCCCCTGCAGGTGCGGACAGGGACTTTGAACCTGGGTCTTTGAGCATTATAATATGTGTGTTCAACCCACTGCACCACCACACATCCCTTTATAAAAAGTACTTTTTCCTTTTCCCTTCCTCCTTTCCTCCCTCCCTCCCTCCCTCCCTTCCTCCTTCCTTCCTTTCTCCTTCCTTCCTTCCTTCCTTCCTTCCTTCCTTCCTTCCTTCCTTCCTTCCTAAGAAAGGTTTTAGAGGCAAGATTCCCTTCTGGGGTACCTGTGTTGTCTCTCAACACTTGCTTCCTTCTTCTTCCATTTCTTCTACTTTGTCACTAAGATTACCACTGGCGTTTGGTATCTATGAGATTCCATTATTCCTGGTAGCTATTTCTCTTTCTTCCTTTCTCTTTCTTTCTTTCTTCCTTTCTTCCGTTCTTTCCGTCTCTCTTTGTTTCTTTCACAGAGAGTAAGAGACAAAGAATGATGGAGAGAGGAAGAGACACACCTGTGCATCTCTGCTCCAGGACTCCTGAAGCCCCCCTTCCTGCAGATGGCTACTGAGGGCACTGAACCTGTGCCTTTGGGCAGTATAACATGGGCTCTGTAGAGTGCGCCATACTCAGTCCCCCTACCCTCAATTTCCCTTTTGAAAAGCCCTATAAGGTGGGACTTAGAATGTAGACATCATGGATAGCTCTGAAATCTGAAAGCACTGTGCATGGCAGGGGAAAATTAGGAAACACTGAGACAATGTGAAGACTGTCTTTTCCAGATCACACCAGAAAGGGGAGGGACTTCAGCAAGAGGCTACAGTTCAAATTCATCTCCTAACACCTATTTGTTAAGTGACCTAGGGGCACATTCTCAAATCCAAAGGTGTTTCTCTCAGTACAAAACAAGAATTTTGCTCTGGGAATTACAGTAACTGTTCGGTATGCAAAGCAAGTCTCTCAGGGCTTGGATTCTACTAGGTCGCTAAGGAATCCTAGTTCCTTTTTTTCTTAAATCTTTGCAGCATTTTCCCCCCTTGGCCAGAAGTGTGTTTTGTCTGCAACTCCTCCTCCCCCTTCAGTATGTATCTAAGTCAGTCCCACCCAAGAAAAGAACAGCCCTCCCCCCCCCCGGACAGTGCACCAAGGTGATGCCTTCAGGAGTGAGTCAGGAAGAGACAGAACAAAAAAGAATTTTTGAAAATGTATTCTGTCTCCCTAGAAGGGAGGGGCAACACTTGATCATCTTCTATTATATTCTTGGCACTTTTTTTTTCTTCCTCCCTGGAGACTCAGTGCTATATAAATGTAAAGTTAAAATAATTATGATAACATTCAGATTAAATGTGATACTGACAAGGCTTCAGAAGTTATAAAGTGTTCTGATTCCCCCTGGAATGTCAGCTTTCCTCATCCCTGCCTCTTCATTCTGATCCAGCAAGACTGCCTGGGGGTGAAGATGGGGATAAGAGACTGAATTCATTCATTCATTCATTCATTCATTCATTAATACATTCATTTATTCATTCTTAAATATACCCACTGTCTGCAGGCCTCTTAGTAGAACTAAATCCAAGAATTAACAAGTTCATCACATGAAAAGGAAGAAGCCAACAATTGACATCCAGTATAGATGTCATGCAGTTTAAAGTCTCTTGCAGATACCTGGGTATTTGGGAAAGGAAACAGGAGAAGTAGCAGTAAGAAAACTCCAGTACTTGATCCAGGTTTAAGCTTGGCCCCCACAGCACTGGAGCAAGCTTGATACTATGTATCTTTCCCTCTCTCAATCTCTCTCTTTTTTTATTTATTTAAAAAAGGAGATATTAACAGAACCATAGAATAAGAGGCGTACAACTCCACACAATTCCCACTACCAGACCTCCATATCCCATCCCCTCCCCTGATAGCTTTCCTATTCTTTATCCCTCTGGAAGTATGGACCCAAGGTCATTGTGGGATGTAGAAGGTGCAAGGTCTGGCTTCTGTAATTGCTTCCCTGCTGAACATGGGCGTTGACTGGTCGATCCATACTCCCAGCCTGCCTCTCTCTTTCCCTAGTAGGATGGGGCTCTGGGGAAATGGAGCTCCAGGACACACTGGTGGGCTTGTCTGTCCAGGGAAGTCTGGTTGGCATCATGCTAGCATCTGGAATCTGGTGGCTGAAAAGAGAGTAAATAATCATGGACCTAAAGGCTGGAATAGTGCAGATGAAGTATTGTGGGTTGTCCTCCATTTTGTAGATAGTTAGTAGACATATTTTAGTTATATTTCAAAGGGCCTGTAGCTATACTAGTTTTTTTTTTTTTTCTGAGCCTGAAATCTGATATGCAAGTGGATCCAAGTTATTGTCTGTGGAGGTGATGTCATAGCTGGAAAAAGACAGAAAGCTGGATCAAGGAAGAGAGTAGCTCCCTAATATGGGCAAGGGGTATAGATATTGTTGACTGTAAACTCCATTGATTTGATTTGGTCTGGGGCCCATATTAAGCTTAGGAGCCTATGTGACCTCTGCATCCCTGTATATCTGAGCTCACATTCTGTGGTCATGAGCAGGAGCATTCCAAGCTGCCTCAGTATCGACCCATCTTCCTCAGGTGTAGCATAGAGTATCTTGTTCCGAAGGGAGGATGGAACATTCTCTACCATTGTTGATCTCCAAGTTGAGGGCAAGGTCCTATGGGGGGCCCACAAAGGGGTCTATTTTGTTGTTCCTGATAGATATGACTGGTAACAATGGCCCTCTCTCACTCTTTTTCTCTCTGGATATCTGAAAAAAAATAGTAGACCTGAAGTAATAGGGGGGAGGAAGAGGAGAAGGAGAAGGAGGAAAAGAAGCGTAGAACAGAAAGAGGAAGAAGAAGAGAAAGATGAAGAAGAAGAAGAAGAAGAAGAAGAAGAAGAAGAAGAAGAAGAAGAAGAAGAAGAAGAAGAAGGAGAGGGAGAGGGAGAGGGAGAGGGAGAGGGAGAGGGAGAGGGAGAGGGAGAGGGAGAGGGAGAGGGAGAGGGAGAGGGAGAGGGAGAGGGAGAGGGAGAGGGAGAGGGAGAGGGAGAGGGAGAGGGAGAAGGAGAGGAAGAGGAAGAAGGAGAGGAAGAGGAAGAAGGAGAAAAAGAAGGAGGAGGAGGAGAGGGGATGAGGAAGGAATAAAACTGTGACAAATAGCTTTATAGTGACTTATTTGATTACCTTCAAAATTGGGGTTCTTGAGGCTGGATGGTAGTGTATCAGGTTAAATGCATGTATAATTACGTGCAAGGATGTAGGAAGTGCTGGGCCCCCACCTACAGGGGAAACACTTCACAAGCTGTGAAACAGTGCTGCAGGTGTCTCTCTGCCTCTTTCTTCATCTCTAGACCCTTTCCCTTTCAATTTTTTTCTGTCCTATCAAATAAAATAAATAAAGCTTTAAAATACTTATAAAGTAAGGTCCTTAAGGTCAGAATCCCTTTCTTGTGCATCCTTGCTTGTATATGGTACATGCACATATATGATGACTAAAATAATGAATGAAAGGCCAGCAAGATAACTCACCAGGTGGGTGACCTTTGTCATACACACATCCTAGGTTTGAACCTCAGTCCCATTGTACTAGGGGCAGCTTATTTGTCTTTCTATCTGAAAATTTCAGTTCAGAGTGGTGAAGATCACAAAATAAATATGAAGGGTAAGGCAGTTAGCATAATGGTTATGCAAACACTCTCACGCCAGTGGCTCTGAGATCCTAAATTCAATCCCCCCATACTACCATAAGCAGGAGCTGAACAATGCTCTGGTAAAAAAGAATAAGTAAGTAAACAAATTTTAGAAAGAAAGAGAGAAAAGTTCTTCATCTTGACTTCTTATTGCTCTTCATAGTGATCAAAAGGTTTACCAAGAGAACAAAGGGGTAGTTCAGAACAAATTGGAGCAGGAAACTTACTTCCTTACTGGAGTATTCTTGAACTTCATTTGGAGTTTTACAGCAGAGCAGGGAGGCATGGAAGATAAGGGGTTCCTTTGGGAAGGAACCCTGTATTTTTCTGGAATGACATCTGTATACACAGTGCTCAGTATATTACTACCAGCTGAATAAGAAAAAGAAGATCTGGACGTCAGGACTCACACCATATCAGAAGAAACGCAAGCACAAAAGTGAGGTCCACAGAGTTTTCTTAGTCTCCTAGGCACCAGGCACTAAGCTAATTCTTTCATTTGTATTTTCTCACAATAGTCATAGAGAAGTGACTGTATCCTTAATATCTATAAAACAAAACAAACAAACATCAACATCAAGCAAGCAAATGGGGGCCCAGGGGGATGCACAATAATAGGGTATAGATTTTTTATTCCTTTGTTTGTTTGTTTTAGATAGAAACAGAGATAAGGGCAGAGAAAAGGAGTAAAAAAGATCACAGCACTTCTTTTAGTGCAGTGGGATCCAGGCTTGAACCTAGGTTGAAGATATAGTAAAGCAATGCACTATCAAGTGAGTTATTTCATGTCGAAGAATTTTCATTTCGAAGGTCCCAGGTTCGATCTTTGGGACCACTAATAACAGCCAGAGCTGAGTAGTGCTATGGAGAGAGAGAGAGAGAGAGAGAGAGAGAGAGAGAGAGAGAGAGAGGGAGGGAGGGAGGCAAAAACCCAAAAACAAACCCTGCTATCCAAAGCTAGATATTACTCTTCCAAAAATGTGAAGGGCCCTTTTGACCCTACCTGCTCATATGCCTTGAGCACTAAGAAAAGGATTCTGCTAGAGGACAGAGTCTATTTATTATAGAAGGTTCTGCAAAGCTATTTTATACAGTCTTTCAAAAACATTTACTTAGTGAAGTCAGTGTGTGTGTGTGTGTGTGTGTGTGTGTGTGTGTGTGTGTGTGTGTGTGTGTGTACAAGGGTAATAATCAGGGGCAATGGAAATAAAATATTCACAAGAGGAAACAGATTTCTTTCCAAAGATGGCTCATGTCTCCTGACACCAGCAAAGAGGCTTCATCTTTCACATGACAGCACATTTTAAGGGAGCATCCTTTCTTACTTGGTCAGGTGTAGTGCATCAGTGTGTTGTGTTGGGGTGGTTAAACCTGTGGCAATTTTCATCTGCTGTCTTTCCAGGCAGACTCATGAGGTGCTTACATTGCTCCAGCGATCACAGATGTCTTTAGACCTGGAGAATCAGGGAGTCACACTGTCACCAACAGGACTAATAATAAGATAACAGCAAGAACATTAGATACCTACATTAAATATTTACTGTGTGTCAGATACTGTTCCAAAGACAGTAGCTGCAATGTATTAATTAAGACTTGAGCAAAAGAAAACCCTAGAAAATGGGTGCTATTCTGTCTCTCTTGTAGATGTATGAACTCGAGTCAATATCTAAGCAATTTGGTGATGCTACCCAAATACAAACTATTTTTAGTTTCTAGAATATTCCATGCCATTTCATGGAGGGAAGGGTCTCAAAGTGACCTTTATATAGCAGAGTGACAGCCTATAGAAGAATAGAATGACTCATAAAAGAAAGACAGACATCCAAGAGAGCAAGTGTGTTTCTCTGAATTATTCAAACAAACAAACAAACAGAGAATGGACTTTAAAGGTGAAGGGGACAGATCTAAGGTGGAAATGTCATGGAATGTCCCTCCAATAAATACATAACTAAGAAGAAGACCTTGTTATTGGGACAGTTGAAGAATTTCAAGAACTTAATATCTACTATTATCTCTTTTGTAAATTCAATATAAAAATAAACACTCCAGAAAGTCTTAGAGCTAAGACTTCAAATTGGGAGAACCATTGTGTTCCCGACACAAGGAACTGTAAACCAACTCATCCACTCTTAAGAGTTCTGCTAGCATCCTTGCAGATGTTCCAGAATCTTATATCTATAAACCTGTTTTGTTGATAAATTGCTTACTCCAGAGGTGGTGTGATGGGGCACCTGGTTGAGCACACATGTTATAATGCGCAAGGACCCAGATTCGAGCCCCTGCTCCCCATCTGCAGGGAGAAAGCTTTGTGAATGGTGAAGCAGTGTTGCTGATTTCTCTCTGTCACCCTCCCTATCACCCCATTGCCTCTCAATTTCTGGCTATTTCTACCCAATACAGATAATAAAAAATTAAAAATTCATATAAAAATCGCTTACTCCACATCATTCCTATTTATCACTTGTTCCCTGAAGAAGTCCCATAGGTGTCATTGGAGGGCTCTTCCCAAATTATTAGAGCAAGGGACAGTGCCAGGATACCTGACTGAGGTGGCAAATCCTGTGTCCTTAAGTGAGGAAAGAAGGCAGTGAACTGTGTGAAGCTCAAGGACCGACCTGGTTCAAGCCCCCAGCTCCCCACCTGGAAGGGAGTTGCTTCACAGGTGGTGAAGCAGGTCTGCAGGTGTCTGTCTTTCTCTCCCCCTCTCTGTGTTCCCCTCCTCTCTCCATTTCTCTCTGTCCTATCTAACCACGACAACAATAATGACTACAACAATAAAATAACAAGGGCAACAAAAGGTAAATAAGTAAACAAAATCTTTAAAAAATAATAAAAAGAAGAAGGCAGTGAACTGTAGCCAGTCAGCTAAGGAGACAGAGCCAATCCGTAATTAATTTATTGATGTCGGGAAATTGTAAGGATGTGGTAGAGCCTGGCAGGGCTTGACCTGAAGAGTGCATCTATCCTGTCAGTCTCTCTCTCTACTGAGAGGTTGAGCAAAGAGGGACAGGAGTAACCCCAAAGGTTTTCCCCGTCTTATCAGACTCCCTGCCTCACAAAGCACCCTGCATTCCTGATACTATGGCCTATCTACATAATCATTGTTTTGCCTGAAAGATCCCCACCCATTCTATTCCTTTGATATATCTTCTTTCTAACCTCAGGACCCTCCCTGCCTGCAGGGTAGTATTAATCCTACCAGTTAAATCACTCGCAACAGTTGCTAAGGAAGTTTCTACCTTCCCAGCCCCCTCTTGCCTTTCTCCACCACTTTCCTAGCCATTTCCGTTTCCAACTTGCCAATTCTGGGTCTTCCCTTTAAAAGCCTTGGCTCTCTGATCAATAAAGATTTTGCATTGATTTGTCACCACATGTTTGGTTCCTAAGTCATCTCCCTTGCATTGCTGAGTGAGTAGCAGCCCAGTCTGGCTCTGGTCAGAGTTCTCTCCAACCCAGAGAGTACATGCCCGAGATGAGGCACCCCCATGCTAGCCCAGCAATTGAGATTAAACTCTCTCCTCTCTTGTCAAGACTACCACATGGCAGATAGATCAGAACAAAAGGGGTCTCCAAAACAGCTACACAACAGGCCAGGGCATTGAAGCTTTCCCTTGCTACAAATACTTTCAACATAAATGCCTCTCAGTTTTCAGAGTTTGGTCAAAATTTACATTTTTTAGACAACCTTGATGCCAGTGCGCAGAAGACTTAAAACAGACATTTATTTATTTATTTATTTATTTATCAATGAAAAAAGATCCAGCAGGCCAATTCCACCTCATAGTTTATATAGGAGGAGCAAATTAAGACAATAGAGAGATACAATATCAGACTCCCCAGATGAGGAAAGAAGGGAGGAAGGGAGAAAGAAGCAGATAGAGAAGAAGAGAAAGGGAATGGGCAAAGGAGAAAGAGAAAGATGGGAGAGAAAAGAAACCACTAGTTCCAAGCACTAATGTGATGTGGAATAATAAATAACTAAGGCTCATAGACAGTTAGATGAGGGAGATCAAGCAGGTGAGGTCACTGTGGCAACTATCATAGTTTGCCTCTGCCTACTAAAAGGTAAGCTATGCACAGCAGAAATCATACTCCGAGTAACAGAAGTGTGTGCACATGTGCATTAGGGAATGTGTGCAGGGATGCCTCACAATGTTGTTGAAAATTAGCCTAGCGATGGAAACAATAGGAATGTCTGTCGTCTTAGAATGAGGCCATACATTGCAGCACATTCATTCAATGGAATGTCAAACAGCCTGGAAAATTAGTCAATTTGAGCTGCATATAACAAGGATGATTCACACAAACCACACTGAGTTAACAGTAGCCAGACGCAGAGGAACACATGTGACAGACACAATTAAACCTCTATGCTTAAGGTGGCGTGCTGGAGTGGCAAATGAACACCACAGAAACAAAACAAACAAGGATAGAGATATGATACAATTCAGGCTTGGGTGATACTGAGTGAGGAAGAAGCATGTCATGGGAAGAGATACTTAAGTTCTGGGTGCCGGCAATGTCCTTTCCTTGTCTGGAGATGGTGATTACAATGATATTCACTGGACATTAACCCATCAAACTGCACATCTGTGTATTTTATGTTTTACACTTAACAAGTACATTTAAAATATCCGAATGTGAACACAGACATTTCCTCTATCTTGGGCGCTATACAAACACACACCACGGCCTACCAGGTAGCTTTACTAGATGTCCAAATGGACTCCCTAGACTCGAAGATTTAGAAATGGACTCATCTCTTTTGGCCTCCAGGTCCATGCCTTCTTTTCTGTGTTCTCTTTTTATTATTGATTGATTGGCTGATTGATTGATTGATTGATTGGTTGATTACAGACCTAGAGAAATTGAAAGGGGAGGGGGAGATAAAGATAAAGAGACAGAGGGACACCTGTAGTTCTGTACCACCACTTGTGAAGCCTTCCCCCTGTAGGTGGGGACCAGGGGCTTGACCCTGGGTCCCTGTGCATTGTAATGTGAGTGCTTAACCAGGTGCACAACCACTTGCCCCGCCCAGTGTTTTCTTCTTATAAATGGCAGAACCACCCCCTTCTAAAAGCCTGAAGGTTCTTCTATCTCCTCCTCATATATTTTCTATGTCCACTTAGTTTCTTTTTATAATTTTTTTAATTCATTAATTAATTTTATGTATTTATTTATTTTTGCCTCCAGGGTTATTGCTAGGGCTTGGTGCCTGCACCATGAATCCACTGCTCTTGGAGACTACTTGTTTTCCTTTTGTTGCCCTTCTTTTTTTTTTTCATTGTTGTTGTGGTTATTATTATTGTTGTTATTGAAGCCTTTGTTGTTGTATAGGACAGAGAGAAATGGAGAGAGGAGGGGAAGATAGAGAGGGGCAGAGAAAGACAGACACCTGAAGACCTGCTTCACTAAATGTGAATCGACCCCCCCTGCAGGCGGGGAGCCAGAGGCTCAAACCAGGATCCTTACACTGGTCTTTGAGCTTCGCGCCAGTGTGCACTTAACCCGCTATGCTACCGCCTGACCTCCTCCACTTAGTTTCTAAATACAATCCACTTCTAGTTCCAACACACATACAGAGATCTCTAGCCTCCCATATGCCCACTACTAGAATCTTGGTCAGAAAGGCAGAATCCTTAAGATACCAGAAATTTTCATTTTTGTTGTTGTTTGCTTCTATTCAACTCTCTATTTTTATTTGCTTCAGGAATCTCAGGGAACTTCCTCAGGAGCAGATATTATAGCATATCTTAACTGGAAGATTGTCACTAAGTCTCTTATTTTTTTTTTTGCCTCTAGGGTTATTGCTGGGGCTCAGTGCCTGCACCACGAATCCACTGCTCCTGGAGGCTTCCCCCCCCCCCCCGTTTGTTCCCCTTGTTGTTTTATTTTTGCTGTGGTTATTATTGTTGTTGTTATTGATGCCATTGTTGTTGGATAGGACAGAGAAGAATGGAGAGAGGAGGGGAAGACAGAGAGGGGGAGAGAAAGACAGACACCTGCAGACCTGCTTCACCGCTTGTGAAGCGACCCCCCCCTGCAGGTGGGGAGCCTGGAGCTCAAACTGGGATCCTTGAGCCAGTCCTTTTGCTTCGAGCCATGTGTGCTTAGCACAGTGTGCTACTGCCGGATCCCCTGTCAGTAAGTCTTTGTCTTCATAAAAGCAGGCTTGAATCTTTCCATGCAGCAAACACAGTCTTCTAAAGCTTGGCACTTGTATATACTTTCATCCCCATTTTTCAGTGTATCTGAAATTCACAGTTCCTAGCACTCTTAAGCCATGTACCCATGCTCTCCTTCGTCTCCAGTAGAATCATTCCTATTCTTTGCTTTCTCAATCCTATTATCAGTGTCTGAGTTCTCAGTTAAATACTATTTTCTCTGTAACTGCTTCTTTTCTTGCTTTTAGATTTGGTAAGGTTTGTTTTTTTTCCCTCCTCTTCATTGAATTAAGTCAGGATGTATTTTGTTTTGCTATTTGACATCTTCTTCAGCCATTATGTTTGACATGATAGCCGTCTTTCTTTCGGATACTCTAAACAGCTTTGACAAGTTTATATGCCATTTCTGTGACAATTTTGGGCATAAAGTATGGTCTCTATGAAAGTTACTGAATGAATGAATAAACTATACATGATTTACATATGTGAACTTGTGATAGTTAGTTGGAGGCCTAGACCAAGTAGCAAGAAAGCTAAGGAGTCCAATATATAGTGAAATAATGTTGTTTACCAAATACAATATTTAATCACTTGAGATTTTTGAAGAGAAATCAAGGTCTTGGCAATATAACAATTTACTAATATTTTTTGCTATAAGTACTCTTTTTTAAATACAAAATTTGCTTAGGGCACCTTCGAACAGGCAGATGCTATTCCCATTCACCATATACACCACACACACACACACACACACACACACACACACACACACACACACACCTACAAATAACTCACAAGTACAAAAGAACATGGAATAATGGAATGTCTTTCAGGACTCCTTTCTCCTCATTTTCTCCTGGTTCTTTCATTCTTTGCACTAGTTTATATATCTATATTATTCCTAAAGAAGGAAAAAAAAACCAAGTTGGAGTTGTGTATCAACACTGTCTTTCTACATACAGAGAACAATTATGTCTCAAGGGCCTGGACTGCTACTGCTTCCCCCTACCCTCATTTCTTGGAGAAATCATTTGTGTTTTACTTTGCCTTCTCTCTCTCTCTCTCTCTTTCTCTTTCTCTCTTTCTCTCCTTATTACTTTTTTCCTTCCTTTCTTCCTTTCTTTCTGCCTTTCTCTCTTTGGGTTTACTACTCTAGACCAACTTGTTCAGATAAAGAAGATAGACAGATGGAATGACACTCTAGACCAAAGTTTCCCCCTGTATGGTCTCTAGGTTTGAACTTTGGTCACAAGCATGATGAAACAGGCACCCTCTCAGGTAAGCTATCTTGCCACTGCCTCCTAGCACTCCTCCTGACTGGGGAGTGGAAGCTATGGAGGGAGGGCATGAAGCTCCCCTACTGCTCTCTCTTATTATACCACTCCAGGTGTTTCTGAATAAGTAGCTTAGAGAGATTTGGGACACTTTGAAGAAGCTGTACCTTTCCTAAGTCAACAATGTGCATTAAATAGACTTAATTCTACCTGTGCTGTCTAAAGAGGGGAAATATAAGCAGTTTCCTTTCATTTATAATGTTATTTATTATTGGATAGAGACAGTGAAATTGAGAAGGGAAGGGCAGGATAGACAGGGAGAAAGATAGAGAAATACGTGCAGCTCTGCTTCACCACTCATGATGCTTTCCTCCTGCAGGAGGCTTGAACCTGGGTCCTTGCACACTGTTGTGTGTGTGCTTAACCAGGTGCATCACCACCTGTCCTCCCCTAGCATTGTTTTTGACCTTTGGCCTAAATCAATGTAAAACCTCTTGTGTGTGTATGTGTGTGTGTGTGGGGGGGGGGGGTTGCTTGATGTTTAGGGAAAATACAGGATAAAGTGAACTTTGCAAACTATCATTAAATAGTGTTCTCACCCAGTCTTTATGATTAGTCTGTGTTGGGTACAGTCTTCTAGAGGTGAAGCATTTTGAAGCCCATTACTGATCTTCAAGTCTTTCCTTGATGATGGGACAGAAGTTCTAAGTGTGGGAGAATTAAGTACATGACCCAAAGTTTCTAGTGTCCATGCTGTGACATCTCTATCACAGGTAGACTAGAAACTAGTGAATCAGAGCAATCCAAGGACATTTGGCCAGGGCAGGGGGTGGGGTGGGATGGGGTTAAGGAGGGCTGGCTTTTCCCCTTTCAGCCATTGGTCACAATCTAGTCATCACCTTTGGCTTCCAGGTGGTGTCTGGGGACAGTACTCTCCCTTGCCTGAGCAACAAAGGTCCATGCTATTGCCTTCTCTCCTCATTATCAACCTTGTCCTCCAATAAAATGACAACCCCATGGGGCACAGAACACACTTTCTCTGATAGTGTGTCTTTCCCAGAGCAGCCACTTCCCCCAGGAGAATGACTCAATAGGACATGCTTAAATGCCGAAGAGTGACAGTGCACTTCAAGTCCTCTGCCCCAGGCCCCAGGGGTAGTGAATAGAGAAGAATTGCAGGTAGCAGAGGTGCAAAGGCATTGCCTTTGTTGATGGCTTGTGGTGCATAGGAGGGTAAGATCCCCCAGGCTCCCAGGAAACTGAGTTAAATGAAAATCTCTTGTTTCTGCCGAGATAGGAGGGCTGAACAGTTTGTGGAGGAAAGTTTGTCTTCTGAGCACTGTCATCATAGCAGGCACATCTTTGCGAGCTTAGGGCAGCAGGCAAACAGACATGGAACACTGAAAACAAAGAGTGAAAGCCAACCCAGGTGGCAAGATAAGAAGAAGGGATATCTCTGACAGTAACCTCACTGATGTCCAAAGCTTAGGTCACCTGCCCATGTCAAGGCTCAGGATGTTAGAAGCCTAAACACCACAGCCATTTGCCTCCTCCATCCCCAAATAGGGCGATGCAGGTGGAAGAAATATCATTACTTACTAGAAAGTTAGAAAAACAACCTCTTCTCTAGAGATTACATTAAAGGCAGGGTATTATGATTTTGTGTTTCAGATGATACTCTTACAGAACATGGTCTTTGAATAATTTATAAGATAAAGTATCTTGGTTTAAGGCTCAGTTTCTGCTGCTCTGCCAATTACAAGGTGTGGATCCTCAGGCAAATTTTTCTAACTCCTGTTCCGTTCCTCTAATTCAATATTTTTTCTTAATTTTTCTAGAGACAGAGGAAGTAGAGAGGTAGAGAGTGTGAAAGAGACCTTAGCACTTCAAGTGGTAGGGGCAGGGCTCAAGCCTGGGTTGAGCACATGGCAAAGCTGCCTACTATCCAAAAGAGTTATTTCTCAGGACTTAGTGGTGGAGGACCTGGCTGAGTGTTGATATTGCCATGTGCAAGGACCCAGGTTCAAGCCCAGTCCCCACTTGCAGAAGGAAAGCTTCTCGTGTGCTGAAGCAGTGCTGCAGGTGTCTCTCTGTCTCTCTCCCTGTCTCCCCTTCCTCTCAACATCTGGCTGTCTCTATCCAATAAATAAATAAATAAAGATAATGGAAAAAATTAAAGAGTTATTTCTCTATCCCTAATCCACATCTTCTAGTTCTAACACCTGTCCCTCGGTGTCTTCCTGTGCTTCAAGTTTCTCCCTGACAAGATAGTGGAGACTAGAGTCCTTTTTTGCAGATATAGAAGGGATGTGGTTCCTTCCATTATCTGAACTGAATAAATGCCTCAAGATATTTTAGCCTACTGATGCCCAGAAAACCATTTTCTTTCAGGAAATTTCAGTTACCTGCCTGAAAACCGTAACAGAGCTACCTACTTTTACCTGAAGAACACACTTTTTTTTTTTCTTAATGAACTCAATCCTGCTTAATCCATTCTAGTATGTGAAACATCTGAGTGTTATGTTGTGTTGTCACCTCTTTGGATGTAGGGAATTCTGTTGTTCACCCCACCATGTCACATCTGATCAGTCTTTGATGGAGGAGCAAAATGGAGGACCAGGGCAGTGGTTTGAGGGGAGGAGGTGAGGCATGGTATTCTCTGGAGCCTATAGCTCCGAGCAAATGTTAAATGTCAACCAAGGACTTGAATATCAAAGGTGCTGAGCCCCAGAGTCTGATACATAATCCACTCTATAGCACGCATCTTGCTAGGGAGCTGGCACTGATGTTGCTACCTAGATTTTCTACCTCAAGGTCAGAATGCACAAGTTCCATGTTAATGGCACCCGACCCCTTCCTGCCTTCCATTGAAAAGCAGCTCTGTTCGGTCCTGACATGTACAAACAGGAACTGCACCGAGGAACTTGTTGAACCTCATGGGCAGTGTAACCTCCCCTCCTTTCCTTGAGTTCAGTCATTTACAAACAGAAAGCACTCTCTAGGTTGAAACCACAACTGCTAATTATTTTTTGGGTTGTCCCTCTCCCTGCTACTTCAGGGGCAGCACAGAGTGTGTGTATGTGTGTGTGGAGGGGCTAAGTGGTTCTGTGAGTGGGTGGCTTTATATTTACTAGGAGTCATCTGAGCCCACACTCTTTACAAAGACACCTGCATGGTCAAAAGGCCCATTCTGATGGGCTTGAGGCTAGAGACTGGAACCAGCCAGAACTTTCCAGTGGCCCATGAGTATGCAGATTGTCAGAGAATGAAGAGAAAGAGAGGTATGTTTCCTAGTCTCCAAAAATATGTATTTGTAGATATATAGATATATAGGCATCAGGATGTATAGAGAGAGGTAGAGACAGACACAGAAATATAGTTGGAGATAGAGACAGCAATAGAGATAGAATTAAAGCTATCTTAATGACTTTTAAAAATATTTTATTTATTTATAATTTGACAGAGACAGAGAGAAATTGAAAGGGGAGTAGGAGATAAAAAGGAAGAGAGACAGAGAGCCCCCCTGCAGTCCTACTTCACCACTTATGAAACTTCCCCCTTGCAGGTGGGGACCAGGGGCCTGAACCTGGGTCCTTGTGCACTGTAATGTGAGTACCCAACCAGGTCAACCAGGTGCACCACAGTCCCCCCCCCCGACTTTATTGTTTCCCAAAGCCCTAACTACTACTGTGCTTCACCTAGAGCTACAGGTCTAATTAATTTGTTAATGAGTAGTCAAGGTCTCCTTCCTTTTTGTGCATTGATCGATCCTATCCTTCAAAGCTTTATAGGAAAACCCCTAGAAATTCTTATACTATAGTTTGCTAATAATTCAAGCCAGTTGTTCCTTCTTTAGTTCAAAGAATAGGGTCTTGGGAATTCAGCCAAGCATCATCAGGATCAGTGAATAGAATCTCTCTTTCTCTCTCTCTCTCTTGAAATTTGGGGGGGAAAGTATCCTATTTTATTATTTTTATTTTTTAATTTATTTTACTTCAGGAAGAGTGAGAGAGGAAGGGAGAGAAAGAGAAAGGGAGAGATGTGGAAAGGATGTGGTACCTTCCATCATCATAACTAAATAATACCCTCAAGATCTTCTAACCTATTGATGGCCAGGAAACTGTTTTCTTTCAGGAAATCTAGGTTACCTGCCTGAAAACCATAATAGATCTAACTACTTCTACCTGAAGATTACATTTTCTTTTCCTTTCTTTCTTTCTTTCTTTCTTTCTTTCTTTCTTTCTTTCTTTCTTTCTTTCGAACTCAGTACTGCTTCTAGCATGTGAAAAACATCAAAGATAGATAGATAGATAGATAGATAGATAGATAGACAGACAGACAGACAGACAGATAGATACAAGAGCACTGCCCAGCTCTGGCTTATGGTGGTGCTGGATATTAAACCTGAGACTTCAGAGCCTATGGCATGAATGTCTTTTTGTAGAACTATTATGCTGTCTCCTCAGCTCTCCCTTTCTCTCTTTTTTCCTCCTTTCTCCATATCTCTCTCTCTCTCCTCTCTCTCTCTCTTTCTCTCCCTCTCTCTCTCTCTTCTATCACTGAAGCTTTCCTGCTACAGGCCAGCTATTTCACATAGACAGAGACAGAGAGACAGAGGCAGAGAGAGAGAACCCCACAGAGTTTGCCTCAGTGCTGTGGGGTTAGGCTCAAACCTGGTTAGTGCTCAGGATAAAGCAAGTATTCAAGTAAGATAGTTTGCCTACCCAGATATAATTTTCAGGTCTCCGAGGGATAGAGAAAGGGTCAAGGCAAGGGTGAGAGAAGACTGCTTGGGTTCCTGTGTGTGGTTGAAAGACATTTCCGAGAATCAAGTCCTTAGGAAAGAGAATTGAGGGCTTTGGTATACAATTGACTTGCATGTGATTCATGCTCTTTCAGAAAATGACCTATAATGGAGAAGAAAGCAAACAAAGATAAGAAAACCCTAGCAATATCTTTTTTTTTTAAATTATCTTTATGTATTTATTGGATAGAGACAGGCAGAAATTGAAAGGGCAAGGGTGACAGGGAGAGAGAGACACCTGCAGCACTGCTTCACCACTGACAAAGCTTTCCCACAAGGTGGGGTCCGGGGCAAGGGAGAGGGGCTCAAACTCATTTCCTTGTGCACTGTAACATGCGCTCAGCTTGGTGCATTGGCAAAATCTTGATAAGAAGCATTTTCTTTTCTTTCCGTTCTCTTTTTTGCTCTCTCTCTCTTTAACCGTTTATTTTTTTCATTTTTTATTCGTTTATCCTTTTAAAAATAATTATGGAGGCCAAACCGTGACTTACTTGGTAGAGTGCACACATTATTACATACAAGGACCAAGGTTCAATCCCCTGATTCTCACCTGTAGGAAGGATGCTTCATCAGAAATGAAGAAGTGCTATAAGTCTCTCTCTCTCTCTCTCTTTCTCTCATCTATTTCCTCCCCCCCTCAATTTCTCTCTGTCCTATCAAATAAAAGAAAATGGGGAAAATGTTTTATCAGCACGGGCACCAAGCTCCAGCAATAATCCTGGTGGCATTAATTAATAATAATAATAATGTAAAATAGCATTGTTACGGCAAGTGTTACAGCACCAGTTGAGTTAGAAACAAGATCAAGAGTCACGTGGAGGGCAAGGAGCACACTTCAGTGGTTTCTTGAACAATCCTTTAGTTGGGCACAGGCATTCTCTTAGGCAGAGCAGGGCATTTAGATTATATGGCATAAATGATTTACAGAAGTGAGAGTGGAGTGAATTTCAAAGTTGGCACAGGTGGGAATATTCTTCTTTTGGGGGGGTGGGGGGCACAGGGTTATTGCTGGAGCTCAGTGTCTACACTATGAATCCACTGCTCCTGAAGGCTATTTTTTTCCCCCATATCTTGTTGTGGTTTTTGTTGTTGTTACTGATGTCTCTGTTGTTGGATAGGGCAGAGAGAAATGGAGAGAGGAGGGGAAGACATTGATGGGGAGAGAAAGATAGACACCTGCAGACCTGCTTCATAGGCATCAGAATGCGGAGGCGGGAGCCCCCCACCCCCACAGTGCAACCATCCCCCCTCCCTCTTCATTCTGTGTCTGTTGACTTTTTTATCTCATCATTATTCATAATCACTTTTCTCTTCTTGGTGAATTTGTTTTTATTGGGGGTCTGGAAGATGGGTTGAGAAATGGTCATTTTAATATTCTTTTTTTTTATTTTTTTTATTTAAATTTTTAATTTAAGAAAGGATTAGTGAACAAAAGCATAAGGTAGGAGGGGTACAACTCCACACAATTCCCACCACCCAATCCCCATAACCCACCCTCTCCCATGATAGCCTTCCCATTCTCTAGCCCTCTGGGAGCATGGACCCAGGGTCGTTGAGGGTTGCAGAAGGTAGAGGGTCTGGCTTCTGTAATTGCTTCCCCGCTGAACATGGGCGTTGACTGGTCGGTCCATACTCCCAGTCTGCCTCTCTCTTTCCCTAGTAAGGTGTGTCTCTGGGGAAGCTGAGCTCCAGGACACATTGGTGGGGTCTTCAATCCAGGGAAGCCTAGCCAGCATCCTGGTGGCATCTGGAACCTGGTGATTGAAAAGAGAGTTAACATACAAAGCCAAACAATTTGTTGAGCAATCATGGATCCCAAGATTGGAATAGTGGAGAGGAAGTGTTAGGGAGATACTCACTGCAAACTCTAGTGTAATCCTGCTTTCAGGTATATATTTTGCAGTAGTTTATGGATACGTGTGCACATACGCTCTCTCTCACAGAAACTGGTGTATGTCTAGGTTATGGGACTTTGTTAGAAAGTGAACTACCTGAGATGAAATTAGAGTGTACTATAAAAGGAAAGGTCTCACCCGAGTAATGAAGCTGAAGGGTTGTCATTCCACACGTGAAGTCTCTGGATACACACTGAGGTGAAGCATGTTGAGATGGCAATCGTTGCTTTGGTTAGGTTGTGATCGGCGGATGCAATATTATTTGGTATGGATTGGGAGAAGCATACGGGAAAGTGAGCCCTATCCAAGGGTGCCAGGACTGGGGGAAGTAGGGGCTCTATAGTGAAGATGTGAGGTTCCTGCTGTCTTAGGGTTCAAAAAGACAATCAATAGTTAATATTATCATCACATTATTTGTTAATTGGGTTAACTTTGAAAAGTCCCTTTGTTATGGTTTGCTGTACAGTACCCAGTATCTTGTATATAGCTGTGCTATTGGAAGCTTCTGATCTACTTGGTCTAGGCTTTTGAGAGAGTCCGCATATCAAACACGTAGCCTATCTATTAAAAAGATTCAGTTTGTCTTTTGAGAACCTTTGAGACATACAATAGATGAATGGCTGAGAAAGCTGTGGTATATATACACAATGGAATACTATGCAGCTATCAAGAACAATGAACTCACCTTCTCTGACCCAGCTTGGACAGAGCTAGAAGGAATTATGTTAAGTGGACTAAGTCAGAAAGTTAAAGATGAGTATGGGATGATCCCACTCATCAACAGAAGCTGACTTAGAAGATCTGAAAGGGAAACTAAAAGCAGGACCTGATCAAATTGTAAGTAGGGCACCAAAGTAAAAACCCAGTGGTGAGGGGTAGACATGTAGCTTCCTGGGCCAGTGGGGGGTGGGAATGGGTGGGAGGGATGGGTTACGGTCCTTTGGTGATGGGAATGGTGTTTATGTACACTCCTAGCAAAATGTAGACATATAAATCAGTAGTTAATTAATATGAGAGGGGGAAATCAATTGTATGTCTCAAAGGTTCTCAAAAGACAAACATTTTAATATTCTTAAGACAGGTTTTTGTTTTGTTGCAACTTTTTCTCTTTTTTTGGCAGGGGATGGGGGGGCTGTTCTTGCTGCAGACAACCTCTTCTGGTTCACTGCTGGATTCTCAGAGAATTTACTTTAAAAGACAAACAGGAAAATAACTTGGAAACAATCCTATTTCCTGTCTCTTCCTGATCACGTTCTTTAAGTAAAACAAAATCAATGGGGAGTCAGGTAGTGACACACCCCATTAAGTACACACAGTACTCAGCACAAGGAACCAGTTCTAGCCCCCGTTCCCCACCTACAGGGGGGTCACTTCACAAGCTGTGAAGCAGGTCTGCAGATGTCTATCTTTCTCTCTCTCTTTTTTATATTTATTTATTCCCTTTTGTTTTCCTTGTTTTATTGTTGTAGTTTATTATTGATGTCGTCATTGTTAGGTAAGACAGAGAAATGGAGAGAGGAGGGGAAGACAGAGAGGGGGAGAGAAAGATAGACACCTGCAGACTTGCTTCACCACTTGTGAAGCGACTCCCCTGCAGTTGGTGAGCCGGGGGCTCGCACTGGGATGCTTAAGCCAGACCTCGCATTTTGCACCACATGCGCTTAACCTGCTGCGCTACCGCCCAACTCCCCTTTCTCTCCCTCTTTATCTCCCCCTCTGCCTTCAATGTCTCTGTAACCTATGGAATAAAATGGAAAAAAAAAAAGAAAATATGGCCTCCAGGGACAGTGGATTCATAGTGCTGGTATCAAGCCCAATGATAAATCTGGAGGCAAAAAAGATAAATAAATAACACAAAATCAATGAAAACTATAATCAAAGGGACACATACTAAGTTAGGAGAAAAGCAAAGATGGGGACAGTTCCATTTGTATTTGTTTGTTTTTGATTGTCTTATATGCCGGTATATTCTAGTCTGGATGATTTAGATTTCTCTTGCTAAGCTGACCTCTGTTTTGTGCATTTTCAGTCAGTTAGACACATACCTAAAGAATGGATCTTCTTGTGGCCCTGCAAGGAGCATAGTGGATAAAGTGTTGAATTCTCAAGATCAAGAATGAGGTCCTAAATTCATTCCCCGGCATCATATGTGCAGGGATGGTGCTCTGGTCCTCTCCCTCTCCCTCTCCCTCTCCCTCTCCCTCTCCCTCTCCCTCTCCCTCTCCCTCTCCCCCCTCCTCCTCCCCCTCTCTCTCCTTCTTTCACTTGTTCTTCTGAATAAGTAATTTTCTAGGGACTGGGCACATATTACAGTACACAAGGACCTGGGTTTGAGCCCCCAGTCCCCACCTGCATGGGGAAAGCTTTGCAATTGGTGAAGCAGGGCTGCAGGTGTCTCTCTTCTTCTCCATCACCCCCTTCCATCTTGATTTCTGACTGTCTCTATCCAATAAATAAATAAAGATAATTTTTTAAAGAGTTAAAAAATAAGTGACTTTTAAAAAAAATTATTAATTTTATTTTTGAGAGAGATGCAGAGAGAGAGACACACACACAGAGAGAGAGAGAGAGAGAGAGAGAGAGAGAGAGAGGGAGAGAGAGAGAGAGAGGGAGAGAGAGAGAGAGAGAGAGACACCAGAGCACTGCTAAGCTCAGGCTTATGGTGGTGAGGGGAACCAAACCTGGGACTTAGGAGCCTCAGGCATGAGAGTCCGCCTGCATAACCATCATGCTGTCTCCCCCGGCCAATAAGTGACTTTTTAGTAATAAATAATAAACCTTATCTTCTCATTCTTTTGTTCTGCTATGACAAACAGTGCTCTTCATGGTACCCTTATAAGGCGTATGTCCATCCAGGTTTCAATTATTGACTCTTAGTTCTCAGGTCAAGTGAAAACTAGACTTTCTTTCTGGAACTTAAATATGAAAGCAAATGCTTGTCTTCTCCTACTCTTTTCTTTGATCTTTTTTCTTTGTGTCCATCAGAAGAGTATAAAGTAGATACACAACTTTGTTTGATGTAGCATGACCCTTCGGAATCTTGGGTTTAAAAACAGAGGCAAGAGGCCCACGTGGTGGCATACCTGGTTGAGCACACGTTACAATGAGCAAGGACCTGGGTTCAAGCTCCCAGTCTGCACCTGAAGTGGGAAAGCTTTGTGAGTGGTAAAGCAGTGCTGCAGGTGTCTCTCTGTCTCTATCGTCCCCTTCCTTCTTGATTTCTGGCTCTCTAGCCAATAAATAAATAAAAACAATAATAAAAATTAAGAGCAAAGGCAAGAGGCATTGGTGCCCTCAGTTGACTGGACACAATAGTATGTGCAAATACCCAGATCAAGTCCCTGTCCTAGACCTGCAGGGGTGGGGGGAACTTCATAAGCACTGAAGTAGTGCTGCATCTTTCTCTCTCCCCTCCTTCATATAACAAGAAAGGAGAAAAATGGGCACCATGAGTGATGAATTTGTCATGTGGGTATCAAGCCCCAGTGATAACCCTGGTGGCAAAAATAAAATAAAATAAAATAAAATAAAATGAAGCAAAATAAACAAACAAGAACAGAAGAGGCAAAATGTATGAACAAAAAAGTTGACTATCAGACTGAGTTCTGAAGAAGTCTGGGTGGCAGCACAGTCAGCGGAATGTACACATTGTAATGTAGAAGGACCTGGATTCAAGCCCCTGCACCCTGCCTGATGGGGGAAAGCTTTGCAAAAGCTTATCTAATAAAAGAGAAAGAAGAAAGGAAGGAAGGAAGGAAGGAAGGAAGGAAGGAAGGAAGGAAGGAAGGAAGGAAGGAAGGAAGGAAGGGGATGTCCCCTGGGAGCCTGGGAGCTGTGGATTTGTTGTGCAGGCACCAAGCTCCATGGATAAACTGGTGGCAATAAAAACTAGTTAAATAAATGAGACTGAATTCTGAGCTGGAGAGGTAGCTTACTGAGTAGGATTTAGGAATTGCCATGAGTGTGTCCTTGGTTGGAGCCCCAGCACCACGTGGGAGGTGCCATGGCATTGGGAGAAGCCCCAGTGCTGTAATATTTCTCCCTTTCCCGTCTTAGTCTCTATCTGAGTGAAAAAATTAACCAAGGAGTGGTGAAATCATACTTGAGTGAGACTCTGGCTGTACAAAAACAAACAAATACAATATTAAGTTCTTCCTTAGTAAAGATATAGATAGCCTCACATGACTTAATAAAGCAACTTGAAATATTCAGTTAGGTAGAAATGCATTTCTCTTTTAAGTAGGTAAGTAGGTAGTCAAGGACTGGTTGAATGATCTTGACAGCCAGTTTTTAACTCTTGTTCTAAGATAGCTGCTGTGGCACTGGCCATCACATCCATAGCCCAAACAGCATAAGGGAACAAGATAACCTGACATTCATTCCATTCTCAAATATCACCTGAAAGTGGTGCATGCTATCACCCCACTGGTCAAGAACAGCATTTGCCATTTTAGCTGGGAAGTAAATGTAGCTCAGATATGAAAACAGGAAATGAAGACATTAGCAAATGCTAGAGCTTTCTCCAACAGCTCATTAGTGGTACACCAGGAAACAAATTCAGGTGTTCTGACTCTTCTTAAGGCACTATTTAAGACACAAGGCAGCAAGCTATAAAAAAAGATTTGTGCCCCCCCAAAATGAATGAGCACTGCGGGTCTTGAAGAGACCCAATCTCAGACAAATCCTGTGACCCAGCTGGTCTTTGCAAACCATAGACAAAAGAAACTTTGCTGCTCTGTTTTCCCTTGGTCTTATCTTCAGCCAGAGGCTAAGGAATCTTCCAGTTTTCTTCGTGGATGGCCCTCGTTTCTTTATTTTTACCCTCCACTTCCAAATTACAGATATAGCTGTAGCTAACATATATCCCTGTAGTCACAAACACAGTAGAAAAAAATTTTTTGATTCAAAAAAAATCCATTATACGGGGTCAGGGCTAGAATATATGCTCCAACATGCCATAAATTCTCTGGTAATCATATACTTTTTTTTTTTTTTAAAGAATCAATACTGTGAAGTCAGCCTGTGGTATAACATCCAGGGAAGAGAACCTTTTGTGGAATTTGTTTTCCATTACATTTCTGTCTGGTGCCCTATATTCCAGTCGAAGTTATCAGCTTCCTACAGTCTTCATTGAGTTGGCTGCCTCCCCCAACACCCCCTCTCCTCTCTCTCTCTCTCTCTCTCTCTCTCTCCCAGTTGCATCTTTTGAATATGAAAAGATATGTTCAAGGCTTAATGTATTCTCCCTGAAAAACCTTTAAGGCCATCTTCATAAACACAGCCATTTCTTATTTAATAAACAATCGCTGTCTCATTAAATGTAAATTAGTTCTTTATCCTTCGCTCTATTTGTTGAATCTATTACTTACTGTGTTTACCAATTCTGTTTCCTTTGGCTGGAAAGCTTCCTGTAAACTACTCATAAATATAAAGTTGAGATGAAGGCACTTTTCTCTGTGTTTAAGCACCTGCATTAGCAGCTTCAAGCCGCCCTCTCCAGAAAGTCTGCTCTGTCTTTCCTGAGCCCCTTAAGCTGAAGGTTGTAATCACCTGGACAAAGCTCAGCAGGATTCTGGCTATAGGCAGTCTGGCCCTGGGGCTTGGTCTCTCAGAAATGCCAATAACTCCTCTCCTTCCTTAGGGGCAGGGATTTCAGAAAACTTGTTTGGCGGAGGAAAGGCACATATGCTTTAACAAGAACAAGCTCAGTGGTGTACCTGGTTGAGTGTACAAGTAACCACTTGCAAGTATCTGGGTTCAGTCCTCACTTTCCACCTGGAGATGGGCTGCTTCAGAAAGTAGAATCAGGTCTGCAGGTGTCTCTCTTTCTCTCTCTCTCTCTATCTCGCCCTCCCATCTCAATTTCTCTCTGTCCTATCAAACAAAATAGGAAAAAAAATGGCTGCCAAGAGAGGTGATTTAATAGTGCAGGCACTGAGCCCCAGTGATAGCCCTGGTGGTAATATAAATAAATAAATAAATAACAAGTCTGTCTTTTGCTGCAGGTGTGTGTGTGGGGTGGGTGGGTGGGTGGTAGGATGAGACCAGTGTGTGTGGTGGGTGCTAGGATGAGACCAGTGTGTCTCCTGCATAGTATCTGCTTCCCCGTGGCATGTTCCACAAAGAACTGAGGAAGCTGGATCAGTCTTTGCATACTTTATTTAGGAAAATTAAACCAAGCAAACAGGCACATACGGATGATCTGCTGGAAATATCCCCTACTTAATAAAGCTGGGATTTTTTTTTCTCATTGGTCTGTTTCAATGAGCTGACTTCTATTGGTCCTCTCTTCCAGGTGAGGCTTTCTAAGGCCCCACATTTTCTTCCTAAGTCACACTACCATCTATCCCATAATAATCCCTGCTTCCTCAGGTGTCCTTCTTTTCTCTTCCCTCTCAGAGAAGGAGACAAAAGCATATAGTCTAAGTGACACAGGTATGAGTCTCAGATAATTCTGTAATGTCCATGTCTTGCCTTCATTTTGCCCCTAACAGAGTAGAGCAGTTCTTTGTGGCAGAGGCAACATTTGGCACTTTGATTTGTTGGGTGTGAACATGTCCAAGTTTCCCGGCATGTAGGGCACAGAGTAAGGCCCATCTGTTCCAGCAGGCTTTCCCTGATTAGATAGGATGCTTGGCAAATGGAGTCTCCGATAATGGATATTTGAATATTTTTGTAATTTCCATGCTTGGGCCTAACAGCTTAGCAGTTGGCCCTATGTTTAAAGAAAACGGATAATAATCATGACTAATGTAGCAATTTCCATTCAAAAATTTCAAATGGTGCTTAATTAAATCTTCCAATAACATTTGGAAGCAAAGGTTCACCCAGCTTATGTGATCCACAAAAGAAAAATAAAAGAGTGATGGTGGAGTGGATGGACTCCTTGGGGCCTCACTGTAACAAAACCAGCCCAAGCATGTAAAGCTCTATCTACTCAATTAATCACAGTCTCCAGAACATTCTCCATGGCCCAACCTTTTCTATGATGCTGTCTCATAGTTGACAGCAGTTCTGAGCATTCTTTATGGATTTCTATAGCAAAGAATAGGCAGACCATTCTTACCCAGTCCATCTGCCTAAGAGTGTGGTGATACAGTTCTAGAAGGCTATTCTCATCTTGTCTGTTAGAGAAGGTTGCTATTGTCCAGGTCACCAACAGACCCCCTAGGTTCATTCAGAACTTGTCTGAGATTGTAGAGAATCCTTCATTGACATCGAACCACAGTAGTGTTAGCTAAACAATGTTAGCTGAATGCAGGTGGACTTAAAGTGTTCTCTGGTAAGATGGTGTCAGTGTTTAGAATAGGGCTAGGAACCTGGAATAGGGCAGAGAGTAGCTCCCAAACATGAGGAAATCTCAGAATTTATTTTTAACTCTTCAGTTTCCATTAGGACCGGACAAAAGGACAAGGGATAGAATAGTTTGTCAGTATCCCTCTTATATTCATTATTCCTATCACACAAGGGCTGGCACCATCACCACACCACCTCTCACTTTCCCCTCCTAATGCCTTTGGCCTTCCATTATAAACTCTTTTTGTCTCATTTTCCCAACCTATACACTCAGAAAATAGGATTTACCCCTTACCCTCTAGGGAGTGGCGAAGATTGATAACACATCAGGAAAAAAAATGAATTTATTATAATTTCACCATATTCTATTTAGGCAGAGGAAAAAGTCCATAGAGGAAAAGGAATGTGGGAATAACTTTCTTGTGCATTATTTTGAATTTCATATTCCTCCCTCATCTTATTATTTTGTTAGTGTGTGCGTGTGCGTGTGCGTGTGTGTGTGTGTAGGGGGAACTGGTCCTGCTGTAATTTCCTGGTTTTTTCCAAAGGTCTGAACTGTCCCCAAGAATGAAGGCCATGCACTGAAGCGGGACAGAGAGAGGGATGATGCAGTGGACCCGGCCTGGGGAGCGACAGCATTGTCACACTGACTTATGATGGATGAGGGAAAAGTCTATTTCTCAGCCAGAGTGGGGGTGGAGGTGAAGTGTAAAGAAAGATGCTCTGGAAATCTCAGAGCGATTCATCTCATCAGCAGATCAACTCTCCAAAACTACCCAGCTTGGGAGGGGAAGAGAGAGGCACATGAAGAATGGAAGTCATTAGGTGAAGTATAATCTCACGAGGAAATAGCCAAATATGTCAGCAGTACCCAGGATAGCAGGATAGGAGAGCTGGCCACTGCGTATTTGTCAACAGTGAAACCAAGTGCGAGAGCCATGAGTTCCCCTTCTTTCACTGCTGACAGCGGTCCCCCTCAAACTCTGAAGGAGTTCAGGTAGCGTGAGAGCTCTACAGAGGAAAAGAAATGTGGGAATAACTTTCTCTTGCATTATTTTTGAATTTCATATTCCTCATTCATGTTATTATTTTGTTGGTGTGTGTGTCCCACCACATTGAAGCAAGCTTTGATACTGTGATTTCTCTTCTCTGCTCTTCTCTTCTCTCTTTCTCTCTCTCTCTCTCCTCTACTTTCCACTTTCTATGTCTTCACCATTTCTTAGTAGTTGAGCAGTATTCTAACAACTGTATTCCCAGTGAATGCAGTCAGGAGAAGCAGCAGGCAAACATGGGGGCCCAGAAAAGAGCCTCATACACTCCAGTCTGAAATTCACCTGTGTCATCCCTTCATTCTCTCTCTTTTTTCTTCATTTTTTCCTTTTGTTGGGGGGATTAATGGTTTACAGTAGACAGTAAAATACAGTAGTTTGTACATGTGTAATATTTCTCATAACATGCTAACTATCCACCTAGGTCCTCCTCCACCATCATGTTCTAGAACCTGAACACTCCCTCCCCCTCCCAGAGTCCTTTACTCTGGTGCAATACACCAACTCTAGTCCAGTTTCTGCTCTGGGTTTTCCTTTCTGTTCTTATTTTTTCAACTTTGTCTATGTATGGGAACATCCCATATTCATCCTTGTCTTTCTGGCTTAAGGCATTTAACATGATTCCTTCAAGCCCCATCCAAGATGAGGTGAAGAAGGTGATCATCATATATGTGTGTGTGTGTACATATATATTATTCATTTATTTGTTGGACGTTGTCAGAGAGAAATCCAGAGGGAAGGGGAAGATAGACAAATAGATAGATAGAGAGATAGATAGATAGATAGATAGATAGATAGATAGATAGATAGGTACCTGCAGTACTGCTTCACAGCTTGCAAAGCTTTCTCCCTGCAGGTGGGAACCAGAATCTTGAACCCAGATCCCTGCACATTGTAATATGTGTGCTCAACCAGGTGTGCCACCACCTGTCCCCCCCAAGCCCCCACCTTGTGCCTCTTGCCTTTACTTTCTGCAGAAAACTAATGTGGATTACTGACATCCTTCTGGAGCATCTTGTAATTGTACCTTCCCTAACCACTCTCCTCCTGTTTGTTTCCCAATTCCAGCAGCATGCTGTGGCACCCAGAGCCCTGCAAATGAAAAGAGGTGGTAGACTGGTAAAATAACTCACTTGGCTAGTGCACTGCTTTGCCATATGTGTGACACAGGTTTGAGCCAGGCCCCCACCACACTGAAGTGAGCTTCAGTGCTGTGATCTCTCTTACTCTCTCTGCTTTCTATGTCTTCACCATTATCAATAGATGAGTAGATTCTAATAACTGTGCTGTAAACCGTTATTAGCCTCCTAGTGAAAGAAGGAAGGGAGGAAGGAAGGATGGAAAGAAGGAAGGAAGGAAGGAAATAAGGAAGGAAGGAAGGAAGGAAGGGAGGAAGGAAGGAAGGAAGGAAGGAAGGAAGGAAGGAAGGAAGGAAGGAAGGGAAAGGATAACAAAAGAAAAGTGCTGGTTCAGGGAGCCTCTCTTCCTGTCACTTTCAAGGTAATTGGGGTGCTGGAATTCTCTCAGTCCTGCCTTTGTATCAGGAACCAGCCCCTGCTCCCCAAGACCTGCAGACTTCCTTCCTCCCTGAACCCCCACTCCTGCAAAGTTCCCCCCAACCCTGCCCCAGCAAGATACCTCAGAAAAATTGCTGTCACTCTCATCACAGACAGAGTTTGCATTTTCAGTCTCTTGTCCAGTTCCCCATCCCCGGAGTGACCTTGAATAAATCCTTTGCACCTTCCTGAGACTCAGTTTCCACATCTGCAGAGCTGAGATAATGGCTGCCAACCTCTTGGGGGCGACGATGGGGGCTGGAGGGCATATTCACAAGGCTTAATTAATTAATGTTTGGCAACGCTTCCGAGACCTTTGCTTGAAAGAATCCATGTGAATGCAAATTATTATTATTATATCACTGGAGCTTTAACTCCAATTTGGCTGCCAAGGCTAATGATTATTTCCGTTAGGAAGAATATATTCATTTTAATGCCGGGTAGTTTATCAGGGTGTGTGTGTGTGTGTGTGTGTGTGTGTGTGTGTGTGTGTGTGTGTGTGTGTGTGTGAACTCCAGCAGCCCCTCTGAGGGGAAGATTGCAGGAAAAAAATTCTGGATAGGAGCAGGAGAGGAGATGGCTCACATGATAGAATGGCATGTTGTCATGCACAAGGAACCAGGTTTAAGTCCCTACTCCTAATCCTCAACCACATTGGACTACCCTGCAAAGGGAAAGCTATAGAGGTGATGCTCTTGGTTGAGCATACCCATTACCATGCACAAAGACGCAGGTTTGAGTCCCTGGCCCCCATCTGCAGGAAGGAAGCTACAGGAGCAGTGAAGCAAATACTGCAGGTAACTTCTGTTTCTCCTTCCTCGCTGTCCTAGCAAATAAAATAGAAAGAAAATATGGCCACTGGGAGTGGTAGATTCGTAATGCTGGTACCAAGCCCCGGTGATAACCCTGGTGGCAATAAGGAAGGAAGAAGGAAGGAAGGAAGGAAGGAAGGAAGGAAGGAAGGAAGGAAGGAAGGAAGGAAGGAAGGAAGGAAAGAAGGAAGGATCTATCTGGAATGGTGCAGGCAGGAAGCCCTGGAGGCAAGCTAAAAATTATTTTTGTGCTTTGTCCATTTGCCAGGTATCTTCTCTCTGTATCCCTTCTCCTGTTCTCTTTCTCCTGTTTGTTTGTTTTATTCTACCAGCGTTGTTGCTAGGACTGAGTGCCAGCACTATTAATTCAACCCTCATGGTGACTATTTTAAAAAAATATTTCATTTATTTATTTATGAGAAAGATAGGAGGAGAGAGATAAAGAAACAGGCATCGCTCTGATACATATGCTGTTGAGGATTGAACTCAGGACCTCATGCTTAAGAGTCCAATGTTTAGGGGCCGGATGGTGTCACATCTGGTTAAGCACACATATTACAGTGCACAAGGTCCCAGGTCCAAGCCTCTGATCCCCACCTGCAGAGGGAAAGGTTCACCAGTGGTGAAGCAAAGCTGCAGGTGTCTCTCTGTCTCTCCTTCTATTTCCCTCACCTCTCAATTTATCTGTATCAAATAAATAAAAATATTTCTTTTTAAAAAAGAGTCCAACATTTGATCCACTGCACCACCTCCCAGACCACTGTTTTATCCGCCCCCCTCTTTTATTCCTTTTATTTAATAGGACAGAGAGAAGTTGAGAAGAAGGGGGAGAGAGGGAAAGGTAAAAAGTTGATATCTGCAGCACTATTTCACCACTCCTGAAGGTATCCCCCATAGATGGAGAGTGGGGACTTGAACTTGGGTCCTTTGACATGGTAACAAGTTCTTTATGTGGTGTGCATCATTTGCCTCCCACTTGGTTACCTTTCCTCTCCCTGCCCCCCATCCCCTTTTCTTCCCACAAAGTTAGCCTGCTAGGACAGGGAGAGACTTCTACTAGAAGTGCTTGTGATTTCCCTGTTCTGGGAGGCTCTCACCCCCACCCTGAGCTCCACTACCTGCCTTTTTGCAGTCAGTTCCCCACACTGCCTGTGGTTCAGCCAAGAAAGCAAACACCAAGGATTTTAAAGAGACAAGACTTGATACAATCTCCCCAGATTGATTTCAGATAGCAGGGGCAGCCTCTCTATTAAAAGCATGGAACTAATTTACTGGGTCCAGGGAGCCTCTGCCCTGCAGACAATGGCTTATGCTTTCTGACAGAATAAACAAGAGTGTGCAGCCCCAGTGGTCACTTTCGCCCTGTTCTTTCTCCTGTCTGGGTGGGAGACTTCGTGGGCTGTTCTGCTTCCCAAGATGAGATCCTCATTCACCTTTCCAGCTGACTTCCAGTACTTCTAGATGCTTCCCAAGGCAAGTTGCAACAACTTGGGTGGCTGCAGGCTGGAATCTTCTTCCCAGGTGCCCTATGGTCCTGCTGCCTTAGCATCTCAGCAAGTTCAATTGGCTTAAGCTTCTCTGGGATCCTGTAACTGCATCTGAATTTAGCATTTCAGAGCAGATATATATTTTTTTCTTTTCTGATTTTTTTATTGGGGAATTAATGTTTTACATTCAACAGTAAGTACAATAGTTTGTACATACATAACATTCCCTAGTTTCCCATATAACAATACAACTCCCACTAGGTCCTCTGAATCCTTCTTGGACCTGTATTCTCCCCACCCACCCACCCCAGAGACTTTTACTTTGGTGCGATATGTCAATTCCATTTCAGATTCTACTTGTATTTTCTTTTCTGGTCTTGTTTTTCAACTTTGGCCTGAGAGTGAGATCATCCCATATTCATCCTTCTGTTTCTGACTTATTTCACTCAACATGATTTTTTTCAAGGTCCATCCAAGATCGGCTGAAAACTGTGAAGTCACCATTTTTTACAGCTGAGTAGTATTCCATTGTTTATATATACCACAACTTGCTCAGCCACTCATCTGTTGTTGGACACCTGGGTTGCTTCCAGGTTTTACAGAGCAGATATTTGTGCAAGGCTACTGCTCACAGGCCCTCCCTATTGTCTGTCTGTCTGTCTGTCTGTCTGTCTACCTTTTGCAAAAGCTCATGGAATTCAAACAATTCCAAGATGAGAGTTTACTCCATTCTGCTCAGGAAGACCCTAGTAAGCAATAATATGATTCTTTCCTCTGTCTTTCCTCCCAGAACATCTAGACTATCCTCTCTCTGACACCCAGATCCCAATTAAATGTTCACCCTCCACCCAAACACTGTCAAGAATTATACTCATGGGACAAAGAGATTGCACAGCCTGGTAGGGTCCCTGCATTGTCATGCGTAACACAACTTCAGTGGTATAATGTCTCTTCCTTGCTCCACCTCTATATTTGAAATGAAAGGAAGTGGTGCTTCCCATATAGGTCACACATAGCATGTTCCCTGGCCCCCAAGTGCAGGGGAGAAGCTTCTTGTGTGGTGGAACAGTGATACAGGTGTCTCTTTCTGTCTCCCTCTTACCCCTCAATTTCTCTTTATCTCTATATAAAAAAGGAAAACATATGGCTGCTGGGAGCTGTGGATTCATAGTGCAGGCACTGAATCTCAGTGACAGCCCTTGTGGCAATTAAAAAAAAAAGACAATAATGGCCCAGAGTGGTAAAATGACACATATCCAAGGCAAAAATAAAATGAATTATATATATACACACATTCATAATACACACACACACACTATACACACACACACACACACACACACACACACACACACACACACACACACACATATATATATATATATATATATATATATATATATATATATATATATATATATGTACACAGTCACATCATACTCTTTTTCACCTATGCATTTTTCTTCTGGAATTCCCATACCTGACTTTTGAGGGGTCTTTTTTAATAGAGGTTGAAAGAAGGGGAAAGAGACAGAGAGAATCAGAGACTTGAAGCAGCTTGCTCTTGCAGGTGGGGATCAGGGTTTGAACCCAGGTCCGTGTGCATAGTGATGTGTGTGTTCTATCAGTTGTACCATCACATGACCCTCTCTGACAATGATTTCTGTGGGATCTCTGTGTTCTCTTCCTCTGCTGGGTTTCTGGCACCTATATCATGAATGACCCTGGATGACATTCACCAACCTTGGTGCTTCCAGGTCTCTCATGCTGGGCAGGGATAAAGCATGGAGGAAGGGGAAATAATCCTGAGTGCTTCTAAGACATCCGGTGGTCCCTCCTGAGCTGATGGCTTGGTCCTTTCCAGGTGGAGGCAGCAGGCTGGCCTCTCTATGCTGATTCCTCCTCTCAACTCCAGTTGGTTCTTGCTTCAAAGTCTCCCTCAAACTGAAATGTGGCATATGTCACGCATGCTTCACCCTTCTGTGTCTTTATTCCTGTGTTGACTACACTGCATGTCTGGAAAAATCCAACCAATATCCTTGGTCTCAGTGGAGATGCTTCAGAGAAAAGTTTTTGTATCAAGTGTGGCATACCCAGTAGAGTGCACATGTTAAATTACCATGGCAAGTACTGGGGGTCAAGCCCCGGTTCCCCCACCTACCAGGGGAAACTGTATATGCTGTGAAGCACAGCTACAGGTGTCTCTCTTTCTCTCTCCCTCTCTATCTCCCCTTTCCTCTAAATTTCTCTCTGTATCAAAAACAAATGAAAAAATGGGCTCAGGTGGTGGCAAACTCTGTTAAGCCCACATAGTACTATACACAAGGACCCATGTCCTTAAAAAACCAGGCTTAAGCCCCCACTCCCCACCTGCAGTGGGAAAGCTTCACACGCAGTGAAGCAAGTCTGCAGGTGTTTATTTTTTTCTCTTTCTCTCTATTTCTCCGTACCTCTCAATTTCCCTCTATCTTATTGAATTTATTTAAAAAGGGGGGAGGTGGTGAAATGGCATTCATAGGAGCATTCATAGTGGATTCATAGTGCCGGGATCAAGCCACAGCGATAACCTTGGAGGCAAATAAAATAATTAAAAAAAAAAAAAACATGCCAAGAGCAGTGGATTCGTTTTTCAAGCACTGAGCCCCAGTGATAACTTAGGTGTCAACAAAAAAAAATTTTTTAAGGGTTTCTGGGTTTATTCGTCCACTTCAATTGCTCTTCCCATTCCTGACCCAAATAGTTGGACTAGTCGCAGCCTCCTGGGTGCCACCACCAACTGTGCTCCTGTGGACCCTGTGACATTGAGTCTTTAGCATGCTCCACAAGGAGTCAGTGAGATCTTTTTCCATAGCTCCTTCCTCTTCTAGTCTAGGTGCCTCCTGAGAGCAGTGCCAGGCACTTAGTTGGCACATGATAAATATTTAATGAATGCCCCTGTGAGCAAAAAAGACCTACCTTCCACAGTTTCAGAGAGAAAAATAAACATACATTTGATATATTTTGCATATGTGCTAGAAACATATCTGAGAGGGCCAGCAAAATAGCTCACTTGATGGTGCAAAGGTTTTTTAATTTTTTTAAAATTTTTTACTTATAAAAAGGAAACATTGACAAAACCATAGGATAAGAGGGGTACAACTTCACACATTTCTCACCACCAGCACTCCGTATCCCATCCCCTTCCCTGATAGCTTTCTTATTCTTTAATCCTCTGAAGAGTATGGACCCAAGATCATTGTGGGATGCAGAAGGTGGAAGATCTGGCTTCTGTAATTGCTTTCCCGCTGAACATGGGCATTGACTGGATGATCCATACTCCCAGTCTGCCTCTCTCTTTCCTTAGGGGTGAAAGGCTCTGGGGAAGCAGAGCTCCAAGGTACATTGTCTGTCCAGGGAAGTCTGGTTGCATCCTGCTAGCATCTGGAACCTGGTGGCTGAAGAGAGAGTTATCATACAAAGCCAAACAAATTGTTGAACAGTCATGGCTGGAATAGTGCAGATTAAATGTTGGGGGGGTCCCCCATTTTGTAGATAGCTAGTAGGCATATTTTAGTTATATTTCAAAGGGCCTGTAGCTATATTAGTGTTGCTATTTATGCCTGAGCCTAAAATCTGATATGCAGGTGGATCTAAGTTATTGTCTGGGGAGATGATGTCATGGCTGGGAAAAGGACCAGAAAGCTGGATCAGGGAAGAGAGTAGCTCCCTAATATGGGGAAGGGATATAAATATTGTTAACTGTAAACCCGTCGATTTGATGTGATCTGGTTCCCATAATTAGCTTAGAAGCCTGTGTGACCTCTGCATCCCTCTAGATCTGAGCTCGCATTTTGTGGTCATGAGTAGGAACATTCCAAGCTGCCCCAGTATTGACCCATCTTTCCCAGGTGTAGCATAGTGTATGTTATCCACCTTCCCTTCAGAGGATGGAACATTCTCTACCATTGTTGATCCAAGTTGAGGGCAAGGTCCTATGGGGGGTCCACAAAGGGGTCTATTTTGTTGTTCCTGATAAAAATGACCACTAACTATGGAGAGAGGGATTTATTTGAGTTCTAGGTCCAACAAGTCTGTTTAAGAATCTTAGGATTCCCCGATTAGAGCCCCAGCTGGTGGAATGGCTTGAGAGTGACTAAAGAGTCATCGTTAATGTATGCCAGTCTCTTGCTCTTATTCAGCTTTTGCAGTCCTTGTTTTGATAAGGTTAGGTTTGGAGTGAGTGGGAGAGCTGTAATAGGAAGTAGGTGAGGAGGGTGTCTAAGTCTAAGTGGGTGCTATGATGGTGCACAGTTTTGCCATATGTGTGACCCAAGGTCCAGCCATTGCACCGTCTCCAATGCACTGAAGAAAATTTTGATTCTGTGGTCTCTCTCTCTTTCTCTCTCTCTCTGCTTTTATGTGTCTATTTGAAAGAATGAAAGGAGGGAAGGAAGGAGGGAAGGAATAAAGAAAGAAAAGAAAGGGAGAAAGAAAGAGGACGAGAGGAAGAAGGAAGGAAGGAAAGAAGGAAGGAAGGAAGGAAGGAAGGAAGGAAGGAAGGAAGGAAGGAAGGAAGGAAGGAAGGAAGGGCTAGGAAGCAAACAGAAAAGGTCAGAAAAACCTGGCTAGCACTCCAGGTCCCCCAGGGGCTGGCCATGCTTGAGAACTGAAGGCCAGTGAGTGGTGCTGAAACCAGCTAGCATCACTTGATTTCTTCCGGAAAAATTACAGTGTAGCCTTCATGACTGCTATGTGACTTAGTATTCTCAAGGAAGAGTGGCATTTCTGATTCCAAACAAAGTCCGTATGCAGGAAGACCTGTCTCTCTTCCACCTTGGTCCTGTCCTTCCTTAGGCTGCGTCCTCCTTGTGTGTACACACAGGCTGCAGTGGTTAAAAAATGAAAACGCAATACCGATCACAGATAGCAGATATTATTAGAAAGCTGTTACATAGGTTCCCAGTTGTGTATGTTTTACTGTCTCTCCCTTCAAGAAAACCACTGCACACCTTGTCTCATTTTGTGCTGTCAATATGATCCCGATCAGACCTACCAGGTCCCTTAGAGTGCTGGCAGAAATTAGACATTCAGGGGACTCCTCCTGTGCCACGCTGATTGAGCTCAAATGTCGCTGCTCACTCCACAGATGCGTTCGTCTTTTCTTGCAGGAGAGTGAATCTTCCTTGTAGAATGTATGACAAATTCCTTAACAGTCAGGAGATTAAAAAAAAAAAAAAGCCAGAAACACCTTTAGTCTGCCTATGGCTTAGTTCTCAGAAGGAATCTTGGTCTATATACATGCCTGTGAGTATATGTGTGTGTGTGTGTGTGTGAGCGAGAGAGGGAGAGAGAGAGAGAGAGAGAGAGAGAGAGAGAGAGAGAGGAGAGGGAGAGGGAGAGGGAGAGGGAGAGGGAGAGGGAGAGGGAGAGGGAGAGGGAGAGGGAGAGGGAGATGGGGGAAAGCCAGAGAGCCAAATTACTGCTGGGCTCATCACACAATCAGTGTGAGTCTCCAGCTTTGCAAGGCTGACCCTCTTTCTCCAGCCATTCTGTTAATTGAGCCAAGCATGCCAGCTCCTGAAACGCAAGGACAGTCTAGTCAGCAGAGCAAGGCACCTTGCACCTCTCTGCCAAATGCAGCCTAACTTTACACCAACCAATAATAGTAATAATAATAATACTAATAATAATACTACTCTACTAATAATAATAAAGCTTAAAAGGATAATACTGTTGGGCAAAGCGCTAAGGTGTCCAGTTCTTGCTCAGGTTGTATTTTTATTAAGCTGTAAGCTGTGTATAAAAACAAACAAAAAAGGGGGATGGAAATGAGAAGAGAGAGGGAGAGACTTTTATAGCCTGCAGCCTCTTGTTTGCAGATTATTTCCCTGAAGATGCTCAGTAGAATATCAATTGCCTATGATTAGAAGTCCCGCCAGGTACCACCTTGAATGGGAGCATCATCGGAAGTGAATGCAGTTCCTCTGAGCAGCCCCACATTTCAGAGCCAGAAAATGGCACCATGGGGGGGCTAGCAGGAGGCAGGCTGGGATGGAGGGGTGTTGAGTAAGAGCCTGGGGTCTGCTTTAATACCCTTGAAAGAGCTCAAGCTCCAAAAGCCTCAGAGGCCTCCCATTGCAAGCACAGTTCACTTCTCTCATGCCATAGGTAATAAAATCCAACCTCTATATGCAGAGAATGGGTTCTGCCCCCCCCCCCCTTTTTTGGAAAGGACAATGCTTCCAATGGGAAGAGAGATCCAGTGTCCTTGAGACAGTGTGAATGCTGAAATGTATGTTTCTGCTTCAAATGCTAGCTCCATGGGTCTTTCCCATTTAGTCATCAGATTAGAGAGGTTGGTATAGCCAGGGAGGGGCTCAGAGGAAGAGCACAAGACTCGCAAGTCTGAGGTCAAGAGTTCTAGCCCATTCACTGCATATGCCAGAAAGATGCCCTTTCTCCCTCCCCCCCCCCTCTCTCTCTCTCTCTCTCTCTCAATAAATAAACAGGAAAGAATAAGGAGATGACCTCTGCTGGGTAGATATATGGATGTCAGCAAGGTCTCCAGCACCCCCATGTTTAAATCCACATTTGATTAGATTTATTATTATTGATTTAATACTGCATTACCAAATTACAATATTTCAGGGTTGTAGCTGCACACTCACATACATTTATGTTCAATTCACCTGCCACCAAAGATGTTGTGCTCCCACCCCAGGGTGGTTACCACCCTCTGATGACCACTATAGTTTTTACAAAGTCTAAATGTGTGTGTGTGTGTGTGTGTGTGTGTGTGTGTGTGTGTGTGTGTGTGTGTTAGTGTGTGTGTGTGTGTGGGTGTGTGTGTGTGTCCATCCAGAGAATGAACCCAGGACCTCTCACACATGTGATACTACTACTGAGTGACTATGATATGCATAGTATCTCACTTTTTGTCCTTTTAGAGAGTGAGGAGAAGAGAGACACCTGAGCACCACTCCATCATCCACAAAGTTCTCCCTGTGCTGACTATGGTGCTCCCACATGAGACCCAGGCTTTCATGGGAAAGTTTGTACTTAGTGGGTGAATTCTTCCCAACCTCCCTTATAAGCTTGTATAGTGACGGCAGGGCTACTGGCTGTGTTTATCAATTACCAGTGAAATGGATGTCCTGCTAAGAAAGATAAAGCCTATTCTGGACTGTCTCTATATGTGGAATCTGTGATGGATGTATCCATGGGCAGGCTGGGATTCTTGGTGTCTGTCTTCTTTCCCTTAGCTCCATGTGTTTAAGTTTTATCCATGCTGTAGCGAGTGTTAGCACCTTATCCATATCACTCACATCCTTCATGGTTCACTTTATAGATCCAGGGCTTGCACTGTCACTTTTCTATGTCCAAGAAACCTGGGCCTTCTTGTTTCAGGCTCTGGATTCTACATTCTGGTCTCAGAAGTGTTTCCTTAGAATAAACTGAGCTTCTGATGGGCTGTGGCTCCTGTTCAGAGCAATGGCAGGGTTCTAATACCTTAATTTCCCATTTTGTCTCTTTTCCTAATTGGCGCAATCCCTGAGACATCATCCAATCCTTCTGCTTTCTCATGCTTCCCTTCCCTCTGATCTTTGCTCTCGGGACTTCTCACACGGTGCTTTTCTAACTGCCATGCACAAAGACTCAATAAAGCGTATCCACTATGCAGATTTCTGGACTGAAACATTGGGAGCTGTCATTCTATCCACTGAAGCAACATTTCCACAAGATTTTCAAGGCATTATCAAATGGGTAGCCCTGTGGGTTTACTCTCAAGCTTTCATTCCTTCTTAAACACTCTTGTTTCAGCTTTCAGTAGCCTTCTTTGTTCCTTGACTTTGTCTACTCACCAGCTATTATTTCAGCTTGTCATTTCTATTCCTCCAGTTCCCCAACCCCCTCCCAAGAAAAAAATACAACATTCAAAATTCAGTTATATGTTCATACTGTTTTTTTAAATAGAGATAATGAAGCAGAGAGAAAGTGGAAAAAAGAAAAACAGCACTAAAGCTTCCTTTAATGTGACGGGGTAATATGGTGAGGGTTGGGCTCAAACCTAGATCAAGTGCATGGAATCACAGCACACAATCCAAATGAGAAATTTCCTTTTCTTGTTTTTTTTAAATATTTATTTATTCCTATTTGTTGCCCCTGTTGTTTTATTGCTGTAATTGTTGTTGTTGATGTCGTCCTTGTTGGATAAGACAGAGAGAAATGAAGAGAGGAGGGGAAGACAGAGAAGGGGAGAGGAAGATGGACACCCATAGACCTGCTTCACCACTTGTGAAGCGACTCCCCTGCAGGTAGGGAGCTGGGGGCTCGAACCAGGATCCTTACACCGGTCCTTGTGCTTTGCGCCACCTGCGCTTAACCTGCTGCGCTACCGCCTGACTCCCTAAAGTGAGCAATTTCACCAGGCTCACATATTTTTAAAAGCCTGTGTTGAACCTGAAGCGCCTTAGGTACAATGACAAAGATGAACTACCTATGACTCTTGATCTCAAGGACCTCACCCCCTGGCCCCAGAATGGACCCTCTGGAATAACTAACTATCCTATATATTTCTCTTCTTTTATTATGTGCCCACTAAGTGTAATGTGTCTGTGAGCACTAAGGCCACAGCCGTGAACAAAATAGGACACAAATATACTGACACAGAAATAAATTAGAAACTTCATGGTCCCTAAGAGGAAGGGACCATGAGGATAAAATTACCTTCATTTGATTTCTTATTTGTTGTTGGTTTTTGTGTTTTTTATTTACTTTTTAATATTTATTTATTTATTCCCTTTTGTTGTCCTTGTTGGTTTATTGTTATAGTTATTATTGTCGTTGTTGTTGGATAGGACAGAGAGAAATGGAGAGAGGAGGGGAAGACAGAGAGGGGAAGAGAAAGATAGACACCTGCAGACCTGCTTTACCACTTGTGAAGTGACTCCCCTGCAGGTGGGGAGCCAGGGGCTTGAACTGGGATCCTTACGCAGGTCGGTCTTTTTGCTTTGCGCCATGTGCACTTAACAGGCCGTGCTACTGCCTGACTCCCGAAAGAGGGGTTTCCAACACAGTTCTTTTTTTTCTAAGTTTATTTTATTTATCAATGAGAGGTGAGAGAGAGAGAGAGAGAGAGAGAACCAAAGCATCATTATGGCAAAATGAGTGCTGAAAACCAAACCCATTCCCAGTCATTGCGCTAGCTTCAGGGTCACAAGACAACTTCTTTCTTTCTTTCTTTCTTTCTTTCTTCTTTCTTTCTTTCTTTCTTTCTTTCTTTCTTTCTTTCTTTCTTTCTTTCTTTCTTTCTTGCCAGAGTTATTGCTGGAGCTCGGTGCCTACATGATGAATCTATCACTCCCAGTGGCCATTTCTTTCTTTTATTTGATAAGACAGAGAGAAATTGAGAAGGAATGAGGGGATAGATAGGTAGACAGACAGACAGACAGACAGACAGACAGATAGATAGATACAGCATTGTTTCACTGCTTATGAAGCTTCTCTCTCCTCTGCAGGTGAGGAACTTGTACCCAGGTTCTTTTGCATGGTAATACTTCTGTGCTAAACAGGGTACACCACCAGCTGACCCAAAGACAACCCCTTTTGAGCAGGATGTTAGCAAAAGCTCTTTTTTATTGGGTTATAAGATTGTAAAATCACAGAGTATAATTCTATATTCCACCAAACTTCTGTGTCCCCACCCTTCCACTTCCCCAAGAAACCTCCGTAATTCTCACCAAGAAACGATTTGCTTGCTTCTGTTTTTTGTGCGTTTGCTTTGCTTTGCAATTTCATGTGTATCAGTTCTCTAGATCTCACACAGGCATGAAACCACTTTGTCTTTCATCTTCGTTCTTATTTCACTAAATATAATCATCTCCAGTTTCATCCATTTTGTTCCAAAGGATACAATGTTCTTTTTGATTACAGAGTAGTATCTCATGGAGTATATGTCCTATAACTTCTTTAACCAGTCATCTGTTTAGGAGCATTTAGGCTGCTCCCTCACTTTGGCAATTGTAAATAGTGCAGCTATGAACATAAGAATGCATATATTCCTCTTAGTGTATCAGAGGCTCTTGAATGAAGTTGATCTGGCAGCTGAGCTTGGAAAAAAGTGAAACCCAGTTCCATGGAGATCTATGGGAAAAACACCTGTGTAAGAAAAACAGGCCAGTGTGACACCAGAAGTTTCAAAAGAAACTGAGAGAAGATACTGCAGGTGCAAACTGAGAGAAGATACTGCAGGTGCAAACTGAGAGAAGATACTGCAGGTGCAAAGACCACAGGGAGAGCAAGATCCTCCATCTACATAACCCTCCCTTCTGACCTGGCATCTGGCATCTCTTTTCTTCTTGAAGAAGAGACTGACTACTTTCAGTACCAAAAGAAGTTTTCTTTCCACTCAAACAAAGTTCCCAGACTCGTAGGGTCTTATCTGAACAGGGCTTAGCTTGACACCAACAGCAATGAAGAACAGCAAACTGTGGGGGGGAAGGGGGTGTTGGGGAAGTGGGGGAGCTGGCCCAGAGGGTAATTCAGGGTGCTGACATAATTAAGTCAGACATGACAGGGTAGAAAGTGGACACTTGAGCAGCAGGGGGCAGGACTTAGGAGTAGTGTGGGTTTGGCTACAACTTCAGAATATTTCTGGGAAAAAAAAAGATAAAATCAGGAAATGTCTGGTGAGCCTTGAAATAAATGCATTTGCAAGGCATTTAAGCAAGTGACTTAACAAGTCTGACTGTGCAAAGTCCTTTGCCCACAGGGAGTAGAGCAGGATAAGGTGATAATTCAAAAACAGTATCCATTCATTCAGCGCACAGGACTATCTGTTCTATGGCAGGTGCTGTAGACTCAGAAAGTACAAAGAACAGGGCAGGGGAGATAGCATAATGCTTATGCATTAAGACTTTCATGCCTGAGGCTCTAAAATTCCAGGTTCAATTCCCCACAGCACCATAAACCAGAGTGGAGCAGTGCTCTAGTGGGTCTCTCTCTCTCTCTCTCTCTCTCCCTCTCTCTCATTAACATTAAAATAATAAAATATATATTTTAAAAACTAATAATACCCATCCAGTCAGGGCCAGCAAAATATCTCACTTGAGTAGTGCACCTGGCCCCTCACAGCACTGAAGGGAGCTTCACTGCTATGATTAATTTCTTTCTTTCTCTCACTGCTTGTCTCTTTCTCACCATCTGAAAAAAATCACCACAAAGCAATGAATCCCTGACAACAACAAAATAAAAGGAAGGATAGTTAAAAAAAAAAAAAAAAAAGAACAATCCAGTTCATACATTAAAGGGATGGGTCCTGCTAAGTAATATAAAGCCTATTCCAGACTGTCTCTATATGTGGAATCTGTGATGGACATATATGTGGACAGGCTGGGATTCTTGGTGTCTGACTTCTTTAAATTAGCTCCATGTGTTTAAGAGCAGGGTATTAAAGAACACAGCTACTAAAAATGTAATTAAGTCTACATAATTATGTAGTCCATGGATAAGAGCAATGGCTTTTGAACCAGACTGCTAAATTTTCTGTTCTTCTGTGTGGTCTTGAGCAAGTGACGGAGATGCTCTGTGCCTCCTATCATTGATGCTTTAAGTAGAGGAAACAGCAGTGCCCCCGCCCAGTGGTTAATATGAGGTAAAATGCTTCAAACACTGCCTGGCACATATTAGGTCCTCTGTAAGCATGAGCAATTAGATAACTAATTACCTGTGGTTTTGATAAGAGGTTGAATGGAGAAGTGAAATCAAGAGCAGAACAAGATCTCTCTCCCCCTCCTGAGGTGAAACTGCAAGGCTCCAAGCTCTGCAACTGATGAGTTGTATGCATCTGTAGGAAATGGAAGGGAGGAGGGAGGGAGGGAAGGAAAGAAGAAAGGGAGGAAGGAAGGAAGGAAGGAAGGAAGGAAGGAAGGGAGGGAGGGAGGAAGGAAGGGAGGAAGGGAGGAAGGCAGGCAGGCAAGAAGGAGGGAAAAGTATGTGAGAGAGAGATGTGAAAAGAGAGAGATAAGGAGGGAGGGAAAACAAGATAGATGGAAAAAAGAAAGAAAGGTGAGAAAGAAAAAGAGAGAGAGAGAAAGGAAGGAAGGAAAGAAGGAAGGAAGGGAGGGAGGGAGGGAGGGAGGGAGGGAGGGAGGGAGGGAGGGAGGGAAAGAAAAATAGGGGCTAGTAGTACTATGCCAGTTGAGCACACATTCAAGAACCCAGGTTTAAGCCTCTGCTCCTCACCTGCAGGGCGGTGAATGCAGGTGTCTGTCATTCTCTCTTCCTCTCTCTCCCCCTACCCCCTTTCAGTTTCTCTATGTCTTGTCTAGTAAAAGGGACAATAATGGCCATCAGGAGCAGTGGATTCATCATGCAGATAAAGAGCCCCATGATAAATGTGGTGACAATACAATAAATAAATTTAAAGGTTGGGGGGAGGGAAGAAGAGAGAGTCATGCAGAGTAGGTGTTGCACCTGTTCTAATTTACTGAGACATCAGAGGCTTCTCAGGAAGTCTGAGCCTCTTGTTCAAGGTCATCTACCTGGAAATGCCACCAGGTCACCCTCCAGTTCCCATACTCAGCACTTTTGCCCCCTGGAGATGAAATTTTAGGAGGAAAGCTTCACATAGGGTTGTTGAGAGGGAGATCAGAGACCTTTTGGAGAGCTGTGTTCCCTCACACACATAATCTTCCTTAGCCCCAACATCAGAGGAGAGGCTAGCCCTGAGAAGCTGTGCTAGGTCCCAGGGCCCAGGAAGCTGCTTTGTTCTTCCTTGTGTGCTTTGCGAAAGAGCACATGGTGGATAGGGAAAGAGGGGTTCCTGTCTCCCCTTCTGCTGCCAATGCTACAGAACTGTTGTCTGTAGCCTATACTATTGAATTAGAGCCACACAGGGCTCACCTTTCAGAACTAGGTCACAAACATGCCTCAGTGCAGACAACTCCTCTGTGGTAAGGTGCTTTGGGAAGCGTGCATGTGTGAAATTATGAACACTTGTCTCGCTGTGTGACCAGAGCTGTTCTGCATATCCACTTTTTGTCTTCGGGAGAGCACAGAACATCAAAACATGACCTTAAATTTGATTTTTAAAAAGAGAGAGAGGTGACCGAGAGATATCACACTAGGTAGAGAACAGAGTTTACCAAGGTGTAGAAATTCCAGCCCCCTGAATCACATGGGAGAATAGCAAAGCAGGATGGAGCCATGCTGGGGTGGCTTTCCTTGTCTTTCTCTTTCTCCCACCTCTGCTTTTTTCCCTTTTTTCCTCACTGCTTCTCAATCTCTGTCTGAAATTAAAAGGGAAAAGTAGTGATCCAGGAGGTAACACAGTGGCTACATCATTGGGCTTAAAGGAGCTAGGTCCTGAGTTCAATCCCTAGCATCGAATGTTCCAGAGTGATGCTCTGGATCTCTCTCTCTCTCTCTCTCTCTCTCTCTCTCTCTCTCTCTCTCTCCTTCTCTCTCTCTCTCTCTAACAAGTAAATAAATCTTCTACTTAAAGGGGGGATAAAAGAGTACAGGAAAGAGGGAATCATATAGACACAGAGCCTTGGCACAAAAATAAATAAATAAGATCAGTTTGTATAAATAAATAATGTATAAACTCGGTTATTTTTATATATACTTAGATATTTATTTAAACGTATTTATTTATACATGAATAAATAAATTAGGCCACTGTGAGATACCAGTGGTCCTATTTCCAACAAATCCAACTGATCCTATGTGATTTCACAGACACACACCAGTACACATGGAGGCATACTTGCCTGGCTACACCCAGCATGTTCCTGCAGCAGGTAAGCATGTGGAAGTGTGCTCGTTGGTGTCCAGACAGTCTGGCGACATAGGCAGAGAGCCCTATCTTCCAGAAAGGACACTGAGGGCCCCAGATTTCCCAGGATACAGACAGATCAGAGGTGCCCTGGTGGATGATGTGACACTCTGGCTTATGTGTTCAGGGCATCTTTCCAAAACCAGAGTTCCAGAGTCCTTTATGACACATAGAGTGACTAGACATGCTTATCATCCCAAACAAGCACTGGCCTGTTGTTCTTCTCCCAGGGATAAAGACATATCCAGAACCATCAACCACTACCTTCCCACCACTGCCATCCTGTCCTCCCTCAACTCCTTCCTCCCTCCCTTTGCCTGTGCTCTCTGACCTCCACTGTGACAAATCCCAGCTGCCACGAAGGCTCATGTTGAGCATGTTTCTTTTTCCCTTTGGATGACGGGGCTCTCGCTGAAAGACTTCTCCGAGACCAACTCCCCAAATAAACAGGCACGTGACACAGACAAAGCTGGCAGCTCAGAAAGAGCTCCACCACCAAGGCTCCTGGGGAATCTGAGAAGCCCACATTGCCCTTGAAATGAGGCTATTAAGGTGTGACACCATTTTTGCTGGCTGGCAGAAGTCTTTGAAATGGCTGGAGAGGCCAATCAAGAGGAGATGAAAACCAGCATCGGAAGATTCCCCAACTCTTCTGCTGATGAAGGGGAACAGGCCTGGATGCGCCTGGAATGAGAAGCAGGTTCCTGGCAGGCAGGCAGGCACGCAGCCTGGCCCCCAGCTCTAAGCCCAAATGTCACTGGAACCACCATAAGCCAATGGTGTGGTAACTTGGAACACAGTACAGATGTCAAACGAAGTCAATCAGGGGACACTACTCCAGCCTGGACACCCCCTCTTTCCCATAGGGTCCTAGGAACCCCAGGCAAAACCTGACCACAGCAACGAACCTTGTTCCCTGCTGTATTTGAGAACTGATGGTCAACTTCACCCCCTCTGATGGGAACCAGGCACCCTGTGACCCATTCTGGAAATAAAATCTGACCTACCAGAGTGACTTTGGAGCCAGGAAAATAGGGAGTGAAATCCTGTCTGCTTGTTTGTCATGAAATCCTCCAGCCTCCATTTGTTCATTTGAAGGGAAAAAAAAAAAACTGCTTTTGTGGAAGGGTAGAGAGGAACAGATGAAGTATTTTATGTCAAGTGCCTCACAGTAGAAAGCCAATATAAATTAGCCTGTGTGGGGTTTGCATATGGCAAGAAAAGGAAGGCAGGACTTCCAAGCAGCAGGTCAGGCTCAATTTAATTACTAGTCTCTTTGGTTTTTTCCAGTTGTGGAGCTGAAACAAGGCCTTCTGCTCTTTCTTGTAGGCTTCCTTGTAGGTAAATGCCTCTCCCAAGTAGGGCCAGCTCTCCCAAAACAGTTCTCTCTCTGCAGACTCCAGCAGAAGCTGTAGGAAAATAAATCGAGATGATTTCAGCCTACAGAAATCCTCTCTGTCTTTCTGTGATTTTCTTTTCTGTTCCCCAATCTTTCCTGACTCAGGATAATATCCCAAAGGTGACTTTCTCTGAAAGGTCAGGCACCTTTTATTTTTTTCCATAAAGACTCAGAATCTGGAGACTCTCTGAGATCTTGGCCATGAAGATGAGCTGCCAGTCTCTGTGGTTTCTTCTAAAGTGTCAGTAGCATTTTCCATCTGAAAACAGCTGAATCTTCCCATTGCTTCAATGAGCCAGGAGATATGATTTGGTTACTAGAGACCAAACAGGTCTGGGCACATTTAAATGATGAAGGTGTGTGGGTTTTCTTTCTTCCTTAAATTAAATTTCCTCATGACTTCCCCCTAGCTCCAGCAAATGTGTGTTAGGGTAGGATTCTGATATGGGGGTGTCAGAATCTACATGTCATGTGACTGTATATATTATATGCATGTGTGTGTGTGTTTCTTCTAGGAAGGTCCTAGACTAATGTTCTACTTTAGTCTTTTGAAATCCCAGTAATCTTGAACTGTCAACTTTCATTTTTTCTATTATTATTACTATTGTCATTTTGCCTCCAGGGTTACTGCTGGTGCTCAGTGTCTGCACAACAAATCCACTGCTCCTGTGGCCATTTTTTTTAAAAGAACATTTGTTGTTGTTGTTGATAGGACAGAAAGAAAATGAGAGGGGAGGGGAAGATAAAGAGGGAGAGAAAGATAGACACCTGCAGACCTGCTTCGCCACTTGTGAAGCAACCCCCCCACACACACACACACACCCCGCAGATGGGGAGTACAGGGCTGGAACTGGGATCCTTGCTCTGGTCCTTGCGCTTTGTGCTGTGTGCACTTTACCGGGTACACTACAGCCTGGCCCCCAGTTCTTTTATTTGTTTGTTTGTTTAGTAATTTTGGCATTAATGAGAGAGAGAGAGAGAGAGAGAGAGAGATGGAAAGCACAACCAGAGTACTGCTCAGATTTGGCTTATGGTGAGGCTGGGATTGAAAATGGGACCCAGAGCCTCTGGCCTGAAAGTCTTACTTTTCTTCTTTCATAATGGCTGGTGTGACTGCAATTTGGGAAATGGCATCACTGCATACTCCACCCTCTTGAGTGAAACATGAGTCTCAGACCATCCCAAATATCCATACAAAATTTTGGCAACATCTTCCCAGGTCCTCTATGTCCATTGATTGTTTCAGCACCTTAGGAAAAACAACTATGCACATCGACTTATTTTACTTTGTGATTCTAAGGCTTATTTTTGAAGAGGTGGGGTGGCCTTGGTGTATCCAGCTGAGCACACACAGTATCATGAGGAAAGGCTCAAGGTTCAAGCTACCACTCCCCACCTGCAAGGGAAAAGCTTCTGGAATGGTGAAGCAGGTATGTAAGTGTCTATCTTTCTCTCTCTGTCTCCCCCTCCCCTCACAATTACTCTCTGCCCTATCCAATAAAACAGAAAGAAAGAAGAAGAAGAAAAGGAAAAAGTGGTTACCATGAGTGGTGGATTTATAGTTTATAGTGTGGACCCCAGGCCCCAGTGATAGCTACAGTGGCAAAAAAAAAAAAAAAAAGCAATTCTTGTAGATTTTCATATGCACAGCAGCTGGAAGATCACTTTAACATTAATGAATCCCACTAAGATCTTCTTACATTACATGTTATTAGGTATAAAGTTTTGCTTTATTTTCTCTTCTAATGACAACGTTTCTGGAACACAGGAACTATCTGATTTATACCAGAAAACACAGATAGATGTTTGATGTTGCTCTTTCCAGTAGTCATGTCAGAATACTGAGATTGTGAGACTGGCAACAGATCTTACCTGCAGGCTGCCTGCATGTCATATTAGGAAGTCAGCTTCGAACTTCTGGTATCCCAGATAGACACACAATGGCAAAGGGGAAGCTTCAGTGCTGTGGTGTCTCTCTTTCTCCCTGTCTCTCTATTTCTTTTTTTTATTTAAGTAAATCTTTTAAATATGTTACTTATATACTTATTTGAATAGAGACAGAGAGAAATCAAAGGGGAAGGGAGAGAAAGAGAGATATCTGCAGCATTGCTTCACCACTCATGAAGCTTTCCCCCTGCAGATGGGGATTAAAAGCTTGAACCTGGGTCCTTGTGTGCAACATGTGTACTCAACTGGATGCACCTCTCTCTCTCTCTCTCTCTCTCTCTCTCTCTCTGTGTGTGTGTGTGTGTGTGTGTGTGTGTGTGTGTGTGTTATAGAGTTTATTGCTCAGGCTCAGTGTCAGTACTACTAATACATGACTCCTAGTGGCCATTTCCCCCCCTTTTTTCTTTCTGTTTTTGTTTTTTTCGTAAGGCAGAGAGAAATTGAGAGCAGAAAGGGGGGGAGAGAGAGACAGACAGACAGACAGAGAGAAAGAGAGAGAGAGGAAGATAGACACCTGAAAATTTGCTTCACTGCTCATGAAGCATCTCCTCCGCCCCTGCAGGTGGGGAACAGGGGCTCAAGTCCGGGTCCTTTTGCATGGTGGTAACGTGTACATGCACTCAACTGAATGTGTTTGGCCCTCTCTCTATTCTGATTTGACAAAGTCTGCCCAGACTGCAAAGTCCTGGTAATGACAAAACAAGAATACTGAAACCATACAAACCAGTACATGTATATTTCAATATCATATTTAATGGAATATCCACAAGTCATTGTTTGATCACTATAAGCTTTATAGTTCAGACAACTGAATCAAAAGCTAGCTTCCTGCAACTCTCAGTCCATTCTTCCTATTTGTACTGGATCTCTTCTTATAGTCTAGCTGAGTGACTTCTGGAAAACAGTGTTAACAGTGTTCCGAAGCAGTCATTTGGGTGTTGCTAAGGAGCTGACAATCATAAGAATGCCAGCTCACTCCCTGCACCCATCTTCAGCAAGTTAAAAATACAGGCACTTTTGTGCAGACCATCCCATCCCATCCCATCCCATCCCATCCCATCCCATCCCATCCCATCCCATCCCATCCCATCCCATCCCATCCCATCCCATCCCCATTCTCTCTCTCTCTCTCTCTCTCTCTCTCTCTCTCTCTCTCTCTCTGTCTCTCTCCTCCCCCCTCTTGAGTCCGTTTATACTCCAGCTCTCATTTGGCTCACTGGATCCTCTGTGGATTCCAGCAGAATTATCTCAAGTGGAAAATATACTCTGAAAGGAAAAACGCAAAGCTTGTTCACATTACCAGGGTTAAATTTCCTTTCCGCTCCTTATCTGATGCCATTGAGGACTGTTATGCTCCTGCTTACTCAATAAGCAATAGAAATATACCCTTCAGCAGCAAGCCAGCCTCTGGAAGACAGGGTTGAGTGGGGGGACATTGTGATCCTGTTCCCTCCCTTCCCCTTCTGCTCTTGCCAATTAGAAGAGGGAGGGAGCTGTCCTTCCCCCACCCCAACCCCCACCCCCACCACCAGACCATAGAGGCCTCTGAAACCCCCCACCCACTTCAGAGCACGCTTCTCTTCACATTGGCTACACAGTCTACAAGCTTACATCTCCTTCTGAACTATTCTCCAGCACAGTGGGGAGAAGACTAAAGGAAGCAGCAGGATGCAGGGATGTGAGGGGGTCCTCTTTCAAAAGGACATGGATTAGTCCACAGCTGAATGCATTGCTGGTAAAGCCTGCCTTCCAAGCCTGTCCCCTCCTATTCTTGTGCCCTGTCCTAACTACTTGGAGCGACTGCCCAGCCCTGCTTCCACCCATCCTCTGAGCTTTTGCCCTATTCTTCGTCCCCTAAAATTATCAAAGCTTACCTGTCTCTCTGCTCTGGTCTGTCCCAGGTATTACTGTCAAGCAGAGGCATTGGAGAGAGTTTCAGCTTCACACCGTACTGTTAATAACTGATGACAACTGCTTCCACATAAATCTAAAACAATGCCTGATTTTCAGAATTAAAAAAACAAAAAGGTGTTCTCTGCAGCCTGGGAGCTGGTGCAGTGAATAAGCCATTAGACTCTCAAGCATGAGGTCCTGAGATGGATTCCTAGAATGGCATTATGATACTCTGGTTCTCTCTCTCCCTCATAAATAAATAAATATTTCTAATATTTATTTAATTGATAGAGAAGAGAGAAATTGGAAGGGGTGGGGGAGATAGAAGTATGGAGGAGGGGAAGATGACTCCCGTAGTGCTGTCTCACCACTCATGAATCTTCCCCCTTGCACGTGGGATGCTGGGGCTTGAACCTGGATCTTTGCACATGGTGTGCACTTGACCAGATGCACCATAGTCCGCCTGCCCCTATCAAATCAGTCTTTCTTAAAGAGGAAAACTGTGTGCTCTCTAACAGTAGATTCCAGCAGGAGAGACCTTGGAGAAGGACAAGGCTCCCCAGAGCTTTGCACCTACCTCAGTCACTGTTTGAGAATCTCATGAGCCCATATGCGAATGGCAGTGAGGTTGTAAACAGCAGTTTGTGGAGTCAAGTTGTGGAGGAGAGTCCTAACTCTGTAAATTCCTTTCTGAGGGACCCTGAGGGGGATTTCTTCATCTTCTTTTCCAAAATAGGGTGCCATGATATCACCAACAGCATGACTCTGACTTGGTGAGATTAAATGAAATAGTCTTTATGAAATACCTAGCAGGGAGGGCTGGGTAGATAGCATAATGATTCTGCAAAAGGCTCTCGTGCCTGAGGCTCCAACGTCTCAGGTTCGGTCTTTAGCACCACCATAAGCCAGAGCTGAGCAGAGCACTGCTCTCTGTTCCTGTCTTTCTCTGTATCTCTTAGTAAAATGAAATAGATATTTTTAAATATCGTAGCATGGTATACTCGTTGTAAACACTCAAAATATCAAATATCCACTCTCAATAAACTGCTACTAATACCTGTTTATGGTATATATAAAGGCCAATTTCAAGGACCTCCAATCAATCAAACCTGAGTTTTAATTTTGGATCCGTTGATTACTGGCTGTGTGACTGTAAATTATATCTCCCCTACCTTTTATTTACTTATTTTTACATGTCAGCTTGATCATTAATAAATAGAAATAATCACATCTCCTTCCATAGGAGTGTAGTACAAATTGGAAGAAATCGTGTGTTGGAAAATACCTCATAGCTAGGAGGCATTCAATAAACGTTCAGGGATGGGGAAAACATCCTCTGAGCAGATCGCTCAGGAAAAAAAAAAAAATGACAGGGATTCTTTTGGGCATTTAGATGTGTACATTTCGATAATGGACTTGCTTAGTCGCTCTGTCCTAAGGCTATCTATCAACTCTTATAGTGCCTCTGTGAGGCACAGAGCAAATGTGGGTAATGGTGTCTCGATTTTATTAACAAAGTGAATGTCCCAAGCACCAGTCAATACAGCACAATTGAGCACAGCTCTGGACAGATAGATTGCTTTCTCTCTTTTGAGCAGGAGTTCTCAAATTTTACTTTGCATCCCAAACTAGATGGGAAATAGAAGAGTACTGTAACATGCAGAATAGAGGAACTTCTAAGAATGAATGAAGTCACAGCTGCCACAATTCACCTTCATCTAGAGGAACAGCCTGTGAAAAGCCACTTGGGAAGTCTAGGAAGCTACCAGTGACAGTTTAGAACCCAAAGCAATGAAGCCATGGACATCTTTTTTAGAGTCCGACAATGCACAGCACAAAGTATAGTGAACTCCCACTTTCAGATTTATAAATATGTGGCTATGTCAGACAAACTTTCCCTATGTTCACGATGTCTCCCAGGCAAATGCAGCTAGGCACAGTAGATCTGTGTTTTACGTGTTCGTTTTGTAAGGTCTTTTGTAATAGCTTTGTCGGAATGATGAGGGACTTCCTGCTAAATACCAGTGAAACTAGGGGCATCTGTAAGTGAATGAACAGCTATGGCCAACAAGTGCTGAACAGGGGATTGATCAGTGTCAAATCGTGGGCTTCCAGGATGCAGAGGACATTGGCTACGTCCTGTATCATTAACTGTTTCCATCAGGGATTTGGACGGAGGTGTAGAGATGACACTTCTCAAATTTACGGTTGACATGGAATTGGGAGGGAAAGCAAATTCATCAAGGTGATTCAATCCAGAAAGATCTTGTCAGGCTGGAGGACCAGGCCAAATGGAAGATGATGAAATTTAACAAGGAGGGAAATGCAATATGGTGTAATTAGGTTCCAAAGTAAATTATTCACATGTGGATTTCTGTCATTCTGAGGTTTGATGAAGGCCTGGTCTAACTAAATACAGAAGGTTCTTTCAGAGAACCCTGCAGGTGGATTTGAGTCCTATTTCAATAAACTGGGAGAAATAGCAATGAAAACATGGGTTCTACAGAATGACATTGCAGAAGACTGTGGTGGGTTTCAGCTAGACAACATTCTAGGTTGACAAGGAATTGGATAAAATAACGTTCATTCATGCTCTCTGAGGATATTCAACATGTATGGCCTATAAGGGCCCAGGCTCTAGGCTCAGTCTATGCAGGAGTGTATACAGCTGTTCTCTTACTTACCAGCTCTGAACTTAAGCCAAGTTACATAGCTTCTCTGTGCCTCAGTTTCTACCCCTAAAAGATAGAAATATGCTTGCAGTTACCAACCTCATTGAACTCTTGTACAGAGGCAGTTCAATAATGCAATAACCCGGGTAGGCACACCTGGCTGAGCACACACATTACAGTATGCAAGGTCCCAGGTTCTAACCTCCAGCCTCCATCTACAGGGGAGGGGGGGAGTTTCATGAAGGGTAAAGGAAGGCAACAGGTCTCTCTCTCTCTCTCTCTCTCACCTTCTCTCTCTCTCTCTCTCCTTCTCTCTCTCTCTCTCCTTCTCTCTCTCTTATTTCAATTTCTCTGTCTTTATCCGAAATAAATAAATAATTTTAAAAACTTTAAAAAATAATGCATTGTGGTATTCCTTATTTTACTTGCTTTTTAAGAGGCAAGCATTTTGACTGAGGAAGGAGGGGAAAGACAATCCTTTACCTGAAGAATAGGCTGAAAGTATTATAGCAGGACACCTGTGCAAAAAAATCCAAGAACTGAATGTTGAATAAGATCATTACAAGAAGAAAGAAGGAGAACCAGTAACCAGATCCATCTAAAAGGGGAAAATCTAGATTTAGGGACAGTAGAACTTACATAATAAAAAAAACCCAAAAACCAAAAAACAAATAACAATGAATCAAGGATAAGGAACCTGAGATGTTGGTCTAATGCATTTTAAGTCTCTTCTGTTTGAGATCAGCATGGATTAGGGAGACAAATACTGGGTAGAAACTCCCATGACATCCCATGAGCCCTGCTTTGAGGGTTCATAGGGCACAGAGATTGGAAATCAGTGTAATGAAGGGATCAAGGACATAGCTCAGTGGAAATTAGGACAAGGCTGAGAGATTGAAGGAGAGTTTAGTTTTAGCAGTTTTGTAAAGGAAGAAGAGAGAACAGTACTGATGTTTCCTACAAGCTGTGTGGGTGATGTGCCCTTCCCCTTTGTAATTTTTATAAAAGTAAAACATTCACATAATGCTGCATTACTACATATCACATATCAGGCCATACCCAGAGTGTCAGGCTAGTCAATGCATCACACCTTTCAAGGTCTGAAATGGCCTGGGTAGGCTAAAAGGTTAAAACAGTGTGTGTGAGCCAAGGACCTCAGAACCTTCCATGTGCCCTGGAGGGAAGCAAAGCCATGTCCACACACAGACAAGGTACTTCTTCACATATTTGCAGGACTATTCTGTGAAAGAGGACAAGCTAATCCTTGCTCAATATGCTGCTAGAGACCAGAAAACAGATGTTCCAAGGAAACAGTTATAATTCCTCAGTCAAAGTTGATGAAATGTCAAAGATAGAAGTTTCTATCTGAGATTAGATAGATTTTGGGGGGGTCTACACAATGGGAAGTCATGTCTGCACTGCTCAAAAATTGGGCTAGATGAAAATCTCTACAGTCTCTTTTTTCTTCCCCCCCCCAAACATATTATTCTATCATTTAATGAAAACTATTAAGAGACAGTTGAGTAAAACCCAGGTTTTGGACACAGCTGCCATATTTTAATGCCATCTTTGGAACGGATTATGTCTGTCCATGCGGTCAATTGCAGGAGCCATTATAGAAAGATCTGTAGTTCTTGGCCAAGCCAGCAGGTGGAGCTGGCCAGCTACGTACCTGGAGGGCCCCACTGGGAGGGCTGTCTGATGAACACTGGAGTCATCTATATAGACTGGCAGCCATAAAGGAATGAGAGAGCTAATCGGCCGCCATCTGTCTTCATTTTGCTAACCCCCTCCATTGGATGCCACCAGCAGTTCACTTCCTATATTTATAAACATCCCCAATCAGTCATTTCTCTGCCCGCTGTCACATATTTGTGGTGTTAATGCTGGCTGCTTTATTGCAGATTGGACTTCATTTCGGGCATAACTCTCATATACTGTGGTTCTGAGATCTTTATAGCCACATTACGGTATATAGCTGAGTTGTGATTACACATCAGCATTGTAAGGCCACAGACGGTGATCTGGCCCATACGCACCCACCTGTCACCCCTGCCCTCTGTGGCTAGCTGTATATAGATCATGCTATAGACACAGAAAAATAGAGATCTAGAAGACAGAATGAAGGATCAGGCACAGTTTCTCATGAGAACTCAAAGTAGACCTGGACTGAGAGCTCACAGAACAGATTCTTTTGGGTAGAGTCATCTGGCAGATGGGGGAGAATGAATGGAAGGAGAAAGGTGAAAAGGGGAAATTTGTAGTTCAAGAGACTTCCTGACCATCCCCACCCCATAGAGACTCCAAAATGACAGCGGAGCCATCAATTTCTGTTATCATGTGTCTGAAATAAAAATGTAGGTTACCATTTCTTCTGACTCTCTACATTATATTAGTCATATTCATAAATGTGCCTTTCTTGCAGAAATTTTTTAAAGTCCCATTGCATTTAGATTTTGTGATGTCTGTAAAGGAATCCTTGGGAAGACATTCACAGGTGAAGTAGCAAAAATTTTCTCTTCTGGAAGTCATGCAGGCCATCGAAAGGCTAGCTAGGAAGAGCTATACTTGGCGGGCGGAGATGATAAGCACCTGGTTGAGTGTACACACTACCATGTGCAAGGACCTGGGTTCAAGCCACTGCTCCTCCCTGCAGGGAGGACACTTCATGAGAAGTGAAGCAGGTCTTCAAGTGTCTGTCTTTCTCTGGTCCTCTCAATCTCCTCTTTCCCTCTAAAGTTCTCTCTGTCCAATCAAAAAAAGAAAGAAAGAAAGAAAGAAAGAAAGAAAGAAAGAAAGAAAGAGAGAAAGAAAGAAGGAAAGAAAGAAAGAAAGAAAGAAAGAAGGAAGGAAGGGAAGGCAGGATGTGGTGCACCCAGTTAAGCACACATAGTAGTACTACACACAAGGACCAGCACAAGGATCAAGGTTTAAGCTCCACTCCCAACCTGCAAGGAGGACACTTCAGGAGCAGTGAAACAGGTCTGCTGGTGTCTCTCTGTCTCTCTCCCTTTCTATATCCCCCTCCACTCTCAATTTATCTCTATCCTATCTAATAAAGTGGAAAAAATGGCCACCAGGAGCAGTGGATTCATGGTGTTGGCACCAAGCCCCAGCAATAACCCTAGAGGCCAAAAAAGAAAGAAAGAGAGGAAGGAAGAAAGAAAGAAAGAAAAAGAAGGGGGGAAAAAAAGGCCCACTGGGAGTGGTGGATTCTTAGTGTTGGCTCTAAGCCTCAGCAATAATCCTGGTGGCAATAAAATAAATAAATAAATAAAAGCACTACACCTGGTCAGTAAATAAGCAGAATTATGGGGCAAGGGAAACAGTAAATGGGAGAACAGGGCCAAGTTAAATCTAGCCCCACAGCACTGGAGGAAGTTTTAGTGCTGTATTGTTTTTCCTTCTCTTATCTCATTTTTTGTTTCTTTCTTCCTAACTGGAAAAAATAAGTCATCCCAAAGCATTGACACTTTGGTGGTGCATTAATATATATATATGTATATATATGTATATATATATATATATATATATATGCCCTCTAACATAAATGTGATAACTTATGGGGACTGAACGGTGGCTCACTTGGTAGAACACATATATTACAATGCACAAGGGCTGGGTTTAAGCCCCCTTGGTGCCTGCTACTTCACAAGAGCTGAAGTAGTGCTGCAGGCATCTCTCCTTCTCTACCCCCCACTTCCCTCTTAATTCCTTTTTGTCTGTCTCTATCTAATAAATCAGTGAGTACATAAATAAAATATTTAAAATAGTCTACGGCCATACCACCCTGAACACGCTTGATCTCGTCTGATCTCGGAAGCTAAAATATTTAAAATATATATGGGTCCCTAGACATTGCTAGAAGAATACAGGTCATTGGGTATGGCACATGTATAATTATAGAGTATAACGGTTTCATTCTGGAAAATCTCTGATTTTCAGTCTTCTATTCCATGCTTTGTCTTCCTATTCACACTTCTCAACCAGCTCTTGGCCTTTTGGTGGACAGAACCTGCTAGAGATCACACGTTTCTGAGTCTCCAGACTTTTCTTCATAGACACTCAATCTTTGCTCACTGCTAAAGGCTGCTCAGGCCTCCCTGACCTCTCAGACATTTCTGACTGTGTCCTCCACATCTGCCTTTTTGTGCACACATGTTGACACTGTTCTTTTTGCTCCCCTAGCAAGGCATGCCCACAGGATGGTAACTGCTTCAGGGCAGGGGAGAAATCTTAATGAGGCCCCAGATATTGAATTCAAACTTCTGATGTCATCACTCATGACCTCTCCTGAGGCCCTCCCCACTCCAGAATCTTCTCTGAATGAATCCCATCCTGCCCTTTATCTATCCCCCTTACTTTGTCAAAGGAGACAGTCTAACCGCCTGAGCCGTCCTCACTTCTCACTTCCCATGACTTTGCCCACAAAAACCCTTGCCCACAGCTTTCATCCTTTTATGTAGAACCTATCTAGTCTGGTGATCTGCAAGCCCACTCCTAGAGTGGACTCTGATCCTTAACTCTGCAAATCAAAAGTCTGCTAGGGTAGGCTCATCCACCGATTCCTGCCCACCCACCTCAACTCCTTGCTCCATGACTTTTAGTCAGGATGAGTTCTGCCTCAGCTCCTAAAATTCAAAAGCTAATGCCTTAGAATTTATAACCTTTGAGAATGTCCTATACTGTAAAATCTTATTTAAATGAGCACCAGGAACAGGCTGAAGGGGTAAAAACATTGACTAGAGTCTACATGACTAACACCACCCTTCTTATAGAGCCAGGGAGAAAGCAGGAAGGCCAGCTCAGTCTTCTTCTAGTCCTGGGCCTCACTGGATGTATGGAGCTTTTTTAAAAAAACAACAACAACAAAATAGAGCAGTAAACTTAAACATCACCACTCACTACCTTTGCGTTGCTTTTCTTTTCATTCTGGAAATACCTCTATTTTTATCACCTGAGAAAGGGATATTACTTACCTCAGTTTGGTGAGAAGAGCAGTTCATTCATGCCTCCAAAGCACTGAGGTGTAGTTCCCAGTGGGTGGAGAGTCCATACTCAAATTATTTATACATCGATGGCATTTGTAATAATCAATGTCATAATCACCTCAGCCACCTCATTTCTGTTGGCCAGATGCCTCAGAAATCAAGAAAAGCAGCCTCCTCTCAGGCACAGGCCAGCACAGGGGTAATTGCTTCAGAACCAGGCTCCTGGGATTCCTTGTGTCTCAGGCTCTACAGGCCTGACTTTTCCTTTTCAGATTGTAAGCTGCCGCCCAGGCTTTCTTTGAACTGGGCTTCTAAGGGAACCTGAGGGAAGGGATTTCCTTTAGGACAATGGTTCCCAAGGCTCCTCTGCTGTTAGAAATGTTCCTCTCTTCATGAGTGCCATCTCCCTGGCGCTCTTTGATTACCTGGGTGCGTTACGAAGCCATTTCCACAGTGCTTTGGAAGAGGGGATGGAGAGCAGCTCTCGGATCCTCAGTTCCAAGAGAAGGGATTATGTTCTCTGGTTTTCTAGTTGAATCCAGATCCCTAAGCTGAATTCTATCCTGAAGGCCTTCCAAGTGTACAGAATGGTTTCCCTGTGCCCTGGATTTAACTCATTTCAGAGAAATCTGAAGCCTCATTACAGTACCTCCCACACCCAACATTCCCCCAGAACACACACACACACACACACACACACACACACACACACACACACACACACACTTTCTATTATCTAATTCTTTAGTCCTAGTTGCAAATAGATATTAAAATATTAAATCAGTCTCAGATATCTTCTTCATCAAATATTAAGGGAAAATGTCTGTGTTAACAATGTTTTAGTGTGAAATAATCAACCAACTGTGGTAATTGGATATTTTTCTTTCGAAGGTCATATGCTTCCACAGAAACCACTCTGGTAAAATGCGCAACTCAAAAGAGTTATCTCACCTCACACTCAGACACTGCTCAAAGAGCATTATTTAATCATTAATTAGTTACTCCACCAAATATCCTAGGAAGTGTGGATTGATAGCTATGTGAGGCTTATGGAAACTCAGAGAGAGAATTAGGCCTAGCTCTGCCTATGTCATGCAACAGACTTGAGGCAGCAACTTCTAGCTAAATCCTCATGCATGGGCCAGCATGATATCAGAAGTGGGACTGAGGGCAGGGAAGACATTAAAATGGTTATGCCAAAGACTCTCAGGCCTGAGGCTCTGAAGTCCTAGGTTAGTCCCCTACACCATCATAAACCAGGACTGAGCAGTACTTCGGTAAAGAAATTAAAATGAAATAAATGCAGTGAAACAAAGTACATTTAGAAGTGGGGTTAAAAGCTCAAGGGTTGTTTTTCCTAAGTAACTTTGGGATATTTTCAGTGCTTTGATTGTCTAAATCTCATAGATAAACCCTAGAATATGCTTTTTTGTCTCACTGGTTAGATCAATGAATATCTGTGTCGAAGAGACCCCAGTTAGATGCCACTATTGGGGATGGGCACCCTACCACTACCCCATCAATCCCATCACTTGTGCCTAAGAAGATGGTTGGGCCCAAATCAGGAACAAGTAGTCTGTACTAAATGTTAAGTGTAGAGGGAGGAAGGCCACCCTAGCAGAATGTGAAACACAGAGATTCCAGTCTTTTTAAGGAATTCCATGAGTGTGACTATCACAAGCAGAAAGCCCTGTGACTTAGCTGGCAACTCCCTCTGCTGACATCCACCCTGAGTTGCATCTGGATCCTGGTTCGAACTCCCTGGCTCTGGCTCCCCACCTGCAAGGGGTTCGCTTCACAGGTGGTGATGGTGATGCAGGTCAGCAGGTGTCTGTCTTTCTCTTCCCTTTTCCCTGTCTTCCCCTCCTCTCTCAATTTCTCTTTTTCCTATCCAACAACAATGACAGCAGTAACAACAACAATAATAACAATGGCAAGGATAAACAATGGGGGCAACAAAAGGGAAAGAATTAAAAAATAAAAATAAATAAATAGTAAAATAAAAAAAAAACATATGATGTGCCCATCACATAAAGCCATGTGTGACCATTCCCAATCATTGCAATGGGATACATGAGCTCACCAGCTTCCAACTTCTATGGTGCGTGATTTGCCCAGCCAGCACTTTTCTAATAATATTTTGTCTCAACATCCCAAAATCACAGAGCAATTTACAGAGATTAATTAGAAACCCTGCAGAACTCTTCCTTCTTGGGAGAGGCAGGAGTGGAGGCCACCAGAGGGAAGTGAAATTAGCTTCCCTCAAGAGAGGCAAGTGAAGGCCGGCCCTCATCTGACTCCAGCCAGCGCTGAATCTGAGAAGCAGAGCCCCTTGTCACATTAGTACGCAACAGAGAAACAATCTGTCATCTGCTATTCTAAAAGGATTCAACTGGGAGGAAGTAACAGTGCTGTGCCTGTTTATTTTTTCCTCCTGAAAAAGAAATGCTATCAATACAGAAATTTGTTACTACCCCAGGGTCCTGGCAGGATGCCTAAGAGAGCTGTAATTTTGCCAGATTCCAGCTTGTGTCACCCCGAGGCTAGGTCATTTTCCTTTTTTTTCTCCTCTCTTTTCTGCCTCAGACTCTGAGTCTGCATACTCCCCCACTCCCCATTCTAAGAGCTGAAGGCAAATGCTGGTGCCAATATGAAGTGACTGTCTCCTAGTCACACACACACACACACACACACACACACCAACAATGATGGCCTCCTAGGTCTGGTACATGGGATCAGCTTGGCAAAGAATAGGGAGTTATAGCAGAGAAAGGGCTCTATCAGGCCATTGAGAAAACGCAGCTGTTGAGGGTCCAAAAGGAGGGGCGAGGAGGGAAGCTGCAGTGACGTTCTGTTTTGTTCTAGCAACCAAGGCACAAATTAAGGCAAAATTAGTGACTTTCTTTGGGCAATTGGATGGATGGGAGGAGGAGGAGTAAGACAGGGAAGCAGAGCTTTTAAGGACAGTAGTTTGACAACATCTGAGACAAATCTGTGGTTGACATTTCTTTTTCTATTTTTTTTTTTACTTCCTGGTAGATTAGTTAGTGACTTTCTCTTTACATTCCGGAGGGGTTTTTCTCCCCCTTCCTTTCCTTTTTTTGCACCAAACACATGTAAATGTGATTGAGAATTCTTTCCTCAGATCTGTTTTCTTGGCAGCCTTCCTGCCAGCTGGCCTGGCTGGGGGAACCCACACTGGTGGCTGATTGCAATTGACATGATCTCTTAGGCATTGTGGGGCAAGTTTGCTTCTGGAGACATTTACAGACCCACCTTTGGGCTTGAGTTCAAGGACAGATGAAGGGCAGATGGGACCTTTGCAGAAGAACTGAGTGGCTTCCTGCCCATAACAGGTGCCCAGGCCACCTCTCCCATGAGCTCTTTTCTGCAGAGTAGAAGTAGTGGCAGGTGGGAGTTTGTGGGGGGAGCACTTCTTACTTGCCACCTGTGCACCATTTAATGCAGAATTCCAGATATCCCAGATTCATCTGGAAAGGTCATGTAAACTCCCTCTGCTGTCTCCAACTTGGACATTTTACCCAAATTCCAAGATGAAGAGATGCAAAACTCTTACTCATCTAAAATGACTTTTTGAGGTGAATCGGTCCTAACTTTTTCGTCTCTCCTGGCTCAGCTGGTTCTTCCTTTTCCTCCTCTTCTTCTTTCCCTCATCCTGGCTTCAGGCCACATCCACATGCAAATGGAATTGTATCTATGCATTCCCCGCAGTCAGTATAGGACTCAGCTCTTACATGACAATGCATAAGAAGCCATGGAATGAAATAGGTCAGAACAGGACCAGCACAGAAAGAAGCATAATAGTTATCAAAGAAGAGGTGGGCAGAGATCAAACAAGTTCAGGGGTGGGAAAATGAAAGGTGAAAAAGATTATCCCAAATCACTATCTTTAGGAGGAGGTTAATGAGTAGAATTACCCAAAATTGAGCATGAATTAAGGCAAAGTCTCAGAAAGGCAGCCATTATGGGAAGCTTGCTGTGTGCCAGATACTATTTTTATATGCACTGCTTTACTCAATGTCTAGATCACTGTATGACCCAGACATTAAAAGTACTACCCATTTTATGGAGCTGGAGGTCACTACACTAAGTAAAGTGAAGTGAAGGAAATAAGTGAAATAAGTAAAGAGGTGAAAGACACCTAGCTACAGGATGTTTTTACTCCTATGCGACATATATATAGCAAAAGCATCCAGACTTGTTAAAAAAAATAATACCCAAACTGCCTTTACACTTTGTGAATATGATGGTACTTATTAGAGGGGACAGACAGAAGAACTTTATGTGCTGGAGTGATTTCTACACATATATTTCAGATGTTCCTAAAATTTGATGACTTTGTACACCAATATTAAATTACTAACATAAAAATTATTTTAAGGGGGCCAGGTGGTGGTGCAGCTGCTTAAGCACACACATTGCCATGCTTAACGGCCTGGGTTCAAGTCTCGCTCCCTACCTGTAGGGTTTGGGAAGCTTCATGATTTCTGAAGCAGGTCTGCAGGTGTCTCTCTCTCTCCCTTCCTATCTCCCTCCGCTCTGAATTTCTTTCTGTCCTATCAAGTAAAAAATAAAGAGAAAGAATAAAAAGGTAAAAATGGCCACCAGGGAGCAGTGGATATGTACATATACATATACATATACATATACATATACATATACATATACATATACATATACATATACATATACATATACATATTATACCCCCATTTCACTGGTGAAGAAACCAAGGACTTATGCTTATAAAAAACTATTACTGTTCAACCCAAGCCACAATGAATAAATTGAATGTTCAGGATACAAATCCAAGGTGGTTTGTATTTAAATCCATTTCTCTTAATCTGCACTAAATTTCCCCACAATATGGTTTATAACAATAGTACCACCAAGTAAAAAACCACAAGGCCTTTTGAATTAGGGAACAGGAATATTTGCCTTTTGGTCTATTTTATATAGATGTTGGGGCTAGGTAGCACAGGAACATAAAACCTGACTCTAGCCAGAGGGATCTGACATCTGAGCAATGTGATTCCACCTGCAACAAGAGTAGACATTCAAAAAGAGTAGGAAAGGTCAAGACTAAATATTCAGTCCTGGTAGGATTTTACCAAACATCAAATATTTAACATGTTTGTATGTATCTATTTTGGGCCAGGGCATTGGGCCAGGTGCTATGGGTATACAAAGAAATAGAAGACAAGTTCCCCTTTCTTGTTTGGGAAGATAGCTCAAGTGAGAATATAATTTAGGGCGGTGTGTAATCCTTGCTAAATGAGGGACAGACATTCACTGTTGGATGGACTTTGAGAGACAGACCAGTGTGAGCTGGTGCTGTGTGTTGTATGTTTGAAGCAAGGCATTTTACTGAGACAGCAAGAGAGAGGAGTAATGACTTCCAAACATATGTTGATGAGGTTCAGCAGGTGGCTTACCTGGCAGAGTGCATATGAACCTAGTTTCCAGCTCTGGCCACTACATAAGTGAGACTGCAGGAGGGATGCCTTATGAGTGGCAGATTGGTTCTACAGTGTCTCTCCTTTTCTGTGTATCCTTCTACCCTCCTTTCCATCTCTCTCTGTCACTCAGGGTTTAATAAGGGGAAAGGGAAAAAATGACTGCACAGAGCAGTGAGGTCATGCAGGTACCCTAGTTATAACCCTAGTAGAAAAATTATTTTAAAAAATGTATTTGCTCCTGAATGCTTGGCCACTCGTATTCCAAGTGACTTTGGACAGACTAGGTCTTTTCTCATGGAAACACACTCCCCATCTGAGAGGGATGAGTTTGGGAAAGATAGTCTTGAAGTTCCTGCTAGCACTATCATTCTGGGCTGTTTACCACCTGCTGTTCCCCTACATTCATGTAGGAATCCAAAGCTGTTTTGTGACTACAGGCCTGGCTTGCTCACACCAGAGTCTGTAGAACAGGACTGCCGGGATTACTTCCTCCCTGCACAAGGCAATGAAAGCCAAATGATTTGCTCCTTCCTGGTCATTTACTCCTAACCCATCCTGCCATCTTGCTTTCAGCACCTTCTTGTCCTAGGTTTATGAATACACAGTAAAGGACACTCTATACTACTCCTTTTCTCATGGCCTTTGCGGAAAAATCTTTTGTGCACACCTCTTGGGTACACGAGCCTCATATACACAGCTCTCTCTCTCTCCCTTTCACACACATAGACAGAGAACTACTATATCCTTGACATACACTCCTCATTCACAATACACTACATATCACACACACACACACACACACACACACACACACACACATCAACACAGCTCACACTACTTGCATCAGACATATGCATTTCACACACACACTACATGTACTTCACAGCCTTTCCATCACATCACAGACATGCCTCTTACATTTCCCACATGCTCACTGTTCCCACACATGTGCCTTACACATACCACATGTGCACATGCCTTACTTAGCGCCCACGCAGTACTAGAATTTACCCCTCCCTGTACAGCTCACGCACTAGGCAGACTCTTTACCATTAACACCCTGGCCTCAGTGTTATAGAGAGAAAAGCCAAGAATCATTGTCCTTTTCTCAGTGTCCCTTAGCTTTATGAAGGCTTTCTGTCAGACGTGATAGGGTAAAAGGGTTGATGCCCAAATAAATAATGCATTCTTTATGTCAGGAAGTAAGGAAAAATGGCCATCCCAAAGCTAAACCCAACAAGTGAGAAAGGGAATCTTCTACAGTCACAGAGAAGGATGATAATAAACACATAGACTAACTCCCAGGATGATCTGTGACTGTAATTCCACAAAGATGTCTTCACTCTGACCTCATTACAGTTAGTAGATTCATTCTCATGAAAAGGGGGTCTTCTGTTCTATTATCAGGGACTGACTTGCTGTCCAGCAACGGTGGTCCTAAGAGTTGATGTCAAAAGTAAACTCTCAGGTTGAATCTGGGAGCAGAGTTGGTATTGACTCAACCCAAACACAACAGGAGAGCTGATGGCTTGGGGTAGGGCTGGGAGTCAGGTTGGAAGGTCAGGTGTAAGCTGCAAAGGATGAAAAAGACTAAGAAGCTAGGGGTTTAGGACAGGGATAAAAATAGATTTTTTAAAAATCTGGGAGTTTGAGACAGGGATAAAAAAATCAAAGATAAAAGATAATCCAAAATGTATAGCCATGGATTCAGATTTCTGTTGTCTTTTACTCTCCATGATGACACTTTGTCCAAATACCACTGGCAGCTTTCACAGACATTGTAAGAAAAATTGCCCTCCTCTGAATGCTCACTCTGAGAAGACTCTGTATAAGAGCTTTATAACAATGTCACATTGTCCCACGTGACAATCACATCACAGTGAAGGTTGCTTTCTGACTTTACAGAGGAGGAAACCGAGTTCCCAGAAGAGCTTACATTAATGATGCAAGGTGAATTAGCCTAAGTGACAGACTCAGACTTTGCACCCAAATTCAATGTTCTTAACCACCGGTTTGTGTGATTTCACCCACTTCCAGTGGGGTGAGAATGTACAGAAACATCCAAGCAGGATATGGACAGTTACCCTGAAGGGTCAGGTGCAATTGGGAGAGCCGGGCTATCTATACTCCATAAAACCCCAGAGAGAAGTGTAAAGTGACAGGAGGTGGCAAAAGCAGTGACAGACTCTCTGCTGCATGGGCCTAGTGAGACTGTGAGACTGTAACTGTGGCTGTGGACCAACCCTCCTTGGGCTCAGTGGCACTAATCCAGACACAGTTTCAGATTCTCAGCTTCAAATGTCTTGCTCACTCCACCAGTAAGTCTCAAACAAGGGCAGATAGATTCACAGTAAATTCTTTGGCTGGAGTTGCTTATTTGTTTGTTTTGCTGCAAACATTTTCTCCATAGGAATTTTTTTCCTAATTAAAAAAAATAAGTAGGGGACTGGACAGTGGCGTACCAGGTTAAGTGCACATAAGAGGAAGTGCAAGGACCCAGTTTGAGTAAGGATCCTAGTTTGAGACCCCGGCTCCCCACCTGCAGGGGGTTACCTTGCTAGGTAACCTTGCTAGCTGTGAAGCAGGTCTGCTGGTGTTTTTGTCTTTCTCTCTCCCTCTCTGTCTTCCCCTTCCCTCTCAATTTCTTTCTGTCCTGTCCACTAAAATGGAGGAAATGGCCACCAGGAGCAGTGGATTCCTAGTGCAGGCACAAAGCCCAAGCAATAACCCTGTAGACAAATAATAATAATAGTAATAATAATATTCCTCACTTTTTTCTTTTTTTATTATTTTATTTTATTGTATTGTTTTTATAAAAAGGAAACACTTGGGAGTCGGGCAGCAGTGCAGCGGATTAAGTGCATGTGGCACAAAGTACAAGGATGGGTGCAAGGATCCCCGGTTTGAGCCCCCGGCTCCCCACCTGCAGGGGAGTCATTTTACAAGCGGTGAAGCAGGTCTGCAAGTGTCTATCTTTCTCTCCCCCTCTCTGTCTTCCCCTCCTCTCTCCATTTCTCTCTGTCCTATCCAACAATAATGACATCAATAACAATAACAGTGTTAAACAACAAGGGCAGCAAAAGGGAAAATAAATAAATATTTTAAAAAATTTTCAAAAGGGAGTTGGGCAGTAGCTCAACGGGTTAAGCACACATGGTGCAAAGCACAAGGACCGGCATAAGGATCCCGGTTCGAGCCCCCGGCTTCCCACCTGCAGGGGAGTCGCTTCACAGGCGGTGAAGCAGGTCTGCAGGTGTCTATCTTTCTCTCCCCCTCTCGATCTCCCCCTCTTCTCTCCATTTCTCTCTGTCCTATCCAACAATGATGACATCAATAACAACAACAGTAACTACAACAATAAAACAACAAGGGAAACAAATGGGAATAAATAAATAAATATTTTTTAAAAAATTTTAAAAAGGAAACACTGTCAAAACCATAGGATAAGAGAGGTACAACTCCACACAATTTCCACCACCAGCTCTCTGTATCCCATCCCCTCCCCCTTATAGCTTTCCTATTCTTTATCCCTTTGGGAGTATGGACCCAAGATCATTGTGGGATGCAGAAGGTGGAAGGTCTGGCTTCTGTAATTGCTTCCCTGCTGAACATGGGCATTGGCAAGTGGATCCATACTCCCAGCCTGCCTCTCTCTTTCCCTAGTGGGGCGGGGCTCTGGGGAATCAGAGCTCCAGGGCACATTGGTGGGGTTGTCTGTCCAGGGAAGTCTGATTGGCATCATGCTAGCCATGCAGGAACCTGGCAGCTGAAAAAAGAGTTAACATCTAAAGCCAAACAAGTTGTTGATTAATCATGAACCTAAAGGCTGGAGTAGTGCAGATGAAGAATTGGTGGTGGGGGGTGTGTCTGTTTTGTAGCTAGTTAGTACTTTAAAAAAAAAAAAAGTAAAGAACTGGTAAGGTTTGGTCCAGCAAGATCATGTACCCCACTATTAAAGAGCAAATAGTAATAAAAGTCACCATTCCAATGAAATTCCACTTGTTAACAATTACATAACCATTGCTTTATGGGAGCAGGAGGGCTTTGAATCTTCTCTCTGCCTCCAACTTGTCCACAGCTGCAGATATTGTTTAATGAAATTGATACAGCTGGCCTCAGAGAACAAGCTGTAGTGAAGCAAGTAGCGAAGAAATTGGTAACTGGTGGGTTTGAAGACTGTTGTGATTTATCAGCTGCCTCGCCCAGTGCAATCCTTGTTTGGTGAACTTTTGGTTTGGCTCACAGAAGGCTCTGCAAACTGATCTGTCATCATTTCCTCTCATAGCCTGCAATCTGGTTTTACACTCTGATTTCACACTTCTAGTATGTTTTTATCACAGTATTTTCTATCAATTCTATATCTGCAGCTTCTACCAGCCACTATTTTAAGAACATCATAGCAACTCACCACTGTGTAGGCCATTATAGAGAATGAGATTTATATAAGATTAGGAGCACTGTGCAGTTAGAACTAAACTGTCAACCATCTACATATATACATACATATATGTATATTATATGGCCTCAATATTTAAATTCTTTAAAGAATACATATTTTAAAATTTAAAAATAGCTTGAATTTTTCATTTTATTTAGGGGTCCGTATTTTTAAAATAGTTTTAAATTTTAACATACATTTAAAATATTAACATAGATAAGTCTTGAAGCAAAATATCCATACAGCCAATTAGTTATGGGGCAAAAATGCCCACGGCTAAAATATCTGTGACAAGAAACGAGGGCAAGTGTGTGGAAGACCATTTGGGTCTCAAACACTTCAGTACTGCAGCCCCAGTGCCCTGCTCCCAGTGCCCGTTTTCCCAGCATCCTTCACTCATCTCAGAACCAGAAATTCCCAGGGGAAGGGAGGCCCCTCCCATGGGAGACATATCTGTAACAAATGACTTCCTGTGGTGACAGGCTGTTCTGGGAGGCCCTGCTGAAGAGAGCTGAAGTCTCCCCAAGGCCCACTGCTGAGGGAGCTATGGAGCTGAGCCTGGGGAGATCCATAGGAGATGGGGGTGAGGGAGGGGGGTCTCCCACTGCTGCCTTGTCAGTTTAGCACCCAACCTGCTGTGCTCTGTCTCAACTGACAGCCCTGCATGGAGATGCCTGGCATGCCTGCCCATCCAGACCTTCTGCTGTGAACTGACAGGGGCGTTCACAGTGTGAATGAGGCAAAGCCTGGACTCAGTCCCCAGGGAGACAACAGATAAAGAAAATCACCACCCTGCTGCCTCCAGCATGTCTCATACCAGGGAAACCTATCTGATCACATGAGAGAGACCCAGTGGTGAGGCTGGCTCCTTACAACCATGAAGAAAGCGGGGACAGCTAGAATACAGAGTGAACTTCAGTCACAGCTGAAGCACACACTCCCATGTCTTATCTAAGTCAGTGAGATGGGCCTATTTTCCCATCTGGTTGCATTGGAAAAAGAACCTGTTATGTTATGACCTGGGAAAGACACAACACTAAGTCTCTACTAAGTCAAAGATAATTCTTTGCTCTATAGTTTGACTCAGATTTGATACAGAGGATGAGGAGAAAACTGTTCTTTACTATATATCAATTGAGTTCAGTTGAGGGTGCAACCTGTATAGTGGTATCATGTGCAAAGACTTGGGTTCAAGTCCCTGCCCCATCCTATCCCACCCCTGCAAGAAAGAAGCTTCATGAGCAGTGAAGCAGGGCTGCAGGTGCCTCTCTTTCTCACTCCTTTCTATCCTCCTCTTCCATGTTATCTTCTCTATCAACAAAAAGTCAGGAAAAATGGCCATCAAAGTTATGCATAGCCCTGAAGGCAACTACAAAAAAATCAACTGGGGCCAGATAGTGGCACACTTGGTAGAGCGCATATGTTACAATATATGAGGACTCAGGTTCGAGCCTCTGATCCTTACCTGCAGGGAGAAAGCTTCAGGAATGGTGAAGCAAGGCTGCAGTGTCTCTCTCTCGATCCATCTCTAGCTCTTCTTTCCCTCTCACTTTCTCTCTGTCTCTGTCCAATAAATAAATATCTTTTAAAAATCAGTCTCTTTATTTAAATCTATTTCTTTATTCCTGGATTATGAGGTAGTGATCAGAGTACCGTTCAGCTCTGGGACATTAAATACCAGGAGTCAAACATGAGGCTTGAGGTTTCCAAGTCTTATGCTCTACTACCGGGCTATCTCTCTGACCCAAGAAAACTGCTCCCTTTTGTTTTTTTTTAAACTATTATTTACATTGCTGCAGGCTATGTGCATGTGAAATTTCACCCCAGTCCATACAACTATTTCTTCCTTCTTTCCTTCCTCCCTCCCTCCCTTCCTTCCTACCTTCCTTCCTCTCTTTCTTTCTTTTTTATTTCAGAGAGACAGGGGGAGAGGCACCACAGCATTGAGGCATTTCCATGTGGTCCCAGAGCTTGGACCCACCCCTCCTGCTATGCTGTCCTGGGGGTCCCAATCTAACTGTTCTTTGCTGAGCAACTGTCAGGCGCTTGACACATTATGTCCTATTGAATTTACTGTTAAACAAGGACTCAAAGAGATCATTTTAACAGTAGAGGACAGAACTCTTCTTGCTTTCATAAAACATGCAGCAAAGTGGGCAGGGGTAGATAGCATAATGGTTATGCAAAGAGATTCTCATGCCTGAGGCTCCGAAGTCCCAGGTTCAATCCTTTTCTGTACCACCATAAGTCAGAGATGAGCAGTGCTCTGGTAAAAAAAAAAAAAAAAAAAAAGGGAGCAAAGTGTCTCCAGTGCTGGCCTTAGGCCTGCTCTGGAGTTTTCTTCAGCCAGTACCAGTACTGCTTAACTTCTAGGACTCAATTTTCTCATTTATAAAATGGAATTGCAGATTGCTTCTTTGGGGTGGAGGATATTATATCTCTTGGCAGAGTCTCTTAACCTTGGATTCACAATGACTAACTGGGAACCATATGAAACTATAGTCATGTGGCGGGGTGGTGGCACAGCACACCTGGTTGAGCACGCACGTTATAATGCGCAAGGACCCAGGTTCAAGCCCCCAGTCCCCACCTGCAGGGGGAAGCTTTGCAAGTGGTATAGCAGTGTTGCAGGTGTCTCTGTCTCTCTCTCTCTAGCACCCCCTTCCCTCTCAATTTATGGGTGTCTCTATCCAATAAATAAAGATGGTCACAAAAAACATAGTCACTCAGTAGTTACTCGACTGATAGCAGATTGCCAGGTTAAACATCACTAGGATGTCATATTCCTGAGATTCCTGAGGAATCCTGGTTGGTATATTGGAGCTATCCCCCAAAAAGCTAGTTTAATTGGCTCTGTGGTGCTAGTGGGAGTCTTATATCCAACATCTGAAATTTCTCCTCTTTGATATTTATTTATTTATTTATTTATTTATTTATTTATTTGATAGAAACAGCTAGAAATTGAGAGGGAAGGGAGTGGTAGAGAGGGAGAGAGAGCGAGACACCTGCAGTACTGTTTCACCACACACAAAGCTTTCCCCCTGCAGGCAGGAACCAAGGACTCAAACACCATTTCTTGTGCCTTGTGATAGGTGCACTTAACCAGGCATGCCACCCCTCAGCCCCATCTCCTCTTTTATTCATTCTCACAACACATATATTTTTGTGCAGACACACACACACACACACACACACACACACACACACACACACTCACACACACACACACACTTCTCTATTGTTGGCCTTTCCTTCTTCCCCACCACCTTTTTGCCACTCTGTTCTTTCTGACCTTCTTGCCATTCCTTTGGTAACCAGCCTCCATGAGCTGCATCACCCAGGTACCCCTTTCCTGTCCCTGCCTTGCCTCCTCACTTCCCAGGTTCCAGCAAATATGCTGCAGCCGCCATCTTTTCAGATGGTGTGCCATCTCTGTCTGTTTCCCGCCATGCCTGGCAGCTGGAATTGCAATTCTCCTTGTTTACAATGCATTGTAATTGCAGGCACAGGCTCTGCTGTCACTTGTAATTTTATCTTGTCCTGTTCCCCCCACACTCTCCCACACCTAGGTGTCAGGCAGTTGCCCTTGTGAGAGGTGCTATTGGCAGGAAATGAGCTCTCAGACTCAGCAGAAAACAAATTAGTGTTCACCTCTCTTTTGCTCCCTCTCTTCTCAAATTATGAAAGTGGACCAGGTCTTCCAGCATGATTTCTTACCCCCTTTTCCCTGCTCCTTCCAGTTCTTCCAGCCACTAGGGCTCCGCCATCAACTTGGACTTGGCATCAGCTCCAGACTAGATGGGGAGCAAGTCAGGAAGCCAAAACCTTGCTGAGTACCCAGTAAACTAGGGTGTTTATATCCCTGCATCAACTGTACTCTAGGAGGGAGAGGGCTAGACTTTGCAGGTATATAGAGGCTCCAGGGACTGAATGGTGGTACAACTGGTTTAGCACATATATTACAATGTCAAAGGCCTTGGTGGCTCAAGTTCCAGGTCCCCATCTATAGAGGGGAGGGGTGCTTTACAAGCACAGAAGCAGCGCTGCAAGTGTCTCCCTTTCCCTATTCCTCTTTATCTCCCCCTCCCCTCTTGTTTACCTCTAGCCCTACCCAATAAATAAATAATTTTAAAAATCTTAGATAAAAAAATAAAGGTTCCAGACGATGTCATCACCAGCATATCTAAAATAGGGACAGAAAGACACACCATCTCAGGGTGGACACAGTGCTAAGTGATCTGTGCACATTGTTCAGTTTAGTCCTCACACAGCTTTTCCACCTTAGAAAAAAAAAGGAAATCATAACTATCCCTGTTTCCTGCTTTATAGGTGAGATAAGTGAGCCTAAAGCCCACTGGATAGACTGTGGGGAAAGCTAACACTGGGTGGGAAAGACAGCATACTCATTCTAGAAAAGAAGGCTGTAAAGTCCCAGGTTCAGTCCCCAGCATCACCATAAACCAGAGCTCAGCAGTAGTCTGCTATCCCTCTGTCTTCTTCTCTCTCTTTCTCTCCCTCTCTTCTTTTCATAAAATTAAAATACACTTAAAAAGTGTAACACCATTTAGTTCCCCTAAATTACTGTGTTTCTAATTTTGTTTGCTTGCTTGTCTTGCGTGTGTTTCCAGGTGTGCCTAACCTCTGCACTTGTCCTATTGTCTCATGGTCATCTGTCTGTCTGTCTGCTTGCAACTAGACAACAAGGGTTAACAAGGAGAACTTAAGACTATTTCCCATGTCTGAGTTTAGCACCTAGCACAAGGTCCCAATACCAAGTGGGTCTTCTCCACATATATTTTAGGGAAGAAAGCTTTCACAGGGTGGGTATTTTCTTGTTTAGTCTGTTTTTTTTTTTTTTTTTTTGCTGGAGATTTCTAAAGTTTCTACCCCAGGATTATATTTTTTTTATTTCTAAGGATGATGGAAAATGCTTTGGTTCTAGATGAATAAAGTTGATTGATTTAGATGAAGTTAGATAGTAAAAAAATTCTGAAGATATCCCTCCTGACAATTCTATTCTAGAAAAAAAAAGTATGGGCTACTTATTTTGGCCCTGAGAAGGTCTGTAGAGAAATGCCAGGTATATCTTGTAAATTTTGGAAAAGTACGTGAAGTTGTCTAGTTTCTGACTACAGAAAGCAAATGTGCTTTTAACTCTTGACCTCCCCCCCCACACACACACACATAATGCTTTTGTGTTCTGGTTTCAGCAAAAAGAAAGTTTACTCACTAATTTATGAAAGATTGGCAGAAACATTCAGTTCAAGAAAAATATGCTGCAAGAGGGCCAGGTGGTATGTACACACTTTACCATGAGCAAGGGTCCAGGTTCAAGCCCATAATCCCTTCCTGCTAGTGCGTATGTGTTGGTGGTGGTGTGTGTGTGGGGGGGAGGGACTCGGGTGCTATGAGGCAGTGATGCAGGTGTCTCTTCTTTCTGTCTTTCTCTTTCTCTCTCATCCTCCCTTAAAAAAAAAAAGTCACAGAGAATGATGAAGTCATACAGGCACTGAGCCCTGATGATAACCCTGGTGTGTGTTTGGTTGGAGGGTGGGGAGTAGAGGAACAAAACCAAGTGTTGCAAGAGTTTGAAGAGAGGTAGAGAAAACACTTAAGTTCTGTCTTGTTGATCAACAGTAAGACCTAGAGAAGATGATATGGTTTCAGGGAGGATCAAGGATGGTTCCACATGCTAATGTCACATAGGTCATTTCTCCCTCCTCCCTCTATCTGATGTTCCACCCTGCTAGGCCTCTCTCACTTGCTGTGTACTTTTGTGCCACTTACTTCACCTCTCTGTACTCTCATTGCCTCATTTGTAAAACTGAACTAACAGTGCCTCTGCCTTCTAAGACATCACATGCTGGACACAGAACAGCTAACACGGTGTCTAGCACAGAGGAAGCTTTTCGTTAAAAGAAGGGTTCTTAATATCATTGCTGTTTTGACACTTGGGGAGGAAAGATAAGCAAGTGCTTGGGGTGACTGTTGCTGAGTTGCCTCTGGAGTCTCCTTGGGGGCAGATAGACGCCCCCTTCTGGGGACTGTCCCCTCCCTCCTCATTTGCCTCTGCCAGCTAAAGACAAGGAGGAAGCTTTGATGATCTCCAATTAGGATCACAGATTCTATGCTCAAGAGGGCCTTGCCGTTCACACACAGGGAAGAAAAGACCCTGAAATTACTCTAAGTGCTCCGGCTCATAGATCCTCGCCGGCTAAACAGTGAAGAAAGATGTGTCATTTAGCAGGAACTGACCCTGGGGGTGTATGCCTCTCGTCAGCCAGGACTTTATTATTATTTCGCAAATGATATCTCCATCTCAGTCACCAGCGTCCCCCCCTCCTTCCCAGAGCCACATCAGTAAATGATATTTACAGAGCTGCCAACTGCAGAGGTTTGGCTGAAATGAAAGAGCAGAGGCCTGTACTTCCCTGAATGCTTCACCCCCACCACCACAGTGAGCCCCAAGAACAGGCCAGGTGAATGGGGAGGATTTGGGGTGACAGTGAAAGCACATTGAACCTCTCTGCTTACCTATTTGAAACTAGTAGGAACCTGGTCTGTAACAAAGGGCTTGGAGAAGACTATAAGAGCTCAAAAACACAGTGTCAGCTAGAGGACGGGGTCCTGTCCGTCCCAGATGATGAAATTCAGTGGATGTCACACATAGAGAACAGGGCAATGTTAGTGGATATGAGTCTCTTGGCCCTGGCTCGGGTCAGTCAGTGGCACAGCTGGGTAAGCACACACTTTACGGTGCGTAAGGACCCAGGTTCAAGCCCCTGGTCCCCACCTGTAGTGAGGGAAGCTTCACAAGTGACTAAGCAAGGTACAGGTGTTTCTCTTTCTTTTTCTTTTTTTTAATTTATTTTTTTAAATTTTCTACTATACATTTATTTATTGGATAGAGACAGCTAGAAATCAAGAGGGAAGAGGGTGATAGAGAAGGAGAAAGACAGAGAGAGACACCAGCAGCGCTGCTTCACCACTTGCAAAGCTTTCCCCCTGCAGGTGGGGACCAGAGGCTTGAACCTGGGCCCTTACACATTATAACATGTGTGCTTAACTATCTGTGCCACCACCTGGCTTCCTCTCTCCTTTTCTTTATCTTTCCCTCCCCTCTCAATTTCTGTCTCTATCGAATATTATAAATAAGTAAACAAACAAATAAATACCCATCTCTATGCACGGGCCCTTGCCTTGTTCCAGCACCCTACAGGAAAAAATAAACCTCCTCATAGAAATAATACTGACCTCATAAGACTGGGTAAGGAACTCAAATGTGTTCTTGACCTGACATATCTGTGAGGGCAGAGAAGTCACTCCACCCATCTGGGATTTTCTTGGGCCTATTGATCAATACAATTAACATCAGTAGGCTCAGGGAGAGAGCATAATGGTTATTCAGAATGACTTAGATGCCTGAGGTTCCAGGGTTTCAGTTTCAATTCCCACTACCACCATGTACCAGAAGTGAATAGGACTCTGGTTACAAAGTAAAATAAAATAGATAAAATAAAATCTAAAATATATATGAGGAAAAATTCATTTAATGACATACATATGAATTCAAAAGCCAATGGGACAAAAGGATGTTTGTATATTCAGCTAAGGAGTGTGATCTGTGCTTGAGACTTCAAGGATGGAGGTGGGGGGGACTTTTGTTTGTTTTTAATTAGTGATTTAATAATAATCTACAAGTTGTGCGGTAAGAGGGGTACAATTCCATACACTTTGCACCACCAGAGTTCCATATTCCATCTGGATGGGAACTCTTGTGGCAGATATTAGATGCTCTGGAATGAGATGTCTGCCTGGACACATAGGTAAGCCCTTCCCACAGAAAGCTTATTTCTAGTGCAAACCCTGATTCTGAATAAGAACCCAATTTTTCATTCTTCTAAGTAGTTGAGGAAGTGAGAGAAGTTTCTTGGCATAGCCAGTGTGTTATCTACATCCACCCATGATAGAAGTTTCTCAAGAGAGCCTACAGGCTCTCTCTCCATTGACCTCTGGTCAAATTTATCTACATACCCAAATGACACATTTTCGGAAGTCCTGTGTGAACATTTTGGAGAGGCCTCTCCTTCACTTTAATAAGACCCTGAACAATAGTCAAATTTGATCTATTGCATTGTCAGAAAAATCCGAAAAGTCACGGGGCATTTTTGCACAGAAAAAAATATATATCATGACTTTTCCTACAGCCCAATAGAGCCTCCAAGATGGTGAACCCTCCATCAGTCTGGTTTCCTGAACACTTAATAGAGAGAAGTACACACACACACACTGATCTATATGTGTACCAAGTTCAAGAAGTAAACCTTTGTTTTGTTACTCCACTGAGATCCAAGGATTCATCTGTTCCTATAGCAGAATCCTGACATATATAATCTGTATCACCAGAGCCTTACAGAGAAAGTGTGGTGGGGCAGGGAGTGGGGCCAAGCTTTGTTGTGTCTGTTTCTGTCATGATTTCTGAACCCATCATTCTGGGACATTGGGAATTTCCCAGATTATTATCATCTGGTGTCATAGTTAAATGAGAAGACAGTTCTGGAAAGTCCATTGGCATTCTAGAAATATGACCTATCCTGAATGTTACTTTTAGAAAAAAAAACACACTGCCAAAAATAAATGTGAAGATAATTCTTCTTCTCTAGAACTAATCTTACATCTAGAATGAGGATGAGACTCAGGAACCCTAGTTCTCTAACCAGAATGGCATCCTTGGGTAGCCTCCCTTCAGCAATCTAGGCAGTTTGGGCGAGAGTGGGGATGGATGCAACCCAGTTGCTGTAAACAGGGACTTCCTTATGCTGATTATCTTCCTTGCACATAGTACATGTGGCCTCTCAAAGCCAGCACACCTTACGTGGCTTAAGTCAAACCTCTTGGAGGAAGTCACTCAATCTGCATGGCTCCAAGCTATGAAATTATTAATAGCCTGGGATGTAGATGTACACATATGGACTCCTCCTCCAAGAAGCCTCCTCTGGGGGGTTGAGGTGAGGTTTTTGGGAGACACCTTGCTGTTTAATAAATAATAGACGAGATTCATAAAGTGTCTGGAAAGCACAGTCTTCATGCAGAAATGTTACGGAATAACACAGGATGAATAATAGAAAAGGTTAGTGAAAAATTCATAATTTCCAAGTGCCAGTGAAGGGCAGCTCCTGTGCAGTCTATTTGCCTGTAGAAAAGTGATTAAAATATATATTATTGTCCTGTCTATAGGAAAATGTATTATTAAGTGGGTACGAGCGTGACATTTGAAAAATCCATTTCATTCTATTTAGCAGCAAAGGGGTTTTGGCTGCTGCTTTGTGGAGCAGGTTTCATGAGCATTTTAATAAGCCACTTAAAAAACAAAAAGGGGATTTTAATTATGGCCCCCTGCCTCTGAGACATACTATTACATTGCAACCACAGTCCTCTTGCCAAGGAAATTTTAAAACATATAAAGGGAATGTAAATTCTCTGTCTGCATTTACCATGTCAATTGCCAAGAAAGCAGCTTGACCACTGACCAATTTTTTTTTTTGGGGGGGTGGAGGGTTGAAAGAGGAGAAAGTGCAGAAAGAATTTGTTGATCTAGACATAACAAGAAATGAAGCCTCCACCCAACAACATGATAGCCCTTGCCAAGCTTAATGTGTGGCTGTTCTTCCCAACAGAGATGCACATGCTTTTTACCCTGTGCCACCAGGAATGACACTTGTAAGTGGCTCATGTGTCTGAATAGTGACTGGAGTTAGCATCAAGGATCAGCTGATTTCTCCATCTGGTTCTCAGAAGGATTTAGCTTAGCCTGCCTTCAGTGTAAGTGGTTATGAGAGGTCAGGAAAATTTAGGATTGGTTCAGAAGATATTCAGATTGGGAGATTGGCAGGCAAGAGTTCTCTAGTCTTTTGTTCCCTTCCAATTTTCTCCTGTGAGTCTGGACAGGGGCAGGCTGGATGGTATCTGAGAGGATTGGATCACATCCTACCAACCTCCAGTTCTCATTCTGCTCAGACAGATCTTGGAACCAGATTGATTTTCATTAAGGGTACAGTCCTGGCCACCAGATCCATCCTGCCATTGGCAGAACTTAGGCAGAAATAATATAGGGGTATTATTCCACACAGTTCCCATCTATCACCAGAGTAAATTACTAATTAAAAAAAAAAGTTCAGCCCTGTGACACCTCTCAGACTGCAGATGTAGAGATATTTTTCTTCCTTAGTTTCTCTTAAAGCATTGTTAGGATCAGTTAATAATTAATATGAAAATCTAGTAAAATGAATTACTAGAGTATAGTACAAAATCTACAATAAGAAATCTATATGTGGGGGAGTCAGGTGGTAGCACAGCAGGTTAAGCGCATGTGGCACAGAGCGCAAGGACCTACGTAAGGATCCCGGTTTGAGTCCCCGACTCCCCACCTTCCGGGGAATCGTTTCGCAGGCGGTAAAGCAGGCCTGCAGGTGTCTATATTTCTCTCCCCTTCTCTGTCTTCCCCTCCTCTCTCCATTTCTCTATGTCCTATTCAACAACGACGGCATCAATAACAACAACAACACAACAATAAAGCAAGGGCAACAAAAGAGAATAAATAAATATTAAAACAAAATTTTTAAATCTTTATGTTAAGGGGAAAAAAGAGAGAGAAAGAAAGAAAGAAATTTATGAAATTTTCATTCCTAGTTCTTTTCTCTCAACTAACTGATTTTTCCAGAATTACCTAACCTCTCTGCTTCTCAATATAAAGATGAAAAAGTAAAGCAATTTGTATCAGATCATGGATTTTTAATCTTCTTATTTAAGCCCCCTTTTAAAAAAAGATAATTAAGTCATTTGTTCCAGTGAAGTCTCATTTGGGAGCAGGGGAAAAAAAGGTGTTTCTCTAGTTAAAAAATGTCAAACTAAGTCTTCTCTCTTTGCCTTGAAAGACAGCCTTTGGGAAGCTGAAAGTTAAGAGGCCTAATTCTGCCAGGATTCTTAAAATGTAATGTGGAAAACAGTCATTGGTGATACACAAAGTCTCTTCTCACTGTAAGTTTCTGAGATATTCAATTGTGGTCTGTGTATGACTAACTGAAGTGAGAAAATAGCTTCTGATGGCTTCAGTTTTACTTTTACTCATTTAGCGTCATCGTTTATGTGTCCCTTTATTCCTTGAACATTTATTGAAAACTGCACCCTCATTGCCCATAAAGTACAGAGCTAAGTAATGCTAGAAGACATAACATGTGTAAAACACAGGCCTAGTTGTAATGGAGCAACTGCCAGCTAATAGCTCCTTCTCATTCTAAACATGGGACAGAAGAAAGCTATTGGAGATACAAGAAAATTTTTGTGTTGGCAAAAGCTATGTAATAAGTTTAAAATGAAACAGGTAAACCCTTTTTCTGGTGCTTAGTACCTGCATGATGAATCCAATCTACCATTCCTGTCAGCCATCTTTTCGTGAGACTTTCTTTCTTCTTTCCTTTCTTCCTTCCTTCTTTCTTTCCTTCCTTCCTTCCTTCCTTCCTTCCTTCCTTCCTTCCTCCCTCCCTCCCTTCCTTCCTCCCTCCCTTCCTTCCTTCCTTACTTCTTTCTTTCATTCTATTTGATAGGAAAGAGAGAAACTGAGGGATGTGTGGGGGTGGATCCACCTGCAGACCTGCTTCACCGCTCATGAAGCTTTGCCACTGCAGGTAGGGAGCAGGTGCTTGAACCTGGGTCCTTGCAGATAGTAATATGTGCATGCAGTCAACCTGAAGCACCACTGCCTGGCTCCCTTATTTTTTCCTCCGGCATCATTAATTAAACTCTTTACCATCTCAGTTCAAGCACTAGGGTTGATTGTTCTTCAGCCAGGCCTACCAAGATAATTGTCCCAGCTGCTGAAATACTGAAAGCCTTTATGTGCATTGTTGAATAGACTCTACCAGACGCCCTTTAGTGCCTCCTCCTGCCCTGCTCCCTTGTAACAACCCATCCCTAATTATCTCTTGTTCTGCATGTTCTTTAGAACAGTAGGGGTTAAAAGAGGGGTCCCAGAACCCCAAAGTATTGAAGTCAGAATCTGGTACCTTAGCAATTATCAAATAGGTGGGTGGAATCAGGCAAACTTCCCCACCCCCAAGAGCTTATGTCAGTATTGCAACATCTTTCCCCATACAGTTCTTCATGTTTCTCTGACTTGACGGTCAGTAAGACTAGAATTAGACTTAAGCATTTTAACATTGATTTCTATTCATGAAACTCTCCTAGGTAATCTGATTTAAATATGGTCATTGGGGAGATTTCTCAGCCACAGCATATAGGGCATGCATGCCAGTGGTCCCAGATTCAATCTCCAGTACCACCCATAGTCAGAGTGGAATGGTGCTCTGGTCAAACCATTCAACCAGTCCATCAATAGCATCTTTGTGGTACATGGTTCTCAGAGTTATGTCTCAGCTCAAGCATTTTTGAATTAGAGATTTCATACTTCTAAATTTTTATTTAATATCTCCTTGCCAAAAGCTCAAAGTTAACAGTCTCAAAATCGAGTTTCTCTTTTATGCTGTGTCATTTATCTAGTCCCCATTCAGTTGTCACCATGTCAGTCACTGGGACAGCTATCCACTGAAGGAATCGTGATGGATACCAGGAATCCTTTCCCTTAGCACTCACTTTAAATCATCAGCAAACCTTGTCACTTCTACTTCCAAATATATTTTGTGACCATTCCTCCCTCTCTCCATCTTTACTACAACCTTCTTAGATGAAAATATATACCTCTCTAAACAGCAATGGACTAGTCTCTCAGATTCCATTTTTGTTTCCTCCCAGTTAAAAGTCCTTATATCAGTAGGTGTGATACATTCACTTATTCCTTTAAATCTTTTGATCCATCTCAATGTCAGCAAAACTCAAATTTCATACTCTATATTCTAGGATTCTGCAAAGTATGTTCTACTCTGACCATTTCTCCTCTCATACTTTATAATGTACATCCCATACCAAGCCACACTAGCTTAATTTTCTTTGAGACATTACATATAAGTGAGATCAGAGATGTGATCTTTCATAATGGACTTTTCCTTGGAATATTTTTTTCTGTTTTTTTTATGTATGTTATAGCAGATACCAAAACTCCATTCCTTTTTATGGCAAATTAACATCACATTATATGAACACACTGCATTTTTACTATACATTTATCAATTGGGTACCACTTGAGCTATTTCCACTTTTGATCCATAAAGAATATCATTTCTGAATGTGTGTGCACAAGTGTCATTGTGGACAGAAGTTTTACTTCTTGTGTCTTTATACCAAGGAGTGGACAGATAGAGTCCAGGATAACTCTAAGTTTAGTTTGTTTTAGTGACTGCCAAGGTACTTTCCAACATGTCCAAACTATTTTCTTACCCCATCATCAATGTGTGAAGGTTCTAATTTCATGGTATCCACCTTAACACTAGCTATTATCTGTCAGTTTTATTATAGCCACTGTAATGAGAATGGAGAGATTATTCCTTTCCTTGTGTAGTTCACACCTTTAAATGAATATTTCTTTATTCTTTAATATTTATTTTAATGAGAGAGATACAGAGAGAAAGAATGAATATGTGTGTGTGTGTGTGTGTGTGTGTGTGTGTGTGAGAGAGAGAGAGAGAGAGAGAGAGAGAGATAGAGAGAGAGAGAGAGAGAGAGACTCCAAGGCATTGCTTAGCTCTGGCTTATAGTGGTTCTGGGGATTGAATTTGGGGCCTCAGAGCCTCAAGCATGAAAGCGTTTTTACCTAACCATCATGATGTCTCCCCAGCGGTATTTCTTTTTTCTTTTGGGTTCCACCCCAGGCTTTACACTTGGTAAAGTACTTCCACATCTTACTGGGTGGACTGTCTTCGGTGGTCTCTTTATGTGCATATTTCTAGGGCAGTAATACCAATCCTGTTTTCTGGTACTAATTAGCAGTTTATGTATTATTTGGAGAGAAAAATGCATAATCAAATCATCTGTTAATTTTTAGCTTAGATAGTTGTCAAGCTTTTAAAGATGTAGTCTAGACACTAGTTCCTAATCAGGTACACACAATCCTTAAACAAACAAAAATGGAATTACTTTATGATCCAGCTATGCCACTTTTAGGCATTTATCCAGTGGACACTCAAACACTAATTCGAAGGGACAGATGCACCCCTATGTTCATAATCCAAGAGTGGAAGCAGCCTAAGTGCTCATAATCAGATAGCTGGCTAAAGAAGTTATGGGATATATATTCCTCGGAATATTACTTTGCCATCAGAATTGATGATATTGTGCCCTTGGGAAACAATGGATAGAACTGTAGGTGATTGTGCTTAGTGAAATAAGTAAAGAGATGAAAGAACATTACCAGATGGTTTCACTCATATGTGGAATCTAGAGATCTGATTTACATCATCTGGCCAAGCCAAAAACAAATACAAACAAAACAGAAACAAGCCAACTATTTGTAAGACTTTGTGACAACTGCAGTATCTTTGGGAGATTGGAGAGTGAGGACACAGAGCTTTGGTGGTGGGTGTGGTATTGAACTATACATTGTAATCTAACAATCTTGTAACAAACTATTAATAACAAAAACTATTTTAAAAAAACATTATACTATTGAGGGCTGGGGAAATAGCATAATGGCTATGCAAATGGCTTTCATGCCTAAGGTTCTGAAATCCCCAGACCTACCATAAGCCAGAGCTGATCAGTGCTCAGGTATCTATCTATCTATCTATCCATCTATGTACCTATCTCTATCTCTCTGTCTCTCTCTACATCTCTCTCCCTCTCTCCTCCCTTACCCTGTGTCTTTCTCTATATAGCTTTCATTAAAAATAAGTAAAACATTAAAATATTAACACTACATACAGATATAATTTGTTTAATATTTTTTCAGTACAACTTCCTTTTGTTTTTCTTGTCCAATTGCCCTCGATTGAACTTCCAATAAAATGTTGAATGTCAATGGCAAAAATAGAAATCCATGTTTCTACTCCTGCCCTTAGTGGAAGCCTTCCAGGTTTAATAGGTGTTATCAGTCCAGTCCACTGTTATAGACAATTATGTGATAACCCATGGCCAGTTGTCCCACTGTTATAAGCAAACAGGGAGTCTTCTATGAATGATCTCTTCTGCCTTAGCTTCTCCAAATTCCACATGGCTACTGAGTCCTATGTGTCCTTTTTACAACACTTACTAAAAATTATGATATATTTTTCTTTGTCTTCTTTTCTTTCTCTTCTCCCACTGGTAAAATTTCTTTCTCTTCTCCCACAGAGTCAGAGACAATGTGTGTCTGATTCACTGATCTGGTTTTCATATCTGCCAAGTTCCTGGCAGACAGTAGATAATCAATTAGTGGCTACTTGTTCAGTGGCGAGGAGATAGTTTACCAAGTACAGTCAGTGCTTATTATGTGTGCAGTCCTGAGTTCAAGCCTTGGGACTGCATGGGAGCACCATAGGCTTCAAGGGAGTACTGGGGGTGGGGAGCTGTGTTGTAGTATTTACCCTCTCTGTCTCTCAAAATAAAAGAAAAAAGGAAAAAAAAATCTAGTCTTAGGAGGGCCCTCAGCAGTGTTGCACATGCATGAGGCCTTGAGTCTATTCCCTGGGTGTGTATGTAAGTGAGGTAAGGAGGAGCCAGGTGCATGAACCCAGTCTGTACCTGCAGTGGGGAAACTTCATCAATGATAGAGCAGTGCAGGCACCTCTCCTTCTCTTTGTCTCCCTATCACCATTTCTCTCTGCCTGATGTCCTCTATCAAAAAGAAAGAGAGAGAGAGAGAGAGAGAGAGAGAGAGAGAGAAAGGGAGAAGAAAAGAGAAGAAAAAGGAAGAAAAGAGAAGAAAAAGAAATAGCTAGTCGGACTATTGGAATCACTAGGCACAAAATCCTAGTGATAACCTTGATGGCAATAATAATAATAGTAGTCGTAATTTAAAATTTAAAAAGCAACAAATTGTGGAATAATCAAGGAATTCGATGAGTTAGTGAGTGACCAGGTGTCATGGTCACCTGTCAGACAGAAGCAGAAGGAACTGGTGACCAGTGATGGGACATTACCTAGCAGTGACATTGATGAGTCTGGGAAACAGCAGAACCCTATCTCCAATGGAACAATTTCAAGCAGTGGCCAAGACAGAAATTAAATTAAGGGAAGCAAGCGTGTGGGAACTATTATAGCTGCAGGAAGAGCTTTTCTTTGTCAAGGCACACAGGACGCTAGCCTAGCCTACCTCCAAAGCAGGATATATTGTGCTCAGTGGCCTGGGTTGTTAACAAGAATTTTTGTTTCTTGTCAAGGGAACAAAGAGCTATAATAGCTATTAAACTCTCCCCAGAGGGGCCAGTGTCCCAGGCTCTGGGCCAGCCTGTTCTGGAGCTTTTTCTACCCCCAGCCCGCTGGGAATCACAAAGCAAAGACCTTAGCCTGGGAGACCACATGGCGGCTGCCTAAATAGAATCCCCAGTGCACCTTTATCACCGGCTTCATCTCATTCCTTTCACCACCCTAGAGTTCAATCTGTCCATTTCTCAGCCTCCTCCCTCCCCCCTCCCCAGCCCCCATCACGATCATCTAAATTAAAATCTGTTATCGGTTTCTGGGTAATCCCCTTTGATGCCCCGAGTACTGCAGGGATCTGTTTTGCTCAAACCTAGCATATCAGCGCTGATAGCTCGGAAGTCACTGAGACGGCTTTGTACAGATTCACACAAATGCCTGCACTGCTTGCAAAGTGCCAGGAGCTGGTGGAGAGACCCACACACGGCTGGGAGTTTTTGGAAGCTGGGATGGGATTGCCTTTGAAGATGGCTCCTTGCCTTCCTCTCTTCATGTCTTCAGAGAGAGGAGCAGTGGGAGTCCCGAGCTTCTCAGCCATGGTGGTGCTGGTGTGTCTCATCCTTCTGCAGTTGGCTTTGTTCTCATTTTGTTTTTCAGAGCAACTTTACTCCAGTAGGCTATTCTGATTGTTCCAGTGGCCAGATTTCAAATTTGAAATGGTGTGTGTGTGCGTGTGCCTGTGCGTGTGTCTGCGCGTGCGCAAGTGCTCATGCAAGTACCAGGCCCTCACAAAAGATTTGACTGCTCCCAGGCTGATATTTTCATTCAGGTAAAGAGACAGAGACAAAGAGATAAAGGAAGAGAGAGATCACAGAACCAGAGGGTCACTAGTTGCTTCAGCGCCTCCGTGTGGTACCAAGGTTCAAAGCGGGGGCCATGTACATGGCATGGGAAGGCACATGAGCTCTTCCCAAGGCCTCAAATTCTTTAATTTTTTATTATCTTTATTTATTTATTGGATAAAATAACCAGAAATTGGGAGTCGGGCTGTAACGCAACGGGTTAAGCACACATGGCGCAAAGTGCAAAGACCAGCGTAAGAATTCTGGTTGGAGCCCCAGACTCCCCGCCTGCAGGGGAGTCGCTTCATAGGCGTTGAAGCAGGTCTGCAGGTGTCTTTCTCTCCCCCTCTCTGTCTTCCCCATCTCTCTCCATTTCTCTCTGTCCTATCCAACAACGACATCAACAATAACTACAACAATAAAACAAGAGCAACAAAAGGGAATAAATAAATAAATATTAAAAAGTAATTTTTTAAAAAAGAAAAGAAATAACCAGAAATCAAGAGGGAAGTAGGTGATAGTGAGTGAGAGATACAGAGAGACACCTGCAACATTATTTCACCACTCACAAAACTTTCCTCCTGCAGATAGGGACTGGGGGTTTGAACTTGGGTCCTTGCACATTTTAACATGTGTGCCCAACCAATTTTGAATTTTCAAATTTTCTTAAATTGGAAATATAGGGGGCTGGGGGTAGTATACCTGGTTGAGTGCATACATTACTCTGCACAAGGACCTGCGTTCAATCCCCAATCCTTACCTTCAGGGAGAAAGCTTCATGAGTAGCACTATAGGTGTCTCTCTGTCTCTCTCCCTCTATCCCTCCCTTTCCTCTTAACTTCTTCTCTGTCTATATTCAAAATAAATAAATATTTAAAATGAATTTTACTTGTTTTCTTTTCTACTACTATTTCTTTATAATTACACTTTAATTTGATAAGACAGGAATTGAAAGGGAAGGAGAGATGGGAGAGAAAATGAAAGACAACTACAGCACTGTTTCACTGTTCTTGAAGCTTCTCTGTGCAGATGGGGACCAGAGAGTTGAATGTAGGTTCTTGTATATGATAACTTGTGCACTAAACCAGGTGCACCACTGCCCAGCCCCTCTAATTTGAAACTCTTCATGCACAAGATATAACTCATCCTGAGTCAATCAACTCCAATCATGACAAGACCCACAGTTCTGATTTTATTTATTTCCCTCTTCACTCTTTTTTCCTTGCTAATGGTCCTTCTCTTCCGAAAGAGAAGAGGAAGCTAGCATATGCACAGCAGAAAGAGTACAAAGAGTAGGAAGAGGCTAGTTGATTCTGTTTCTTAAGATTACTCCCTACAAAACACTGAGCAATGATGATACTTTGGACAGTGTGGCACTGATGCTCCCTAGAGAAGATGGAAATGTAGTGAAAACAGTAATTCAGGACAGTTTACTTCTTGCCATGCACCAGCGTATTGGAGGAAGTTCCTATGTTCTAGCCTCACTCTCTATCTGAAATTTTAAAAAGAATGAAGAAAAATCAGTGTTAAGTATGTGCAAAGTCCAATAACCAAATAATAACAGCAGCAAAAACAATACTTCAGTGATTTTTCTTTTTAAAAATTATTATTGATTTATTATTGGAAAGAGACAGAGCAATTGAGAATAGAGGGGAACATGGAGAGACAGAGAGATACCTTCAGCCCTGATTCACCACTTGTGAAGCTTTCCCTCTGCAATTGGGGACCAGAGGCTTTAACCTGGGTCCTTGTCCACTGTAGTGTATGGACTTAAATAGATCCACCCTACTTTAGTACTTTTGCTAAACCACGGGAGATCTTTTTGTCAAAATAAATCGATGCAGACACTCCATAGTTAAAAAACAAGAATAGTAGAGACTCCTGTGGGGAAGAATGTAGACAGGTTATGTACCTTCAGCTTTCTCCAGAGAATTAGAAGTCCAACCTGTACAATTTAGGGTACTAAGGACTCTTCCCTTTGAACACTGAATTCAGAAAAGATGACTGACAGGGTCAGATTCTCTGTGACCACATTGAGGACATTAGCTTTCTGATCTTGCATTGTCTTGGCTACGCTGATTGCTTCGACTTAACATGACTTGGCCAGGTAGATTATTCGATCATTATGATGCCTGACTCAACAGTGTAGCATTGAGGTGTGATTAAAGCTCTACAAGTCAAATTCCTTCAATCCAGAAAGAGTCAAGTCTGAAAGACTACACTTCTGGGGAAGTCCCTGGATCGCACCTGGATGGAAGGCATGGCCTAAGTCTTCTCCATATGCAGTTTCAGTCTCTCCCAATCACTGCACCACACCCATGTGGTACCCTGACCGTGAACAGTCAACAGACTTTGACTTCTTGCAGAGAAGACCACAGACACCTTGGTGGAGACAAGGCACTGGCATTTCAGACCTTGCTTACATTTGAACTGAATTTCGTTCTTAACCTTGATTTTATTTTATTTTAACAATGTCAGCTCCTTGTCATGGCTCTTAAATCAGTCCTTACTTGCTGGTCAAGTACATAGGTGCTCCTCTCTACTCACTCCCCCCAACAGCCAAACATGGTACTGTCTTCAACCCTCTACCCAGGCCCTAGTTCACTTAATATAAATGCTAATGAGGACATGGGTTTAAGGTCATTATTCTCTCCAGGGGAGGAGACACAGGAGCTAAGGCTTTCTTCTTCCTGAAATGGCAGATCTCAGGCTGCTTGTCTTTCTCTTGCCTCCATCCCTTCATCTAGCAAAGAGGGTGGGCGTCACTGCCCTTGGCGACAGGGAAAATGCTTTTCTTTGTTTCAGTCATTTGCGTGGTTCGGGCATCATCACCCTAGCAGCATCTCAGAGAAAACAAAAATGTACCAGCACAAATTACTCTAGCTTCCCACAGTGGGTAGCCTGAAATAGGACACTTGCCAATGGCACCAAGAACACCCGTTACATTGTCAAACAATAAACAGGGTAAACTGAGAGAGAAAAGCAACTCAAGGCAAGCAAACAAACAGAAGCAGGGAAATCGGCACCCACAGAGCAAATGGAGTGTCTTCTCGACTGGCAAGGGAGCTGGGTGCCCCTTGCTGAGGCACAATAGATGCTCCAGATTCCAACCAGGCTTGGAAAATGCCAGATCTTTCCAACCAGAGTAACTTGTGTGCCAGAAAGGGGGGGAGGGCTATTCCTGGGGCTTTTATTAGAGTTGTTGGCTCACTGAATCCATTAGTATGTAAGCACTGAATTTTCCAGCAAAGACTAGTGTGCTCAACTCAGTCTGGCAGAGAAGACCCACAGTCTTGTCTGCAAAAAGACTGTTAAAGGGATTCAAGTCCTAAGAAAAGAGGGCTTGATTACAGTTCTGGGGCGAGTGTGCAGTGTGGTCAAACAGCAGTGTTAGAACTCCACAGAGTTCAAGAGGAGCATGAGGTATCTGATGGGAAAACTGTGAGCAGGCATTGGATGGGCAGGGCAAAGCCATGCCAGGAATGGAGACCCACAGGCATGATAGCATGCAGCCAGGACTCAGGCTGGGGGACAGTGAGAAGTAAATAGAAACACACTTTTGAATGAATTCTGAAGCTCAGATATACCAGGACAAGATGTCAACCGTCAGGCTGGTGAGAGAGCTCTCTTGGATAGTGTATTGCTTTGCCATGTGTGTGACCCAGGTTGAAATCTGGCTCACATATTATTGAAGGAAGCTTCCATTCCATCATCTCTCTCTCTCTCTCTGTCTCTCTCTTTCTCTCTCTCTCTTTCTCCTAACTCCTCTCTCTCTTTCTCTGTCTGAAAAAAAAGTGACTGTTTCCTGAAACCAGTGAAGATGCACTGAAAGGACTTGTGAACAGAGAAATGAGGTGATGAAAGTAGCAAGTTGAGAACAATTGATCTGGTCAAAGCTTGCAGAACTGATTGAATCAGAGACATCAGATGTGGCCAGAGGAGTTAGGATACTGAGGCATATAACATGTTGAGAAGTGAACAAAACCTGGCTCAAGATAGTTAGATTGGAAAAGAAAAAAAGAATAGACACTTTGAGCACAAGTCACAGGGAAAATATGATCCAATAAACAAAAGAGATATTGGAATTTTAATATTCTTTTCCTTTTGAAGCTTGAATAGGAAATTATCAGTCAGGAGGGATAAGTGGCTTTGGAAGAGTGATGCATTTTGACTTTATTTTACTAGATGACAGATGATCCTAGCACAGGTAGCTAGAGAAAATCAATTAAAACTTGAACTTTCATGATAACTCTTGGATTTGTGCAGAACTAAGTTCTGATTGCTGTGCATAAGGTAGCATTTCATAATCACTGCATATGTATAGGAATGTGGTAATTACAGGATAAGTCCTCTGGCTCTTTGCCTTTCCAACTCCTCTGTGTGGAATTATATTGCACTGGAACCAAAAGAACAATAGATCAAAGGAGAATCTTTCATCTAAATAAAGAGAAAAATAGCAGTGCATAAAAACAGGCTTTCCACCAGACTTCCTTTGACAGAGGACCTCACCAATGTGTCCTAGAGCTCCACTTCCCCAGAGCCCCACCCTACCAGGAAAAGAGAGAGAGAAAGGCTGGGAGTATGGATTGACCAATCAACACGCATGTCAGCAGGGAAGCAATTACAGAAACCAGACCTTCCACTTTCTGCATCCCATAATGACCTTGGGTCCATACTCCCAGAGGGATAAAAAATAGGAAAGCTATCAGGGGAGGGGATGGGATACAGAGTTCTGGTGGTGGGAATTGTGTGGAGTTGTACCCCTCTTGTCCTATGGTTTTGTTAATGTCTCCTTTTTTAAATAAATAAATAAACAAGATTTAATTCTATAGGAGCTATGGACTTAAACACACACACACACACACGTACTCATGCACTCCTGCATGTGTGCTACTATTTCTAGTGGCAAGGAACTAGAGTTAGAAGATCCCTAGTAACTTTAGGATGGAAGGCCTAGTGCAGGAGCTGGAGTGGACTAAGACTTTTTTCAGATGCAGAGTTGGGATTGTATGTGAAGAGAGCCCAGATGTAGATTGCAAATATGAACCATTAGCTGTGGCAGTCAGCCTTTTAAGATGACTCTCAGTGAGCCCCGCCTGCTTATACACACCCTTTTGCGAATCCTGTTCCTCATTGAATTGGACTGGAACCTAGGGTTAATAGATGTGGGGGAGTGATGGTATGTCACTTCAGAAACTTGCTCTTAAAAGACATTGTCATGTGTGCCTTGATTTTTTTTTGCACTGTTTTCTTGAGGGCAGTCAATCCCCACTGCCCTTATACACTTGCAACGTGGCCCCAGCAACAAGCAGCACCAATGTCACATCTATGTGAGGTGTCACCTTGACAATGAAGCCTCCAGCTCCAGAGCAAACTGAGGATGACTTCAACCCCATCTTTAACAGACTTCAGCCTCACAACTGCCCTGCCAAGCTGTTTCCCAATTCCTGACCCAGAGAAACTCCGAGAGAGTCTTACTATGTGAGACTATATCATTGCAGGTGAAGTCACTGATATTTGGGCCAATTCATTATGTGGTAGTAGGTTGCTTATGAACCAACTTCATACAAAGTGTACCACAACTGTTTAGAGCTTCCTTCTTCATGTTCAATGTGAACAATATTTTGGCTGTTGCTATGCATTACCAAGCTATTGAATTTTACCAATAAAACACTTTCAGCCCCAAGCCTATCCAAGAACATGCAAAGTTTTGTGGAGGGAAGCTGAACTCAGGAGCAAAAACAGAGGCCTATTAGATGTCAGGCATACTGATTTAAACTGTACTGAAATTGCAGACAGTTACAAATGAAGTGCTTTATATTGCCACCTCACATGTTTATCAAACACTTGAGTTACTGACAACAGTGTACTACGGGGAACCCTTACCCCAGCCACACCATAGGAAGGGGTGCAATAGAGCTCTGCTAATATGAGCTGCAGCCTCTCTTCAACTCAGGCCCTAGCACAGAACAGCAGGAGCTCAGCCCTGAGCCCTCCAGCATTCAGCACTGGCCAGTACTGCATTCTTTCCTTGGCCTCTGCTACTTAAGTCTGTTTCCATGGCACCCAGGAGTCAGTCTCAGTCCACATAAAGCTACTGCATCCTTCCTGGCTGATGCTTTTTCTCCAGACTGAATGTTGGGACTGAACCCATGTGAAGACTCCCAGTCTTGCTGTCTTCAAGTGTGCCTCAGAGTTGGCCCCTCCCCGGGGGGGGGGGGGGGGCCTTTATTCAGACTTTTATTCCTCCAGGAAGCTTCCTTTATGGGAGTTCTTGCTTTTCCATGTGGTAAGCCTCCTGCAGGAAAGAATCTGGTAGGGAGCTTTTACCTGGGCATAGCCATCCGCTGTGTGTCTAGCACTCACCTTGCCCTTGAAGCTCAAAGTCAAGTCCCCCAAGTACAAACAGGTCTCTGATGGCCTCACTCACCACCCCAATGACTATGGCCACCAGCCAGCTTTTTGATTTCACTCGGAGGCTGGGTACTCATGACCAGGTACTTGAAATGGTATTTTCAATGACCCCAAAGTCCCCTGGGGCCCCTGTGTCTTCTTTTGGGGACTGTGGAGATCTCTCTATCCCTCCTTCAGCTGTCCCTCCCCCTGGGACAGCTATCCCAGCTGGGGATCTGCTATCCCCTCTTCTCTTGCTCACCATGACCTCCACATGCCAGCTCAGGGAGGAAATTCAGGACAAAGTGGGCACTTTTTTTCAAATGTGGTAAAAATGGAAAACTCAACATGACTGGAGTTCAACAGTCTAATCTTAAAATATGAATAATTACAGCCTCTACTTATTAGGCATTGATGGAGAGCCAGGCACCATGCCAAGCAAGATGCTTGCATCCGTGATCACATTTAGCATACTCGGTGTTTGTTCCCCAGAGCTTGGAAAGAAACACAGACTCCTAGCAGTGAAATATTTAGCCCAAAGCCACACAGCTTGTGAGGTCCTTATTTCAGTAGTGTTCTCTGGCAGCTCAACTGTCACAACCATGCAGAGAATTGAGTCTTGATTTTTTTTTTGAAAGATGCATTTATTTATTCACAATAGAGAGAGAGAGAGAGAGAAAGGAGTCACTCTGGCACATATGATAACCACAGACCTAAAAGTTCAGTGTACTAGCCATTGTGCCACCTCCTGAACCTACAGCCTTGATTTGTAAATGAGGAAACAGGAACTTGTGTCCCCTGCACCTTCACCTTTGTGTTCACCACATTGTGATGCCTCCTTTTGTTTGTAGATTTCCCTTTAAAATGTTTTTAATTGTCACCAGGGTTATTGCTGGGCCTTGGTGCTTGCAGGACAAATCCACCACTCCCAGCAGCCATCTTTTCCATTTTTTTTAAAACTTGATTGGACACAGAGAAATTGAGAGGGGAAGGCGAAATAAAGAGGCAGAAAGAAATATCTGCAGCACTTCTTCACTGCTTCACTGCAGGTGGGGACCTAGAGCTTGAACCTGGGTCCTTTCACATGGTAATGTATGTGCTCAACTGGGTGCACCACCACCTGGTCCCTGTGGTGGGTTTCCTTTCTAACATGCAGACATGCATCCAGCAATTTCCCTATATGCTCTGTAGAAGATCACAAGTGCTGATGTCCTTAAAGGACTCAGAGTGGCCTCCAGCCTGGGGATAGACTATAATGGGCCTACCAAACCAGGGTAGCCTTTGCAAGGAGCTGCCTTTCTACAGAGAAGCTCCCTCCTCACAATAGGAGAGCAACTCTCCCTAGTCATCAGCCCTCTGTTTCTAGTGCTGCCACTGCTGTGACCTGCCCAGGGAGATCAGTTTCTATAAATGCCCCCAATGCTCACAGGACTGCTCAGAGTTCAGTGGTGTCCTCACCCACAATCACGGGTGACCTGTCCCTTCCAACTCTATTACTAGCAATTACAAATCTGGTCACAGACAAGCACTTTTCCAAAAATGGGTCAGTTCTCTATCCTATGATCTCTTATTCTTCCTCAAGGGGGTTAGGGGATGAGGGGGGTTGTTGATGTCCCCGTTGATGGTTGGGGAAAGAGAGGCCAAGTATGGTAGACCTCGTCTCTCCCTGCCTGGGGCACAAGAGCGGACCCAAGGGAAGACTTCCAAAGCCATGGTGAGGGAGCTTGGAAGTGATTTCCAGAGGCCAGGGCTGGCCTGCAGCTCTCTCATGTTCTCTGGCCCTGTTTTCTGAGGCTGGCCCTAAGTGAATTTATTTCACTGTGATTGTCACTGCGTTGTCAATTCTTGTTTTAGAGGTCCCCTGGGTTAGTGGCTGCTGCCATCACTTCCAGGCTTCCCAAGACACCGGGCTGTCACAGATGCCTAGTATCCACTCCGACTTGGAGATGGGAAAGCTTGCTTGCGTCTGTAGTGCACTCGGCTGACAGTGAGATATGGGCCACTGGGTGACCCACATCACTGCAGCCCCCCTGCAACATTCCAGCTCCTTCTCTTCTTACCTGGATGCCCACTGAGCCCCCTCCTTCCTCTCCTCATACCCTTAGCCTCTCTGGTGACAGATAAAACATTTGTCACCGGGGGTCAGGCTGTAGCATAGTATGTTAAGAGCACATGGCATGAAGCACGAGGATAATAGTAAGTATCCCAGTTTGAGCCCCCAGCTTCCCACCTGCCGGGGGGGGGGGTCACCTTACAAGTGGTGAAGCAGGTCTGCAGGTATCTATCTTTCTCTCCCCTTCTCTCTCTCCCCTCTTCTCTCAATTTCTCTCTGTCTTATCCAACAACAACAACATTAAGGGAAACAATAACAATAATGACAACAATGAGAACAACAAAATGGGAAAAAATGGCCTCCAGGAGCAGTGGATTCATGGTGCAGGCACTAAGTCCCAGCAATAACCCTGAGGGCAAAAATAAATAAATAAATAAAACCAGCTTTGTCACCTGGAACCTAGTTCCTATCTCAGGGCTATTTGCTGATGCATTGCTGGGCAAAGCCATCCCTGACTTGCAAGATAGTTAAACACTGGGATGGAGAACTCTGACGCAAGCAACAGAGTTCAGATCCTGGCTCTTAAGAACTTACTCACTCTGGCAACTCTCCACTGGGCCTCTCCTTGACCAGAGACAAAAGGCAGCCACGGTGCTAGGATAGAGCTCTCCTGGTGTTTTGTTTTAACTTTTATGTATAAAATGGAAATATCGACAAGACTATAGGATAAGACGGGGTACATTTTCACACAGTTCCCACCACCAGAACTTCGTATTCCATCCTCTCCCCAGATAGCTTTCCTATTCTTTATCCCTCTGGGAGTATTAATTGACGGTCCTTATGGGGTGCAGAAGGTGGAAGGTCTGGCTTCTGTAATTGCTTCCCCACTGAATATGGGCATTGGCAGGTGGATCCATACTCCCAGCCTGTCCTATTTTGAACCTAGGATGATGATATAAGGAAGCAGTATTGTCCCCAGCCCTGTTTCTCTAGTAGCTGAGCATTTTGGCTCAGAAAAGCAGACTGATGGAATGACTCAGAACAAGGGAGGATTTCACAACTAGAGGGTGTGTACATATGCATATGTATGTGAATTCATGTATATATGTATGTATGTATGTATGGGAATGTGGTATGTGTAAATTTGAATTTTTAGATATGCAATTGTGATTATACATATATAGTGTGCACTTGTGTATGAATGAGTATGCATGAGTATTTTTGTGTGTTTTGTCTATGTGTGTACTGGCAACAGTACATGTGCAAGTATGTGCACATGTTCATATATGATACACATGGACACACACGTGTGTGTGATATACATGCATGTGGGTGTGTGACAGTCTGTGCCTGTGTGCACGCACACTTGTGTGCTGCTCAGTTTTCCTAACAGCTGTTTTACTGACTGTGCCTTCCCACCATGAGTGGCCCCCACGCCTCCCCTCTCTAGCATATCTCTGCTTTATGGCAAATGGGTTTTGATTCTGAAGCAAATTGACCTTGAAATAAGTTCCAGGATCTGAGTTCTGACACCCCAGATGCTGGGTTTGGAATGCAGACCGCTCCATCATAGCAATCTGGAGGGGGAGAGCCGACGACTGGCAGCCTAATGGGCAAAGTTTGAGTGGTGGGGGCTGCTGCAGAGGGAGGCAGGGTTCTCTGGCATGTGCAGGTATTGATGCTGCCTTGATCTCTGTGTGTGTGGGGGGTCATGTTTAGATTTAAGGATTGTACAGCAAGTGGTGAGGTAGAGGACTGTGAGAGGCTGGAATTACATGCCTACAAAATGGATCAGAAATCTGTTATCTCACCTCAGAACTGAATATGCTTCCTGGAAAGTGTGTGTGTGTGTGCACGCGCACGCACGTGCAAGGTGCATAAATGTGGAAACCTGTATTTCTGCCATGCCTGTGTTCATGAAGGCTGTTTCAGCTTTGCTAAGCTTTGACCTTGTGCCTGTTGTATTAGTAGGATATCAGCATTCCTCTCTCTCTCTCTCTCTCTGACTCTCTCTCTGTCTCTCTGTCTCTCTCTTCTGCCACCATGATTATTGCTGGAGCCCAGTGCCAGTATTATGAATCCACCACTCTTGGTGGCCAATTGTTCCTTTTCTTTCTATATTTTTATAGGATAGTACAGAGACAAATTGAGAGTGGAAGAGGAGATAGGGGGGAAAAGAGAAAGATAAACACTTGCAGATCTGCTTTACTGATTGTGAAGCGTCCTCCATGTAGTTGGGAAGCAGGGACTCAAACCATGTCCTATGGCATGGTAACGTGTACAATTAATCCGGTGTGCCACCACCACCCAGACCCCATATCAGCATTTCTCTGTGGAGACTTTCCAGTAGGGACTTTGTTGAAGGACTCAGAGGCAGCTGATGTTTATTGAGCATAAACTGCCTAGTAGTAGAATAGTCACCTATAAAGACACAAGTGAGCAGAACAGAGTAGCCTGTAGCTGAATGTGCCCAGGGGTTAGCATCTGGGAGTGATTCAGCACTGGTGCTGGGCCTCATTTCAGTCACATTGTCCTTGTTGTGATCTGCCCAAGTGCTACTTTTGTTCACAAACTCAACCAGCTATGTAAGTGCTCCTGTCAACAGAGTGAAGTATGCCTCACCAGCATTCAACTCCCACAAGCAAAGTGGGGTTGATCCCTAACTCTTTCCCCAAGGGCTTGTGCTATTGTTGACACTGAAGTAATGATATAGACCCTTGCAAAAACAACCAGATAGGGGCCAGGTGGTAGAATGACTCACTCAAGGATCCCGGTTCCCTACCTGCAAGGAAGTCTACTTCACAAGCTTGTCTGCTGGTATCTATCTTTCTCTCCCCCCACCCACCATCTTCCCCTCCCCTCTTAATTTCTCAATGTCCTGTCCAATTTTTTTTAAAAGTGGGAAAAAAATTACCTCCAGGAGCAGTGGATTTATAGTACAGACACCTCACCCCAGTGATAACCCTGGAGGTCAAAAAAAAGAAAAAGAAAGAAAAGAAAAGAAAACAGATGTATGGTGAAATCACAGAGGTGAGCTTGATCAAGCAGAAGACTGGTGAGATGGAGTGCAGCCACCCACTGTGCCATGTGACCCTGCAGCAAAGCTTAATGTAAGCAGAGGGATGAGGGTCTCTGATGCCCTTTCTCAGCCCTCTCCTGGGTCAGATCTGGCCGAGGACCAAGCATTGGGGGTGAGAGCCAGGCATAGAAGCATGTGGAGAGTCAGTGCCAAGACAGCAATCCCGGAAAGTCAGAGGCTGCTCATTTACATGCCACTCATTCCTCTTGCAGTAAGGAAGACCTTTGGGAGGGTTTTTTTTTTTTTTTTTAATAGAAGAGACAGTTAGCTATAGCACCAGTTATAGTGGAAATTCAGCAGCTCCAAGCCCTCAAAAGTCCTCCTGACATTATTGAACACAGTCCCTTCCCCTGAGCAGGCCTGTGCCTACAACCATTCCAGAACAATGGTGTTTCTCTTTCACTATTTCTTCACTATTTCTCAGGGAGTACATTTCCTGAGCTCCCCAGCGCACTGGTACCAAAACAAAAGCCTCCCAGCCGAAAGAACCGAATTTTCTCTGGACTGAGGCCAAGTACAATCTAAGATGGATACAGATGTTTCAAAAGCAGTCTGTTAGTCAGCAAATGTGCCAACACACCTCTTCTCTGTGCTCTCTGGTGACAGGCTTCCCAAATTCAATTAGCCCCACATTGCTTGGGGCTCCGGTTTGACTCTGGTTCATTCTGGGGAGAGCAGGTTTTTGGTTCAAAGAAGAGAGGTGGCCAGAGGCCTTTGCTCCTGATAACATCAGGATATGGACTCAACTTTAGCTTCCCAGCCAGTGCTTAGATGAGACAGGGAAGCTGGAATTGATTAGTTTGCAGCATCTCATAGCCAGCTTTCATTTATTGTTTGTTTAGTGATGGGTACCCAAGCCAACCAAGTGAACAGCATTTTCCTTTTGTGGACACAGAAGAATTCGTTCTCATGAGCTGAAGTGATGGGCCCTCTATGGCTTCCACTACACATACATTAGCTCCCAGTGATATATGATATTCCATTATTATTATTTTAATCTTTATCTGTTGGATAGAGACAGTCAGAAATTGAGAGGGGAAGGGGTTAAAGAGAGGGAGAGACACAGAGAGACACCTGCAGCACTGCTTCACCACTTATGAAGCTTTCCCCCTGCAGGTGGGAACCAGGGGCTTGTACCTGGGTCCTTGTGCACTGTAACTTGTACACTCATCCAGGTGTGCCACCACCTGGCCCCACTATATGGCATTCTTAAAGAGGTGACAGTGAAGAAGCAGAAGGAGTAATTGCCTGGAATATTTTTAGATTACATGACATATAATTAGGACAGAATCCTGAGGTTAAAAATGTGACAATGAAAGAATTAATGCTAGGCTAAAGAAACAAACACATATAAACAAACACATATAAGTGTTCACATGCACACATGCACAGACACATAAAATAAAGGAACATGTCAATAATCTGCCCTTGGAGAGTATTGTGAGAACTCTGGAGAGGCAATAGAAATTTTATGGACTCAGTCTGAAAAAGATGTCACAGGGACATAACCCTAAAAAGGGGAATGTTGGTAATGTTTGATATTATCCCATTAAAGAAAACAGAGGTGATTAAATGGAAAACCTACTGTGATTGCTTAAGAAGTGTCTTTTTAGCACACCTGGTTGAGCACACATTACAATTCACAAGGACCCAGGTTCAAACCCTTGGCCCCCACCTGCAGAGGGGGAAAGCTTCACCTGCAGTGAAGCATGGCTGCAAGTGTCTCTCTTCCTTGTTCTTTCTCCTTCTCTCTCTCTCTTCCCTTTCAGCTTCTCTCTGTCCCTATCAAATTAATTAATTAATTAAATTTAAAAAGAAGTTTCCCTAATAAAGAAATTAAAAAGAAGTATCCTTTCTTCTTGGGTCATAAAGTAATCATGGAGAGGAAGCCAAGGGGCCTTGGACCTGGATCCCTATACATGGTAATAAATGCCCTCTACTACATGAGCCACCACCCAGCTGCACGGATCTCTTATAAATTGGCCAAATCAAGAAAGGAAGAATAAAAAATCTTCAAATTTGTTCTACCTGGGAGAACAAATGCAAGGTGATATATAGGGGTAGGGAATGAGGAAGAGTTTCACAGAGCAAGAGTGGAACTTGCACCATCTTCTGCAATCAGTACTAACTTGTAGGCAGACAAGGTGAGTGGATAAAGGCCCAGCAACTCCAAAGAAATTTACTTTGTTGAGAAAGAGGGTTGTCTGGGAGGTGGCACAGTGGATGGAGTGTTGGACTCTCAAGCATGAGGTTCTGAGTTCAATTCCCAGCAGCACATGAGGGTGATACCTGGTGTTCTCTCTCTCTCTATCTCTTTCTCTCTCTCTCATTAAAAAAATAAATAAAATCGGGGAGTCAGGCAGTAGTGCAGCGGGTTAAGTGCATATGGTGCAAAGTGCAAGGCGCAAGGACCTGTGTAAGGATCCCGGTTTGAGCCCCCAGCTCCCCACCTGCAAGGGGGTGGCTTCACAAGCGGTGAAGCAGGTCTGTAGGTGTCTGTCTTTCTCTCCTCCCTCTCTCCATTTCTCTCTGTCCTGTCCAACAACAACGACATCAATAACAACAACAATAATAAGCACAATAACGATAAAACAACCAGGGCAACAAAAGGGAAAAAATAGCCTCCAGGAGCAGTGGATTCGTGGTACAGGCACCAAGCCCCAGCAATAACCCTGGAAGCAAATAAATAAATAAATAAATCAGAGAGAGAGAGAGAGAGAGAGAGAGAGAGAGAGAGAGAGAGAGAGAAAGGAGTTTCACAGTCATGGGCACTGACCCACACAAGGAGAGAAGGAATCCAGTCCAACCATCGGGGGAAGATGTAGTCAGAGATGAAGTATCTGGAGTTAGTTGTACAGGGGGATTAAGGGCAACAAAGAATAAATAGAAAATGGTTTCTGTTGAAACTAATAGCAAAAAGAGAAAAAAATATACAAGGATGGAAACAACTGGGAGACTTGCTTTGCCATGTGCACAGTTCAAGGTCAAACCCTGACTCCACATAGCACCACAAAAAAACACTAGTGTTCTCACTCTCCTCCCCTCTCATTACATGAATGAAAACGTAGGCACTGATGTAATAAAATTGTGCATGTCTAAGGACACTACTTCACAAAAATGATAGGTAGAAAGGCAGACACATAGACAGGTAAAAATAATGTGACTTCAAGTTACCCTCAAGCTGGTGAACATTAGAGAAAGGTTAATAGAAAACCTTTTCTTAAAACAACAAAACTTTATCTATTTGTAATTGTTTATTGGGCTTGGAGGGGTTAATGCTTTACATTACAATTGTTGACACATGGGTACAATTTCTTATCTCCTAGTGATGTATCTGCAAAACACTCTCACACACACACACCCCAATTTTGCCAGGAGCCATTTCTCTGCTTTATAGATGATAAGCTTTGAGACAACGGAACCCCTCAAGACAAGTATTAATTCCCCCCTGGGCAGGCCATTTCCCCTTCTTTTAGCTATTTTTCCACCATCATATTCCAGGACTCCAAGGCTCTTTCCACCACCTCCTTCCCCAGAGTCTTTTGCTTTGGTGCAGTACACCACACCCAGTAGGTATATGCATGTTTTACTTCTGTTGTAGTTTGCAGTCTCCTGTCAAAAGGCGGGAAAGCTGAGCTTCAGGTTCCTGGTGCATATCTCAGGCCACCCTGCAAGGGAGACAGTGTTCATCTGTATGCTTGCTAGAGCCTGGTGTCCAAAAATGGTTTGGGAACAAAGGAACAGATAATTTATTTCTTTGCTTGAGAAGTTAATTCATTGAGATTAATATTTCACTTATTACCTCTTAAGTTGACCAGATTATTAAATTAGCCATTATTTGGGAGCTAAGTTTTTGCTGCACAAACAGAATATAAATTGATTGCATCTATGCCACAGCCACACAGCCCAGAAATCACTGAAGATAAAGGCAGAGTAAAGATCATAAATCAGCTTTCATTCTGCTTCTGGGCCCTTATTTTCTGTCCCCTGTCATACATAGGCAGGATGTGATGGTAGAGCAGTGTCCTCACTTCTCCTGAATGCCCTTCCCTAGTCACTCACCAGTGATACTCGGTGTCCAGTTTCTTAGATAATAAACAAGCACATCAAACTGGTTCTCTCTGGGACCTTCAGTGGACCTTGCTCCACAAAAATCATATTTTAGAGCTTATCATTAAGACATCTGTGGCTTTCTGTCCATCCAGGTCCTCCTGATAATGTATTCAAATTAGAATTCTCCAGAACAAAAAGAAAGAGAGAGAGAAAGAAAGAAAAAGAAAGAAAGAGAGAGAGAGAGAAAGAAAAGACAGAAAGAGGGAGTCGGGCAGTAGCGCAGCGGGTTAAGCGCACGTGGCGAAAAGCACAAGGACCGGCATAAGGATTCCAGTTCAAGCCCCCAGCTCCCCATCTGCAGGGGAGTCGCTTCACAGGCGGTGAAGCAGGTCTGCAGGTGCCTATTTTTCTCTCCCCCTCTCTGTCTTCCCCTCCTCTCTCCATTTCTCTCTGTCCTATCCAACAATGAAGACAGCAATAAAAACAATAATACTAACCACAACAATGATAAAACAACCAGGGCAACAAAAGAGGAAAAAATAGCCTCCAGGAGCAGTGGATTCATGGTGCAGGCATTGAGCCCCAGCAATAACCCTGGAGGCAAAAAAAAAAAAAAAAGAAAGGAAGGAAGGAAGGAAGGAAGGAAGGAAGGAGAGGTGGTATTGTCTGTGAAGCAAATGGTTCATCTTTACTCAGAACACTCACCCACTCAGAACAACATAGCACAGGAAAGCGTGGCTCCTGGAGATCACAGGATACCCTCTGATCTGACCTTGACCTTGATAGGCCCCATGTGATGCAGAAAGGCCCAGCTGCGGAGCATGAGGGCTCAGTTCAGTTGGTGGGATGTCTGTAACTAGAAGAGGGATTCTGAGCCCTGATTCTGCCCACATCAGCTAGATGACCTTAGAAAAGTACTTCACAGAGCCAGCAAAGTAGCTCACCTCAGTAGTGTGCTGCTTTGTCATATGTGTGACTCAGGTTTGAGCCCTGCCATCTCTCTCTCTCTGTTCCTTCTCTGTCTCTACATAAACAAGAAGGTAATTTTTTACTTTTCTGAGGCTTCCTCATCTCCAGGATGACAATATCACCTGCAGGGATTGTCCTAAGAATCAGATGGGGAGTCGGGCTGTAGCGCAGCGGGTTAAGCGCAGGTGGCGCAAAGCGCAAGGACCGGCATAAGGATCCCGGTTCGAACCCCGGCTCCCCACCTGCAGGGGAGGCTTCACAGGTGGTGAAGCAGTCTGCAGGTGTCTATCTTTCTCTCCTCCTCTCTGTCTTCCCCTCCCTCTCTCCATTTCTCTCTGTCCTATCCAACAACAACAACAATAATAACTACAACAATAAAACAACAAGGGCAATAAAAGGGAATAAATAAATTAAATAAATATAAAAAAATTAAAAAAAAAGAATCAGATGAAAAAAACATGTGTGCAAAATCTTTGCACTCAGGAAAGCTGTGCACAAATACTGCTTATTGGTCCACTGAAATAGCTCAGTTGAATAGTGTGTTACTCTGCTATGTGCAAGACCCAGGTTCAAGCCTGGCCCCCTTTGTAATGAAGGAAGCATCAGTGCTATTGTCTCTTTCATTCTATCTGTCTGCCTGTCTTTGTCTCTACATCTCTGTATCTATATAAAATAAAGTAAAATAAAATCCATCTATCTATCAATCAATCATCTCTACCTCTCTGTCTCTATATAAAATAAAATAAAGTTGGGAATCCGGTGGTAGAGCAGCAGGTTAAGTACACATGGTACGTAGACATGGCGCAAAGCGCAAGGACCAGAGTAAGAATCCCGGTTCGAGGCCCCGGTTCCCCACCTGCAGGGGAGTCGCTTCACAGGTGGTAAAGCAGGTCTGCAGGTGTCTATCTTTCTCTCCCTCTCTCTGTCTTCCCCTCCTCTCTCCATTTCTCTCTGTCCTATCCAACAACGACCACATCAATAACAACAATAACTACAACAATAAATAAATATTTAAAATAAATAAAATAAAATCTATCATCTATTCACCTCTACCCCTTCTCTCTCTCTCTCTCTCTCTCTCTCTATATATATATATATATATATATATATATATATGTAAAATAAAATACCACTTGTCACTAAGAGGAGACCCTTAGAGTTGTCCAATAACTGAAAGTCTTGGTGGAACTCTGAGACAGAGCCTGCTGTATCCCAGATTCTGATTTTACATCAGCTAATATGCAAGCATCCAAGTAGTCTCACTTTTATTTTTAATTCCTTCTTCCACCGCTTGCATATTTAAATGAAAATTCATTTGGATGGCAGCATGCTTGGAGCAAGACAGCAGCAACTAAGTAAACAAATAATCAGTGAAGGCTCAGACCTCGATACGGATGAGAATCAGAGCACCTGCTGGGACACCAGGCTGAGAGTGATCAGAAGTGATGGTCCTCACGCTCCAGCAGGTCACCCTCTGGGCCAGGACCCACTCTCCCTCCCACAGAAGCAAGCACACTGCACAATTAAGCACCTAATGTGTGTGAGCAGGGGGTGGGGGGGTTGTTGATGGCATTTGTGTTTGCTCCACTTATCCTTCCTGTGTCCTGTTTTTCCTCTGCTATCAGTGAAGGAAGCCCTCCAGTAGTCCTGAATTCAGATAGGAGAGAATGTGGGTCACATCCTGTCAGCTAGGAACCTGAGTCCCCACCTCAGCTCTTAACCCAACAAAGGCTCTGACAGAGGTAGAAGGAGACTCTTATACTTCTATCTGTAGAAAGATATTTTAACTCGGGATATTTTAACTCCTGTCTTATACTTAGGACTATCTCATGATTTACTCAGAGTCCCTCCCTATTTGAATTTTGGAGGATCAGGGAGACAACAGGACTCTGAATCCATCTACACCTACCCTGCACATGAATGTGAATCAATGGCAGGAACTGTAGTAAGGTTTGCTCAGGGCATCCTACCCACAAGCATCCTATCCATCTTCAAAGACAAGGTCACTGTATCTGTCATTACAGGTGTCAGGCATTGTGCTTCTGCATTTTGAATATCATGGGTTCCCCTCTGTCCAGAAAAGAACATGGTTTTCATCAGTAGTTGTTTCCAATTTTTATTTATAAAATGGAAATATTGACAAGGCCATAAGATAAGAGGGGTACAGTTCCGCACAATTTCTCACTACCAGACTCGGTATCCAGTCCCATACTTTCAAAACTTTCCTATTCTTTATTCCTCTGGGAGTATGGTCCCAAGGTTATTATGGGGTGCAGAAAGTGGAAGGTCTGACTTCTGTAGCTGCTTCCCTGCTGAACATGAGTGTTGGAAGGTTGATCCACATTTCCAGCCTGTCTCTCTCTTTCCCTAATGGGACAGTGGTCTGGAGAGGTGGGGCTCCAGGATGCATTGGTGGGGGCATCTGCCCAGGGAAGTCAGGTTGGCATCATGGTAGCATCTGAAACCTGGTGGCTAAAAAAGAGTTAAGATATAAATCAGAACAAATTGTTGACTAATCATGAACCTAAAGGCCAGAATATTGCAGATGAAGATTTGGAGTCTCCATTTTGGAAAAAAGCTAGGTCTATTTTAGGTATATTCCGGAGGGTCCATGACTTTATTAGTTTTTGCCTTCACCTGATATCTAATATGCAGGTGGACCCAGGTTATTGTCTGTGGAGATGGTGACAGAGTTGGAAAAGGGACTAGAAAGCTGTGTCTCTTTCTAATAATAACTGACTTACTCTCTTAAGCATTGTTTTGTCTGACCTATCTGTGCTTCCCTATATTTTTGGTTGCCCTTCTCAATGCTATGTAGTCTTCCATTGTGTGGATACTCTACCTTTCATGGAAAAGGTTACATCCAAGATTCACAGAAGAGAAATGCTTTCAAAGTTCAACCACATGAAAATATTTTACGTATCAGGCCAGGCAGTGGTGCACCTGGTTAAGCGCACACACTACAGCACACAAACACCTGGGTTCAAGCCCCTTGTCCCCACAGGGAAAACTTCAGGAGTGTTGAAGTAGAGCTGCAGGTGTCTCATTGTCTCTCTTCCTCTCTATCTCACCCTCCCTCTCAACTTATCCCTGTATTCATTCAATAGTAAATAAATAAAAATTTTATAAAATTATACCTCTTAAGCAATAATGGGAAAGATATCAATCATATTGTACCTGGGCATTTATTACATTTGCAAATATTTCAATGAATCAATCAGTAATTATTTCAGTACTAATAATTAGTCACATTGCAAAATGGGTATGAATTATTCATCATTGTACATGCTAAAGCTAATGGTTGTTTGGATAGATATGCCGGGCTAGCTTCGTGAGAGTGAGAGATGATCCAGGAACCAAGCTCGTGGAGGTAACAATACAAATCTTTATTCATGCGGGAGACCCAGAGTTGGGTGTGAGTGTAGCACGTTAGGCCATGTGGAGCCAAAAACCGCAATGGCCAGCGTCTGCCTCCCCCTGCATGCCAACCTCCTCTAGGTCAGGATGTGGAAAAGAGGAAGAGAGGAGAAGAGAAGAGATAGAAACCAGAAACAGAGGTGACTTTTATAGGATAAAACCAGAAGTGGCTAGTCGGAAACAGAAATGGCTAGGAAAAGGGGGTGGAGAAAGGAAAAAGGCACACTGGGAACTTCCTTAGCAATTGTTGCCATGGTTTTAACTGGTGGGATTAATGTTACCCTGCAGGCAGGGCGGGTCTCCAGGTAGAAAAAGATAGATCAATGGGTGGGGATCTTCAGGCAAAACAATTATTATGTAAATAGGCCACACTATCAGCAATGCAGCATAGAGCAGGGGTAGCTGGTTTAATGCCTGACATAGATAGTCCCATTTTTATTACCAGGATGAGTGGGAAATCATGTTAAAAAAAACATGCTTTTTAATTTTAATGAAGTGGCATAAAATTCAAAATGTATACAAAAATTATATTATGTATTTAATAATACACACCTGATGAAATCATTTCCTGTCAAAGTATTTCTTTTTTTTTTTGCAAACAGCTTTATGTGTTTGACAGCATTCTTGAGGTCAGACTATTAAAATGATTTAAATTAATTTGTAACTTGCATTTATCTATTTTAACATTTATTGAGGCTTCCTTGACTTATAACATTACACAAGTATGGGGGCCTGGCAGTGATGCACCCAGTAAAGCACACATGTTACAGTGTGAAAGGACTTGGGTTTAAGCCTTGGCCCCTACTTGCAGGGGGAAAGCTTCACAAGTGGTAAAGCAGTGCTGCAGGTCTCTCTCTCTCTCTCCTCTGTCCCCCTATGCCCTTTCAATTTCTCTCTGTCTTTATCCAATAAACAAAGATATAAAATATTTTAAAACAGGTTAAAATTGCATAGGTGTTAGGTGTGTGGCATTCTATTTTTTTTTTTTTACAATTTTTAATCTTTTTTTATTTAATAAAAGGAAACATTGACAAAACCATAGAATAAGAGGGGTACAACTTCACACAGTTCATACCACCAGACCTCTGTATCCCATCCCTTCCCCTGATAGCTTTCCTATTTTTTAACCTTCTGGTAGTATGGACCCAAGATCATTGTGGAATGCAAAAGGTGGAAGGTCTGGCTTCTGTAATTACTTCCCCACTGAACATGGGCATTGACTGGTCGATCCATGCTCCCAGCCTGTCTCTCTCTTTTTCCCTAGTGGGGAAGGGCTCTGGGGAAGCAGAGCTCCAAGGCGCATTGATGGGGTTGTCTGTCCAGGGAAGTCTGGTCGCATCCTGCTAGCATCTGGAACCTGGTGGCTGAAAAGAGAGTTAACATACAAAGTCAAACAAATTGTTGAACAGTCATGGACCTAAAGGCTGGAATAGTGCAGATGAAGTGTTGGGGGGTCCTCCATTTTGTAGATAGCTAGTAGGCATATTTTAGTTATGTTTCAAAGGGCCTGTAGCTATACTAGTGTTGTTTTTTGTTTGTTTGTTTGTTTTGTTTGTTTGTTTTTGCCTGAGTCTGATATGCAGGTGGATCCAAGTTATTGTCTGGGGAGATGATGTCATGGCTGGGAAAAGGACCAGAAAGCTGGATCAGGGAAGGGAGTAGCTCCCTAATATGGGAAAGGGGTATAAATATTGTTGACTGTAAACCCCATCGATTTGGTGTGATCTGGGGCCTGGCATTCTATTGTGATGTTGTATGTACTACATTAAGATCCTCACCAAGGGTCTAGTTTCCACGCACCATCATACATATAAGTGCCTCCCTTTTACCTGGTCCACCCATCTGCAGTTCCTTTTGCCTGTCGCAGTCACCTACACCATATAACTTGTCAAATCACAACTCTAGGGCACTTGGCAAGTCAACCAAATGATGGCAGTTTACTTTAGTCACAAAGCCCAGGTGCAAAAACAGGGATTGAGGGGTGCCTTTACACTCCCATGATAGAATCGGAGCCTTAATAAAGAAAGAAGCTCAGAGACCATGCAGCCTGTTTATCCTCTACCTGTGACCTAAGAATCACGTGATCACTTGACCTGGTTCTCCTCCGGGAAATAATCTCTGTCCTCAGCTTCTTGGTCTGCTAGAGAAAGCATACATGCATGTATACATACATAGCCCAGCACTCCTTGTCTCCAAAACTGCGTCCTCTACCTTCCTCTTACTGAGGAAGCCACCTCATGAATTACAGCTTCCTGGGCAAAAGCTTTTCTGCTCAGATCTCTAAGCTTATCTCCTTCCCCTGCACCCAGAGATAAGATAATGAGATGCAAGACTCACTCGGTGGTTTGTTTGACAAGCTGGTGGCTCCAGCAGGTGACTCCAGAGGCTCTGGGGCTGGGATTGCAGATTAATTACTGCTAAAAGACACAGTTTGATGTGGCAATGAAATTTCGATTACGATAATCTCTAATTATCTTGTATCACAGGAGCCCTGACTCTCCCAGGTGTTTCCTCTGGATTGGAAATTGCTACTTGTGCCCAGAATAAAGTCAAGTCTATTGGGGGTGTGTGGTGGAGGGTGAGGGGGGTATAAGGAAGAAAAGGATATATTGCCCTGTGTAGATGCAGGAGGTGTCCAAAGTACCCATCTGGTGGGAAGCATATCATTTGAGAAAGTGAACTTGGCATTGTTTTATGACAAGTGTGGCTGAGGCAAGATAAAGGGCATGTGATGAAGGAGCCCAAACTAAGCCATATTCCCTGCTCTCATCTATGGACTGTCAAGCAAAGACCCCCCTTTGCTAGACTAAGCTATGTCTATGAGGACAGGAGAAAAAAGTCTCCTTGAGAAATCAAATATAGCCTGATTTTTCCAGAATGTTTCCTCATGAATCTTCCATAATAGGAATTTCCTTCTAGCAAGTGACACAAGTCCTAATGAGTTGGCATTTGGTCAGAGGAAATTTAACCTCCACAGAGAAGAATAAGAATCTCTTCCACCTTCTACAGATGGTCTAACTGCTAAGTCCCCTGAAGTCCAAATGGAAGGGCTATAGCTGTGTTCCCAACAGAAATGGGAGTTGCTCAGGGCTGCAAAATCTGACTCCATTTTAAGAGCATTTAAGAGTTTGGTGGGCTTGTCGAAGCAGGTGAGGGAAGTGACACTTACTTTCTGAAAGAACAGGAAAGCAGGACAGTAGGCAGCACTCATACTTGACACACTATAATCAACAGAAAATTAAAAGAAACACATTCAGCTGATTCCCAGGTTCCCAGCAGGTGACCTCACCACTGGCCACACTTAAATCCTTTAGAACTTGGCCACCCAAGAGCTGTGTGGATATAATAAGAAAGGCATTTAGCACCTCTTCAGTTGTTTTGTTTTTCATTTCTTTTTGGTATGTGGGGGATAAGAGTTATTAATAGTTCACAACAACTATCTTAATATGATAATGTGTTATATACAGTGTTTGGCATGTAATGTATACTTCCTGATGGTAGTTGGTTACCAAGAATGTTGTAGATGCTCTTGGGTCCTTTGCTCAAGCCACATAGAACTTTGACAATCTTTGAAGAGCTCTTAGATTGTGTGTGTGTGTGTGTGTGTGTGTGTGTGTGTGTGTGTGTGTGTGTGTGTTAGAAGTAATTGTTCATTGGGTTTTATTTGGAGCATGTTTTGATATGGAGTATCCAACTGGTACTCATGCTTGCTACTAATGATATTGTTCTCTAAGGAAACTATGCTCCCTTCTGAATCTCAGTATGTGTCAGGAGTATTGCTGGTTCATCCAAAGAGATACCTTGGTTGAAGACTGGGGAGAAGGTCTTTTCCTCACCGGACATATAAAATTGAGAAAATAGACTGAAATATTAATAACATTAATAAATGTCAGAGTTGGGTAGTGGCTCATTCACTAGAGCACACATGAGGACTCAGGTTCAAGACCCCTGTCCCTACCTACAGGGGGGAAGCTTCATAAGTGGCAAAGCAGTATTGCAGGTGTCTTTCTATCTCCCTTTCTATCTTCTGCTTCTCCCTCAATTTCTGTCTTTTTTAAAAAAAGAAAATAAAAGGGAAAGGAAGAAAGGGTGGAAGGAAAGAAGGAAGGAAGGGAAAGAGGGTGGGAGACAAGGAAAGAAAGGAAGAAGAGTAAAGAAAAGAAGAAAAAAATAGCCTTTGGGGTGGTGGTTTCATCATGTAAGGTACTAAACCCAGTAATAACCCTTATGGCAAAAGAAAGAAATGGCACCGTGAGCAAGGTGAAGAATTGGAACAAGATTAGAATTGGAATAATGAGGTGTTTCTGAGTGCAGTACCTGATATTGCATATGCCAGAGACATGTTTTTCTCTAGCATACTTTCTCTCTCACCCTTCGGTGTCCCCTCTCTCTCTCTCTCTCTCTCTCTCTCTCTCTCTCAGCAAATAAAATCATAAATAACAAAAATATCATCAGGAATTGCTGCACTATAGAACTGCATCCTAGGTGTATAGCCCTATAGGAGGCTATTCAGGTAAGGTGATAAGCCATATGCCCAAGAGTCAGAGATGTGGGAGAAAGGCAGAGAAAGAAGTCATGGTAAATTCTGCAATGAGATGACTAGATGACTTCCTTGGGGAGATTGTCTTCGGCTTGCTGTGGGCAAGCAGAAGGAAGGAGCAATAGACATTCTCTCTCTCTCTCTGCAAAACCCAAGTGGGAGACAGAGAGCCTTTAGACAGTGCCTTTCTGGAAACTGTCGCTGGGACTTGGGGGAATTTTTCTATCATCCCTTTAAATGAAGATGACAGAGGTCTTCCAGGGAACTTAATAACAGATTCAATGAAGAGTAAAGGCATGTGGCTGCAAATACATTAAAGATTAAAGAAAAAACTCTTTACAACCAATACAGAATGCCTAAGTCATTTCACACAGATTTTCTTAGTCTGATCATTTTTAGCCATGCCCAAAGGAAGAGCCTGGATTTAACCTGAGCCCTGGAAGCTCCACTCTCCTTCCTCTCTCTCTAGCTCACACTGATATGACTAGCTACTCTCTGAAATGGTCTCATATTTGGAGGGAAGTTTTGCATGTGTTGCCAGATAAATGAAATTCTGAGCAGAGAATTTTGTGAATAGATAGCTCTGTCATGAGGAAATGTATAGACCCGAGTTTCCCTATGTCAAGTGACTGGTTGGTTTGGGGGCGAATGAAACACTTTGCTGCCTCTTGCTTACGCTTATCCACTTAGACTGCTTCTTCGGAAAAAAGCCTCTGGAAGAAAGCAGCTCGCTTTCAAGAAGAAGCCTGGAGGATGCAAGGGTACATGCTCACAATTTCTGATGGGAGCATTTACATTTTGGTTGGTTCAGTACTTACATTTTGGTTGGTTGAGCTGAACATAGGAAAGAACCTCATTTGTTTTCCATTAGACATCACCCGCCCCCACCCCGCCAGGTCTGTGTGTGAAAATAAAGCACCTGCATTTGTATGTGTGAAGGGAGGTGTGTCACTTAGATCTGTGGTTTGCTGAATGTAATAGAGGCTTGAGAGAGGTTTAAACGATACAAAAAATCCATTTTTCTTTTTTTATGTTTATTTATTTTCCCTTTTGTTGCCTTTTTGTTTTTTATTGTTGTTGCAATTGTTGTTGTAGTTATTGATGTTGCCATTGTTAGATAAGACAGAGAGAAATGGAGAGAGGAGGGGAAGACAGAGAGGGGGAGAGAAAGATAGACACCTGCAGACCTGCTTCACCGCCTGTGAAGCGATCCCCCCTGCAGGTGGGGAGCCAGGGGGCTTGAACTGGCATCCTTATGCCAGTCCTTGAGCTTTGTGCACCTTGTGCTTAACCTGTTGTGCTACTGCCAGACTCACAGAAATCCACTTTTCTATACAGACCTGTTTTCTTTAATTTTTCTTATATATTTTAATGTTTTATTTATTTATTTATTTATTGGATAGAGACAGAAACAAATTGAGAGGTATGGGGGAGGAGATAGGGAAAGAGACAGAGAGACACCTGCCACCTTGCTTCACCACCTGTGAAACTTTTCCCCTGCATGCTGGGAACTGGGGCTTGAACTTGGGTCTTTGCACACTTTTTTTGTTTAAATTTTTGTTAAATTGCCACCAGGGATATCACTGGGGCTCTGTGCCAGCAGAAGCACAAGGACTGGCATAAGGACCCTGATTTGAGCCCCCAGCTCCCCACCTGCAGGGAAGTCACTTCACAGGTGGTGAAGCAGGTCTTCAGGTGTTTATCTTTCTCTCCCCCTCTCTCTGTCTTCCCCTCCTCTCTTGATTTTTCCCTGTCCTATCCAACAATAACAACAAGGATAACAACAAAAAAATGGGGGAAATGGCCTCCAGGAACAGTGGATTTGTGCTGCAGGTACCAAGCCCTAAAGATAACTCTGAAGGCAGAGAGAGAGAGAGAAGGAAAGAGAGACACCTGCAGACCTGCTTTACTGCTTCTGATGATCCCCCCTGCCCCCCACAGGTAGGAAATTAGGATTTAAACCCTGGTTCTTGTACATGGTAACTGGGCTCACCACCAACCAGACTCATTTTAGTTGATTAATTAATTAATATTTTATTTAATAAGATAAAGGGAATTGAGAGGAGACGGAGAGAGAGAGGAAGAGAAAGAGAGAGAGAGAGGAAGAGAGACACCTGCAGACCTGCTTTACTGCTTCTGATGTCCCCCCATACCCCCCACAGGCAGGAAATTAGGATTTAAACTCTGGTTCTTGTACGTGGTAACTGGGCTCACCACCAACCAGCCTCATTTTAGTTGATTAATTAATATTTTATTTAATAAGACAAAGGGAATTGAGAGGCGACGGAGAGGGAGGGAAGAAGAGAAAGAGAGAGAAAGAGTTAGAGAGACACCTGTAGTACTGCCTCACTACCTGTGAAATTTGCCCCCTGCAGAGGCTTGAACCAAGGTCCTCACACATGGTAGTACATGCACTCAACTAGGTATGCCACCACTCATACCCCTCTGTTCAAAATTCTAAAGCTGGGAGTGGACTTGATTGCCCTGTTGTCATCCAGGACCAAACTCTGCTATGTCAGTCACAGGATGGCACTGGAGCTCATGGCCTGTGTTGAATCTCCAGTTGTAAGTTAATTCACCTTGCAAGCAGCAATAAAGGAAAGGGAAAAGGTCAAACAGCATGTTGTAGGAGAATTTCTGGAAACTTCTACATAACACTCTCCTGGCTACATCTAACTGTAGAGGAGTTTATCACTTGCTTTACTAAAATTGAAGGATTCTATAAGGTCAGAATGGATTTTGAGAGAGCAAGGCAACAGTCTCCACCTAGATCAGAAGAAATCTGTTATATGTAAGATCCAAATCTGATACTCGCAGGAAGAGAGGCTCTTCAAACATTTTTTCTCCTGTCTTCTAAACCCCAACTTAATCAGTCATGATTAATCTTAGCTTCAAAGATGCTCACAAGTCTTTTTAAATTGAATCTTAAGGAAACCTGGGAAATGTTCAGGTTTGCTTGACTCTTCCAAGTTCTTGGTTTCTCATCTTTGCATTGTGTGCTTGAGTGGAATGAAAATTATGATGCAGTCATGGTTTTCCAGCCCTGGTGGATGATTACTTCTTCAATTAATTCCTCCAATCCACAGCATCTAGCCCCCCTACAGAGACCATCAGCCAGTAATGGAATGGAATGATCCTTTGAGAACAGGAGCTAAGGACTCTTAAACTATGACCCAAACAAGATCCAAAAGCCTCCTTTAGGAACTCAGGTTTGCTCTTTGCTGTGTCTCTCCTGGGTTAGATCATCATAATCATCTTCTGCATTGAGATCTCTTGGCGATTAATTAGTTATCTGTTTTGCAGGTTGTCTCTTACTGGATAGTTGATGTTCCTTATCTTTGACACATTACATGAAATTTTTACCAGGATTTGTTATGGATCTGGGATTTTCTTCCTCCCCAAACCTGGTTTTCAGTGATATTGTTTCAATAGTATTTTTTCAGAATACAGGGACCAGTTTGGAAATGAACACACACATATACGCGTGTTATTCTTTGAGAATCCAAAAATCTTCTATCAATCTTTGTTTACTCCATTCCACAGTGGCCAGCCTGGTTTCCAACATCTTACAGTAAATTTTTTAGACTAGAGTGAAATTAAATCATTGAGGAAGTACAACATAGTGATTAGAAACTTGGTATGTGTGAGGGCATAGATGGGTTTCAGTAAGGCTTGTATCACTACTGACAATATGCTTAAACTGCCCAATTTGTAGATTTTCATTTGTTAAAATGACAGTAATAATACCTAGTGCAGGGTGTTGTAAATGTTTCTTTTTAATTTCAGAAAGGAGGTGTTGTAAATGTTTATGAGACAGTGTAGAGAAAGAATACTTAGCTGTGTTTAGTAAGTGTGTGTGTGTGTGTGTGTGTGTGTGTACTCAACTCACTGTTTAAAACACTCAGAGGCAGTCATTAAAATCACAGAAAAGTACCCAAATTGATAACTTTCTCAATCAACCCTAATATTTTCATTTCAGATTTTGTGCCGTGTCCATGGCATTGCTTGATAGTTTTAAAGCCAAGGTAGATTTTTTTTTTTTAAATCACCAAGCGTATTCTTTTCTTTTTTTTTTTTTTTTTGAAATTTTTTTAATATTTATTATTTATTTATTTATTCCCTTTTGTTGCCCTTGTTTTATTGTTGTAGTTATTGTTGTTGTTGTTGGATAGGACAGAGAGAAATGGAGAGAGGGAGGGGAAGACAGGGAGGAGGAGAGAAAGATAGACACCTGCAGACCTCCTTCACCGCCTGTGAAGCAACTCCCCTGCAGGTGGGGAGCCGGGGTTCGAACCGGGATCCTTCTGCTGGTCCTTGTGCTTTGCGCCACCTGCGCTTTGCCCGCTGCACTACAGCCCGACTCCCGCGTATTATTTTCTAAAAGCTCCTCATTTTAATAAAAGACAGCAAGGCCATTAAGAAATTCAAGATTTTTTTTTGAACTGCATGTTTTCATTGTAGACAGCAGCAATTTACACGCAAGGAAAAGGGATGTTGAAATAAGCACTATAAAACTTCCTCCCACTCCCCCATTAATTATGTCATTTTGCCATTGTCATTCACTTCAGTTATGACAATTTTCATAATTGTTTGGTCCTAATTATAAATTTAAATGCATTAAAGTTTCACAGCTAAGAAGTCTTTTACCCTCTTCCCCCCCCCATTTAGAACACCTCACACATTCTTTCATAGTAAGGCAACTTGACTTCAGAAATCTTCGGAGGGAGGGGGTCACACTTTATTTATCCCAAAGTATGTCAGACACTGCACTTCTGTTACTGAGCATTGGGTCCTACCTTGGAGAAATATGAGGTCACTGTTTATTCATTTTATACTTTTTTTTCTGGTGAGTTGTTTTAATTGCTAGATGCTAGCAATTCTTTCTTTATCTTTCTAGTGTTTTACTCTTTGACATCAATATATTTCAGCAACATTCACTCTGAAACAATTTTCTTTTTCTTTGAGGATGATAGAGTGTTCTTCTGATCTAAAGATACAGTTATCCCTTAAGTTCAGGGCTATTTGGAATTAGATCCTTGAAAACTTGTTCAGTAGAATGGGGTCTTTTGGCTCAGGGACACTAATTTTTTTTCCCTTCTACTGCCTAGATTCCGTGTTAATTTTCTTCTCTCTGATTCCTTTAATCACTTTTCCCCCTGACCATTTACCATTTACTAAGAATAACTTAAGTCTTCCCATTCATGCCAGAAAGCTGAGTAGTCCAATCTCTCCCTCTTGTCTCATTCATTCCCAATGATTAGCCCTGAAAATGATCCTCAACTGGCTCTTCACTTCATGATCTTCTTCATCTCATCTATTGTTTTCCATCTTGCCTTGAGTTCTCATTTCACATTGCTTCCCAGCTCTTATCAGTAATTACACAAGACAAAGCACACCCGGACACTGTTCTTCTACATTTATTTGGACTGTCTCTCAGAGTTCTTCATTTGACATGAGCAAGTAAAACCCCCTTCTTTATTTTTGATTTGTCCCCCGCTCCCACTTCTTGATCATGTACAAGCTGCTTTGTTCAGACTCTCTCCGTGTTGATTTTCTCGTCTCACTGCAGCCCGGACCTGTTCAGAGCCAGGTGTTTGCCATTCCACTCCACATTACCACAGCCAGAGGGCCTAGCAAAGGGGGCGGGGCAGGTCAACTGAGTCCGTTTGAAGTCTTCTTAATAATTGGGCTCTGATTTTTCCTCTCATATGTTGTTAGATGTGCCTTCCCAAGGGGGCTATCCTGCATTTCAGAGCATTTCATTTTGGAACACTGAAGCCTTCACTTCAGTGTCAGCAGGAAGCCTGCCGGTCCTCTCTAGAGGATGTTCCCGTTTCTTCTTTGCCCATTTTGCCAATCTCTCCTTTCACACTGACCTCCAGCAGAACTTAATGTGGAATACACTGTGTCACAAGCACAACCCAGAAGTGATGATTAGGCTTTTATGCAGTCCCTAAAATTCAGAGCACTTAAAATCAGTGTATTAAAGTTGCCCTATCTCCCATACTTTTATTATTATTATTACTGTTATTATTGTTGTTGTTATTTTTGCCCACATCACTGCTCAGCTCTGGCTTATGATGGTGCTAAGGATTAAACCTGGGATCTGGGAGCCACAAGCATGAAAATCATTTGTATAACCATTATGCTGTCTTCCCAGCCCATTCCATAATTGTAAAAGAAAGTGTTTAGGCTCAATGCATATGCTCCTAAGTATTTTATCCAGAAGTCTGTCTCTCTCTCTCTCTCTCTCTCTCTCTCTCTCTCTTTCACTGTGAAAGGCAGAGGGGGAGAGAGAGAGCAAGCAAAGAGAGACAGCTGGACATAAAACCCATTTTGGTTTTCTTAATGAATCAGGACTCCTACCATGGACAGCGATTTCAGAATCACATAGGGAGGGGGCTCTACTGCTCATTGGAGGTTGTGCTCAAACAAAGCATATTGGAGAGGGGGGGGAGAAGGAAACAGCTCAATGTCATGAATATCCAAAGCAGCCCAACACCATCTATTCAAGGCTACACTGAACCCCAACTCCTTCCCCTGTGAGCTGTTTCAAGATGCAGATTTGTTTGCAAATGAGCTTGGAGTGTTCTAGTTAAACCTGGACGGCTGGTAAATTCTATTTCACTTCACCAGTGAGCTGAAAAGACATTGGGTAATATGTTATGAGTTGTAGATCTGTTTGATTGCATTGTTGCAAAGTGGGAATTGTTTTGCAACATAGATTCTTAATCACTGAGGCATCTATGACCGAATGCGTCGAAAATTGGCTGAAATTGAAAGTTAACTACATTGCAGACGGCTTATTCTGGTGTATAATTGAAAATAAATTCTAATAACTCTTCTCCAAAGAGCTACTAGAGGAAATTTCAGACACCCCCGTTAAAAAAAGAAAGAAAGAAATGCTCTCGGAAAGAAACTCTTCCTTTGCACAATGGAGTAATGAAAACAAAGCTCTCCTCCAAGCCTAACCTAGTTCTGTGATCAGAATGCACTCACCAGAATAATGTTGATACTGCCTGCACATGCAAACTTAGTTTGTAATATGCCTCCCAAACCTATTTGCTGGAGGTCTTATTAGTTCTCTTTGAAGACTCTTTAGTATCATTTCACACAAGGACAATTGGGGGGGGGGAGGTTGGGAGCTTTTTTTTAATCAAATGTTCTTAAGATTAAATCTTTGCTTCAGTCTCTGCTAACTATGTGACACCGGCAATTAATTTTTTTCCCTGAGCTTCGGTTTTCTGTCTCTGCAAAGTGAGCTTAATGACATAGTCTAATTTTCTGTGCTCTGCATAGTTGTAAATATGAAAAATAATGCATTTACGTGGATGGGAACCTGTACATCAGTGGCAGACAACAGATTTTAGAAATTAAATGTATAGATGGAGCATTCTTTATACAGAGTCTACAAATTAATTTAGCTCTTCGTGCATTTACTTCCTCAGTTCAGCACAGCCACAGCAACAGTGGGATAGGAGAGTCAGGGGTACAGGGGTCCCACCTGGAAAGAGAAGTTTAACCCTCTTGGTCTGAATTCAGAATGACTAGAGTTCCCATTCTGCCCCCAGATAATTATCTCCTTAAAGCTCCACTATTGAAATCATCTGTGAAACTATTAAACTCACAGCTTCATTCATTCTATTGGGTTGTTGGAAGTTTATAATGAAGTGATATGGGATGTCTGTCATATTTGAAGTTTCTTTTTCTTCTTACAGATTTATTTACAGAGGGAGGAAGGAGGGAGGCAGGGATAGGAAGAGAGAGAGAGGGAGAGAGAGAGAGAGAGACTTAGGCATAGGCAGTGCCAGTGATGGAACCTGGGGCCTCACTCACGAAAGTCCCATGCTCTCTGCTGCTGAGCCACCTCCCTGGCCACTATGAAGTTCCATGTGTTTAAAGCATTATCTAGAAGAGCAACACTCCACAAGGCTTCAGAGCCCTGTGAGCAAAGAATCAGACAGATCTGAATTCTCCCCAGTTCCTCTAGTGGTCTATGCAGTCTTGAGCAAATCACTCACCTCACTGGTGTGCCTTTATCCCTGTGTCCTCCAACATGCAAGGAGATTCTGCCACATGACAGTGCCTTGTAGAAAGTTTTTTTTGAAGGGAGTTAGGTGGTAGCGCAGAAGGTTAAGCGCATGTGGCACAAAGCGCAAGAACAGGCATAAGGATCCCAGTTTAAGCCCCCGGCTCCCCACCTGCAGGGGAGTCATTTCACAGGCAGTGAAGCAGGTCTGCAGGTGTCTATTTTTCTCTTCCTCTCTCCTTTCTCTCTGTCCTATCCAACAATGACAACATCAATAACAATAGCAACAACAAAAACAACAAGGGCAACAAAAGGGAAAATAAATAAATATAATTTTTAAAATTAAAAAAAGGAAGTTTTTTGAAAGGGGGACTGGGCAGTGGCACAACCAGTTGAGTACACATTCTCATGCTCAAGGACCCAGGTTCAAGCAACTGCTCCCCATCTACAGCAGTGTGTGTGTGTGTGTGTGTGTGTGTGTGTGTGTGTATTCACAAGCAGTGAAGCAGATCTTCAGGTGTCTTCCTCTCATTCTTTATCTACCCCTTCCCTCTCAATTTCACTCTGTCTTATCAAATAAAGTAGAAAGTAAAAAAAAAGGGGGGGATAAATGGCTAACTGAAGCAGTGGATTTATAGTACTGACACCAAGCCCTAACAATACTGTTGGTGACAAAAAAAAAACAAAGAGAAGAGAAGGAAAAAAGGAAGGGGGAAGAGGAACTGGGAAGGAAGGAAGGACTAGAAAAGAAGGGAAGAAAGAAAGGAAAAACAAAGAGATAGGGAGGAAGAATGGAAAGAAGGGGAAAGAGAGAGAGAAGGAAAGAAAGAGAGAAGGTTTGTTATGGTGATATAGACAGGATATAGACAGTGTGTGATGTTCCTTTTACTGCCCTCTAATTGTCCTTGGTCTTGTTTGGAGCCGAGTTCGTTTTGGATCTTGCTTCTGTCACAGTGGCTGTACTCAAGGAAACTCCTGGACAGTCATCTTTGTGATCTGACCAGAACCCAGATGAACCATCAATCAGTTCTGACCACTTTCAGGCCCAAAGGACCTCATCTCTCGCCTGATTCTGAATGGAAGGTCTTCTTCTTTTGCCAAGGCAATGACAGCAACATAGGCTGCCCACTCTGACCCCTGTCTGGCTCCAACAGAGATGTGCTCACTTCCTAGCCAACACTCAGTCCCAGGAGATCCATAGGCAGCTGACTGCCTGTGAATGTAACTGCTTAGCTTGTGTCCACCAGATTCTGTTTCCATGGGAAGAATTTAAATACAAAAAATCCAGCCAGCGGGGAGTCGGGCTGTAGCACAGCGGGTTAAGCGGAGGTGGCGCAAAGCACAAAGACCGGCATAAGGATCCTGGTTCGAACCCCGGCTCCCCACCTGCAGGGGAATCGCTTCACAGGCTGTGAAGCAGGTCTGCGGGTGTCTATCTTTCTCTCCTCCTCTCTGTCTTCCCCTCCTCTCTCCATTTCTCTCTGTCCTATCCAACAACGACGACAACAACAATAATAACTACAACAATAAAACAACAAGGGCAACAAAAGGGAATAAATAAATAAAAATAAAATATTTAAAAAATTTTTTTAAAAATCCAGCCAGCAAGAGGAGAGACATCTTAGGCTAGGAGAAGTTATGTTTAAAGTATGTGTTTGAGGTATTTGCTTGTGGGTCACACAAGCCAGCACACAGCTAGCCCATATCATATCTTCTCCTCTGTTTTCCAAACTGGGTTCATTGGCCAATTGTAGTCTCAGTGTCTTTCCAATTGTTCCAATGCCATCATTGAGTGTGAGTCTCACCTACCCAGAGTCCTCTTCTTTGCTCACCTCTGCCAGTGTCTATCTTCTTTCCAGTTCTTGTTCCTAAGCCTAAGGATAAATGCATAATGTCTAAGAGTAAATAATTTTGTATGGTATTTTAGCTCTGGAGGTGCATAAGGGGGCACATCTTTTTTTAAAGATATTTATTTATTATTGGGTAGAGATAGAGAGAAATGGAGAAGAGAGGGGGAGATAGAGAGGGAGAGAGACAGAGAGACACCTGCAGCCCTACTTCACCACTTGTGAAGCTTTCCCCTGCAGGTGGGGACCAGGGGCTTGAACCCAGGTCCTTGTGCACTGTAATGTGAGCACTTAACCAGGTGTCCCACTGCCTGGCCCCTAAGAGGACACATCTTGCAGAAACTTTTCTTGCCTCCAGGATTATCAATGGGGCTCGGTTCCTGGACTACGAATCCACTGCTCCTGGAGGCCATTTTTTCCCATATTGTTGCTAGACTTTTTGTTGTTGTTGTTGATACCTGGATTATTACTGGGCTTGGTGCTGTCACTACAAATCTATCAATCATGGAGACTATTTTTCCATTTATTATTATCATTATCATTATTATTATTATTATTATTATTATTATACAGAACAGATAGACATTGAGAAGGATGTCTATAGGTATGGGGATTAATTTCTGGGCTTTCAACTCTGTTCCACTGGTCTGTGTGCCTATTTTTATTCCAGTACCATGCTGTTTTGATGATGATGGCTTTATAATATAGTTTAAGGTCTGGGAGTGTGATGCCTCCATTTCTGTTTCTTTTCCTCAAGATGGTTTTGGCAATTTTAGGTGTTTTCAGGTTCCAGATAAATGATTGTAGTGTTTGTTCTATTCTCTTAAAGAAGCTTGGTGGAACTTTGATGGATGTTGCATTAAATTTGTATACGGCTCTGGGGAGAATATTCATTTTGATGATATTTATTCTTTCAATCCATGAGCATGGGATAGCTTTTCATTTCTTGGTATCAGTTTCTATATCCTTGAGTAGCGACTCATAGTTTTCAGTATATAAGTCTTTCACTTCTTTGGTCAACTTTATTCCTAGGTATTTTATTGATTTTGCTGGAACAGTAAATGGGAGTGATTTCTAGATGCCTTCTTCTTCACATTTAGTGTTTGCGTAAAGAAATGCCACTGATTTTTGTACATTGATTTTGTAGCCTGTTACCTTGCTATATTGCCTAATAACTTCCAGTTGTTTTCTACTGGATTCTTTAGGTTTTTCTATGTATACTATCATATCATCTGCAAATAGTGAGAGCTTGACTTCTTCCCTTCCAATCTGTATTCCTTTGATTTCTTTCTCTTACCTGATTGCTATGGCAAAAACTTCCAATACTATGTTGAAGAGTAATGGTGACAGTGGACAGCCCTGTCTAGTCCCCGATCTTAGGGGGAATGCTTTCAGCTTCTGTCCATTGAGTATGATGTTGGCTGTAGGTTTACTATATATAGATTCCAATATCTTGAGGAATTTCCCATCTATTCCCACTTTTTGTAGAGTTTTGAGCATGAATGGGTGTTGGATTTTGTCAAAGGCTTTCTCTGCATCTATTGAGATAATCATGTGGTTTTTGGCTTTGCTTTTATTGATGTGGTGAATGACATTGATTGACTCGTGGATGTTGAGCCAGCCTTGCATTCCTGGGATGAATCCTACTTGGTTGTGATGAACAATCTTTTTGCTATGCTGCTGTATCCGGTTGGCCAAGATCTTGTTTAATATTTTGGCATCTGTGTTCATCAGAGATATTGGCCTGTAGTTTTCCCTTTTTGTTGTGTCCTTATCAGCTTTTGGTATCTGGGTGATGTTGGCTTCATAGAAGGTGGACGGGAGTATTCCTGTTTCTTCAATCTTATGGAAAAGCTTAAGTATGGGTACTAACTGTTTCCTGAAAGTTTTGTAGAATTCGTTTGTGAAGCCATCTGGTCCAGGACTTTTGTTGTTGGGGAGATTCTTAATAACGGTTTCAATTTCTTTGTCTGTGATTGGTGCATTTAGATTTTGTAGTTCTTCTTGGTTCAGTTTTGGAAGGGCATATGTTTCTAGGAATTGTTCCATTTCTTCCAGATTCTCTAGCTTGGTAGCATATAGTTCTTCATAGAAGTTTCGCATCATTCTCTGGATTATTACTGGGGTTTGGTGCTGTCACTACAAATCTATCAATCCTGGAGGCCATTTATTATTATAATAATAATAATAATTATTATTATTATTATACAGAACAGACAGAAATTGAGAAGGAAAGGGAAAGACAAAGAGAAACACCTGCAGACTTGCTTCACCTTCCTTCAGGTGGGCAACAGAAGCTCAAAACCACCACAGACATTGTGCATATCAAGGTGTATGCTTAGCTAGGTGCACCACCACCATGCCCCCTTTCAGAGACTGTGTAAGGATGGGCTGGAAAATGAATGCACATGGGAGAAAACAGGCTCTCAAGAATACTAGAATATTCCATTCACTTCCCAGACTCAGATTCCAGCTCAGCTTCTCACTGGAGTGATAAGTAAGCAGCAAGTAAAAACCCTCCACCCTCCTCACCACAAAATGATGTCACCTGGGTATCTGTATCTCAGCATGACACTGAACGCAGCCTCAATGACTTGACCATGATTATCTGAGATAGTCCTTGTGGTTTTGGTAAATCCTGGTCTTTATGCAGTGTAACATTTTCTGGTTGTTTTTTGTTGTTGTTGTTTTTTGTTTTGTTTTGTTTTGTTTTGTTTGAGAGAAGATCATCAGTATCAGTGACAGGAAAAGTGAAAAGTGGGCCCATATTGATAAAAAGAAGTGCTTTGTCACCATAGGAGGAAGTCGGGTGGGATAGTCTCCTGTATTTACAAACATAGGAAAACTTCATTCGGCTGTGGGAAATGCTTCATGGGTAAGTCAGATGAGGCAGGCATCATTCTGGAATGATTCTGGATATGATGGCATGAGATGGCCTTATTAGATGCCTTTTGCCATGCTTCACTGGCATCTTCTCTGCTTCTTTGAAAGCTGTACCATCTGTATGGTCTGCACTTTAGAAAATTATACCTTGGTTTCAGGTTTTGCTGCTAAAGGGTTGGGGAATTTCAAATAATCCAGTAGTCATACTTTTATTATTTCCAGAATGGAATCATATAATTCTCTCTGTATCCCATTTGAAATAGCTTCAGTTATTTTTTTTATTTAGAATAATAGTAATACTGACAACACCAGTAGCTTAGACTCATGGAGTGAGAGAGGCACTCTTCTAAAAAAAATGCATTAATTAACTCAGCAGCCTTCAATAAAACATGGTTACAAAAAGCTTAAATGAAAACAGTATTGTTCACATCTAGAAAATGAGACACAGACTCACAGAAAGAATGAGGAACTTGCCAGAAGTCACACAGCCAGTAAGTGGCAAAGGCAGGGCAATGAAACCAGCTATGATCCCACACTGCTCCCCAAGGAACTCAAGATAGCAGTCACAGCAATGCATGGAATAGTGTTCTAGAAACTGGGGATATTTCCTGGCTTCAGGATATAATCATCCCATTTAAAATGGAAAGTGTTAGTAATATATACAGATCTCTCTATTCTTTTCTTGGGGATTCTGTAAGAAGTTACCAGTGGGTGCTAGGCAGTAGCACAGTGGATTGGGAGCACATGGTGCGAAGTGCAAGAATCTGCATCAGGCCTGCATAAGGATCCCATTCTGAGATTCCCCCTCCCCCACCCCCATACCCACCCCTGCTCCCCACCTGCAGGGGGGTCGCTTCACAAGCAGTGAAGCAGGTCTGCAGGTGTCTGTCTTTCTCTCCCCCTTTGTCTTCCCCCTTCTCTTTCGATTTCTCTCTGACCTATCCAACAATAATAACAACAACAATGATAAGCAAAGAAAAAGAATTTACCACTGGGGGCTGGGCAATAGCGCTGCAGGTTAAGTGCACATGGCGGCAAAGTGCAAGAACCTGAGTAAGGATCCCAGTTCTAGCTCCCTACCTGCAGGGGGGTGGCTCCACAAGCAGGTCTACAGGTGTCTATCTTTCTCTCCCCCTCTCTGTCTTCCCCTCCTCTCTCCATTTCTCTCTGTCTTATCCAATAATAACAGTGGCAACAATAACAACGATTTAAAAAAGAAGCTACCAACTAGCCTTTCTCTTAACAGATAAGACTGATTTATTTTTAATTGGCTATTTAACAGATATGGTTATTTATTTATTTATTTATTTATTTATTTATTTATTTATTTGAAAAGGAAGAGAGAGCAGGCAGTGTCACACTGGTTGAGCACACACATTAATATATTTAAAGATCTGGGTTCAAGTCACCACTCCCTACCTGCAGGAGGGAAATTTCTCATGCAGTGAAGCAGGTCTGCAGGTGTTTCTCTTTCTCTCTCCCTCTTTAATTCTCCCTCCTCTCTCAGTTTCTCTCTGTCCTGAAGAAAAAAGAGAAAGGAAGGAAGGAAGGAAGGAAGGAAGGAAGGAAGGAAGGGAAAAAGAAAGAAAGAAAGAAAGAAAGAAAGAAAGAAAGAAAGAAAGAAAGAAAGGAAGGAAGGAAGAAAGAAAGAAAGAAAGAAAGAAAGAAAGAAAGAAAGAAAGAAAGAAAGAAAGAAAGAAATGACTGCCAGGAATGGTGAATTCATAGTGCTTCAGCAAATTCCAGCGTTAACCCATTTTGAAATTTAAAAAAAGGAGGGAAGGAAGGAATGGAGGGAGGGAGGAATGAAGGAAGGAAAGAGGAAGGGAAAGAAGGAAGGAGGGAGAGAAAGAGGGAGAGAGGGAGAGAAGCCAGAGTATCATGGCACCCCAGCATATGCAAAGCCTGGGATAGCCCCTGGACCTTCATGAATTCTCTAAGGCTGGGGCCTGTGCTTTAAGGCCAAACCTCCTTCTGGTCCACTAGCAGACAGGAGCTGATAGTTGAAGTGTGAAGGCTGATTTCAATTCTTCTTCTTCTAGCGTTTGCCCTTCTTCCGTAGCCAGTCAACAGCGTCCGGTTGAGCCTGATGTAAAGTTTCGAGACCTCCTTTGAATCTGGAGAGGTGGCAGTCGTTGACTATGTGGGTCATAGTCTGTCTGGAGCCGCAGGGGCAGTTCGGGTCGTCTCTGGCTCCCCAGCGATGGAACATAGCGGCGCATTGGCCATGGCCTGTTCCATAGCGATTGAGGAGGGCCCAATCATAACTTGCTAGGTCAAAGCCAGGTTGATGCTTGCAGGGGTCTGTGATGAGGTGTTTGTTCTTTACCTCAGCTGACTGCCAACTCTGTTTCCAAGAGACTGGAACAGAGAAGTTCAGTGTAGGCGTAGGGGACCAGATTGGGTGACAAGACGTCAAGCGTTGAACAGGGTGGGCGAAGATATCCGCGTATATTGGCAGGTCCTGTCGAGCGTAGACGTGGGAAATGAACTTAGATGATGCCGCATCCCGACAAATATCTGGCGGGGCGATGTTGCTAAGAACTGGCAGCCATGGAACCGGGGTGGAACAGATGGTTCCAGAAATTATCCTCATGGAGGAATATAATTTGGAATCGACCAAGTGGACATGGGGGCTATGGAACCATACTGGGGCACAGTATTCTGCAGTGGAATAGCATAATGCCAGAGATGATGATCGTAGTGTGGAAGCGCTCGCGCCCCATGAGGAGCTGGCCAGTCTTGCAATGATGTTATTCCTCGCGCCCACCTTTGCTGCAGTTTTTATGAGATGTTTGTGAAATGACAGAGTGCGATCGAGAGTAACGCCAAGATAGACTGACTGGGCTTCATGCCGGATTCTCGTATCGCCAAGCTGCACATTAAGCTCACGCAAGGCCGAGGCATGGTGTAGATGGAAAACAGATGATACTGTTTTTGCAGTGCTAGGGATTAGTCGCCATTTTTTACAGTAATCAGATATCAGAGACATGTCTTTCGTGAGTGTTTCCTCGAGGATGTCGAACTTGGATGCCTGAGTTGCACAGCAGATGTCATCGGCGTAGATGAACTTCCTTGAAGAAGTTTCTGGGAGGTCATTGATGTAAATATTAAATAGCGTAGGAGCCAGAACAGAGCCCTGGGGGAGGCCACTTGAGACAAGTCTCTATCTGCTAGACTTGTCACCCAGATGCACCGGGATGCATTGGATCGACCTTCCCGTGGTGCATCTCGTGAGTACCCATTCATTGGGGAAACTGACAATCCTTCCTAACAGACTGAATCCTCATGGATCCCAGTAACTTTCAAAGCCAGCAACAAGCTGATTTCAATAAACACACAGAAGTCTAGAAAGCTGGCATGCGCTACCCTTAGATGCACGTCCCTGCCTCAACTTTGAATCCTAAGTCTCTTTCCAGTGTGCAAACTTACCTACTGCCTCCCCAATGCTAATTCCACCCCTGTGCCACTATGCACAGAATTTCTGGAACTTTCAGCAGAAGTCAAGAAGCCTTTTCAAAGAGTTTATAACAATGCTTTCCTGCCTCCAGGGGAGGAAGGCAGCAGATCCATCTGGGAAAAGGTGAAAGCAGAGAGGCTCTGGTTCTGAGAATTTTGTTTGTTTGTGTTTTACTCATCTCTCAGTTTCACTACTTCTAGTTGACTTTTTCTGATAGAGAGAAATAGAAAGAGATGCATAGAGACAGGGAAAGGGACCAGGACCACCACTACCACCACCACCACCACAACAACAAAGATTTCTTTTTTTTTTATTTTTTTTTATTTAAGAAAGGATTAATTAACAAAACCATAGGGTAGGAGGGGTACAACTCCACACAATTCCCACCACCCAATCTCCATATCCCACCCCCTCCCATGATAGCTTTCCCATTCTCTAGCCCTCTGGGAGCATGGACCCAGGGTCATTGAGGGTTGCAGAAGGTAGAAGGTCTGGCTTCTGTAATTGCTTCCCCACTGAACATGGGCGTTGACTGGTCGGTCTATGCTCCCAGTCTGCCTCTCTCTTTCCCTAGTAAGGTGTGTCTCTGGGGAAGCTGAACTCCAGGACACATTGGTGGGGTCTTCAATCCAGGGAAGCCTGGCTAGCATCTTGATGGCATCTGGAACCTGGTGATTGAAAAGAGAGTTAACATACAAAGCCAAACAAATTGTTGAGCAATCATGGACCCAAAGCTTGGAATAGTGGAGAGGAAGTGTTACGGAGGTACTCACTGCAAACTCTAGTGTACTTCTGCTTTCAGGTATATATTTTGCAGTAGTTTATGGATACGTGTGAACATAAGCTCTCTCTCACAGAAACTGGTGTATATCTAGGTTTTGGGACTTTGTTAGGAAGTGAGCCACCTGAGATGAAATCAGAGTGTACTATGAAAGGAAAGGTCTCACCCGAGTAATGAAGCTGAAGGGTTGTCATTCCACTCGTGAAGTCTCTGGACACAGTCTGAGGTGAAGCATGTTGAGGTGGCAATCGTTGCGTTGGTTAGGTTGTGGTCGGCGGATGCAATATTATTTGATATGGATTGGGAGAGGCATATGGGAACGTGGGCCCTATCCAAGGGTTCCAGGACTGGGGGAAGTAGGGGCTCTATAGTGGAGATGTGAGGTTCCTACTGTCTTAGGGTTCCAAAAGACAATCAATAGTTAATGTTATCATCACATTATTTGGTAATTGGGTTAACTTTGAAAAGTCCTTTTTTTATGGTTTGCTGTACAGTACCCAGTATCTTGTATATAGCTGTGCTATTGGATGCTTCTAATCTACTTGGTCTAGGCTTTTGAGAGAGTCCGCATATCAAATACACAGCCTATATATTAAAAAGATTCAGTTTGTGTTTTGATAAACTTCGAGACGTTTATCAAACGTCTCGAAGTTATTTATTTATTTATTTTCCCCCTCTCATATTAATTAACTACTGATTTATATGTCTACATTTTGCTAGGAGTGTAAACACCATTCCCACCACCAAAAGACTATGACCCATCCCTCCCACCCACTCCCACCCCCCACTGGCCCAGGAAGCTGCATGTCTACCCCTCACCACAGGGCTTTTACTTTTTCTTAAATGCAGCAGGGGCTGAGCACATGGCAAAGCAGCACACTGCCCAAGTGAGCTTTTTTTTTTTTTTGTCAGCCCTCTGAGAGGGCTTTGTTTTCTTTCTTCTGGGACTTTATGCTGACCCTGCAGCTACTCAGAAGAAGGCATTCCTCAAGTGGTTTCCACACATCTGGGGAGAAAAAAAAAAGATGAAGGGGAATGGAAAGAAGCAGCACTCCCGCCCCTACAAAGAGGTAGTACTTCCTCCTTCAGAGGCTTAAACACAGGCAGCTGAATGCCATGACAGTAAGCCCAGGATAGAAAACAAAAATTGGCTCAGGAAAGGTTCAGACCTTCTTCTCTAGCAAAGAATGATGCTTTTGAGTCATTCATGTACTTTGGACAGAGCTTCCCCTGCGAAAACCCTTTCCCCCCCCCCACACACACACCCCAATCATAGTCCCAAGTTGTCTGAATCAAAAATTAGACCCAATTTGCCCTTTCTGGAAGGGTTGTTAATAAGGCTACCTCTGTCCCATTTCTTTAGAAAGGAGCCTGAGATGTGAAACCCAGACACCAGACCACGGGACTTTATGCTCCACAGGTGCTTCAATTAAATGTGGAGTCTCTGAAACCTGTGTCCTCACCCTCTGGCAAGGTGACCATTACCTGTGAAGCTTTTGAAACTCTATAGAGATGCTTGCCCTACCCATTCAAGAGCTATGAAATCAGAAACTCCCAAGAGGGATCCAAATATCCACTGGCAATGTTCAAAAATCTAGGATGATTTTGATGCACAGTGGGGGCTGAAAATAGAAGTTAAGAAATAAGAACAGAAGGGAAAACATAAAGCAGAACATGGACTGGGTTTGGTGTATTGCACCAAAAAGGGGGTGGGGGTCTGGATAAGAGAAGGGCATTCAGGTCCTGGTGTGTGGGGGTGGAGGACTTAGGTTGGGGGTGACAGTGATCTGCAGGAAACAGATACTTTACACATGTACCAACAACTGTATTTACTGTTTACTGTAAGCCATTGATCCCTAAATATTTTTTAAAAGAAAAAAATGAATGTTTCCAACACATGGTTTTTACTCCTCAGCGGTCAAAGATCCCTTCTGGTTATCTGCCAGTTTATGGTGTTAAACATGTCACTCACGTAATTTTTCTAGACACTAAAATTAGCACTGCATGTTTGTTGTACTGCAAAATCAAGTTTCCAGTGTCATAGAAATGACATTGTAGCTGGGAGGGAGTGGAGGGAGAGCATAATAGTTATGCAAAAAAGACTCATGTTTGAGGCTCTAAAGTCCCAGGTTCAACCCCCACACCACAATAAGCAAGCACTGAGCAGTGCTCTGGAAAAAAAAAAAAAGAAAGAAGGAAGGAAGGAAGAAAGGAAGAAAATAAGAAAAAAAAAGAAGTGGCATTGCTTAAGAAACTGAAATTGGGGAACTCGGAAGTGGTACACATGGCTGAGTGCACACATCACACTACGCAAGGGCATGGGTTCAAACCCCCAAGTCCCCAACTGTCCAGGGAAGACATGAAGCAGTGCTGCAGATATCTCTTTGTCTCTTTCTATCTCCCCCTTCCCTCTCTCTCTCTTTTGAATTTTTATTTATAAAATGGAAATATTGACAAGACCATTGGATAAGAGGGGTACAATTACACATAATTCCCACCACCAGAACTCCGTATCCAATCCCCTCCCTTGATAGCTTTCCTATTCTTTATCCCTCTGGGCAGTATGGTCCCAGGATCATTATGGGGTGCAGAAAGTAGAAAGTCTGGCTTCTGTAATTGCTTCCCCCAATTAACATGGGCATTGTCAGGTCAATCCATACCCCCCAAACTATCTCTCTCTTTCCCTGGTGGGGTAGGGATTTGGGGAAGCGGGCTCCAGGACATATTGGTGGGGTCATCTGCCCAGGGAAGTCAGGTTGGCATCATGGTAGGATCTGGGAACTGGTGGCTGAAAAACAGTTAAGATATAAAGCAGAACAAATTGTTGACTAATCATGAACCTAAAGACAAGAATATTACAGATGAAGATTTGGGGTCTCCATTTTGGAAAAAAGCTAGTAAGTCTATTTTAAGTATATTCCAAGGGGCCCATGCCTTTACTAGTTCTTGCCTGAGCCCGACATCTAATATGCAGTTGGACCCAAGTTATTGTCTGAGGAGATGGCGTTGTAGTTGGAAAAAGTACTAGAAAGCTGCATCAGAGAAGAGAGTAGCTCCCAAATATGGAAAAAGAATATAAATATTGTTAACTATAAACACCATCGATTTGATCTGGGACCCTCTCTATCTCAATCAGTCCTGTCAAATATAAGATGGGAAAGAGGCTGGCGGTGGCACACACCCTGCTCCCCACCTGCAAAGGGGAAGCTTCACAAGTGGTAAAGCAGATCTGTAGATGTGTTTCTTTCTCTTTCCCGCTCTAGCTCCCCTCCTCAAGTTCTCTCTATCCTATTGAATAAAAAGAAATGGGTGGGGGGGAGGTGACCACCAGGGCAGTAGAGGATGTGTTGTATAGGCACCAAGTCCCAATGATAAACCTGGTAGCAAACAACAACAACAATAATAATAATATCTGAAATTGATGTATACAAGATATCATCTATTTGGAATGGTCCCTCAGTGCTTGTCACAACTGGACTAATAACAGGTATTTATATTATCACCTCTTGCTAATTTATCTCTTCAGAACTGTATATTCTGTGCCCACATCAACGTAAAGGCGATAAGAAGGATGATGATGCTGGTGGTGGTGGTGGTGGTGGTGATGTTTTCCCAGTTCACTAGACACAGGAGGTATATGGAATGATAGGTCTGACTGTGAGCATCAGGACTTGCATTTTCTAGTCCAACTCTGTGACCTTGGATAAATCACTACCTTTACTGTACCTTCCAGGATTTGATTCCTACTTTTTAAAGGACAGGAGTTAGACTAGCTCTGTAGTTCTCAGAAGGTATTTCACAATAGATTCCTTTTAACTTGTTCCTGTTGTTACCAGAGCGCCAGTGACCACTCCAGGCTGACTAATTTTCAGAGAGAGAGAGAGAGATAAGATTTATTACAGCACCATTACACTACTCATGAAGCACCCCCACTGCATGTGCACCCACACCAGGGACTAGAAACCAGGTCCATATGCATGGTAACTTGTGTGTTCTCCCTCCTTGCTCTCCAGGGCTCTTGTAAAAATAAAGCAAATTAAGTAGAAGTTTCTCTGGCTGAAGCCAAGGGTCAGCTCTACTCTGAAAATGAGACCACTATAGATCATCTGGTGTGAGCTCAAACTGGCAAAAAAAAAAAAAAAAAATCAGGATCTCATGGACCAAGGACAGATTGAGCTAGCAGCCTCACTACCTTCTCCAGCAAGGAGATAGGGGTTGACCTTTTTTTTTTTTCTGGGAGAAAAGAGTCAGGATGAGAATTAATGGTGACCATCAACCTGTAAATTGCTACAGCAGATAAATCCCACCTTTCCGTAAAGTGCCAAAAATCTACATTCAAAGACATTTTCCATTAAAAGTGTCTCTTAAATAAAGTGGGGAGAAAAAAAGAAGCAACACCCATCAAAATGTTCACAGCAGGGGCATTTCCTGACATAAATGTCAGCCCTCTTGAAACCACTGGTCAGCTTGAGAGGACAGTGCTGAATACACCACAGGAAACCTAGACAACTAGAAGGACAACATTGAAGTCCCATCAAGAGTCCTCTGCACATCAGGAAGTCAAAACAGTTTGACACTGAGTCAACAGTTGATTCTAGAATCAAAAACAAATCCAGAGAGTTGCTTGTCAAAAGAACAACAATTTGGAGAAGTGGAAGGGGCTGCCTGGGAAACAGACGAAACAATATAAAACTCCCATAAACTCAGGTATCACTCTGGAATTAATGGAGGACAAATTGGATCTGCTGTTAACTTAAATACCCATCTGCTCACATCTCTGGAGCCCATAAATTCGTGGGGCTAATTAGTTGTTGCCATCCTGTGAGCAGCAGGGGGCTAACCATGCTCCCTGGGGTTTTGTTTCACAGGCAGCCCATTCTCCTTGCTTCTTCAGACACCTGAGCAGGCGGGGAAAGAAGAGAATTAGAGGTGGCCCATTCCAAAGCCATCCAAAGGCTTTTGCCAAGAGCGTGATAGTATGGTATATTCTCATCTTGACCTTCCTGAAGGAGAGGTGAGAAGTCACCAAACCAGTGATGACTTTTTTTTCCCCCGCACCACTATACCAAACATTGCTTTTTTCTCATCGATCCTATTACCATCCCAGATCCACCCTCTGTCCCCTTCTGCTGCCTGTCTTGACTTCTCTAAAGGCAATTCTGTGGGGACCAGGACGTGAAACCTTAATGCAGGCTCTTCAACTTAATCGCTTCTTAATTAAGTCAGGCTCTGGCTCCGTTTCTCGGAATTGTTTCCAGAGGGCTTAATTTTACTTCTGCTCAAAATTAATATTTTACATTTTACTCTTAAAAGAAACAAGAGAGAGAGAGAGAGAGAGAGATAAGCTAAAAGGGAACTTGAGAAGAGGGGAATGAGGACAGGGTCCAGGGTAAAAAGGAGATCATATTTCAACTTCCGTTATGGAAACGTCAAGACCCCTGTCATTATTTTCAGCAAGGAATACTCAGTCTGTGACATTCACGTTAGAAAAACAAAGCATGGGAGTCGGGCTGTAGCGCAGCGGGTTAAGCGCAGGTGGCGCAAAGCACAAGGACCGGCATAAGGATCCCGGTTCGAACCCCGGATCCCCACCTGCAGGGGAGTCGCTTCACAGGCGGTGAAGCAGGTCTGCAGGTGTCTATCTTTCTCTCCTCCTCTCTGTCTTCCCCTCCTCTCTCCATTTCTCTCTGTCCTATCCAACAACGACAACAACAATAATAACTACAACAATAAAACAACAAGGGCAACAAAAGGGAATAAATAAATAAAATAAATATTTTAAAAAAAAAAGAAACACAAAGCATGGCATGGTGCAGCTCAGAAGGAATTAAGGGATGATTTCATCAACAGGAGACACCTGCTGATCTGACACTTTTCATGTGCCTGCTTTGTGCTGGCCTGGCCAGGGAAGCTGGTAATGGTGTGCCTGGTGCAGTCAGGTCTCTATGTGGAGAAGACCCAGGAGACTAATGATACTAATTCCTTCCTCAGGCAGGGATAGATAATCGTTATGCAAACAGACTGTCATGCCTGAGGCTTCAAAGTCCCAGGTTCAATCCCCTGCACCATGGTATATCAGAGCTGATCAGTGCTCTGGTAAAATAAATAAATAAATAAATAAATACATAAATACATAAATAAATAAATATTCCTCCTCAAGAGTGAACCAATTACTATGTTCTGACCAAGCCTCATCGTAGGGTCTGTGACCAAGGCTGGACTATTTCCTGTTCCCTTCATGAATCTGATTAACTATTAGATAGACATTCATCTCCACCCTTATTTTCTGGCCCCCAAATAATAGCTTTGGAAGGACATTTCTGGGGGGTGGGGGGCTAGGCGGTGGTGCACCTGGTAGAGTGCACATGTTACCATCTGTAAGAACTTGGGTTCAAGCCCCTGGACCCCACATGAAGGGAGGAAGCTCCACAGCAATGAAGCAGGTTTGCAAGTGTCACTTTCCCTCTCAATTTCTCTCTGTCTTATAAAATGAATAAACAAATAAATGTTTCATTTAAAAATAAGGACTTCTTTTTTTAAGGTTTTATTTATTTATTTTCCCTTTTGTTACCCCATGTTATTTTTGTTGTGGTTATTATTATTTTTTAGTTATTGATGTCATCGTTGTTGGGTAGGACAGAGAGAAATGGAGAGAGGAAGGAAAGACAGAGAGGGGGAGAGAAAGATAGACACCTGCAGACCTGTTTCACTGCCTGTGAAGTGACTCCCCGGCAGGTGGGGAGCCAGGGGCTCAAACTGGGATTCTTATGCCGGTCCTTGCGCTTCGCGCCACCTGCACTTAACCTGCTGCGCTACCGCCCGACTCCCTAAAAATAAAGACATTTCTGATAATGTAGGTTGTTCTTGTTCACTGACTGCCCAAACCCTTCAGTTGCCACAGAAGGGTATATTTTGTTTGTCTTGTTTTGTGGAGAGGGTGTGTGTGTGTGTGGGGGGGTGGATAGAGACAGAGAAATTGGAAGAGAAGGGGACAGGAACTTGAACCCAAGTCCTTGCACACTTCAACGTATGTGCTCTACCAGGTGCACTACCCCAAAGAAGTTAATTGTAGCAAATGCTGTCTAAGATAATTGAGCAGCATACCAGAAGAAATTGATAGTGCTTTCATGTATGGATTTTTATCCTAATAGCCCATACCTTGTAGAAATAGACTTATTACAAGGAACTTGGTTTATAGGATTTCTCAATTCCTTTCCTTAAATATTTTATCAGCGTGATAGATGTGTCTTAGGATTGAAAGATGCATTTCCTTTAGTCAATATGAGTAAAAAAAGAAAGAAAAGAAAAAAGAAATGGTGGTACTTTTTCTTTTCTTTTCTTTTCTCTCCTTTTGTTTTTTTCCTGAAAAAGAATTTTAAATGACAATCAGCCCAGTTCTCTTCAGGGGCTTTATAATGGAAGCAAGGACTCTACATTTGTGATACTCTTTATAATCTTTATTTTGTTCTTTTAAAAAATATTTATCTATTTATTTATTGGACAGAGTTAGAGAAAACAAGAGGGAAGAGGGGTGTAGAAGGAGAAAAACAGACACCTGCAGCACTGCTTCACCACATTTGAAGATTTCCTTCTGCAGGTGTTAACAAGGGACTTGAACATGGGTCTTTCGACTTTACAATATGTACACTGTACTAGTTGTGCCACCACCTGGCCCTCCAGAGACTGACAGGAAAAAAAAATCTATAAGGAAGAGAGAGAGAAAAAAAAAAGAAAGAAGGAAGGAAGGAAGGAAGGAAGGAAGGAAAGGAAGGAAGGAAGGAAGGAAGGAAGGAAGGAAGAAAGAAAGAAAGAAAGAAAGAAAGAAAGAAAGAAAGAAAGAAAGAAAGAAAGAAAGAAAAAAGACTAGCAGCACTACTTCACCATTCATGAAGCTTTATGCCTGTATGTAAGGACTGGGGGCTTGAACTTGGGTCTTTGCATATTGTAACATATGTGCTCAACCAGACACACTACTGCCCAGTCCATGAGTGTTTCATGGATTTTTATTTAACATCACAACAGGGACAAGTGGTAAATACTATTGTCTTTCACTTGAAAGTTAAGAAAATGGAGGCATAGAGAAGGTAAATGACAATTCAAATTGAAAAGAAGTGGTGGATGCTAGAGACCCTAATAGAACTACTTTCGCCGGTATTTGTTTGTATGTTTGCCACTAGGGTTATCGCTGAGGCTTAATGCCAGTGCTATGAATCTACTGATTAAAATTTTATTTGATAGGATACAGAGAAATTGAGAGGGGAGGGAGAGGTAGAGAGCAAGAGAGACACCTGCAGACCTGCTTCACCACTTGTTGAAGCTTCCACCCTGGCAGGGGATCAAACCTGATTCCTCCAATGTGGTAATGTGTGTGCTCAGCCAGATGTGCCACCACCTAGCCTTGGAGCTGCTCCTTAATAAGGTTTTCTCTCTAGAGAGGAATTTCCTCTCTCTCCTTTCAGAAGTGTTTGTTCCCAGCCTTTCCATAAAGCACTGAGTCCTGCTGACTCAGAGCTCAGTTGGCTGGAGAGAAGACAATGGCAGCAGGAGTTCTGGGGGAAGGAGTGAAAGCATTACCACTTCAATCACCTTTCACCTCGAGTGTAGAGTGTATGAGTGTATTAAACCAAAGCCTGTGAAGTCTTCTCTACCCTGGAACCCTGTCTTACTTTACTCCAGTTACCCAGTTTTCAATTCACACTTTTCAGAGATTTATTTTGACATTATTCAAGTCCTTATAAATTCAGGTCTACAAACTAGCTTTGTAGGGACCGGATAGTGGCACACCTGGTTGACCACACATGTTACAGTGCACAAGGACCTGGTTCAAGCTCCCAGTTCCCACCTGGAGGGAGAAAGCTTCATGAGTGGTGAAGCCAGGCTGCAGGTGTCATTCTGTCTCTCTTCCTCTTTATTCCCTCTTTCCTCTTGATTTCTGGCTGTCTCTTTCCAATAAGTAAATAAAAATATTTTTAAAAATTAAAATGCTTTGTAGATGACCTTGGAGATCATCTATTATACATATATGTTATCTATTTTATAGTATGCAGAATATCCTCTAGATGATTACAGAGTGTATTTCGGAAGGGATATTGAGTTCTTATTTGCTCCCTTGGATTGAAAGCTTCCACAGGTGAATGTCAAGTGACCTAGTTTTTTCAATATTTTTATATATTTATTATTGGATAGAGGCAGAGAGAAATCAAGAAGGGAGGAGGTAGAGAGGGAAAGGGATAGAGATACACCTGCAACCCTGTTTTACCACTTGTGAAGCTTTCCACCTGCAGGTGAGGACCAGGGGCTTGAACTTGAGTCCTTGTGCACCTTAATGTGTATGCTCAACCAGGTGCATCACCACCTGGCCCCACTGATCTGTTTGTTCATACTAGTCTTCCAGTAAGACCTGGGATAAGTCTGTAGACACTGGTTTATGTGGAATACACAGAATGCATGAACAGGCATTGTTGGAGATTGAGTTATGAACTCAGTATCATTCTGTAGTATCAAAATGCTCATTATACTTTGCCTTTGTGAAGAGAAATAAATAAACACCTATTAAGAGTCTGATAGCCTAAAGCCAGTCTTCACTCTAGGTATATATGCATAAAACCACACAAGTAATAGCTAAAAGATTTATTTGCGTAAGTACTACATATGGGGTTTTCAGAAATGCCATGCTGCATTTCTGCATAGAAGAACATAGAAAAATACTTTATAACTTCTCCAACAGTCCAATAGAAGTAGACAAGAGAAAATCTATTTTATGGATAGGCTTCCAGGGCAGATAGACAAGTGAAACCAATTGATAGACAGGGCTCAGAAACTATGGCATGTTGACAAGATCTTTCCTGCCACTTGCTGTTGCTATTTCTAAATATTATAGAGACACAACAACCACCTTCCTTATTTTGTTTACATATGGTTGATGGCAGTTATTACACTATAATAATTGTCGGGCTGCATGCATGACATGACATATACCTTACCCCAAGAACTATCTGGCACAGTAGGCAGTTCTTTAAACTCTTTGAACCCTTTTTAATATTGATTAAATAGCAATAAAGTCTGATGAAATAGCTCACTTGGATAGTGTGACCGAGTTTATAGCCCAGCCTCCACCACATTAATCTTACTACTATTATTCCTCTCTCTCCCTCTCTTTCTCTCTCTCTCTTTCCTTGTTTACTTCTGCCTTTCTATAAAAACATCTAAAAAACAACTGCATGGTAGTTGAGTAAGTGGGGTAGAACTAGGGTTTCTAGCAGTAACTACTGAGAGATGTAGAAAGAGAGACATTAAGAGTTTCAGGAAAATTGTTCACTGGTAGACTGGGTGACTTGCATACCTTAAAGCTCCAGGTTTGATTCCTGTACCACATGCCCTAGAATGGTGCTATGGCTTCTCACACAACCCTCTCTCAGGGGAAGTTTTCTGCCTCATATGAAATAAATAAAATACATATTTAAAAAATCAGAGTCGAGTAGATGAGACAAAAACTACATGGACACAAAGCCTATAGGTTTGTTTTGTTTTCTGTTTCTGTGTTTGATATATATGGCCTTTCTCAAAATTTCACATGGGAAAAATCCCTGAAAGCCCAATTACCTCCCCCATACATTTTTATTTTAATGCCATCAAGTTTATCACTGGAGCTTGGTGTCTGTACTAAGAATCTTAAGCTCCCAGCAATGATTATTTTCTTTTACTTGGTAAGAAAGAGAGAAATTGAGAGGAGGGGAAATAAATAGATACATAGATAGATGAGAGACAGACAGACAGATAGAGAGAGAGAGAGAGATAACCTGCAGCACTGCTTTACTATTCAGTAAATGGTAAAGCTTCCCCCTGGAGGTGGGGAACAGGAGCTTGAGCCTGACTCCTTGAGCACTGACAGTCTGTGTGCATAACTGGAAGCACCACCATCTGGCCCCCTCCCCCTGGCTTTAGCCCATTTCTTTCGCCTTCAGCAAATACCAACTTTGGAAGTTCTCAAGGCCTTTTCTGTACGTCAGTTGTTCCTACAGCATAGCCAGTGTCTCAGTCTATTTAGATGTAGACTTTAGATGAGGTCCCAGAGTTTTTATTGTACTTTACCTTTCCTGACCACATGCCAGCACAAGTGATATTAAAATTCTTTGTGCATTGTCTCACACTTTGGATCTCCTTGCCAAATGCTGCAATTTGGCCAGGAATTTCTGGGGTAGGTGTGATAACCATCAGACAGTTCTCGACACCTCCAACCAGACTTGTGTAGAGTAGGAAACTGAAAATAAATGAACTCTAGAAGGGGTTTCAATCTCGACTTTCTTCCTTTCTTCTTTTTTTTTTCTTCTTCAACATTTGAAGTTTTGTTTCAATTTTAACCTGCTATTCCCAGTAAGACATATTTCCTGGCTTCCAGTATTGATTTTTATATTACAGAAGAAATCCAAGGATGTGCTCACTGCTTCATGGGCCATGTTCAGTCTATCATGCATTCACTCAGGCACGAGTAGCACCCCAAGTGCAGGATTATATGGGGGGGGGGGGGGTAGTGGGAGAAAATATAAAAGGAGACAAGAAGCTGATATGGCACCTTGCAGGACTCCAGGCCCTGGGCTCCACATAAAGAAAATTCAGTTTCCAGACCCAACCTGTACCACCTGACAGCTCTGGGTTAACCCATTTCAAATCGCACACATTTATCAGTAGGATTATATAGCCCACCAACCTTCCTTAGCTAAAGGTCAAGTGGATCATGGAGAAGAGGTCCAGAAATAGCAAGCTATCAGGAAAGGGGATGGGAAACAGAGTTCTGGTGGTGAGAAATGTGTGAAGTTGTACCCCTCTTATCCTATGGTTTTGTCAATGTTTCCTTTTTATAAAATAAATTTTTTTTTTAAAAAAAAAGAAGGTCTTCACAACCACCACACTGTCTGTGAGGTACAACATAGCATATCACAACAAGGGAATTTTTATGGGGAGGAGTTGCGTTCCTTAATTTCTAATGTAAAAAAAAAAGAGGGGGAGGTAAGCTATGTATAACTACTGGGGTAGGGGTCAGGTGGCACACCTGGTTGAGCGCACATGTTCCAGTGCACAAGGACCCAGGTTCAAGCCCCTGGTCCCCACCTGTAGGGGGGAAGCTTCATGAGTGGTAAATAAGGGATGCAGGTATCTCTCTGTCTCTCTCCCTCTCTATCTCCCTCTCCCCTCTTGATTTCTGGCTGTCTCTATCAAATAAATAAAAACAATAAAAACCGTTTAAAATATAAATAAATATTAAAAAAAAACTACTGGGGTAATTTTCAGGGTAAGTCATCCAAGAACAATGAGCTTCCTAGTCTGCTGGAGACTTTTATAAATAATCCCATTAGATTCTTGCCACATTTTTGAATTCTATAACTTCTACCTGTTTAATAAATGAGAATATTAAACCTTAGCAGGGCCAAACAATTTCCTCAAGCTTACATGGTTCACAAATGATACATGATTGTTCACTACACTATGCTAGGTCTAAATACCATTGTCCCATGTTTCCCCAGTGCTGGGAGGAAAGCCTATGTACTTGATATATATTTTAATTTTAATCTACTAGAAATTGTGACTCTGGCACCTTATGTAATTTCTCATGGAGATATATTACATCTTTAAGTTAAGTGTAGCCTAGGACCTATTTTAGTTTATTAGCATACACCCTTGTCATCCTCACCTCTTTTTAGTGCTAGAATATATCCTGATGGTACAGCAGGACAGAAGGGACCACAGTGCAAATGGTCATATTAGGCTCTGCCCTTCTATTCTCCTTTATTATATTGCTGTACATTGTATGAGACCATATCGCATTAGATCATGGGATGGCATAGATGATATCGTATTATCACGTGATATACTTGGTTAGGTCACCTGAAGTTTGTTTTGTGTTTCTTTTGGGAAATTTTTGAAGGAAGATTCATAAACTGCTTTTTGTATATGTGCGTGGCACACCTAGAAAGAGAAAGGAGATACATAAAAATCATTGTGCATGCATGAATTTTAATATAAATCAAAAGGGCCTGACAAATATCAAAGGAAGAGCTAGAGACAAGATTGAGGCCATGATGTCCCCTAGTGTGAAGTTCCTAGCTTGCCCCATGTTAGCCATTTCATCACGTCCTGGACCAGTGCACTGTGACAGGCTGGCTGTGCTGACTGCCACGTGTGTTGAGAGAAGCACTGCCAGTCCCTCTATAATACTGCAGTGAAAGGTGGGAGAGAAATTCTATATCCTAAGCAATAATGATAGTAATTAAAAGCACTGTGCCTGACACCAATTAATGGTATGTAGGGAATATACTTAAATCAATTAAATCTAAAAGTCATTGCTTTGGTAATCATTTCAGAGCATAGGATGAAAGGGGGCATGTAGGGTTTCCAGAAATAGAATGCCATGTCTCTTTATGTATGTAGGGGGAAAGGGAATGGGAATAACTACTGAATGGAAGAAGAAGTGGTCTGAGAATCCCAAGCTCCTTTTAGCACCTGGAGAGAGCTCCATAATTCATAATCCTGAAATGCATAGGCTGATAATTGCCTTAATCACCAGAGAAACATGGCTGAAATGTACTAAAATAAGCCATAAAACTCATTACAAGATAACAAGATTCTATCTATTCTCTGAGGTCACGTCAGAGCTCCAAAAGGTCAAGGAGTTAATCACCTCGTTCAGTAGAACAGTAGATAAGAAACTGGTGTGTGTGTGTGTGTGTGTGTGTGTGTGTGTGTGTGTGTGTGTGTGTAGAGTTTAAATCCTCCTAGATTCCAGACCAATAGAGATGGGCAGGTACATGAAAGGCAAATAACTTACAGTCTATAAAGCAACAATAATTTTGTGTTTTCTTGTTTTAGCCTTTGGAGTGAAAAATTGCAGGTGTCAGAAATTGTTAAGGGTCAGGTGGTAGCATGCCCAGTAAAACATACACATTGCCATGAATAGGGATAGAGTTCAAGTGCTGCAGGTCTCTCTCTCTCTCTCTCTCTCTCTCTCTCTCTCTCTCCCTCTCCCTCTCCCTCTCCCTCTCCCTCTCCCTCTCCCTCTCCCTCTCCCTCTCCCTCTCGTTCCCTCTCTGCTTCTATCTCTGTCGAAAACATAAAGGGGAAAAATAGCTTCCAGTAGAGGTGGAGTCATTCTGAAGACACCCAGACCCAACAATAGTCCTGATAGAAAAAGAAAACATGAGTAGACTAGCTTTGTAGATTTACTATCTCCACATTGACCCACCGCCAGGGAAACTTCAGTAACCTCACTGTAGACCTATCAGTGGCCCACAGTCATATATGGACTTGGCTTTAGAGTTTCCAGTGACTTGATGAAGTGAACCATAGGCAGCATAAAGGAAATCATCTCAGTCATCATCTATATTTCTTCACTCTATTGGATATAAAGAAGGTGGGGTCCTTCCCAGTGCAGTAGAACTGTGAGCTGACTTGTCTGCTATTTTACTAAGAAATCAGGTGCTCATAGGGGAAGGCAGAGGCTGTGGGTAGCAAATGTCCTTTCCCACAGAGGAAGTCTTTCTATTCTCCAGTAATGCTAAGAACCATGATCTCTTAAATGTATACATAAAGTGTGAACTTGAGTGGAGATGGCTAACCCTTGCTCATCCCTTCCCCCTTTCATAAGGTTGATCCAAACGGATCTTCCCTCCAAGCCCTCTGCTCTAGTTTCTTTTTTCACTTTTCCACTTCGCTGCTTCAAATAAGTCAACCTTAACTTTAGACCTAGGCTTCCCCTTTTTTCCCCCCACAAAGACTAGAAAGCAGCTGAAATGACAAAAATTCCAAAATAATGTTTATATGTACTTGGTTCTTAGAAAGTCCTCAATTAACAGCATCATCATTACCATCAAAATAATCACTGGCATACTTGTCATCATCATCATCAGTTTAAGTACTGTGTTATGAGATGGGAGAGAAAAATGACTGACATGTTTTCATCACTGCTGTGGTCTCATTAAAGAAAATGGCCTTAGATTGCTGCAGGAAGATATTTTTTTAAATAAAATTACTGGGGAATTTTGTTACTTAACTCAAATGAAATATCTAAAAATTCCTCTGCCTTCTTGAGATGACAAATGAATTATTGTTTGGAGACAGGGGACTGATTCAGTGCCAGCTCCAAATGTTCTCAGGCAATTAGGTACCATTAATCATGGGTAGATTATATGCATCTTTAAACCCACTGATCAGAAAACTTACATTTCTGGTTTTTTCTTGTTCCAGGTACATTTACTTTATAAATATGTAGATGAAACATTACACACATGTCTAAGCTAAATGTGATATACAATTTACACAAGCATCTCTTGTTCTGGTTCCTAGCTTGTCTTAAGAGTGAGTGTTTCCTTTGTAGAAGGAATTTCAATTAAGCTTCCTAAATAGGCTTTTATTGGAGATTTACTTTGATAAACTCTATGTAGGTGGTTATCGCAGAATTAATCCCCAGAAAACATGTTTTGGATAACTAGTTGATTTTCATTTAATGCACAAGACCATCAAAACAAGCAAACAAATAAATAAAAAAAAGCCACTCAGGTTATGTATACATGGTTGAAAACCAAATCAAATAAGTATTAACTTGTTATTAAAACCATTTACTTAGAATTAATTGCTTGTGAGAGCTGAAACCAAATCAGTGGGATTAAATAATACATTTTAAGTGGGATTTCCTGGTAGATACCTGTGGAATAAAGCTTTCCATCAACACTGGTAGGATTCTCAGACATTCAGCTTGGGACTAGTACATTTAATCGACTGCTTTCTAGGCTGGGGACAAATAGAAGGGACATAAAAGCCAGAGGGAGTCCATCAGGAAGGGGCTGCTTAGGTCAGCCTAATCAGTGGTGATGTCTGAGAAGCTCTGTGACCTACTGGCTTGAGGGGAGCTCCAGCAGTCTTGTCTTTGCCCTGAAAAATGTCACTCTTCCATCAAAACCCTGAGAATGTGGGCACAAACACTGGATTCTGCCACCCAACTTCCACATCTCTGAGCAAGCAGCAAATTACCTTGAGCAAAAGTAGGCTCCCTCACATCTGATAAAAATCAGATACTGACATGGAACTCTCAAGACCTCTAATGAGAATCAGATACCATGGGGGGGCAGGCGAGGATGAAAGGAAGGAAGGAAGGAAGGAAGGAAGGAAGGAAGGAAGGAAGGAAGGAAGGAAGGGAGAGGGAGAGAGAGGAAGGAAGTAAGGGAGGGAGGGAGGAAGGAAGGAAGGAAGAGAGAGGGAGAGAGAGGGAGAGAGGAAGGAAGGAAGGGAGGAAGGAAGGAAGGGAGGGAGGGAGGGAGGAAGGAAGGAAGGAAGGAAGGAAGGAAGAGAGAGGGAGAGAGAGGAAGGAAGTAAGGGAGGGAGGGAGGAAGGGAGGAAGGGAGAGGGAGAGAGAGGGAGAGAGGAAGGAAGGAAGGAAGGGAGGAAGGAATGAAGGAAGGAAGGAAGGAAGGGAGGAAGGAATGAAGGAAGGAAGGAAGGAAGGAAGAGAGAGGGAGAGAGAGGGAGAGAGAGGAAGGAAGGAAGGAAGGAAGGAAGGAAGGAAGGAAGGAAGGAAGAGAGAGGGAGAGAGAGGAAGGAAGTAAGGGAGGGAGGGAGGAAGGAAGGAAGAGAGAGGGAGAGAGAGGGAGAGAGGAAGGAAGGAAGGGAGGAAGGAATGAAGGAAGGAAGGAAGGAAGGAAGAGAGAGGGAGAGAGAGGAAGGAAGGAAGGGAGGAAGGAAGGAAGGAAGGAAGGAAGGAAGGAAGGAAGGAAGGGAGAGGGAGAGAGAGGAAGGAAGGAAGAGAGAGGGAGAGAGAGGAAGGAAGGAAGGAAGGAAGGAAGGAAGGAAGGAAGGAAGGAAGGAAGAGAAACCAGGGGATAAAAGAACAATGCTCATTGCAGTGGTTTCCCAATGAGAGAGTACTTGGAGGAATAATATACTAGAAGGCTCCCTTGTCAAGCAGATGTATCAATAGAGGAAGGAATACTCCAGTTTCCAGTGGGCCCAGAACAAACACATGCAAGGTGTTGTTCCACCCCTCACTTCCATGGTAGGTTCCCCACACCCATTCCATACAACTCGTGATCCATCTCCCCAAGAGCTCAGCCCACTCTGGCTTCCACCTTGGGAAGATTGCCCTTGGTAGTACTGGGAAACCTTCAGCAGTTCAAATTGGGGACAAGACAGCTGTTGGCTCTCCTTCTATCTGCAAAATCAGAATGGTCCTGGGTTGGAGGGAATCTATCCTATACATCCTGAGGGTCTCCATGAAGTCAGGATTCTGGAGAGTGATGGTCTGAGCATGACTCCATCCAGTTGAACTTCCCCTGCACAATCTGAATGGGGGAGAAAACATATCACCACTCCCTACCTCACAAACAAAACAGCAGAAGCATCAAGGAGCACCAAACAACATGCTCGCTCATTCCTCCTGGGAGTCTGAGGGGAGGCAGGAATGGCCCTATGTTTCCATGTTCCCCTGTCCAGGGATGCCAGACCGTGTCAGCAGGAATGAAGACTTGGGAAGTGTGGCAGCTGGTGCCTCCCCTCTGGCTTCCTCGAACCACTTGAAATGCAACCTGCATGATTGCCTTCATCTTTTACTGCCCTGCCAGACTGTTTACTGAAGCAACCTTATTACCAATCTCCTAAAAATCCCCATAAAAGCCATAGATCATAGGCTTGAGCTTTATTGCCACCGCAAGCCTGCAAGCTGAGCGTCAGCAATGACTCGCCTGGGGCCAGATGGAGCAGCCCAGTCACCAGGTCCCAACCACATGCATCTCATGGATGAGAGAGACGGGGGGTGGGGAGAGAGAGATCTGGAAATCAGGGGAAGGAGGCAAGAAGAAAGATGCCACCGCATGTCCCCACTTCTCCCCTCTCCATGGTCCTTTCTCTGAGGGCATCTTCTTTCATTCTCCCTTTGTTCTCACAGTCTCCTGGCGTGTCTCCACCCTCTGCCTTGCTCAGCCTCAAGAAACCCAGGAGAGACTTAGAAAAACAGCTTCATAGTTCCCCTGGTTTCCACTAGAGGGCTGGCAGCAATAGGTGGGTTCTTGGAGGTGTAGGAGGTGGGAGAAGGAGCAAGGGAGTCTCAGGCCTGGTGGGCTGGCTGCCACAGTGGGAGAAATCTCAGACAGATTTCAAAAACCTGCCTTTGCTTTGGAATGAACCATGGTCACAGTGAGGCCTATTTTTTACCATAAGAATAGGCTGGGGCCTAGTGTGTGTGTGTGTGTGTGTGTGTGTGTGTGTGTGTGTGTGTGTGTGTGTGTGTGTACGCTGTGGGAGGAGGGGAGGGTTGCAGGGCACATCCCCCTCTCCCTCTGTCCCTCCCCTGTTACCTAGCAGCTGGCAGAAGAGATGGTTGTACCCATCTCTGTGCCCTGGGCATGGGGCTGCCCTGGACATGACAACCCCTGGGAAAGGTGGCAAATAGCTCTGCAGTCCCAGCTCTGGCACTGTCCCCGGGGTTCTCCTCTGTGCAAAGTGCCAGAGGTTTAGCAGCATGTCAATGTGGAGTCATACCAAAGAGTCCTGAGCAGAAAGGTTGGGGTGTCCACCCCACACACAGGCACCTAGAAGGGACTTCCAGAAAGAGATCGTGCATAGATGCCTCTTCAGCCTCATTCTCTAGACTCCTGGGTAGTGATGTGTGTGTGCAGATGCACTGATGACTGGTGCTGTTGACCCTCACAACTCTAAGGGACAGGGTTGTAAGAGACATAAGAGACGTGGCTGTCAGCGACTGGGCTGTATGGGACAGGGTTGTCAGAAGCAGGGCTGCAAGGGGCTGAGTTGTAAGGGACAGGGATGTAGGAGACAAGGCTATAAAGGACAGGGCTATAAAGGACAGGGCTATAAGGGGCAGGACTGAAAGGGACAGGGCTGCAAGGGACAGAGCTATAAGAAGTGAGAATGTAAGGTATAAAAGGACTTTCATGAAAATGAAAGCCCTGTCTCAGGCTATTACAGCCACTAGCCCCCTCAAGAACGTGAATGTGCTATTCCTGGGGATCTGTGAAGTAGCCACTGGTCAAGATCAGGACTCCTAATTCTGTCAATAGCCAGTGGGCCAGTCCTTTGGCCTTTCAACCTGTCAAATAGGCTGTTCACTGATCAGTTTCATATATATATTGTCACCTTGAGTGCCTGTCTGTACAACGTGATAAGGATAGCACTTTCCTGCCAGCAGAAATCTAGTGGGTGGGGTCACAGGGCCCCTTTTAAAAGATATAAAGTCAGTCCTCTGCTGTGAGAGAGATGGGGAGCAGGAATGTGAACCCCCTTTTCTTTGGGGATGGGGCAACTACTGTACTGCCGAGGGACAGCAATTGGCTGTGCTGGGGGGGGGGGATCCCATCTCCCCATTTTTTAATGATTGCCTGGCAATCATCAGCCTGTACCCAGATCCGTCCCTGGAACTGAAGGTCCCTCCATAACAAAAATGTGGCACTGGACCCCTCTTTGCAAGAGTCTGGGGGAACATAAGGGTTGAGAGGCAGGAAGGGGGACACTGCTCTTCATCCAAGTTCTGTATTTCATCCAAGAAGCAAGCACAGAACTAGTGTGAGAAATTCCATCCCACCCCTCCCAAATCCCACGGGAATAGGGGGCTGTTTGGAGATGAGGTTTTAGTACCCCCCCCCCGCCATTTGCACTTGTCTATGTGCCTCAAGGTAAGGCAGCTTCAAAAACAGATTCAGAGGCAACCCCCAGTTTTCTTTCCCTCTCACAGGAGCCACAGGAAGTGGTGTGGCTCTTCTGCTTTGAGGGAAAAGTTCATTCTCATTCACTCTCCTCAGGGCACTGGTCTTGAGAGATACTAAGAGGGAGTCAGCCAAGGCTTGGCCATGTGTCCTACAGAGATGCCATTGGTGGGATGATCCAAAGGCACAGATGAGGGATCAGAGCTCCTGCTGCCAGGGTTCCAGACTCTTAACTTGCACAAGGAGCAGTGGGGGTATGTGAGTAGGGAAGAGAGGGCTACATTGCCAAGCCAAGAGACCAAGAACTACGGTCCCTCCTTTCCTTCTTTCTTTTCTTCCTTCCTTTCACTTTCCTCCCTTTCTTCCATTTTTGCATGATTCCTTTCTTCCTTTCTTGTCTCAACAATTTATTTACTTATTTGATAGGACAGGGAGAAATTAAAGAGTGAAGGGGAGACAGAGAGGAAGAAAAGAGACACCTGCAGTACTGCTTCGCCACCAATGAAGCTTCCCTCCTGCTGCAGGTGAAGAACAAGGGCTCGAACCCAGATCCTTACACATGGTAATGAGTGCTTAACCAGGTGCACCGTTATCGGGGTTATGGTCTTTCATCTCTGTACTCCAAGACTACCATGCTATCTGGTGGGCAGAATTCATGTTTCCTAGCCTGCAACTCACAGTACACACAAATCACTAAACCTGGATTTCTCTGACAAAATCATTTTGCAGTAAAACCCGGGTCAGGTGTCACCAATATGACAAAGGCCAAGTGGAGTTGCAGCATTGAACAACAGACCAAAGGAGATGGTAAAACAACCAACCAGAAGAAACGCTGAAAGTCAGTAGAGCTTTCAGCTGCAAGTTGTTGGATGGGGAGGGAGGAAGAAGCAGCACATTCTGAAAGAGCCTCTCACTTCAGATGAGGAGCAGAGTGGGGCTGGGCCCAGTTGCCAGGCCCCAAGCAGAGATAGGATTATGAGCTCTGGAAGGTATAAGCTGGAAGAGCATGAAAATCATCCCTGTGTAACTAAGGGAATCTCACAGGCACAGATATCAAAGATGGGGAAGGACCTTCAAGATCACTGCCCTCTCTGGGAACCCTGGAGAGGGGGAGGCAGGGCTTATCCTGACTCCTCTCTACTGAGAGACCAAAGTCACTCTTGTTTCACCAGCCCCAGGGGTGTAGATATGTTCTCTCCTGTTTTAATATCAGGCTCTTGAAATCTTGCCTCTTTCCTGTTTATGAAACTCCATCCATCTCAACACAGCCATGGTGCATTCTTAGGGGGTGTCTCCTTTAACCTGGCTGAGGGCACCCCTCACTCCTGCCGAGGCTGACCTGAATGGGAGGGGGCTCATCTCAGTGTTCTGTAACATGGTCTGTGAAAAAACAAGCTCTGTGGTTCTGAGTGTCACAGTCATAAGAGCAGCCACAAGGTAGACATTCTTCTGAAGGAGGCAAAGAGTGGTTTAACTTGTGCGGGTCCTTGCACTTAGTAGTATGTGCACTTAGCAGGGTGCACTACTGCTCAGCCCAGAAGGGTCTGATTTGTATGAAAGACATGACTCTAATGCGCATTTTCTCCAGGGCTTTGACATATAAACGTCACCCTAGCTTTCCAGGAAAAAGAGGTTGAAGGTTTTCCAGAACATACTGGCCACAAATTTGTTTTGGGCAAAGTGTCTTGAGTAAAATGCTCCTCAGGACACATAGCCATAGAATCAGTCAGTTAGTGGGTATGCTGTTACTTTCTCACCGACCCTCAGATCTGGGGTGCCCTCCCTAAAGTGTCTTAGAGAAGTTTGGGGGGGTATAGAACTGAAAGTGCTGAGAAGAGGTTAAGAAGAAGTTGATTTTAAATGTCTGGCATGTTGGGGGTTGTGATGCAGAGAGTGGCAGAGCTATTCTGGAAGTGAAAATATCCACACATGGCTCCCTGAGGTAGAGGGAAGTGGGGTTCTGGTTGATCCTGCCATGTGAAGAGAGAGAGAGATCAGGAGCCAGGCACTGTGAGGGCTCACACAATCCTTAGTGCATCTCCTCAGATCCTGAGCCAGGTTGGTACCTGCTTTGAGATAAAGAAGTGGAGAAGACACCCCTATCTGGAGCAATTTCTATCAAGGCAGTTCCAAATTCTGGGCTGAAACTGTGGATTCTGTGTGACAAAGGAGCTGATGTGACAAAGTGTCTTCATCCTACTGAGAGGGGTAAGAGGCAAGGAGAGAAAGAGAACAGAGACTTGGAATCAGAGCCCTTTGTAAAGGTCCCGGCTCCTCGGACAGATAGTCTCTCTGTGGGACATTGTTTCCTCAATGACCGGACCATCACTGACCTCAAGCCCCCACAGCCCCACCTGTAAGAACAGAAGCCTCACAACTTGCATGCCTTCCTCTGAAGTCCCCACTTGATCTTTATAGTCTGTGTGTCTCCCTTCATTCCCTGCCTGACCTTTCTTCAGCTGAGAGAGGGGCCAGGCAGTGTGGGACATCGAATGGAGACAAAACAAAAGGGAAATAATGAAGGAGGCTGAACTCTGAGGATGTGATTCTTGCAGAATCCCAAGTGTCATTAAATATAGAAAGGCAAGATGGAAAAAAATAATATTCATTCATTGCTACAGTTTCAAAGTCAGGAGCTGGCCTTGATTTCAAAGAACTTGTGTCTAATGTGATACATGGCTTTCTCTTCTGTCTCTCTCTCTCTCTTTTTTTTTTTTTTTGTAGGTAAGTGGCATTTCATTCTGCTCATCCCCAAGGCAAAGTTGGCTGTTTATAAAGTGAAAAAAAAAAAAAAAAAGGAGTGGAAAAGGAAACAGGGAAAGTGGGAAACGGTGGCACCAAGGGGCAACACAGGTAGGTGGCATTGAATTCCTGGTCTCCCTGTTCTCGTGGGCAAGAGGAACCCCACCCACAATGCCAAGTTGCTGGTAAACGTTGTTCCTGGGAAGAAAGTGTCCCATCTCAGTGGTGACTCCTGAAATGAAGATGTCTTTGCTCTGGGAAAGAGGTTGGTTCTATAAAATGAATGGAGAGTGTTGTTGTCAAGGAGTATTTCTCTGGTAGATGTCAAGTCTCGATGGAGTTGGTGTTTTACCCCTGAGTGCAGTTTGCCAGTGTCTTGACTGTGGGCTGATACTAGGGTGAAACAGGCACAGCTGTTCACATCTGGTCCACTTCTGCAGGGAAAACAAGAAATGTGGACAATGAGCATTGCTGGTGTGATAGGGCAATGAATGATGTAGAACTTTCTAGAAGAACAGTAGACATGAGAAATCTGAGCTCCTCTAGGACATTAAGAATCATGTACTTAACTGTAATTTATGTCTAATGATTGAGGACTGGTTTTTTCTTCTCCATACTTGTTCTCAGAAGCTAAAACATTGCTTGTTCCTCACCATGTAGTTAAAGCAACATTCTAAAACCGGGAGCTAATGTGTCATTAGAATCACCTCACCTCTTCTTGGTCACTCAGAAAATGCATTTAGAAGTTCAGGATTTGTTTGGGTATTGTACCGCTCTGAAATCCAGTTGTTCTCCCTGGAGATTAAACTGCAAGTACTTTTTTTTTTTCCTGTAATCCAGTTGTTCTCCCTGGAGATTAAACTGGAAGTACTTTTTATTTTTTTTTCCTGTAAGTTGCAAACCATCCGCTGAAATTATCGACTTATGGCTCTGCCCACAAGTATTTGTTATTTTCTTGGAGAGAGTTAAATGTAAAACATTCTATTTAACAGCCAATATATCTAGACTAGGAACATAAAACTTGACTCAATACGGAATATATAAAATGTGCAGTCCTATCTTATGTCCAATTAAAAGCAGACAGACAGAATTGATTGGGGGTTGGGGTGGGCAAGACAGGGAGTAAAGCAGAAACAACTTTAGGATCTAACAGATTCTCCAAGGAAATGCTCTCATCTACACATAAAAGACAAATCTGTCAGCACTGGAAATTTTAGCAAGAGATAAAAATACAGGAATTTGTCGTTAAAGATGTTTGATTCTGCTTCTAAAATTTGGACCATAGGTATTCCTTAAATTATGTCTTCCTCAATATCAACGAAGAAGGGGGTTGAAAGAAGGCTTGAAACGTAAATTCCTGTTTTAAAATGGGATTTTCATTGGCCATCAAGAAGTGCCAAACTGGGGTTGGGTGGTGGCACACCTGGTTGAGTGACATGTGCAAAAGGACAGTGCAAAAGGACCCTGGTGCAAGCCCCTGACCCCCACCTGCAGGGGGAAAGCTTTGCAAGTGGTAAAGCAGGGCGCAGGTGTCTCTCTATCTCCTCCTTCCCTGTCAATTTCTGGTTGTTTCTATCCAATAAATAAAGATAATAATAAATTTTTTTTAATTTAAAAAAAAGAGAAGTGCCAAACATCCTTTTTCCTGATGTCATTTTCCAATCTTATGCTCTTGTATTGTATTTTTCCTGAAGACACACTGGCTCATACTATATTTTTTTAAATTTTAAAATTTATTTATTTATTTATTTAAGAAAGGAGACATTAACAAAATCATAGGATGGGGGGGTACAACTCCACACAATTCCCTCCACCCAATCTCCATATCCCATCCCCTCCCCAGTAGCTTTCCCATTCTCTATCCCTCTGGGAGCATGGACCCAGGGTCATTGTGGATTGCAGAAGGTGTAAGGTCTGGATTCTGTAATTGCTTCCCCACTGAACAATGATGTTGACTGGTCAGTCCATACTCCCAGTCTGCCTCTCTCTTTCCCTAGTAGGGTGGGACTCTGGGATAGCGAAGCTCCAGGACACATTGGTAGGGTCTTCAGTCCAGGGAAGCCTGGCCGGCATCCTGATGGCATCTAGAAGCTGGTGGCTGAAAAGAGAGTTAACATACAAAGCCAAACAAATTGTTGAACAATCATGGACCCAAAGGTTGGAATAGTGGAGATGAAGTGTTGGGGGGTACTCACTGCAAACTCTAGTGTACTTCTGCTTTCAGGTATATATTTGCCCTAGTTTATAGATACATGTGAACATATGCTCTATCTCCTGGAAGCTGGTCTATATCTAGGTTTTGGAACTTTGTTAGGAAGTGAACCACCTGGAATGGAATTAGAGAATACTATGAAAGGAAAGTTCTCACCCGAGTGATGAAGCTGAAGGGTTGTCTTTCCACACCTGAAGTCTCTGGACACAGTCTGAAGTGAAGCATGCTGGGGTGGCACTCATTGCATTGATTAGGTTGCAGTCAGCAGATGCAATATTATTTGATAAGAATCGGGAGAAGCATATGGGAAAATGGGCCCTACCTTAGGGTCCCAGGACTGGGGGAAGTTTAGGCTCTATAGTGGAAATGTGAGGTTCCTGCTGTCTTAGGGTTCGAGAAGACAATGGATAGTTACTGTTATCATCACATTATTTGGTAATTGGGTTAGCTTTGAAAAGTCCCTTTGTTAGACATACAATCAATTTTCCCCTCTCATATTAATTAAATAGTGATTTATATTACTACAATTTAATAGGTGTGTATATAGACACCATTCCCATCACCAAAAGATTGTGTCCCATCTCACCCACCCGCCCCCACTCCCACCCCCATACCCCACTGGCGCAGGAAGCCGCATGTCCACCCTTCTGCTCACCACAGGGTTTTTACTTTGATGCCCTACTATACTATATTTTTATGGTTGGTGACAGCCCTGGGATGTTTCTTGGTGTTCACCATATAATGGTGACACAGTGAGACTTCCATACACCCCCAACCTGCTCTGAGACCTAAAAGAGTCTGCAGCCAAGAAGCTATCCTAGAATCTTGCCAAACAGGGTAGTAAAAGGTGGTGTTCTGAGCTATGGGTTTTTGCTTTAGCCCCTTTTTGTCTCCAAATGCAGTTAGCTACTTTGTGGTAAAGGTTGATGCAATCACTGGCTTAGTTGGAAGATGGAGTTCCTTCTTTTGCTTGAATTTGTCAATTGAGTAAGGGCTGCAGCACAATTTCTTCTTGATAGAATGTTAACCAGAGGCACAGAGGTAGATAGCGTCATAGTTATGTAAAGGGACTCATGCCTTTGGCTCCAATGTTCCAGGTTCAATCCCTGGCACCACCATAAGCCAGAGCTGAGCAGTGTTCTGCTAAAAATAAAAATAAAATAATAATAATAATAAGCTGCCTTTTCTGTCATGGCAAAAATTGGAGGAATGGAGAAAGGGCACATTGTCTCACAAGCGTCCCTTTGGGACATCAGACCTGCCCTATTAGCTCAGATGTAGGAGACACAAGGAGGCTCAGTGTATTGTAATGGGAAAGCCAGTGCTTTGGATTCCATATGAATAAGGAGGGAATCTTGTCTCTGTTAATTTTACAAGGAAATTTTCTAGGGTATGTAAGTGCAAGAGCTATGATGGAAAGGTTTTAAAATGCGATGATTCTAGGAAATGTGAGAATAAAATTCCATTTACACCTTACTTTATGGGCAGCACTGTCCCCAGCACTGAGTACCTTTGGGGACAGGAGAACACTGGGTAATGCTTCTACAGTCACCGCCCCCCCCCCCCAACACACCAACATTTGCAAAGATACTCATGCATGCATATTTTTAGATGCAAACACACAAAACTGTGATTCTGTGCCTCAGAAAGATTGGCCAAAGGGCAAAGACAATTTTCAGCATCAGATCTGTCCACTCACCATTGTTTCCCAAGACACAAATGTGTGTTCTCTTTTCTCCCCCACCACTTAGGAAATGCCTGGCCCAGTCACTGTATTCTACTTCCTAGCTTGAATGCCAAAGGCACAAGTTCTTTAATTGATTTGAAATCCACCCCTCTGACAACTTCCTCAGCTTTAGTAACCTGGTCAGCAATTAAACATGAAGGGTTTCCTCTACTGTTTGTTTCTTTGTGTACCCCCTATGTGAACTGGGTCCTAGGGTGGAAGGAGAAAAGGCAATCTGATAGAGCTTGTGCATTAGGAATCTTTGGGTATTAGGGAACAACACTGAGGATGAATAAAGGAACATATGGAATTCTGCCAGCCCCTGCTAAGCTTGCTATGTGGACTCTAGAATCCATATTCTGTGGACAGAGGCTATCATCTGTCTTTTATATCACTTCTATAATATTTATTTATTTATAAAAAGAAAACATTGGCAAAACCATAGGATAAGAGGGGTACAACTCCACACAGTTCCCACCACCAGAACTCTGTATCACATCCCCTCCCCTGATAGCTTTCCTATTCTTTAACACTTCTATAATTTTAAAAAATTTTTTTATTTATAAAAAGGAAACATTGACAAAACCATAGGATAAGAGGGGTACAGCTTCGCACAATTCCTACCACCGAACTCTGTATCCCATCCCTTCCCCTGATAGCGTTCGTATTCTTTAACACTTCTATAATTTTTATTTAAAACTAACAGAGTACAAAAATTCATTTGTAAAAACAAACTCCCATGATATTGAATTTTCTTTTTTAAAAAATTTCGTTATTGGGGATTAATGGTTTACAGTCAACAGTAAAATACAATAGTTTGTACATGTGTAGCATTTCCCAGTTTTCCACATAAAAATTCAACCCCCACTAGGTCTTCCTCTGCCATCATATTCCAGGATCTGAACCCTTCCTTCTCCCCCCTACCCCAGAGTCTTTTACTCAGGTGCAATACAACAGTTCCAGTCCAAGTTCTCCGTAGTGCTTTCCCTTCAAATCTTGTTTTTCAACTTCTACCTATGAGTAGAATAATCCCACATTCATCCTTCAGTTTCTGACTTATCTCAGTTAACATGATTTCTTCAAACTCCATCCAAAATGGGGTAAAGAAGGTGAATTCACCATTTTTAATAATTGAGTAGTATTCATATATATATATATATATATATATATATATATATATATATACCACAATTTACTCAGCTACTCATCTGTTGTTGGATATCTGGGTTGCTTCCAGGTTTTGGGTATTATAAATTGTGCTGCTGTGTACATAGGTATACACAAATATTTTTGGATGTGTATGTTTGGATCCTTAGGATATATCCCCAGGAGAGGAATTTCAGGGTCATAGGGTAGGTCCACTTCTATCCTTCTGAGGATTCTCCAAACTGTGCTCCACAGGGGTTGGACCAATTTTCATTCCCACCAGCAGTTCAGGAGGATTCCATTGTCCCCACCACCTCTCCAGCATTTGTTACTGCTATCTTTTCTGATATATGACATTCTCACAGAAGTGAAGTGATATCTCATTGTTGTCTTTATTTGCATTTCTCTGACAATGAATGACTTGAAGCATCTTTTCATATGTTTATTAACCTTTTAGACTTCTACTGTGGAGAATATCCTGTTCATATTCTTTCCCTGTTTTTGGATGGGGTCATTTGTTTTCTTGTTGCTGAGTTTGGTGAGCTCTTTTAAAAAATTTTTATGGGAGATTAATATTTTACATTTAACAGTAAATACAATAGTTTGTACATGCATAACATTTCTCAGTTTTCCATATAACAATACAATCCCCACTAGGTCCTCTGTCATCCTTCTTGGACCTGTATTCATCAACCCCACCCACACCAGAATCTTTTACTTTGGTGGAATATAGTGAGCTCTTTATGTATATTGGTTATTAGCCTTTTATCTGATGTTTAATTTTCTTTTTTTTCCTAATATTTATTTATTTATTCCATTTTCTGCCCTTGTTGTTTTATTGCTGTAGTCATTGATGTCATCATTGTTGGATAGGACAGAAAGAAATGAAGAGAGGAGGGAAAGACAGAGAGGGGGAGAGAAAGACAGACACCTGTAGACCTGCTTCACCACCTGTGAAGCGACTCCCCTGCAGGTGGGGAGCTGGGGGCTCGAACCGGGATCCTTATGCCTGTTCTTGGGCTTTGTGCCACGTGTGCTTAACCTGCTGCTCTACCGCCCGACTCCCGATGTTTAATTTTATAAGGCTCTTGATAGAAAAGGAAAATAACACTTAAAGGGGTTAGGCAAATGGACCAAGGTCACTTGACCTTGAAGCTTGAATTTAGAACTTTAGAATGATATCCAGGTTCTTAACTGCCTATATACCAACTGGTATGTAGTCTCTGGGAAAAGCATTGGTTGGGGGAGGGAAATAAAAAGATACCCTTAAACCACCTTGGACTTGCTGTAGTTGGTGTTTAGAGCAGCTCAATTCTTGACCTTGGGGATATTCTATCATCAGTACTTTGGTTGGTGAAAATAAAATAAAATAAAATAAGTCTAAAATTGGAGAACCTGATTTGAAACCTGAATCTATGCTGAATTTGCTGTGCCCTCAGGCAATTTATGTAATAATTCTCTGTACCTCCTACATCATGAAAAAGGTCTGTGGAGTAAAATAATTCAAGCACTTAATAGGAAACCAAACCAGAGAGTAATACCTCTGAGAACTGCCCTTGCAATACATATTTGCTACCATTCTCCATAAACCCCCTTCACCTTTGCTTTCCAAATCCCTAAGTCTAGTTCTTGATGTTTCTGATGAGGTCTAGATTTTTTTTTTATTTTTTTTTTTTTTTTTTTTTTTTTTGCCAAACACAGGGAACAGTTCTTGGCAGCTTTCTGAGTCTTCACTTTCTTTCAATACCAAGCCTAGTGGAGAGCAAAATTAGCCTGCCAATCATGGGGAAATGTGGAGGCCCCGGAAATTAAATTCCCCCTCTCTCCAGCTGTCTCCCCTCAAGTGCCAGGTATGGAATAAATCACAGTCCATGTGTTTCTAGGCCATGTGTCTTCTTCCTATATTCTAACTGGGTGTTAGCATAATGAAACAAACCAAGTATGTTTGAGAGGTAGTTCATTATCCTCAAAGGCCAGAGGTCATAAAGCAAGCTGCTTGGGACGGGGATGGGGATGAGCTAGGCCACACCTTTCTTTTGGATTGCCTCATTTCCTATTGTCAGCAATATTTTAGAATTAGCCTTTTACACAGGTGAATAGCCTTCAATGAAAGATCAAAAGATCTCCTGAACAAGGGCCTGACCACCCTAAGACATGGCTGACTTGGAGCTTCTATAACCCAAACCCCTTATACATCCATTTGACACCAGAGACAACCCACCAACAGCTCCTCAAAGACTCTGTGGTTATACCCATGTAGTTAGAAAAACCACTAGCAAAATGCTTCCTGTGTTTGCCAGTGGCATTTCTTAATTTCCCGTCCCTCAGGGAAATTAAGAAAGGATCTCCTCAGAAGATTGGCAGTTGCTTTGTCTTACCCATCCTACCCTGACCTCAGCTCTGGAGTGAGTTATCTTAAGCCTGACATTTGCCCAACCATCCTGAATTAAAACCTTTTTCTTGCTTTCTTTCTTTTTTTTTCCACTGAAAGCTGAAAAAAAATGCTTTGGGTATCACAGTGATAACCTTGATGCAGAAAAACCAAGTCTAGGTTCCAAGGAAAGTGAAGGATAAAAAGCTTTATCTGATTGGTCACTGCTATGGACTTAACTGTGGCCCCCCTCCAAAACATGTGTTGGAGCCCTCACCCCCCAAAATATGAAATTATGGCTACCTTTGGTGACATGCTCTTTAAGGAGGAGTGGGTGGTGGCATATCTAGTAGATATGCACATTATCCTGCTCAAAGCCCCAGTACAATGCTCCCCCATCCCTACCTGAGAGAGAGAGATTTAATGAGTGGTGGTACAGTGTTTCAGGTTTCTCTCCTTCTCTCTCTCTCTACCTCTCTCTTTCCCTTTCTAGCTCTGTCACCCTTTATCAAAGAAAAATGGAAAAACAGCCACCAGAAGTGGTGGAATCATATTGCAAGTGAGAGTCCTAGCTAGCATTAACCTTGGTGACAAAAACAAATAGATAAATAAATGACAATGAAGGGATAGTTAGGGTAAAATGAGGTCATGTAAGTAGAAAGATCATCCTTCTTCAGTGTGACTGATGTCTTCCTAAGAAGAGGATCTTAGAACACACGCATACGCACACGCACACGCACATGCACACGCGCACACACACACACAGCCATATGGGGATAGAGGGAGAAGACACCCAACAACAAGCAAAAGAGAGGGGTCAACTTCATTTAATCAATCTTGCATGCACCTTGATCATAGATGTCTAACTTCCTGAGCTATAAGGAAATAGACCTGGGTAGCTTAAGCTCCCAGGATGTGATGCTTGGTGTTGACCTAAGTAAACTAGTACAATCACAATATTAGTTCATATAGACTCAGTCTAAGTGTCTGGGAACATGCAGAGAGGCTCCACAGGACATGGGAAGAAGGTAGACCAGTCAGCTAAATTCCTACTCTGACCTGTTTTTCTTGTTTTTGGTAAATCACCATTAAGGTTATCATTTTTACTTTATGTCCAATGGACAATTGATGTGCATATGTGTGTTACTGCTCTGTGGGAAATAGTCAAGATAGTAAATAACCAGTACCGTAAGACCCCAAGTGCTCCATATTCAGCTGACTGTTGCCATTTCACTTAACATCAATGGGAAGACACCAGACTTGTATACAGTATGCTGTCATTTTATGTATGTCTGTAAGGTACTGTACCGATTATTCCACTCAGAATATTACATTTATTCTGGTTTTTTTCTCCTGGAAACTGAAGACATGTCTGTTCTTAAGACTCCATTCCTAAGACTGTTCAATTCGTCAAGCTCTAGGCAAAGGACAGAGTGACAGACCTGGAACTTGCCATTCTTCACCTTGTCTGTCTGATATTTATTAACTTACTAACTTGGAGAGAAGGACTGCCTTGGATCACCACTCAAGAGAGGTCCACATACCATCCCCCAACCCTTCTTCCCATCTAAACATTTTCAGGTTTCTCACAATTTAATTGAGACATAAAAAGCAGAAGCTAGATTCTAAGAATTCACTTAGAATGATTTACATCACTGAGGATGAAATCGTTGATCATGAACATACAACAGCCAACAAGCACAGATGACACTGAAAGGGCACAAGTGTCAACTGTTCTGCCCCGTGTCTCATCTATTCGGACTTGGAGCCATGCTACTGCCCCCTATCAGAACGGTGAGCTTCAAAGTGAATAAATACATTGAGTGAACACATACAGCTCTGACACTCTGACAAAAGAGAAGCCCATGGCCTTCAGGCAGAGACTGAAAGCCAAGAAGTTGCTTGATTCACATTCCTACTACGTACTCCCCTACAACAAGGTCCTTAGCCATTTGAGTCCACAAGCAAAGGAAATCACTTCAGACAAAGCCATATTCTTAGAGACAAACTCACAGAGTCAAGCTCACTAACAAGATTCCAACTGGGTCATTGATCACGGCAGAGAACCTGACTTCCCAGATAGGTTGCTAGCAACATTTCTAGGACTTGAGTTATTGGTTGTTTTATTAGTAGATAGAGGCCTGGAGTGAAATTTCCCCATATTTTTGTTCCACCCTGTTTTAGCAATACTACTAGCTATACCCGGTGTCCACTGTGATTTTCCATTAGTGGTTGACTAGATGACCCCTCCAAAGTTAGTGTGTGTTGACTTCTTCACTTTGGGCCTCAGGACCACTAGGAAGTGAATGAGCTTCAGGAATGGCTCATTCTATATTTCCAGTCACCTCTGTGCCCTACTTAAAATTCTTCAAATTGAGCATTTCCTTTTGTCTTTAAAGAGGAGCAAGATCCTTTATCAAATCTGTGAGTCCACAGATGATGATCTATGGACAAGTTTGTCCAGACTTTGCACATTGTGGTCCTTGCTGTAACTTTGGACACATGCTCCTATCTGCAAGGCATCCCTGCTCCCTCATTATCTGGGTGACTCTAGGCATCCTTTACAACTTAATCCAATGTCCTTCCTTGAGAGAGTCTCCGTGGATGTCTCCAAACTCCGGGATAAACCTTTCTCTCTCAGTGTTTATATTTTGATTTGTACCTAGGCCTTCCATGGAACTGGATTGGCAGCCCCGTGAAGCCAACAGGGGGACCTGTTTTGCCTCCCACAGGCCCTCTTCCCTCATCCCCACCCCCCTGACACACACACTTGGAATGATGTAGATATTAATCCTTCTCATGAGGGGCCCAGAGAATGCCTGAGTGCCCAGCAGTGAGAGCCTTCCTGGAACAGACAGTGAAAGGAGTGAGACGTCTCAGGGTAACTTTTTCACAATAGGTGCACATAGGTTTCTCTGTGCTTGATCAAAAGGCTCAAACAGATCCTGAGACCTTAAGACACCAAAGTAGTTCTCTACACTGACCTCTCCTTCACAAACCATGGGGCAGAGGGGAGCTCTTATAAACAAGATGCCCCTACCCCATGCCTAGGGCAGAGGTTTCCCCTCATGTGGTCTGGGGGAGTCTGGGAACCATGAGGGGTTCTATAGACAGCAAGATTTACCAGTTCTGCTTGGGAGTATTTCTTCTACCCACCAAAGATGTTTGTCTAGTTTCATTCCAAGCATACCTTTTTCCACAAGCTTTGTCTTTATTTTTTTTTTTTTATGTGCAAGACAGACACACAGACAGACTGACCAACTAGGGCAACACTCAGCCCCAATGTCTCAGGATAGAACCTGAGGCCTCAAGCATGTAAGTCTTACACGTGCACTCTACCACTGAACTTGCTCTCTAAATATCCCAAGTTCTGCTTTTCCTTTTCTTTTCTTTCGTTTCCCTTTCTTTTCTTTCTTTCCTATTAAGTTAAGGCTAGGACTTAGTACCTGCACTATGAATCCATTTCTCTGGATGTTGGTCATTTTCCCCCTTTATTTTTCTTTCTTTTTGATAGAAACAGAGAGAAATTTAAAGAGAAAGAAGGAAAGAGAAAGACATTTGCAGACCTGCTTCATTGCTCATGAAGCTTCCCCCTGCCACCCACCCCAAAGGTGGGGACAGTGATGGGTGGAATTAAACCCAGCTCCTTACACACGGTGATGTGTGCGCTCAGCTGGGGACACTACCACATAGCTCCTATCTCCCAAGTTCTCAATAACCATAGGTCCCTGCTTGTACTGACTCTGGTGCCTCCTGGAGCTTGACCCTTGGAGTATGAGCAAGGGACAGCTATTGTTCTTATTCTGAGGCAGGTGTGGGGTGGGAAGTGGGAGGGAACTGCGTCCCAGAGAGAATCAGCATTTTGAGAACGAACCACACAGAGAGGTATGCTTTGCACTTGGGTCCAACCACAGTGATTAGACTATGGATATCACCTCATGTCAAGTGGATGGAGGATCTTGGAGACACATGGTGTCATGTGTGTGCGTGGCATAGGAATATACTGCAGCATCTACATTGGGGATACCTAGGTATTACTTTGCCTTCCCAGGTAGTACACCAATTGAAAAATGAGGTTAAAAAGCAACAAGAAGGGGTGGGTGCAGGTGGTTGTGCACCTAAGCACACACATTACAGTGTGCAAGAACCCGGGTTCAAGTCCCTGGTCCTCACCTGCAGAGGGAACAGGACTGCAAGTGTCTCTCTCTTTTTTTCCCTTCCTATCTCCCCTCTCAATATCTCTCTGTTCTCTACCCAATAATAAATATATATATCAACAAGGGGTCTAGTGCTGGCATACCTGATTGAACAGGACCTGGGTTCAAGGCCCTGGTCCTCACCTGCTGTGGGGGAAGTGTCAACAGCAGTAAAGCAGTAAAGCAGTAAAGCAGTAAAGCAGTAAAGCAGTAAAGCAGTAAAGCAGTAAAGCAGTACTTCTCTCTCCCTCTGTTTCCTTCTTTCATCTCAAGTTCTCTCAGTCTCTGTCCAAAATAAAAACAAATAAAATAAAAGCAACAACAACAGAAAATAACCAGGCATCTGATCTCTGGTGTGTGTCTCCCTGCCCCCCCACCCCCAGTTTTGACTTTTAAGGGCAGTCCTGTGTGGCCACCACTATGAGTTGTCCCAAACTCCTCCTGTTAAACAGGAAGGAGGTGGAAGGTATAATGAAGTGAAGCACAGGACAACTGATTTTCCCCTTTTCTAATCCCCAATTTTGGGCAAACATGGGGCCCAGAACGTGAGTGAAGGAATTAAATTAACGAACACAATTTCTCCCTGTCATTGAACTCTGACTAATGAGTCTATTTCTGGGTAATAAGAAGGAGCAGGAAGTGACAAGGCAGTGTAATGAATTAGTGGCCCAGAACCTCGTTAGTCAGAATAATCTTTCCACAAAAGATAAATGGTGCAAACATTAATTATAAAGCCAGGGTGGAAATGCATCCCATTATTTGACTTACTAAGAAATCTAGCCCAGTTATTAGGAGGTATTTGAAGCAACAACAATAATAATATCAATAATAAAAAAGGGCAAAGTTCAGTGAGAACTTGGAACTTGGGGGAGACCTCCTGGTGGTGAGAGTGTGTGGGAAGCTTTACTTTCTAAATCAACTGAAAGGCCCAAGAGGTGGTGCTGTGGACAAAGTGCTGGACTTTCAAGCATGAAGTCCTGAGTTTGATCGCCAACAATGCATGTGTAAGAGTGATGCTCCAGCGCTCTCTCTCTCTCTCTCTCTCTCTCTCTCTGTGTCTCTCTCTCTCTCGGAGGCAAGGGTAAATTCCCAGGGAATAGGTTGTCCCTGCTTGAGATTTTGCCCCAGGAAGATTGGGGCTAACTTCTTGGCCGCAGCCTCTGTGGGATTTGCAGCTTCTCTGTCTCTCTAGCTCAGTTATTCAGAGCTGCCCACTGCATTTCATTAAGACCCAGGTGGCAGAGTCTTGGGAGACAGTGTAATGGTTCTGTGAAGTGGCTTTCATGCGTAAGGCTCCCAGGTTCAACCCCAGCACCACCATAAAGCAGAATTGAGCAGTGCTCTTGTTACACACAAACACACACATATGGGGAAAAAACAAACATCCAGGTGGAATGGAGTTCCAGAGGAACATTCCTATCAAAAGAAGTGAGTAGCGTGCACAAGTTACCATGTGTGTGAGGACTTGTGTTCAAGTCCCTAATGTCCACCTACAAGGGTGATGCTTCACAAAAGGTAGAACTAGTGCTGCAGATGTCTCTCCTCTCTCTCTCTCTCTCTCTCTCTCTCTCTCTCTCTCTCTCTCTCACCATGGTTACCATTGGGGCTCCCTCACTTAATCCTCATAAACAATCTCCTTAGCCAGATGCTTCTCTGTCACCATTTCTCCCAGAGGGGGAAAAGTCAGGCAAAGTAACTTCATGAGACACACAAGAGTCAGAATTGGAACTTAGCTGATTCTGGACCTTCTCTCCCCTTGTTGGCACTATAAATCCACCAAGCCCAGTGGCCATTTTTTTTCTTTTTTTTTAAAATTTTATTTCATAAGACAGAGAGAAATTGAGAAGCGAAGGGGAGAGATAGAGAGAGAAAAGGAAAGACACCTGCAGTTCTGCTTCACTGTTCATGAAGCTCCCCACTTCCTACCTGTAAGTGGGAGCAGGAGGCTCAGGCCAGAGTTCTTGAGCACAGTGATATGTACCTTCACCCAGTGTGCCACCAACCAGCCTGCTTCTCTCTTTCTCTTCTGTCTCTCACTCTCTCTACAAACAAAATCTCTACCAGGAGTGGTGGAGTCCTATAAACACCATATCCCAGCAATAACCCTGGTGACAAAAAAAAAAAAAAAAAAAAAAGGAAGGAAAAGCTACTGATTTTTCCAGACATCTAGTATCTTAAAGAGGGTCAGAGTTCAAAACCAAAAAGGAAGTCGAGGGTGAGGGGGCGAGTCGCTCTGGAATCAGCTAAGTTCCAATCCTGACTCACTCATGTGTCTGATGAAGTTACTTTGCCTGACTTTTCCCCCTCTGGGAGAAATGGTGACAAGGAAGCATCTGGCTAAGAGGATTGTTTATGAGGATTAAGTGAGATTCTCTGCTGAAGATGTTTGCCACCTGTGAAAGTTTCTGTGGATGTCCTGAATATCTCTGTCTCCTGAGGCCAGAAGGCACAGGACCTTCTGGGCTGCTGGGGCTGAGAGGGAACAAGTCCCCGGAGTCAAGATGAAGGGGGTGGGAGTGAGACCTGGAAAGGGACAGTGACATCAGTATCACTCAGAGAGGCCAGCACTAGCTGGCTCCACACATTGGTGGGGGCTGGGGGTAGAAGAGGGGTTCAGCCACCCCACCTCAGACTGGCTTCTCTGTCAGCTGGGATTCTGGTAGCCCAAGAAGGAATGGGGCAGTGGGAGGGAGGACTTAACTCAGAACTGGAGCAGAGAAAGCTGACTCATTAACGTGGGTACTGGGACCATTACTCTAGATAGTAATGAAACCGGAATTAAAAGCTATTCACAAAGGACTTGGAGGCGTCCTGGTAATAAACTTGTGTGAGACTTACTGGTGCCTCATTCCAGTCCAAGGAGGGGTCTCCAGTTACCTGCTGCCCAAGCAGGGGTTTGAATGTGAGGCCACACCTCTCTGCCTCCCCACAGGTGGCTTCTGAGTGAAATGGAGGCATCTGGCTGCTGGTATTTCTAAGGCTCTGTTGCTACCTGACAGGGAACTCTCCTTAATGAAGGGGGAGAGGGGGAGGGGAGAGGGAGAAGAAGGGAGAACATAATTAATTGGGAATGAATTTTAACTGTCTCTGACTTCTCATTTGTAGGCACTTAAAATGAGCTCTTATTTAAGTGATCATATTGGGTTGTAGCATTCCAAGGGAATGGAAGTCATCCCCTCCCTATATAAAAAAATATAAATAAATAAAGGCCCCTTTCTCCACTCCCAGCCTCCATCCCCATCTCTTTGGGGTAAAACTGGGCTCTGTGATTTTTTAGGAATTTTTCTTTATTTATTCTTTTTTTCTTTCTTTTTTCTTTCTTTTCTTTCTTTTTTTTTTTTTTTGCCTCCAGGATTATCACTTTGGCTCATACCTGCACTGTGAATCCACTGCTCCTGGTGGGCATTATTTATTTATTTGTTTATTTATTTATTTATTATGGGATGGGGCAGAGAGAAATTGAGAGAAGAGGGGAAGATAGAGAAGGAGACAGAAAGATAGACCTGCTTCGCCACTTGTGAAGTGACCCCCGCCCCCACCCCAGGTGGAGAGCCAGGGGTTTGAACCAGGATCTTTGCATGGGTTCTTTGCACTTCCTGCTATGTGCACTTAACCCGGTGTGCTACTGCTTGGCCAAAACAAATGGCTCATGGCAGGGGTTGGGGAGGGAGGTACTGGTGAACCTGGTAAAGGGCATGTTACCATACACAAGCCCTTGGCCCCCAAAAGCAGAGGGGAAACTTTCTAAGTGGAAAAGCAGAGCTGTAGATATCTTGCTCTCTCCCTCTCTGTCTTCTGTTTTCCCTTCCCATTCAACTTCTATCTCTAAGAAGGAAAGAGAGAGAGAGAAGGAAGGAAGGAAGAAAGAAAGAAAGAAAGAAAGAAAGAAAGAAAGAAAGAAAGAAAGAAGAGAGAGGAAGGAAGGAAGGGAAGGAAGAAGGGAGGGTGTACTGCCCTCCCCTCCCAAATGGTGAATTTTTTATACAGGCATGGAACACCAGAAGATAACCCTGGTGGCAATAACATAATAATAATAATTGTGATTATAATGACTTCTAAAATCCGGCATTAATTTAAGACCCAGTGCCGCTTTTGTTGTCTATGATTTAGAAATACTTCCTAAAGGATGTTTGGGGAACTGGGTCCAATAGGGTTTCAGTCATTTCTCTGTCAGTTCTGTCTGTCCTCTTGGAGCTCAGGCTCCACAGAGACCTGAGCTAAGCAATCCCCCCCCCTCATTAATCTCCTCCAAAATGTTGAGGAGAGTTAGGGGAGGGGGCTGAGAAACTAGGGGTCCTATGAAGACCAGTTTATTCCCCCTCCCTTCTCTTCTGCTCCCCCCTCCTCCCCACTCACCTCTTCCTGCTCCAAAGAACCACTCCCCCCTCAGCTCTATCAGAGTGTAACTGACAAATAAAAATTGTTTATAATTAAGGTGTTCAATGTGATGCTTTGATATCTGTCAACGTTGGGAAGTGATCCCTACCATCAAGCTAATTAACAGATCTGCCACCTCAGAGAGTTGTTTTCTTTTTTTTTTTTCTTTCCTTCTTTTTTTTTTCCCCACCCCTGGGGAGAACACAGCTTCCTACCTAGTTACACTTTTCCCAACTAATCCAGTTCACAATCCAGGGTCATGCATGAGGTCACTGGGACAATCCCTCTTATATCACTGAAACTTCATTCCCCTTGGCCATCCTCCGTCATCTTCCCATTTCTCCAGCTCCAGCTCCAGCTCACCATTCAGCTCTCTTCTGTGATTTGAGAGGTTTGAGAATCCCTGTGGGAGGGACAGTGTGTGCTGTCTGGCTTTCTGGGTCTGGTCAGCTTCACTGAGCAGAATGCTCAAGGCTGCTGGAGATACGGTAGCCAGATCTGGTGAAACAACTTTGGAAGGGCGGGTGGAGAAGAGGAAACATGAACCAAACGTAGGATGGAATCTTGTTTGTTTTTTGTGTGTTTGTTTGCTTTGAGGGTTATCACTGGGGCTCTGTGCCTACACTATGAATCCAGGGCTCCTGGTAGCCATTTCCCCCCCATTTTTTGGACAGGACAGAAAGAAATTGAGAGAAGAGGGGGAGATAGAGAGGAGAGAGAAAGATAGACACCTGCATATCTGCTTCCCTTCTTGTGAAGTGTCCCTCTTGCAAGTGGAGAACAGGGGACTCGAACCTGGATGCTTTCGTAGGTCCTTCCACATGTGAGCTTAACCCATGCTCCACTGCCTGGCCCCTAGGATGGACTTTTGTTTCTCAGAAGGGAATCCTGCCCTTTGCCACAGCCTGGGTGTACCTTCCAGTCACAGGGGCTTCCTGTCTTGGGGACATGGCCTTGCACACCCCATGTTGACATTAGCTTTGGAGCCACTTGTAAGCTGGCATCTCACTAGCTGCCATCTCCTGTCACTGCATGGGATGGAGCCCCCTGTGTGTGTTGTGTGTGGAGAGGTCCCTCAACTTTTTCTTTCACATCAAATGAGCCTCCTCCTGAGGGCTGAGGGTGTAACACGCTGTATGTTAAATACCCAGGGCTCAGGAAGCCACTAGAATTGGTGGCTAAGTCCCTTCCTCTTTCACCTGCTCTAATATTCCCCTCTTCATCATCCTTATCCTCTCCTCCGTCACCTTCCTCTTCCTTGTCACCCTCCCTTCCCCCCATCCCACCCCACCCCACCCCACCCCACCCCACCCCACCCCCCTTTTCTCTGCTTGCAAAGCCCAGCAACTCCTCCAGAGAAGGCTCAGCTCCAGAATCTGCTGGGTGGCTCTTGGCTTCCGGCATGTCTAGGTAAGCTCTCAGCTCAGCACTTTAAGGCTGTCAAGACAGAACCATGTCTGTCCCCCTTGGGCAGAGGCATAATCAGCCTGGAAGGTCAGTTCCACCCCCTCAGCTCCCTGGGGCACTATCTGCCTTCCAGCTTCCTGCACACACACACACACACACACACACACACACACACACACCACCCATCACTGCACAATTTATTTATGGAGGGCCAGAGGCACCTGTCTCTTCCATCTAAATTACCTGCATATTCAAGAGTATTAATTCACAACTCCTGCTTGTACTTGCCTTCCAAGGCTCAGGACTTGCTCAGAATGTGTGTAGAGGCATCATGGCTTCCTCCTGGTCTGGAGGTGCAGTGAGCTAGGTTCCTTACAGGCCCCTCCTTTCCCTGGATCCCAGAGAATGGGACAGAACTGGTGAATGGCTGGCAGCCTTTTTTAAAAATATTTATTTACTATCTACTCCCTTTTGTTTCCCTTGTTGTTTTATTGTTATAGTTATTATTGTTGTCATTGTCGTTGGATAGGATAGAGAGAAATCAAGAGAGGAGGGGAAGACAGAGAGGGGGAGAGAAAGATAGACACCTGCAGACCTGCTTCACTACCTGTGAAGTGACTCCCCGGCAGGTGGGGAGCCAGGGGCTCTAACTGGAATCCTTATGCTGGTCCTTGCACTTTGCAGCACCTGTTCTTAACCCGCTGCACTACTGCCCGGCTCCTGGATGGCAGACTTTTAAGAAATAGCTCTGCACTTGAGAAACAGCATAGTGGTTATGCAAAGAGACTTTCATGTCTGAGGCTTCAAAGTCCCAGGCTCAATCCCCTGCACTGCCTAACAACAGAACTGAACAATGCTCTGATAAAAATATAAAGACATAAAACAATATAATATAATATAATATAATTAATATAAATAATATAATATAATATAATATAATATAATATAATATAATATAATATAATATAATATAATATAATATAATATAATATAATATAATATAATATAATATAATATAATATAATATAATATAATATAATATAATGAATGGCCCAAAGGCAGAGTAAGTGAAGGTTCAGTACATATCTCTAGGCGAAGATCCCTGGAAGGGGACAAAATGCCATTCCACTGTAGTTACTCAAAAGATGGCATTAAAAATTTTCAGGGCTGGGAATCAGGTGGTAGTGCAGCGGGTTGAGCGCAGGTGGCACAAAGCGTGAGGTCCGGCAGAAGGATCCCGGTTCGAGCCCTCGCCACCCCACCTGCAGAGGAGTTGCTTCACAAGCGGTGAAGCAGGTCTGCAGGTGTCTGTCTTTCTCTCCCCCTCTCTGTCTTCCCTTCCTCTCTCCATTTCTCTCTGTTCTATCCAACAACAACGACATCAACAACAACAACAATAATAAAAACTACAACAATAAAACAACAAGGGCAACAAAAGGGAATGAATAAATAAATATTTTTAAAAACCTTTAAAAAATTGACAGGACAGGGTCGGGGGGAGCTTGGTGGTCACACACCTGGTTGAGTGCCTCTGGATCCCACCTACAGGGAGAAAACTCCAGAAGTGGTGAACAGGGCTGCAGGTGCCTCTCTGCCTCTCTGCTCTCTACCCACTCAATTTCTGGCTGTCTCTATCCAGTAAATAAACTAAGATATTTTTTTAAAGATTTTATTTATTTATGAGAAAGATAGGAGGAGAGAGAAAGAACCAGACATCACTCTGGCACATGTGCTGCTGGGGATCGAACTCGGGACCTCATGCTTGAGAGTCTGAAGCTTTATCACTGCACCACAAAGATAAATTTTTTTAAAAAGTAAAGAAATTGGCAGAGCACTGGTGAAATAACTCATCTAGATAGTGCATTGCTTTGTCATGTGTGAGACCCAAGTATGAGTCTGCTCCTAGCAAATTGAAAAAAAGCTTCATTGCTGTGGTGCCCCCCTCTCTCTCTCTCTCTCTCTCTCTCTCTCTCTCTCTCTCTCCTTCTCTGCCATGCTGTCTTCTCTGTCTCTATTCAAAAAAATAAATAAATAAAATGGCAAAGGACACTGGCCCCTGAGTTTGCTACAGGGTAAGGATTTTGCTCCTGGTGTTGACAAAGGCAGTTCTTGGTGTAGGCCTTGAGGCCTCTCTGAAGGTCAAGTCAAAGTCAGTGTGTTTCCAGGACACAGCCTTGGGCAACAGTGGTTTCCAGCTCAGGGGCAGACACAGCCACATCCCAGCTTCAGAGAAGAGCCCCTCCCATCCCCTCAACCTCTTGAGTACATGGTCATCCTCTCCTGGGTCTTAGCAACAGAGGATAACTCTTCCTATACTTTTCCTTCCTTCTAAACACAAGGGCTGGATATTAACACCATGGCTTTTGGGTGATCAGCCTTCTGGGCAGAGGCAAGAAGCCATCCACCCATTCCCTCCACAAGGACCACTGGACTAAAATAGAATCTTCAAGTGATCCTTTAAAGCCCTATTCTAGGAGTCTGGCGGGTTAAGTGCACATGGCACAAAGCATAAGGACAGCCATAAGGATCCCAGTTCGAGCCATCGGCTCCCCACTTGCAGGGGAGTCGCTTCACAAGTGGTGAAGCAGGTCTGCAGGTGTCTATCTTTCTCTCCCCTTCTCTGTCTTCCCCTCCTCTCTCCATTTTTCTCTGTCCTAGCTAACAACAATGACATCAGTAAAACAAGGGCAACAAAAGGGAATAAATAAATAAATTTTTTTTAAAATCCTATTCCATGGTTTTGGTGGCTTCTTGTATAGAGTGGCATTGATGTGGTGTTAATACGGTGGTGATGATTTTTCTTAACCAAGACATTACTGGTACTTATCAGAAAGAGACCTTCTTTTTCGGGAAAAGGCATCTGGACAAGGACCAGGATTTGAGCCCCTGCCCCCCATCTGCAGAAGGGCAGCTTCATGAGCAATGACACAGTACTGCAGATGTCTCTCCCTCTCCCATCCAAGTACTAACCAGACTCGACCCTGCTTAGCTTCCGAGATCGAAGACATTGGGCGTGTTCAGGGTGATTTTGCCATAGACCTTGCTCCCTTTCTCTCCCCCCTCTCCTCTCAAATTTTCTCTTTCCTGTCAAATAAAAGAGACAGAAAAGCAAAGCAAAATAAAAGGAAAGGAAAAGATGAGGTGGCTGCCAGAAGTTGACTCCTCATTCAGGCACCAAGCCCCAGCTATGACCCTGCTGCCAATAAAAAATAAAAATAAATAAATAAATGAACTCCTCTTCCTCCCCCTTGTTCCTCTTCTTTCTCTTCCCCCTTCTCCTGAATTTTCTTTTTGTTATTCTGACAAATAGTGTGTGCGCGTGTGACGGGGGGTGAGGGGGCGAGGGTGGTTAATACAGCTTTTCAGACTTGCAAAGGCCATGATGTCTTCTACCCAACTCCCTCAAGTAAGATTTTGTGACAAACTATTTCCTCTCTCTCTGTCTCTGTCTCTCTGTCTCTCTCTGTCTGTCTGTCTCTCTCTCTCTCTTTTGCCTCTAGAGTTATCTCTGGGCTTTGTGCCTGCACTACAAATCCACTGCTCCTGGAGGTCATTTTTCCTATTTTGTTGCCCTTGTCATTGTTGTTGGATAGGACAGAGAGAAATGGAGAGAGGAAGGGAAGACAGAGGGGGAGAGAAAGACACCTGCAGGCCTGCTTCACCGCCTGCCTGTAAAGGGACTCCCCTGCAGGTGGGGAGGGGGGTGGGAGTTTGCTTTGCTACTGACAGACCCCCATGACAAACTTTTTATTTAAAAAAGATGACCTTTGGGCTGCGAAGCTCTTCTATCCTTTGTCTGGAGCCAAGGAGTATAAAAATAGATCGAGACAGAGAAGAGGGGTGGGAAAAGCCAAAGGATCAGAAACCCCCTGGTATTTCCATAGGTAAACTGTGAGGACAGTGAGGAGACCTGAGGTGAGCTCCCTAGTCCTGCCAGTGAGTGCTGGGTAGCACTCACCAAGATGGGGTGGGTATGGGTGGAGAGGGGACTCTTCCTCAAAGGACTCTGCACATGGCAGCACAGAGACCCTGAGTACAAGGAGCAGGTGGCCCTTTAGATGAAATTTAACTCGAGCTGCCAGGTTCACGTCTGTACATTGTGGGTGCTGCAAACTGCTCCCCATCTTGTGTGTGTGTGTGTGTGTGTGTGTGTGTGTGTGTGTGTGTGTGTGTGTGTGTAGGGGCATGGGCCTCCTCCTCATCCCCTCACCATCCCAGTCATCTTTATCTCTGGACAAAGCCTGCATGCCAACAACTCAGTAGAGGACAGGGGAGGTAGCATAATGGTTATGCAAAGAGACTCTTCATGGCTGAAGGCCTGGGTTCAATCCCCTGCACCACCATAAGCCAGAGCTGAGCAGCACTCTGGCAAAACAGTTTTCCTGGTGTCCACACACCAGCCTAATTTTCTCTGTTGTGGCCTTATTTCCAGAAGGACTCACCCATCTTTCACCAAGAGCAGAACCAGGGGGGCTAAGCTGCAAGGAGGGCCTGAGCCCCGCATCTGCACTGAGACTCCCCCAATGGCATCCCAGCTGCAATGTGTCTTTCCCCCAACTCCCACTTAGGAGATCCCGCGTTCACAAGCTGAATTTTTAAAAGACAAGAGGCACCCTCACCTTATCCAGAATTGGGAGACAAAGTCTCTACTCTGCCCCCCAACCCAATGCAGGTGCCAGACTGGGATCTGTGCAGAGAGAGGAAGAGGGGTGAGGTGGTGTGGGAGAAAGTGGGAGAGAACCACATCTCAGGGAGATAATTGAATCCAAGAAAAAAAAAAAAGTAATATCAGAGAAGCAGGAAGAAAACAAGTGAAAATATGTTATTTTACAACCTTGCTCCTCCTGACCTCATTGAAAATAAACATACTCTCTCCCTGGCTGGGTGGTCAGGTAGCCCAGAGATGGGGCTGACGCGGGGTCCTGGTGCCCTCTGGTGGCCAATGGAGGTAGCGCCACCTGCCGCATCCTGCTACCCAGAGAAGCTAATAGGGGAGTTTATAAAAATTCCTTTTCTGCTAAGGGATTTCATTCTTTTCTTTCTTTTTTTCCTTTGTCTTTTCCTTTCTTTCTTTCTCTCTCTCTTTCTTTCTTTGTCTTTATTTTTCTTGCTATCTTTTTCTCTCCCTTCCTTCATTCCTTCCTTCATTCCTTCCTTTCTTCCTCCCTTTCTTTCTTTCTTCCTTTCTTTCTTTCTTTCTTAATTCTTTCCTTCCTTTCTTCCTTTCTTTTGCTCTACCTTTCTATCTTCCTTCCTCCTCCTTCCTTCCTTCTTTTTCTCCCTTTATTCCCTTCTTCCCCAACCCCCCCCCCTTTTTCTTATCATTCCTATGACTGACTTGGCTTTGTGAAAAACATAGCAGAGAATTATTCTAATTTTTTTCCTGTACTGGAAATTCCTGGTGCACCTCAGGTATTTTTGAATGAATGAGATGAGCTGAAAGACAAGCACTCAGTGTCTAGGGTACTGACACAGTTGGTGTTCATGAGAACAGTGTCCCTGGAGCTGACAAAATAGCTCGGTTGGATAGTGTGCTACTCTGTCATGTGTTCAACCCAGGTGCTGCAGTCTCTTTCACTCTCTCTCTGCCTGTCTGTCTATCTTTAAAAGATTGTGAGAGAGACAGACAGACAGAGGGAGGGTGGTGGCTACAGTAGAGATAACAAATAAAACTCAATGCAAGAACTCAGTTTAACCTTTCTGACTTACCAGCATTTTTAAATTTTATTCTATTTATAAAAAGGAAACATTGATAAAACCATAGGATAAGATGGGTACAACTCCACACAATTCCCACCACCAGAATTCCATATCCCATCACCTCCCTATTCTTTCCTATTCTTTAACCCTCTGGGAGTATGGACCCAAGGTCATTGTGGGGTGCAGAAGGTGGAAGGTCTGGCTTCTGTAATTGCTTCCACGTTGAACATGGGCATTGACAGGTCAATCCATACTCCCAGCCTGCCTCTCTCTTTCCCTAATAGGGTGGGGCTCTGGGGAAGTGGAGCTCCAGGACACATTGGTGGAGTTGTCTGTCCAGGGAAGTCTGGTTGGCATCATGCTAGCATCTGGAACCTGATGGCTGAAAAGAGAGTTAACATACAAAGCCAAACAAGTTTTTGACTTATCATGAACCTAAAGGCTAGAGTAGTTCAGATGAAGAGTTTGTGTGTGGGGGGGGTTGTCTCCATTTTGTAGCTTACCAGCATTTTATGGGGCTGTTTCATGACCTGCAAAATGATAAACTTGACACAGGCAGTGTTTCTGGATCTTGCCAACAGAGATGGTCTGTCAGGTTTTAGCAGCCTTGGAGGAATGAGGAGACATCAGTGAACTGTCAGATATTGGTGCTACCAACCTGGTGCATGGAGTCTACAAATAAATATGGGACTGCATCCTTGTCCTTGCTCTAAGCTCACCCAGAGCCATTATTTCTCTCTTTGTCTGAGGGTAGTGTGTGCTCAGTGTAACAGATCTGGTCTATTGATCCTATTCTATTCACTGTTTCTAGGTCAACTCTATGGTTCTCTCCAAACACTGTGTCCCTGTCTGGTGACTTGCAAGACTTCTGAAGGGGTTAGGGGTCTGTGAGAGAGCCAGCCTCCCACTGTGGACACAGATGACACAGCACTCAAACTCTCTCTCTCTCCTCCTTCTTTCTTTTCGTCCTTTCTTTTTTGTTCCTTCCTTCCATTCTTCCTTTTCTTCTCCCTTTCTCCTTTGATTCCTACAGAGTCAGAGACTTACGCACTCATGGTTTCACAGCTCCAGCTCATTTTCACTCAGAGAGGCAGAGAGAAGGAGAAACACAATAGTGAGCTTCCTCTAGTCACATAGTTCATCCCGTATGATAACAGGGCTTGATCTTTGGCCATGCCAGTGGTGAGGCACTTACATAGACCAGGTTCACACCCCTACCCAGTGAGCTATTTCTCTGACCCTGGAAACATCTGAAAACATATCACATTCTGCCTTAACTCAGTCACTTTTTTTTTAATCTTTCCACTTATTTTATTTATTTATTTATTTAAAAAAGGAGACAGTAACAAAACTGTAGGATAGGAGGGGTACAACTCCACATAATTCCCACCACCATATCTCCATATCCCATCCCCTCCCCTGATAGCTTTCCCATTCTCTATCCCTCTGGGAGCATGGACCCAAAGTCATTGTGGGTTGCAGAAGGTGGAAGGTCTGGCTTCTGTAATTGCTTCCCCGCTGAACATGGGCGTTGACTGGTCGGTCGATCATACTCCCAGTCTGTCTCTCTCCTTCCGTAGTAGGGTGGGGCTCTGGGGAATCAGGGCTCCAGGGCTCATTGGTGGGGTCGTCTGTCCAGAGAAGTCTAACTCGGTCACTTTAACCATCTCTGTCCTGGAGCAGGGCAGGAACACATCCAGTAGAGCTCAGGCATTAATATGTACGAGGACCTGGACTTAACCCCCTGGTTCCCACCTGCAGGAGGAAAGCTTCATAAGCAATATAAGGGGGCTACAGATGTCTCTCCTTCTCTCTCTCTCTCTGTTTCTCTCTCTGTCTCTTTCTCTCTCTCTGTCTTTCTCTCCATCTCTATCAAAAAGAAAATAATTAAAGAAATGGCTTCTCAGAATGGTGGGGCCATACGGGCACTGACCCCAATGATAACCTTAGTGATACACAGAGAGAGAGAAACTCCATCCCCCCCCCCCCCAAATGTTTAGTCCCTACTAGCAGACTTCAGCACTCACCCACACACAGCTCCCACCTCCTCCAGGATGGAGTCTAGATCTCCCAGGCACATAGAGACTTCAGTTCTTAGCTAAGAACAACTGAGTCATCCGTCTTCTCCAACCCAACCTTCAAGATATTTCTGTTTAGCCAGGCATTCACTTCTGGATGCCACACCATCTTATTACGTGTACTAAACACACAGCGGCTCATCTGTCAGCCCAGTTTGCAGATTGGATGTCTTGGTTCCATCCCAATACATCATGGCTTGTTTGCCCAACACAATTAAAAAAAAAAAATCCGTATTTCTGACTCTGATTTAAATCCACCGCCGCCATTCTTCTCATTCCTGAGGATTCTTTAGAGTCTCACTTTGCCCAGTGTGTCCTTGAAGCTTCTTGGAATGACAATTCAGTTTGTAACTAACTAGCTACTAAAGGTCAGGTATTTCCCTGCATGCATTTCTTTCCTTTTTCTTTGCAGCCCTGGAGAGGGGGTGATGAGGCTTGTTTCATTGTAACAGATGAAGACCTAGAGGCTCAAGGAGGCCTAGGAGGGCATTGCTCCTGGCTACGGAGTCACAGAGGGGACAAAATTCACACCCATTTCTGTAAGCCTCCTTATGACCTTTAACCCATAGCTACTTCTGGCCTTGATTGAGTGGGAGCTACAGAGGTCAGCACGTGTAGGTTGTGGCTTGAAGTGTTCACTCATGGGAAGGTGACTGGGAATGTGGAACAGGTTGGAAATGTGGGCTGTTGGAAATGTCGTCACTTGTTATTGCGTAGAAAAATACTGGTCCGGGTGGTGGCACACCTGGTTGAACACACGTGTCACAATGCACAAGGACTGGATTTCGAGCCCCCAGTTCCCACCTTCAGGGGGAAAGCTTTCATGAGTGGTGAAGCAGGGCTGCAGGTGTCTCTCTGTCTCTGTCTCTCTGTCTTTCTCTCTCTCCCTTCCCTCATGATTTCTGGCTATCTCTATCCAATAAATAAATAAAGATAATTTTTTAAAATACATCATGATTCTTCCAATAGCTCCAGTATATGACTCTGTGGAAGAGGAATAATAATCATTGTCAATACTTGGTGCTGCTTGGTGGAGAAAAGGAGAGAGAGAGAGGAGGACTAGAAAGAAGCTTTTCTTTCTCCTTCCTTCCTTCCTTCCTTCCTTCCTTCCTTCCTTCCTTCCTTTCTTTTTCTTTTTTTGCCTCCAGGGTTATCGCTGGGGCTCAGTGCCTGCAGTACATATCCACTGCTCTTGGCAGCCATCTTTTTTTCCCATTGTATTGCATTGTTGTTATTATTATTATTGTTACTGCTGTCATTGTTGGATAGGACAGAGAGAAATGGAGAGAGGAAGGGAAAACAGAGAGGGGGAGAGAGAGAGAGACACCTGCAGACCTGCTTCACCACTTGTGAAGCGACCCCCCCTCCCGCCAGTGGGGAACCAGAGTGTCAAGCAGGGATCCTTGCCCTTTGAACTATGTGCATTTAACCTGGTGTGCCAACCATCCAGCCCCAAGGAAGGAGCTTTTCTACTGTTAATTTCCATTAAGATTGGGATTAATTTACGATGTTTCAACACATCATGCGTTCTGGAAAAATCAGACTTGGGATGGCAGGGGTGGAGGGCGTGCGGGGGTTGATCTTCTTCCGGGCTGGCAACATGCAGGAGGGTCAGTCACTGTTCTCTCAGACAAATGACTGTGACCGTGAGCAACTGGTCCTTCTCCTCTGAGTCCAGAGTTGCAGGAGATGGTATTAGATTTCCCAACTGCAGACTGATGTAAGTGTCCAGGCTCATTGACGACAGTAGCTGAGCTGAGTTATGATATTCAGGCTTGTTGCACTAAATGCAAGTTCAGCTTTTGATAGTTTCCACCTGAGGTGGCTCAGCTGAAATGGAACTCTGCCACCATGGGGCCAGATGGAGGCACACCCATGGTTGAGTCCTCCCATTACCATGCACAGGGAACCAGGTTCAAGCCCTTGGTCCCCACCTGCAGAGAGGAAGTTTCATAAGCAATGGAGTAGTGCTGCAGATCCCTCTCTCTCTCTCTCTCTCTCTCTCTCTCCTGCTTATCCCCTTCACTCAGTTTTACTGTCTGTATCCAAAAATAAATGAATTAAGAAACTAAAATATAAAATAATAATGAAATAGAATATTAAAAAACTATGTTCAAAAAATTAAAAATAAATAATCCTATCATCACCAGTCCAAAAGAAAATGCCTGTTTTTGTTGGTGAAAGCAATATAAAATAAATGCAGGGGCATGTGTGCATCTGTGTGTGTGCGTGTGTGTGTGTGTGTGTGTGTGCATGTGTGTGTGCGTTCACACTCACGTCATGAGCCCATAATTCAGGGGAAGAAGCAGAGAGAAGACAGAAGATTCATTCAGATGACCTTTTAGCCACCATATTTTCTGGACTTCTCTAATTAAAATTTTAAGATGGACCTTCAGGTACCACACTTGCTAAGAGAAAGATGTATTTGCTCCAGAAGCCTGCCTGGCACATTTTTTTTCTTTCCCTTCTTCCTTTTTTTTTAATACAGACTTTAAAAGAATAACAAGGGTAGCATAATAAACAGCCTTCACCCCCGTTTCCCTTATGCATCTTCTAAGGAATGGCATCTCTTCCCAAATCCCCCAGTGATTGCTTTCCAGAAACTCCACACAGTCAGAACGCCAGTCTGCAACAAGTGCGAATCCTGACTTTGTCCCTTTTCCCCAGCTATGGACTTGGTCCACTAGGCTGCCCTCAGCTGTCACATGCTTTGATTCCTGGATTCGTTTTGTTTGTTCTGTGCAACCAGAGACCTGCACAGGAGTGAGTCATGTTTCACTGAGCTAGAGAGAATGAGAGAAACAAAGAAAAAGAAGAGATACAACAGCACTGGGGCTTCTCCTTGTGCCACAGTGACTCTTCTGTGGTGCCAGGGTTCAGATTTGGGCCATGTGCATGATGAGGGCTCCTGAAAGTTCTCTCCAGGAGATGAGGACTGGAGGCTTGAACCCAGGTCCTTGTGCATGATAACATGTGAGCTCAACCAAGTACATCCCTGCCCCACTGATTTAACTTGTGATCCGTAGTGGTGTACAGGATTGTATGATGATACCAACGTTCTGTGTCCCCACGCTTCACAGGATAACTACCACTGCTCTCACACTGTCACAGAGACATAAAGACGTGTTGGCTACTTCCTTTGGTTTTGTTTGTTTGTTTGATTGCTTGCTTGGGTTTTTGCTTGTTTGTTTGCAAGTTCCTATGTTTCAGTTCTGCAGATTCCACATGAGAGTGAAACCATCTGGTAGTTGTCTTCCACCTCCATACTTACTTTGCTACTAAGTACAATAACCACAAGTTTGGCTGGATTTATTTAATGACTTGGTAAAGGAACAGGAGCCTGAAGAACTAGCAGTGTGGCTTCCTGTGTATTCTACAGGGTCCTCTCTCCCATCCTCGCCTGGGAGGCCAGAGCAGGCTGTGGGGTAGGTAGTGCTTGTCTGTGCTCTGGAGACATGGGTGCTGGGCATCTGTGCCATTCTACCTGGGATGATTCTTTTTTTTTTTAACTATAACACTGTTCAGTTCTGGTTTATGGTGGTGCGGGGGATTGAACCTGGGACTTTGGAGCCTCAGGCATGAAAGTCTTTTTGTATAACCATTATGCTATCTACCCTCCGCTTCCTAGAATGGTTCTTTCTTCTTTCTTTCTCACTCCCTTCCTCTCTCTCTCTTCCTTTCTTTTTTCATCTTATCTCTCTCTCTCCCTCTCATACACAAACACACACATACACACACACACACAGACACACAAACACACAGACACACACACACAGACACACACACGCACACGCACATGCACACACACTAAACAGAAACAGAAAAAGAAACATGGACCTTGAGAGTTGAAATGAAGACTGTTTCCCCTCATCTCCTCCCTTTGAACAAATCATGGAAAAGGAGTCTCCCTCCTGGTTTAGAATTCTTCTTGAAGTAGGTGTGCTTTGCCGGGCTAGCATGAAAGGGTGTTTCTTCCTGGGCACATGCTCTCTGAGTTGGAGAGAACTTGACCAGAGCCAACCTGGGCTGCTGCTTGCTCAGCGACGTGGGAGAGAAACCAGGAACTCGTGGCGGAGTGGGAACGCAATGTGTCTTTATTGATCAGAGGCAACACTTTTATATATTAGAACCGGAAGTAGCAAGTCTAGAAAAGGAAAGAGAGGGCTAAGGTAGAAACACCCTTAGCAACTGTTGTGAAGGTTTTAACCAGTGGGATTAATTAATACCCTGTAGGCAGGGCCGGTCTCAAGGTAGAAAGAAGATAGATCAAAGGTGGGGATCTTTCAGGCAAAACAGTGATGATGTAAATACACCATACTCTCAGTGATGGGACATGGAGCAGGGGAAGTTGGCTTAAGGCCTGACAGTGCTTGAACAGCACCTGTATTTCATAACATGGTCCAAGGACAGATTTTATCAGGCTTCCTTCTTCACTAAGGAAAGACCAAGCTTAGGTGGTGATAGAGTGACCAGAACCCAGATGGAGATATTCTGCGGTTCACCTATCTCCCCATCCCCCTTCAGAATCCACACTCCTAGTATGGCCATAGCACTTCCTTCCCTCTCTGCTCATGAAGTTAACATTTCAGATCTCACAGGGAGGAGTCAGAGAAGATACCAGAGTTGGAGGGAAATGGGGACACTGTGGGTCCTGAGAGAGAGAGGGAGACCCCCCTCCTTACACCCCATACCTGGACAATCAAGGTGAATTTTTTCTGACTACTCTCTCCTTTTGGGGTGTTATCTCTGGGAAGACCACAGCCAGAGTCCAGCACCCAGGCCTCAAGGCTACGTGTCCACATGTACTCACATCTCTTACCTGGCCTCTGTAGCACTCCTGCACCATCACCTTGACCCCGTGGAACCCAGGTTCCTTTTGGCATTATTCTGATCAGTTACTGCTCCTGAATCCTGCCTCTGCCACCTGCCAAGACGAGTCAATCTTGCAGTATGTCTGAGCTCTCTTGTTTTCTCACCCAGAGCATGACTTGGTTCCCTGTCTACAAAGTTATTGGGAGAACTAAGCTAAGAATCTATGCCCAAGGGCCAGGCGTAGCCATGCATGTTACCATGCACAAGGACTTAAGTTCAAGCCCCTGCTCCCCACCTCCAGGGGTCAGGAGATCTTCACAAATGATGCAACAGTATTGCAGGTCTCTCTCTGTTTTTTATATTTTTATTCATTTTCATATATATATATATATATATATATATATATACATATATATATATATTCCATTAGTTTTGGGTAACAACAGAAAGAAACTGAGGGGGTAGGGAAAGGTAGAAAGTGAGAAAGAGAGGGACCGGGTGGTGGTACACATGCTTGAGCACACATGTTACGATGCACGAGGACCCAGGTTAAAGCCTCCAGTTTCCACCTGCAGGGGGAAAGCTTTGCGAGTGGTGAAGCAGGGCTTCAGGTCTCTCTCTCTCTCTCTCTCTCTCTCTCTCTCCCTCTCTATCTCCCTGTTCCCTCTCTATCTGTCTCTCTCTAATAAATAAATAAAGGTAATTTAAAAAAAAAAATTGGAAGGTGGGGATAGGAGGCTTGAACTCAGATCCTTGTACACTGTCATGTGTGCACTCCGCCGGGTGTGCTACTACCTGGCCCACTTTCTCTATCTCCCCTCCCCTCCTTGATTTCTTTCTCTATTCAATAAATACAGAAAATATTTTTTAATAAAAAGAACCTATGCACATAAAACAGCTTCTGTACTTCTGTCTCTGAGGCCTGCCTTGGACCTCGGACATTCTGTGAGTTACCCTGGAGGAGTAACTTAGGACTTGTCTCCTGCCATGTGCTCTTGCTATCTTCAGCCTGGCGAGGAGGAAGTACCTGAGCTGAGGGTCCTTTTCCCTAGGTTCTGTCCCTTGTTGCAGGCTATAGGATCAAACCACAGAGCACTGTGCCCTCTAGTGGCAGCCAAGGATCTTGCAGGCCCCATGCTCTCAGAGTCATAACAAAGGTCGCCTTCTCCCTCTTCCTGCAAAGGATCTCTGCCCCTTCTGCTCTTGGCATATGTCACTCCCAGTTCATTCAAGTTCTGATAGTCCGGTCTGAGAGGACTGCCTCTCCCATGGCAAGTGGTCTCCGGGCTTCACACTCACTTCCTCTTTGGGGTTTGAAACCTCTGGCTCCTGGCAGCTGAGCTCACACTGAGGGTCCCAGCACCCACAGTGTCTTTTGTGAAGCAACGGCATCCTTTGTGAAGAAGGTGTCTGTCCATATATAACGGACCTGAGTGTCACAGATGCCCCAGCACATCCATACCACCTATCCCCCCCAACCACACACCCAGGCACATACTCATAGAACTTTCTAGAAATGTTGCAAATCACTCCCTCACACTGGGGAAGTCATGCAGTGGTAGCATTGCACCCAAGAGGGGTCCTGAATTAATTCCCTGGCACCTAGAAAATATAAATATAAAGATCCAGGGTCCCTGAGTTTTATTTTCATTTTAATTTATTTTATTCTTCTTCTTTCCACCTGGAGCTTCTGGTAGCAATCTTTTCTAAAATTTATTTTATTTTTATTGTTATTAACTTTTTTTAAATTTCTTTTTTATCTTTATTTAATGGACAGAGACAGCCAGAAATCAAGAGGGAAGGAGGTGATAGAGCAGGAGAAAGACAGAGAGACATCTTCAGCCCTGCTTTTGCCACTTGTAAAGATTTCCCCCTGCAGGTGGGGACCGGGGACTCAAACCTGGGTCCTTGAGCATTGTAATACATGAGCTCGACCAGGTGCACCACCACCCAGCACCCTGTTATTAATTTATTTATAAATAAAAATATTGACAATACCATATGATAAGAGGGGTACAATTCCATACAGTTCCCACCACTAGAGTTCTGTATCTCATCCCTTCAAAGCTTTCCTATTCTTTATCCCTCTAGGAGTGTGGACCCAGGATTACTATGGGGTGCAGAAGGTAGGAGGTCTAGCTTCTGTACTTGCTTCTCTGCTGGACATGGACATTAATTGATTCATAGTTCCAGACTGTCCCTATCTTTCCCTAGTGGGGTAGGGCTCTGGAGAGGTGGGGGTCCAGGGTACATTGGTGAGGTCCTCTGTCTAGGGAAATCAGGTTGGCATCATGATAGCATCTACAACTTGGTGGCTGAATTTTTTCTTTTAGAGAAAGACAGAGAGAAATTGAGAGGAAGGGGGAGATAAAGAACGAGAGATGGGAGTTGGGCTGTAGTGCAGTGGGTTAAGCGTAGGTGGCGTAAAGCGCAAGGACCGGTGTGAGGATCCCGGTTCAAGCCCTAGCTCCCCACCTGCAGGGGAGTCGCTTAATGAGCGGTGAAACAAGTCTGCAGGTGTCTACCTTTCTCTCCCCCTCTCTGTCTTCCCCTCCTCTCTCCCATTTCTCTCTGTCCTATCCAACAACGATGACAACAGTAATAACTACAACAAGGGCAACAAAAGGGAATAAATAAAATAAATATTTAGAAAAAAAAGGAGAGATAGTGCTTGTGAAGCTTCCCCCCTCCGGGGGCTTGAATCCCAGGCCCTGAGCATGATAACATGTGCTTAACTGGGTGCATCTAGTGATGCCTCCTTTTTATTTTTTATTCCATTTTCTAGGTGTCAGGGAATGAACCTGGGGCCTCTCTCCTGCATGATGTCACCACTGAGTGGCTCGCTGGACCATCTCTCACCCTTTTATAGTATTTTCTTCTAGAAGAAATGAGGAGGAAGTGAGAGGAAAGACCCCTTAACACCTCCTGGAAGGAAGTCTAATGAGTGTGGTGACTTATGAGTAGTCTTGGGTGAGAATGTGGCTGTACCCAGGAGTGAGAGAGAGAGAGAGAGAGAGAGAGAGAGAGAGAAATATGTCTTTTACAGTATCGGAAAAAATGTCTGCATGTGTTAGAGACCCACTTTGTCAAAGAGTCTGCAATAAGCTCACCCTGTTGCTGACTAGAACTTGAATCAACAAAGAATCCCAATATACCTAGGAAGGTACCATTTAACTGGACACTGGGGCAGGCGGAACCCATCCTGACAGTCCCTGAGGCAGAGACCCTGTCCTCATAGGTTAGAAGTTGTATACACACAGCTGCTGAGAAGACACTGGGGCCTTAGAGAAAGCTCCTCCAGGTGGGAGCTCTGTCCTCCCAGCCTCAGGGAAGTCACTCTTTCCTGACTGACTCCTCTCACCAGGCGCCATGTTGGATGTGAGCAATGAATTCACTGGGAACAGCAAAGAGGCTGATGGCTGCTGATCATGACCAAGCCAAGGGAGAGAGTGCTCTGTGGGCCTCAGGGACCCCAACTAGAACTAGCTATGTGGAGAACTCACTCTTAGAGAGAAAGAGGGCATTCTAGAATAGAAAACACAAGGCGGTGTCACCTTTCCCTTGGTTCTCATAGAGGAGGAATTGGCAATGTTCATCTCAGAGACAGAACATTGAGTAACTTGAGTAAATTATCCCCTTTAGGAAGGGGCTAGCCCTGTATCCCCTGATTGCCCACCTCAGATCTTCATGCACACTATCAGGTGTCTTCCCTCCAGTCTGGAGGTAGCCCAGCTAGTGCTTCCAAGAACTATTTGGGCATTAAGTGGACAGATGGACTGACAGCCCAACAGATCCTGAGAGTCCCAGGACTAGCAAGATTTTATTGTTCCTTCTGTTGCTTGCCATCTGCTATAGCACTCATCTCATCTCCTCTCCTTCTCTTAGCTCCATTGTAGCAATGCTTACCTCCCAGCAGCTCTCCTCATATTTCATCCACTTTGCTGCCCCAGGACCTTTGCACTTTCTGTTTTTCTTTTCTTTTTTTCTGTTTCTAATAGCCATACCTGCTCCATCTATCTATCATGTGCATTGTTACTTCACCTCCTTTGAGCCTCTCATCAAAGACCACCTCCTCAGGAATGTCCCAGTCACCCTGCTTAGTATCTAACCCACTGTCCAGCCTACTCTATACCTTGACCTAGCAGTTCTTTTTATAAAATAATTTTTAATTTCTTATTAATAGTTTGTTACAAGATTATAAGATTACAATGTGTAGTTCCATAGCATACCTACAACCAAAGCTCTATATCCCCACCCTCCATCCTCATAAGATAACCACCATAGTTCTCACAAGGATTTATAAACTGTTTGCTTGCTTGTATTTTTTTTTTTTTTTGGCAAGTTCGTGTAAATCAGATCTGTAGACTCCACATATGAGTGAAACCATGAGGTAATTTTCCTTCTTCTCTATTTATTTCGCCAAGCGTAATCACCTCCGGTTTCATCCATTTTGTCTCATATTTTAAAAAATTTTTTATTATATGAATTTATTTATTGGATAGAGACAGCCATAAGTCAAGAGATGGGGGGTAATAGAGAGGGAGAGATATACAGAGACAGCTGCAGCACTGCTTCACCACTTGCAAAGCTTTCCCTTTGCAGGTGGGGATCAGGGGCTTGAACCTGGATCCTTGCACATTGTAACATGTGTGATCAACCAGGTGCACCACCACCTGGCCCCACAATATCATCTTTATTGATCACAGAGTAATATTACATGGGCTATATATCCCATAACTTCTTTTTTTATTTCTTTATTAGGGAATTAATGTTTTACATTCCACAATAAATACAATATTTTGTACATGCGTACATTTCTCAGTTTTCCATATAATAATGCAACCTCCACTAGGTCCTCTGTCATTCTTTTTGGACCTGTATTCCACCCCCCACACACACACACCTCACCCATCCCAAAGTCTTTTACTTTGGTGCAATATGCCAATTCCAGTTCAGGTTCTACTTGTGTTTTCTCTTCTGATCTTGTTTTTCAATTTCTGCCTGAGAGTGAGATCATCCCATATTCATCCTTCTGTTTCTGACTTATTTCACTTAACGTGAATTTTTCAAGGTCCATCCAAGATCGGCTGAAAATGGTAAAGTCACCATTTTATATAGCTGAGTAGTATTCCATTGTATATAATATACCACAACTTGTTCAGCCACTCATTTGTTGTTGGACACCTGGGTTGCTTCCAAGTTTTGGCTATTACAAATTGTGCTGCTAAGAACATATGTGTACATAGATCTTTTTAGATGGGTGTTTTGGGTTCCTTAGGATATATCCACAGGAGAGGAATTGCAGGGTCATAGGGTAGGTCCATTTCTAGCCTTCTGAGAGTTCTCCAGACTGTTTTCCACAGAGGATGGACCAATTTACATTCCCACCAGCAGTGCAGGAGGGTTCCTTTGACCTCACAACCTCTCCAGCATTTGCTGCTGCTACCTTTTCTCATGTATGACTTTCTCACAGGAGTGAGGTGGTATCTCGTTGTTGTCTTTATTTGCATTTCTCTGACAATCAAAGACTTGGGGCATTTTTTTAATGTGTTTCTCAGTCTTTTGGAAATCTTCTGAGGTGAATATTCTGTCCATGTCCTCTCCCCATTTTTGGATAGGTTATTTGTTTTCTTGTTGTTGAGTTTGGCAAGCTCTTTATATATTCTAGTTATTAGCCTCTTGTGTGATGTATGGCATGTAAAGATCTTTTCCCATTCTGTAGGGGTATCTTGGTTTGGGCAGTGGTTTCTTTTGCTGTGCAGAAGCTTGTACATTTGCTGTAGTCCCATAGGTTTATGCTTGCCTTAGTCTTCTTTGTAATTGGATTTGTTTCATTGAAGATGTCTTTAAAATTTATGTGGAAAAGAGTTCTGCCAATATTTTCCTCTAAGTATCATCTAACATCCAAGTCCTTGATCCACTTATAATTTACTTTTGTATCAGTTTCATTCTTCTGCATGTTTCAACCCATTGTTTCCAACACCATTTGTTGAAGAGACTCTGCTTTCCCCATTTAATAGTCTGGGCACCTTTATCAAAGATTAGATGTCCACAGGTGTGGGGGCTTACTTCTGGTCTCTCAATTCTATTCCACTGGTCAGTGTGTCTATTCATGTTCTAGTACCAAGCAGTTTTGATGACAACGGCCCTATAATACAATTGGAGATCTGGGAGTGTAATGCCTCCAATTCTGTTCTTTCTTCTCAAGTTTAGCTAGTCATCTGTTGATAGGCCTTTAGACTTAGCAGTTCTCTTAGCTGTCCTGCATACCAAACCCATTTTTCCCCCTTGTTAATTTGTTCAGCATTTATTTCTCTTCTGTTGAAATTAAAGTTCATACCACCAGAGGGCACTGCTCATGTTACAGCATTAGAAACCTCTGTGCAAAGATCAATGTTTGGAGTCTGGTCAGGGTAGCTGGATGGACTGTCCCAAAGCTCAGCTCTGAAGATGTTCTGCTGGTCAGGCGAGCAATGCTTGCTACCTGGTGCTGACAGAGATGCCTGGCCATGGGTGTTGTCATCCTGAAGGAGGAGCACTGGAGACAGTGGCAGGGAGCAAGAAAGACTGGGGGGAGGGGGGTGCTGAAAACTGCTCCTTCTTCTGCAGACACTTCAATTCTGAAATCCCCCCCTCTCTCTTTCTCTCTCTTTCTCTCTCTCTCTCCTGCAGACTCTTCAGTTCTGAAATCTCTCTCTCTGTCTCCTGCATACACTTCAATTCTGAAATCTCTCTCTCTCTCTCTCTCATGAATGGGTTGGTTTTCTCTGATATTTCCAAAGATAGAAAATGTTCCATGGGGACCAGGCAGTAGTGCAACAGGTTAAGTGCACATAGTACTAAGCACAAGGACCTGCGCAAGGATCCCAGTTCAAACGGCTGGCTGGCTTCCTACCTGCTGGGGGTCACTTCACAAGCAGTGAAGAGAGCTGCAGGTATCTATCTTTCTCTCCTATAATTTCCCTTCTCTCAGTTTCCTTCTGTCCCATTCAAAAAAACAAAAACAAACAAAAAAAATCAGCCACAGTAGCAGTGGATTCATCATGCAGGCACTGAGCCCCAGCTATAACCCTGGAGGCAAGAGAGAAGAAAAGGAAAGAAAACCAAAAAAAAGAAAAGGAAAGAAAACAAAAGGTCCCATTGTGGGACTGGACAGAGGCACACTGGGTAGAATACATTACCATGTGCTAGAACCCAGGTTCAAGCCCACAGTCCCGACCTACAAGGAAAGGGGATGCTTCACAAGTGGTAAAACAGGGCTGCAGTTGTCTCTCTCTCTCTCTCTCTCCCTCTCTATCTCTTTCTCCCCCTCTCATTTTTTTCCCTGTTCTATCAAATAAATAGAAACATTTTTTAAAATTCACTGTGAGCAGATAATTCATCAGGAAAAAAGAAAGCTAGAAAACGTCCCATTGTGAAACACGCTTAGCAGCAGGCTAGGGGATTGGGAAATGTTCCCTCTTCTGCAGAAAAACTAACTGCAGTAAAAGCAGTTAGATCCAGATCAGCTCTGCAGGGAAAGTAAGTGAAGCAGCCTGCGTAGCCAGGCCTGAAGGGAAGGCTGTGAGGCACACCAGAGCCAGGGGCCCAGCCTGCTTTCCCCAGGGTCAGCTGGCCAGTCTGCACCTTCATTTCCAGGGGTTTCAGGGTCCCTGGCACCAGAGACTTCCTGTCAACAGGCCAGCATGCTGGGGCAGGGCTGGGGGAGCAGTCCCGCTGTGGCCAGTTGTTGGCAGAAGCTGCCTGACTGCTTTGTAAAAATAGCTATTTGAGGGGGTCAGGCGGTAGCACAGCAGATTAAGTATATGTGGCGCAAAGCACAAGGACTGGCATAAGGATCCCAGCTCGAGCCCCTAGCTCCGTGCCTGCAGGGAAGTCATTTCACAGGCAGTGAAGCAGGTCTGCAGGTGTCTGTCTTTCTCTGCCCCTCTCTGTCTTTCCCTCCTCTCTCCATTTCTCTCTGTCCTATCCAACAATGAATGACATCAACAATAACAATAATAACCGCAACAAGGCTACAACAACAAGGGCAACAAAAGGGGGAAATAATGGCCTCCAGGAGCAGTGGATTCATGGTGCAGGCACTGAGCCCCAGCAATAACCCTGGAGGCAAAAAAGCTATTTGACTAACCTGATGTCTCTGCATGATATATGACAGACAGAAGGTGACATGGCTGTTAATAACCGTGACTCACTGGCTGGTGTCAAAGGATCTGTCCTGCCCCCACCCCACCCAACCCCCACAGTTCTCCAGTGCAATGTATCTGCTCTTTATATATTTTTCCCTTAAAATGTTTATTCATTTACTTTCTTTGGAAAGAGAGAGAGAGAGAGAGAGAAATTGAGAAGCTGAGAGACTTCTCAACAAAGCTTCATCAACTGCTGAAGCTTCTCTGCCCCTGCAGGTTCCAGTCCCCAGGGGGCTGGGGACTTGAACCCGAGTCCTTGTGTACTGTAACATGCCACTGCCCAGACCCAATGCCTTCTCTCAAGGGACAGTGTCCTAACAAGGGTGACAAAAATAATCAGGGTTTGCTACCTGTCTGTGCATCCAGAGCTCCAGGATCCAGAGGGAACCTTCTGATCCCAAAATCTGTCACCTCGACATAGAACTGTTACCTGTCCATCTTTTCTGGGTGTGACAATGAGACGACCACAAGTCACTTGAATTAGCACTGCCCACAGGCCTGCAAAAATGGGGTGAGGGAGCACTGCCATGGGGGTGATGAGGCACCAGGAGTGGGCACAGAGAACAGGCAGTGATGTGTCTCAAGGAAAAATACAATGAACCAGAATGCCCTCAGAGTGGCAGGGGCTGAGGGTCACAGGGAGGATAGGGGAGCCTGCATCGGGCTGCAGAGAATTGTAAATGACCCCCATAAGCTGAATTGTAAATGACCCCCGTAAACTGAACCCCCGCCCCTAAGATGGTTCCTAGCACCCTGCATTTCCCCATCCAGTGTCCTCCCCCCACACACACACACACCCAGCATCAAATGTATTCTTGCAAAGCTATCAGGAGAACGTATTTTTAAAAAGAAAGCTCATTTACCAAGCAGGCCTCTGGTGCAGTTGATGGAATAGCCCCCTCTGGATGGAAATAGTGGTGGAATAATAGCCTCCCTGGGGCTATTACTGCTCTGACATTACAGCAGACTAATCAACCCCAGAGGGGTGCAGTGAGAGCTGCCAGCCAGGCCTCACATCTGGATCCCCCTGCCTGCAGATGTGGGGAGGCTGCCCGTGCAAATCCACAGGACGGCCACGAGAGGGCACTCATGCGCTCAGCCAGACCCTGAGTTCCCAGGTAGGTCACCGCCTTGTGAACCCTGAGCTGCCAGGCAGCCAGGATCCGCTCAGGGACCCCCCGGGGAGAGCGACACCCGCCCTGTCAACTCTCTGCTTGCTCCTGGCAATAGTTATCAAAGCCAAAAAGCCATACAGGTAGAACTGAAGCCAAGAGGGTAGTTCACACCACTTAAAACCCGGTTTGGGGGACAGGAAGGGGCCGAGCTGCATGTGGCAGAGTGCACCTTGTATCATGCTCAAGAACCCGGATGGAGCTCCCGGTCCCCACATGCAGGGCGAAGCTTCACGGGTGGTGAAATAGCACTGTCCCTCGGTCTTTCTCCGCTATCACTCCGTCCTCTCAATTGCTCTATTATTATTGAGAAAGTGGTGGCTTCATTGTGTACACACTGAGCCCCAGCAGTAACTCTGGCGGCAAAGAGAGGAGGAAAACGGAGAAAGGGAGAAAGATAGAAAGAAAGAGAAAGAAAGAAAGAAAGAAATTGGTTAATAATGATTTTAAAATTCACACACACACACACAAAAAAAAAAAAACTTTACAAATCACATTGAAATGTGATTATAGGCCACTGCCTCACTGAGAGAAATTTGTGAGGCTACTCTCAGCGCCCCCAACACTCCGCACTCTGGCTCTATAAAGGGGGAGGAGGAGTCTCTGTCAGCAGGAAGCAAAGGTAGAATTATCTGCCTTTGTACCCCAGTCCCTGCCAATGAACACCCAGGTAAGACACTCATAGTTCTTGTTTGCTTCTTCTGAGCTGCAGTGACGCTGGCCCAGAAGATGCTCCCCAGTGTGACCACCACGTCGCCCTTCCTGTGGCCGGACCACGTGACACCAATTGAGCTCAGAATGGTCAAGGTCTTCCAGGCCCATGCCCAGATGCCCCCCTCAACATCTGGAATGCGTCCTTACAGCATCTCAGAAGCTCCTTTTTATTAGGCTTCCTAGACTACTACAAACCTCCTTTTGCTTCTTGAGCTGAACTTACAAAACCAGTTTTAATTTTCTATGTGTACCCTTTAGCAAGAGCAAAGGCTCAAAGAGCTGCTTTGTTAATGAAAGGCCCTGCTGCCCTCTAGTGGCTGCAGATGGCAGGCGCACTGCTCTGCCTGTGGGGTGGGGTGAGGGCAGTCTGCAGACAGAGGAGGTGTGAGAACTGAGCCCTTTCTCCCCAGGTCTCCATCCCAGCCTGTGCCTCCAAGTGAGGAGGGAGACAGGGCCAGGGGTGAGCCAGAAGCAGGTGACAGGGTCCCCTGGGTGACCCAAAGGCCTGGGAAACCAGTAACTCTTACCAGGGAGACAAGAACAGGAACAGGGAGATGGAAGCAGGTGGCAGTGAATTTATGTCCCTGCCAGTCCCAGTACAGGACCATAACTCTCTCTTGTTGACTTTCTGGGCCTTCAGTCAAAGCCCTTGGCCAGACTTTAGGGATTTATCATTGGGAATTCTTTCCACAAGCACTCCTTTTAGTCAACCTTTGAAAACACTGACTCCTAAGATGATTTTCCTAGAACAGGTAGAAGGAAAGTCCCCTCATGTGAGGAGAGTGGATGGCCCAGGGACTTCCCCTGCGGGTCAATGGTGGGCATCACTTGGAGGAAAGACGGCTGGAGCCCTCCTCACACAAGAGACCTCAGCCTCACCTACTGCTCATTCTCCAGGAAGTGGGCTGGTGGCAGGTCACCTGGGTCACAACTTACTTGCTGGCTTCTTGAGATGCTCCATCCAGAAAGTGTTTTATGGGCACCATACACCTGTCATTTTATTGCATTGGCACTTCGCCATCCTCCATCCTCTGGTCCCTCTCTAAGCTAGAACTGGGGTGGGACATTATTACAAAGACATACTTTCAACTCTTGTTTTTCTTGCTGTCACCAAAAGCAAACAAACAAACAAAAACACAAGTGTTTGCTCTAGGCTCGGTGCTGACACTACAAATCCACTGCTCCTGGTGGCCACTTTTCCATTATTATTATTATTATTATTATTATTATTATTATTATCATTTTATTGGGTAGGACAGATAGAAATTGGGAAGTGAGGAGGAGGCAGAGATGGTGAGACAAAGAGAGACACCTGCAGACCTTCTTCACCATTTATGAAGCGTCTTCTCTGCATGTGGTGCTCCTGGAACCTGAGTCCTTGCACATGGTAATGGTGTGCTCAACCGGCTACGCCACCATCCGACCCTCTTCATCGAATTCTTTTTCCACGACAGTCGTAAGGACTGGGTGTCATTATGCCTTTCCCTCCCTGGCCCCAACTTTGCAAATAAGGAAACCAAGGCATGGGGTAGTATATATAATAGCAACTTACGTATGATCACGCCACTCTTTTAGCAGCCGTGGTCGTACTTTCCACCTGACCCACTAGGGGGCGCTGTTGTACAGACAGAAATCGCATCACCCAGGAAGGTTTGGAGGCTGCAGGACCCTCCCTGGCAAAATAGCATGCTTCCCTCATCTTCAATGCGTCGAGAAATAAAGAAATAACCTACTATTGTCTCCCAGTGCTCCTGTGATGAAATGTCTCAGGAAATGGCATGCAGAAATGCCCAGGCAAGAGAAAGAGGAGACTAGCAAGGCTGACATGAAATTGAGAGGTTCACCCTGCCCTGCTCCTTCCTGTTTCTGCTTCTTATCCTTCCCTCCTTCTGGCTTAGACTGAATCCCTCTGAGCCTGAGACCAAGTTTGACCTCCTCCCTTCTTGCAAACAGCTGGCACCATGCCCCCACCCCCACTATCCCATACCAACTACCAATTCTCAAGACAGACTTAACAGTGTAGAGGGATTATTTTGCTTTGATCATAAATACCAGTTATTACTGGCCATGTGCCAGTGACCTGGAATGGAGGAATTTTTGTTCTCAGGATTGGGTCCCTGATCAGCACATGAGAGGATTTGCAGTCCTGTGTTGTTATGTTGGTGACGATCACACAGGAGACACTTCGGTGGATTTTCAGGCTGGAGATTGGGCCCCTGAAGTCCAGTCCAAGGGGCTTCACTCTGCACACCTTATCACAGGCCACTGGGGCTGTCCCCTCATGGTGTGTCCCTGAGTCCATGTGTTCACACACCTAGGTACTGGAGTGTGGGATGCCTGCAAGAGAACCTGGGTGTGGAATAAGGAAGAGAACAGTAGAACTTTGGGCAGGCAAAATAGCTGACTTTGATAGGACACTGCTTTGCCATATAGGCAGCCCAGGTTCAGGACTAGGCCCAACACACTGAAGGAAGTTTCAGTGCTGTGGTATCTCTTGCTCTCTCTCTCTCTCTCTCTGTGTGTGTGTGTGTGTGTGTGTGTGTGTGTGTGTGTGTGTGTCTATCCTGGAGCAGAAAAGTCCCAAGGATGACAAAAGAAAGAAAGAAAGGAAGAAAGAAAGAAAGAAAGGAAGAAAGAGAAAGAGGGCCAGGCACTGGCACACTCAGCTATGCACACGCATGAATACGGATCCAGGCTCAAAGCCCCTGCTTCCAACCTGCAGAAAGGAAGCTTAGCAATTGGTGAAGCTGGTCTGTGGTCATCTCTCTTTATCTCTCCCTTTCTAGTTCTTCCCCCTTCTCAATTTCTATTTGTCCTAATTTAAAAAAAATGTGTGTGTGGGGGGGAGTGGCTATTGGGAGTGATAGCCCTGGTGGCAATAAAATGAAATACAGTAAGAAAAGTGGTCCGGGAGGTGATGCAGTGGTAAAGCTTTGGACTCTCAAGCATGAGGTCCCGAGTTCGATCCCCAGCAGCACATGTGCCAGAGTGATGTCTGGTGATGTCTCTCTCCTATCTTTTTCATAAATAAATAAAATCTTTAAAAAAAAAATAGAGTAAGAGAAAAAAGAAAAATGGAATCTACTGTGCTTGCACCCCTGGTCTAATTCACATTTTATCAGAAAATGTGAACATTTCATCTGGATACAAACATTTCATTAGGAAAACAAATAGAACCCCCAGCTCTTAGGAAACTAAGGGAAAAGATTTTTTTCACCAGAGAAGACAAGCAAGAGACAGAGCGTGCACCCCAGCATCCTAGGAGATGAGAGGACACACAGACAAAAGGGAAAAAAGAAGCCAAGCAGGGAAGCAGAACACAGGACATTGGTCATGGCATATACCACAAACACAAAGTCACAAAGGCCACCAGGACGAACCCCTGTGGCCAGGAACACATGAGAACACTCAGTCTTACCTGGGCACAGCCCACACTCCCACAAACTACAGGCCATCACCAAAGTCCTTTGCCGAAACCCAGAGTCAGTTCCTCACAGGCAAGAACAGGACCCTAGTGTGGCTTGAGTGAGGCCCTGGGTGCCCCGGCCTGTGGGGTTATCGACGGAAACCTAGGGTGGGGGGCGAGAGAATGGAGGGGACAAGAGACATGAAGAACAAGAGCAAGACAGGAGGTCTGATCAAGCTCTGAAAATTTTATTTTGCAGCCGCAATATATGCACACACAGTGAGGAAGTTCTGCTAAGGTAGTGGGGGAGGGAGGTGGGTGAGCGACTTTCCAAAGGCTAGATGGTCATCTCACTTCCAATGGTCGGAATGTCCTCTTACCAGCTATATGAGAGACTTAGCTAAGGCCTTGGCTCCCAGCACCCGGGAGCAGTGAGAGTGTCCTGCAATTGCAGATAGGCTCCTGTGGGGTGGTGCCAAGCTCAGTGAGCCCTTGGTCTAAATGTCCAGGCCCAAATGGAGGAACATGGGAAAGGCGTGGAGACAAGGTCAGGACCCTGCTGACTCTCCCTCCTGTCTTCATTTGCCCTGAGCCTGGGGCTGTTCAGCAAAGCTACCTGAGAGGTTCAAGCCCAAATGCAGCACATTCTGAAAGAACAGATCTGTCAAGCTGATTGTAACACTAAAAAGACCCTATCAATGAACCACCTCTCAGAGGAAATCATGGGTCAATCTAGACAGCAATAGGACTGGGTACTGTGAGCAGGAACTCTTCCCTCAGAGCACATACACTTGGCCCAAAAATGAAGAGCTGAAGGAGTCTTTTACAGACCGGAATGGGTTGCTGCCTGGAGGGGGGTTCTTGGGAACCCAGTCCCCCTCGAATCCTCGCCACCATTGCAGTCCTTTGAATTTCTGAACTTGGTGAGGTCGGATGCTGAGATCAAGGTTCCTGAAGGGCCCTTTAAGGTGCTAGAAAGATAGACTGTTCTAAAACATTCTGCCCAGGGAAGTCAGGTTGGCATCATGGTATCATCTGGAACCTGGTGGCTGGCTGAAAGAGTTAAGTTATAAAGCAGAGCAAATTGTTGATTCATCATGAACCTAAAGGCAAGAATATTGCAGATGAAGATTTGGGGTCTCTGTTTTGGAAGAAGCTAGTAGGTATACTTTAGATATATTCCAGAGGGTCCATGACTTTACTAGTTTTTGCCTGAGTCTGACATCTAATATGCAGGTGGACCCCTAGATCCCTGAACCACTCGGGAAAGAGACAGACAGGCTAGGAGTATGGATTGACCTGTCAATGCCCATGTTCAGTGGGGAAGCAATTACAGAAGCCAGACCTTCCACCTTCTGCACCCCGTAATGACCCTGGGTCCATACTCCCAGAGGGATAAAGAATAAGGAAGCTATCAGGGGAGGGGATGGGATACGGAGTTCTGGTGGTGGGAACTGTGTGGAATTTTACCCTCTTATCCTATGATTTTGTCAGTGTTTCCTTTTTATAAATAAAAATAAAATAAAATTAATTTAAAAAATTTTTTAAAAGAACAGAAAAGGAAACACAAAGGAGAACTTGGACTGAGCTTGGTGTATTGCATCAAAGCAAAGGACTCGGTGTAGAGAGGCTTTGGGTCCCAGTGCATGATGGTGGAGGAGAACCTAGCTAGGCTGGGGGGTGAGAGTGTTTGAAAGAAAACTGAGAAGAACTGAGAAGGGAGACAGGCAGTGGCACAGCTGATGAAGTGCACATATTATAGTATGCAAGGACCCGAGTTCAAATCCCTGGTCCCAACCTGCAGGTGTCTCTCTGTCTCTCTCCTTCTCTCTCTCCCTTTCCCCTCTCAATTTCTGTCTCTATCCAATATATATATATATATATATATATATATATATATATATATATATATATATATATCTGAGCATTTTGACACATATATCAACAACTGTATTTACTGTAAACTGTTAATCCCCCCAAAGAAAAAGGAGGACAGTGGTTAAGGCTTGGGGGCTCCGGGATGTGACTGAGCATTCAGGATTTGTTCTGGTTGCTTCCGCCAAGAAGTAGCATTGGCAGGTCATTAAGCGAATGTAGCTGAGGCCCTGGGTCTTCAGACTGTGGTTAATTAATCTCTGGAAGTATTTATAATGATAACGGCAGGGCCACCATCAGCTGTGACAAATCACTATAAGGCGAAGTCAGGCCAAGCCTGGGGCTGGGGAAGGGGGGGGTTAAGAAGAATGGGGGGCTTTACAAAGACTCCTGTGTCTTGATGCACTGGGTCGAGGCAGAGGCAGGTCAGGGGACTAAGTGACAGTCTCAGAGTTCAGGGGGTCCTGGTTGGGATGACAAGGAGTGAAACAGAGGTGTGTGTGTGTGTGTGTGTGTGTGTGTGTGTGTGTGTGTGAGGGGTTTGCATTGTTTGGAGCCATTCTGTCTCCATGAGGGATAGGGAAAAAAAAAGTCTCTCCAGCTGAAAAAATGTCACCTTGAACCTGACACTGAAGCCAGAGCATTTACAAATCTGCCTGTCACCGTGACAGGCTGACAGATAGCAAACCAAGCCAGGACTGAGCAAAATCGCCACCATTAAGTCTTGCAAAAAAAAAAAATAAATAAATAAATAAGTTGGGACTTTCATGATTTTTATCATGGAAATAACTTAAGGGATGGTGGTGGGGGTGTGGGGGGGCATGGCGGTGACTGGGGTGCTGCCTACCTTCCCACCAGCTCCGGAGACTACTCAAATGATCCAGGACCAGAAGGGAAGTGACAGGACAAAATTCCCCACCATCAGCTCCATCTGCTGCTGGCTGGGCCCTGTGGTTTTGATTTTCACCTTCACTAGTTCACTTGGTTAGGCATTTTTTCCCCTTTGCCTCCATGTCATCCACCAAACCCTCCATTGGCTGTTGTGGTGTTTCCTTCCAGACCTGAGATGGAATGTTCCAGAACAATGGGAAGCCAGACAAATAGGTGGCGGGTATGAGGACTAGGACCAGGAGGCGTCACAGCCTCGACAGAAACACAGAGTGCAAAGTGGTGAGGCTGCAGAGGCAGACCCTCAAGGAGCTTTTGCCACGAACAGTGGTCACTCTGAAGTCCCCCTCTTTCCTTCTCTCTTCAGTTGCCATTTCCTCCAGAAGTAATTAGGAGCTGGAGAGAGAGAGAGAGAGAGAGAGAGAGAGAGAGAGAGAGAGAGAGAGAGACGGATTCTTTTACAGCCTGGGCATGCAGGCAAAGCAGACTTCCATATTTAGCATTGCCTCTTGGGACCTGCTTCTGTGGACAGAGGTGACAAAGGATTAATAAGAGAGAACAGACTGGTGACACAGGGACAGAGGCTGCAAAGACAAGAAGTGAGAGCCGGGGCTTGGCCAGGACCTCTGCCCACCCCCATTTCCTTGCCTTAAGCATGGACCCACTGCTGTTCCCTTTCACACTAGTTGTAGAGATTAGATGGGATAGTATGGGGGTGGAGGTGGGGGGTTCTGGTATTCCTGTTCAGTAAGAACAGGAATTTGCTCCACCAGAGGGCGCCCTGCCTGTGAGCAGTGTTGGGAGACAGCCATCATCATCATTAGTTTGCAAGGAATGGAACCAAGACAGTGTTTCACCTGGTGGTCCCTGCCATTCTTTGAGTGTCCTGAATGTTAAGGAACTTTCTTTTCTTTTTAGTTTAAATTTTATTGATTTATTATTAGATAAGAGACCGAGAGATATTAAGAGGGGAGTAGGAGATAGGAAGAGAGACACATGCCACCCTGCTTCACCACTTATGAAGCTTTTTCCCTGCAGATGGGGACCAGGGCCTTGAACCCAAGTACTTGTGCACCACTGTGTGTGCGCTTAACCAGGTGCACCACCACCTGCTCCCTCTTTTTTTTTTTAATATTTATTGGATAAAGAGAGAGAGAGAGAAAAAAAAAATTGAGAGGGGAAGGGTAGATAGACAAGGATAAGAGACAGAGAGACACCTGTGGCATCTCAATTCAATCCCGACAATCTACTCAGCCAAGGACTCTCACCTCTGGGAGCATAGCAGGTGTTTTTTGTTCTAAGTGAAGTCTAACCTTCTCTCTCCTTGGCTCTGAATTCTAGCACAGATCTATTGTATCAGCAAGTACTTTATCAGGAAAGAAATTGATGAGAAGAGAGTGCCAGGCAGTGGCGCACCTCATTAAGTGCACAAGGACCCAGGTTCAAGCTCCTGGTCCCCACCTGCAGGGGGAACCTTCATTAGTAGTGAAGCAGGGCTGCATCTGTCTCTATTCTTATCTCCTCCTCCTCTCTCAATTTTCTCCCTGTATTTGGTGCTAGTTGTCACTAGGGGCTAAGAGAAGGATGGGACCCACCTGGGAGTACATCATAATCTGGGAAGAATGGAAGACAAGGCAGGAAACAGCCTAGGGGAGTGTCTTCCCTGGATTTGCATGTGACTTGCAAGGTTATTTGCAGTTATGCAAAGAAATTCCCATGCCTGAGGCTACAAGCTTCCAGGTACAATCCCCCAGGCAAGAAGCCAGAGCTGAGCAACAAACAGAAAACTTCAAAGTCCTTTGCTTCTCTGGGGACACAATGGACACCAACACAGTTACCTTTTGGGCTTTAAAGAGAAATGCATCCTAAGGCACAGGGCTCTTGGATTCTTCCCCAGGGATCCAGACCAGGGTGGGGGGTGGGTGGGTTTGTATTTCAGACACATTCTGGCTTTTTCCTGTGTATTCTCTTGTGAAGCTTGCCCCCTGCAGGTGGGGAGTGAGGGGGCTTGAGTCCTGGTCCTGGTGCAGTGCAACAAGTTCCCTTAACTGAGTGTCCCACCATCTAGCCGTGAGAATTATCTGTATTTTTTTTTCAGTTGTTACTTTTGGTTTTTCAATTGAGTTTTTGTTTTTGGATAGGGACAGAGAGAAAGTGAGTAGGAAGGAAGAAACAGAGGAGAGAGAGAGGGAGAGAGAGAGACCAACAGCATTGTTTCACCACTTATGAAGCTCCCCGCCCCCCCTTCCCAGAAGTGGGGGCCTGAAACTTGACCCCAGGGCCTTGCATATGGTAATGAGCACAATCAACTGGGTGAGTCATTTCCCCAAACTTCCCTGCTTATTCTCTTTCTTGCTGTCCTATTCCCCCCCACACACTTTTTCCTTCTTTTCTTTTTCTTGTGTACAGTCAGACTTGCAGCTAAGTGACCTTTGCCCAGTTATCTACATTCCCAGAGCCTCATACGCCTCGTGTGATAAATGAGCATGATAATTCTCTCCGTGTCGGAAAAAGATGGGCATAGATGGTAGCAGCCAGCTCAGAGGCTGGGGGGTGGCAGGCGTATATTCAAACTGAGTAAATATCCGGTTTTCTCTCCCCCTTCCCCTCTGTGTCCATTCCTAACGTGATGTGCTCCCACACTCATACACGCACACAGGGCCAGCCACAACCCCCAGCAATAAATCTGTGCTCAGCCAGAGTTAACTGAGAAAATCAAGATGGTGCAGAGGCTTTTAAGAGGCTCTGACATTCTTCAGGTTATGGAAAACAATAATCATAAATCTCCAAGAATGTCACCTTGCCCATGGCTCTGAAGACAAGACCCTGAGCACAGACTTCGTGAAATTGCCTTAAGGGGGAGGGGGAGGAGGGATCAGAAGAGACTTTTCCAGGTGTGGGGAGGCCAGTAGGGGTTGTGTGGGGACAGCTGGCTGGGGCCCCAGTGGCCTTGACCATTTATATGTGGTATCCATTTCTCGGCCTGGGAAAGCAGGCTGGGAGAAGGGTTAATATGATAAATATAGAGATCACAGCCATTGACATGAACTTGGAAGTATGGATCCTTGGGTCCAGAGTCATGGGCTCAGACACCATTGAAGGTGCTGCTGTTACACCTTCAGGGGTGAGGGGCTGCTTCACCCACCACTTCTCCTCTGATTGTTCTACATGGGGTAGGGGGTGCTGATTCTTGGCAATACCAAGTTCTTGAATGCTTTTAGGGTACAATGGAACTTCCAGCACTTCCTCCAATGCTGTTTCTTAGCCATTCCTTCCTTCCTTCCTTCCTCCCTTCCTTCCTTCCTTCCTTCATTCCTTTTTTCCTTTTTAAAATAGAATCACCAGTGGCATCCAGGTTTCTTTGTCCTTCTTCTTCTTATTGGATAGAGATAGAAATAGAGAAGGGGAAAGGGAGGTAGAGAGGGAGAGAGACAGAGGCACCTGCAGCCCTGCTTCACCACTTGTGAAGCTTTCCCCCTGCAGGTGGGAACCAGGGGCTTGAACCTGGGTACTTACACATTGTAATATGTGCACTCAACCAGCTGTGCCACCGCCTGACCCCCTTAGCCCTCTCTTTCCCAGGCTGCTATTTTGGTATGTGTCTGGTCTTCTCACTTATAATGACCATTCCATCATTTCTCCTGTCTGCATTTCAGGTTGGCTTCCCCAGATTTATCTTCCATTCTGTCAAATTTAACTTCTTTGAAAATGGTTTGAAAATGCATGGAGAGTTGTTTTTTCACTTTCATGACCCACCCACCCACACCCCCACACCCCTTTTTTTTCTATTTGTTTGTATATGTATCTATTTATGTGTTTTTATTTTTGGTGATTTAATAATGGCTTTTAAGATTAGAGAAGTATAGTTCCATCTTGATTCCCTCCTACCAAGTTCTGTGCTCCCCCATCATCACCCTACTCTAGATAATCTTTGTAGGTTATCATTTTATCGGGCCTTAAACCGGCGGCCCCCCCCCATCCTCCATTGCTGATACTATGGTCTATTTACATAATCGTTGTTTTGCCTGCAAGATCCCCACCTTTAATCTATCTTCTTTCTACCCTGAGACCCACCCTGCCTTCAGGGCATCAATTAATCCTAACGGTTAAAACCTTCACAACAGTTGCTAATGGAGTTTCTACCTTAGCCCTCTCTTTCCTTTTCTCCACCCACTTTCCTAGCCATTTCCTTTTCCAACTTGCCACTTCCGGTTCTAATCTATAAAAGCGTTGTCTCAATAAAGACACATTGCATTCCCGCTCTGCCATGAGCTCCTGGTCTCTCTCCTGCATCGCTGAGCAAGCAGCAGCCCAGGTTGGCTCCAGTCAAGTTCTCTCCAACCCAGAGAACATGTGCCCGGGAAGAAACACCCTCACGCTAGCCTGGCACCATTTGGTGTCATTGTTTGCTTCTCCTCCCCCTCTTCCTCTTCTTCCTTCTCCTTCTAGCAAGTCCAAGAGACCTGCAGCCCTGCTTCGCTCCCCATGAAGCTTTCCCCCTGCAGATGGGGAACAAAGGCTTGAAACCTTTCTCTCTCTATTCCACAAATAAGTGAAACCACCAGCTAGTTGTCCTTCATCTCTTCTTGTGGTTATTGTTTATCATCTTTATTTGTTTATAGTCTGCATTGCCCACGGATAGAAGGACTGACACTCATGAGGGAGGCTAGACTGTGGTCCAGAATATTAAGGAACTTCCTTTTCTTTTTTAATCTTTATTTATTTATCTATTTATTTATTATTGGTTAGAGACAGCCAGAAATTGAGTGGAAGGGGAGATAGAGAGGGAGAGAGACAGAAAGACACCTGAAGCCCTGCTTCACCACTCTTAATGCTTTCCCCCTGCCAGTGGGGACGGGGGAGGGGTTTGAACTCAGGTCCTTGTACACTGTAACATATGTGCTCAACCAGGTGTACCACCACACAGCCTAGTTGTTTTTCACCTCTTACTGTCTTCACTACACACTATTCATTTTATCCTGAAGGGTAAAATAGTGGCTTTTAAATTACAGAGTATATATCCTATTATTTCTTTTGTAAAAATCTTTTTAATCAGTGGTTTAATATTGACTGACAAAATTATGAAATAACAAGGGCAGAATTCCACACCTCTCCCACCACCAGAGTTCTGTGTCCCCACTCCCTCCATTGGAAGCTTACAGTAGTTCTCCCATCACCAATCACCGATACGAGCGACATGAGTTGTCTATTATTCCTATCACTTTCTGACCTAGTGGTGTGTTTATGGATATTTAGGTTGTTTTTACTTATTTTATTTCCCAAGAACACTCTGCTTTAAAGTTTTACTTTGTTATTTCTTTTCATGTATGTTTAGTTCTTGCCTTTTAAAATTTTTTTTAATTATCTTTATTTATTTTTTGGATAGAAACAGCCAGAAACTGAGAAGGAAGGGGGGAATAAAGAGGGAGAGAGACAGAGAGACACCTGCAGCACTGCTCCACCACTTGTGAAGCTTTCCCCCTGCAGGTGGGGACTGAGGGCTTAAACCCGGGTCCTTGTCCACTGTAATACGTGTATTCAACCAGGTGCGCCACCACCGGGCCCCACCTCTTTTTTTTTTTTTGTCTCTAAGCCAAGTTTTTTGGAGACAGAGAGATAAAGCAAAAGATACCACAGAACTGAAGCTGTCTCCTGTGAGACGGGAGCTGGGCTCAAATTTGAGTTATTTCAAATACCTGCTGAAGCAGACCCACTGTCCAGGTAAGCTATTCTCCTGGCTTTAGGTCCTACTTTGTAAAGTACTTTGAGCTGAGGGAGCCTGTGATCTCTGGTGGGTCATTTCATTTGCTTGTAGTTTTCAGATGCCTGAGAGTTTGAGGCTGGTGACACTTGATTCACGTTCAGCTATTTTCCCTGGGTGCTTGGCCACTTTAGGTTAGTAGTGAAACATCAGCAGAAATATGTGGGCTTTGGAATTTCCTGTGATCTCAGCTGAGACCAGGTGGTTCCCGGAACAGTGCAACTGAGACCACAGGAATGAGTCAGCCTTAGGGAGTACATAGCTGAACCCCAGGCCCCATACTCAGCCCCTAACAGCAATAATAACAAGTTCCCTGAGAAAATATATGCTTCCATCCAGAGCCAAGTCAAACTCTGTATTATATGAGTACTGCTTCAGGGTTATTTTCTTATTGGCACCAAGTAACCTGGGGTTTGGTGCTGGCACTATGAATCCACTGCTCCTAGTAGCCATTTTCATTTAAAATGTTCAATTTCCCCTTCTATTCTACTTCATAGGACAGAAAGAAATTGAGAGGGGGAGGGAGACAAAGAAAGACACCATCAAACCTGCTTAACTGCTTATGAAGCAGCCCCCATGCAAGTGAGTAGCAGGGATTCGAACCCATGTCCATTTGTGTTGTAATGTGTGTGCTTAACCAGCTGCACCACTGTCCAGACCCCTGTATTTTTTTTTCTGATCCAACATTTGGGAGCTTTCAAGAATCCCATCCATGAGGAGAACAGTGATTTTGTTCCCATTTAAAGATCCCAAGTTCCCATCAAGACTTGATCCCTTAGGTCACACTGCTAGAAGCTTCCCTTCTCTCTCCCTCCATCCCAGGCAACTGGTACACTGTCTCTGAGCTCCCCACTCTACTGTCAGTCCCCTCTTTGTTGTTGGTCCTTCACAAGTTCCCTCATTTCCTTGCAGTCATCATCATCATTGGCAACATGACCATCATGGCTGACATTTATTGAGCCCCTGTGCTTCAAGCAAACTGCTTTAATTGCTTCATAGGAAAGAACTCACTGGACTCTCTACATAACACTCTGAGGCAGATGTTATCATTATCCCCATTTTACAGAGGATGAAATCACAATTTCCTTGTAAGAACAAGCTTCCCGTTGGGCAAAACTAAGTCCTAAAGATTTTGATAATGGTTTTATAACAGTAGAAGAAGTATTATATTCATAAAAGAAAAATTTTTTTCTGAGCCTACTTGATGGAGTTCACATCTGTGTTCTCTGGCTTTCCATTCAGCCCAGTGCCCAAGTCCCTGATAAGAACATTTCTTTTATGAAGAAGCCCTGCTGAATCCTTATCTTTCACTAAATATTTTACTTACTGGAGGAGACACCAAGGCATCATCTGCATAAAAAGCTGGCTTGGCAAGGGGTCCAGTAGTGGTGCACTCAGTTAAACACACACATCATCAAGTGTAAGGACTTGGGTTCTAGCCTCTGCTCCCCGTCTTTAGAGGGGTCACTTCACAAGCAGTGAAGCAGGTCTGCAGGTACATGTCTTTCTCTTTTCCTCTCTATCTCCCCCACACCCTCAGTTTCTCTCTGTCCTGTCAAATAAAATTGAAAAAAAAAGGAAAAGGAAAAGAAGGCAGGAAGGAAAGCTGGCTTGGTTATTATTTCAGATCACATTAAATGGTGCTATTCTTTTCAGCTTGTCCTATTACTGGAGAGATACCAGGGAATTATATCAACTGACCACAAAATTATTGGAAGAGGTTGGCCATTCAATTTTGTCTTCCAGTGATCTGGGAGGTGGCACAGTGGTAAAGCTTTGGACTCTCAAGCATGAGGTCCTGAGCTCAACCCCTGGCAGCACATGTGCCAGAGTGATGTCTTGTTGTTTCTCTCTCCTCCTATATTTTTCATAAATAAATAAAATCTTTTAAAAATTTTTGTCTTCCAAGTAGAATGCTTTTTGTAAAAGCAGATGGATTTATAAATACATATAAAACAGCTTTTAGTGGATCAAAGAAATTGTTTAGTGGGCTGCTTTGCCATATGCATGACCCACATTCAAGTCTGGTCCCAATCATATTGAAGGAATCTTGTGTGGTTTGATCTCTCTCTCTCTCTCTCTCTCTCTCTCTCTCTCTCTCTCTCTCTCCCCCTCATATTCTGCTTCTCTGGCTCTCAAATAAAAGAAGAAAATATTTCAATAAAAAGTGCTAAAGTTGAAATGGATTCATGCATGTGGTTTTGGAAGAAAAAAAAAATCCTAAATGCTGAAGTCTGTCAAAATCAATTAAACAGCCTCTGGATTATGGTTCACAATTGTATTGCTATTTCTACGGAGTACTGTGGTGAAAAATTTGAAAGCAACAGGAAAACACGAGCTCCTTCTGCTATCTTTCCTTAATGGGGATTTCTCTGTGTTCTTTCATAAAGATTACTTGCTTGGAATGCAAGACAGGACACGGCATAAGGCTATGAGTGTGAGTCCACCATCTTGAGGACCTCATGAGTCAGAAACAGCAAGAGTTAGCATTAGTGGCAGAGTGACTTCCAATCTCTGGAGAAAACTGTTCAATGCTCAAAACCCTCGGCTCTCTTTGCTATTTCGTGTTACCCCAGTAAACATGAAGGGGCAAATTCTCCAGCCCATGAGACACTTGCCCTTCCCTGGGCAGAAACAGAAGACAAGGAAGGTAGCACAAACTCCAGTGTTTCCCACTAGTGCAGAAGCCTGCATTCCTACCTGTCGGTCTGTTCCTCACTGACATTCTTATTCTTAGTGACTGACACCTCTGCTTGAAACTAATGGCCCAAGTTCAGGCCTCCCTGTCTTTGCCAAAGTCCTTTCTATGTGAATTATCTTTTGTTTTTCATCTTCTCTGCCACCTCACAGTCAATCTTAACCTTCTCCATGGCAGCAGTCATTCATTTCCTTCATTAAACCTAGGATTGATTTCGTGCCTCAAAACCTTCAGTCTGAAGCATGGTCTTTGGGAGCATGGAAAGCAGTTAACTTGGTGAAACTTATGAGGGGATCATTTGGGGTATGAATATCATCTAGAAGTTGACTATGGTTTGGGTATACAAATAGACACAGTGGTCAAATTTCATTGACACATTGAAGATATCTATACTTCAATAAGTGATACTTCAACAAAGTTGACTAAAGAATTATATTTCCATTTTGGACAAAAAGGGACTGTTGAGGGAAGAAAGAACTGAGTGTCTTCCCCCAGAATGTTTAACTTGTCATGGTAGATTTTCACAAAGACTTAGAAGACCCCATGGGTCAATCAGCACTAATTTTATTAGAGGGGGGGAAAAAGCATAGCTCATGAACATATACATATGAATCATCACACAGAAATGGATTTCTCATGGATTTCTTTTCTGACTTGCCATATCCCAGTCCTGTCTATCTGCAATGAACTTTTCACTGACCTGTTTAAATTACCCAATTCTTTTCAATAGGCCTAGACCTCAAGGTGTGTCTTTTTTTTTTTTTTTTTTTTACCAGAGCACTGTTCAGCTCTGGCTTATGGTGGTGCGGGGGGACTGAACCTGGGACTTTGGAGCCTCAGGCAGGAGCATAACCATTATGCTATCAACCCTCCGCCCAACATTCATTTCCTTTTATAGTGCTCTTCTTTTCATCATTCTTCTCTGTGCCAAAATCAAGAACAAAGGCCCTCCCAGTGGGCTCAGTCAGTGCCATGATTCAGTTGTCCATATGACTAACACCATTGTACCTTGGCCCCTGGCCCTAAACTTTCCCTAATGAAACCCAAAGTACTAAATTCTTGTGATTCTCTGAGTCTAATCTTGGACCAGAAATGGGGCTGGGCTATACAGATGATGCTTAAATGTAAAATGCATTTTCTAAGAATAAAGTTTAAAAAAATAAGTCTTTGGGAGTCGGGCTGTAGCACAGCGGGTTAAGCGCAGGTGGTGCAAAGCACAAAGACCGGCATAAGGATCCCGGTTCAAACCCCGGCTCCCCACCTGCAGGGGAGTCGCTTCACAGGAGGTGAAGCAGGTCTGCAGGTGTCTATCTTTCTCTCCTCCTCTCTGTCTTCTCCTCCTCTCTCCATTTCTGTCTGTCCTATCCAACAACGACAACAACAACAATAAAACAACAAGGGCAACAAAAGGGAATAAATAAAATAAATATTAAAAAAATAAATAAATAAGTCTTTGGCAGCCAGGAAATATGCTAGGTCTCAAGTTGTAAGACTAGCTTTGATATGAGCTTATAGTTTATCAGGGAAGACAGGAAACTAACAAGTTTCAATTCAACAGGCATGTTCTATGGTATGAAGCAAAGGAATGGGAAGGGATATCAAATCCAGCTTGCCAGCACAATAGGATTTCTTTATAAAGTTCATATTGAGTGGGAGCCAGGCAGTAGCGCAGCGGGTTAAGTGCATGAGGCACAAAGTGCAAGGACTGGCTTAAGGATCCGGTTTGAGTCCCTAGCTCCTCACCTGCAAGGGAGTTGTTTCATAGGTGATGGGTGAAGCAGGTCTGCAGGTGTCTGTCTGTCTCTCCCCCTCTCTACCTTCCCCTCCTCTCTCCATTTCCTTCTGTCCTATCCAACAACGACAACATCAGTAACAACAATAATAACTACAACAATAAAACAAGAGCAACAAAAGGAAATAAATATTTTAACCAAAAAAAAGTACATATTGAGACCTGGAGAGTAGGTAGAATGCTTCAGTACCACTAGCAAAAACAGTAATTGGAAGGTTTGGAGAGAGAGAGAGAGAGAGAGAGAGAGAGAGAGAGAGGGAGAGAACGATAAAGATAGATAGTGAGAGAGAGAGAGAGAGAGAGAGAGGAAGTTCACTGTCTTGAATTAGATCACAGCACTTGAAAATCTGGACTCCTGACCACATAGAGCCTTGGATACTGCTTTGGAAGCTAATTAAGGGGCTGGAAAACACATAATGTTTGTTTATGGAAGGCACATGCAAGAGTGATCATTCTGGTTAACTGCTATACAGAGAAATTTTTCTAAATGTGTTCCCCTTTCTCCAATAGTTTGATTCAATCTTGTTTCATTTGTTATTTCTGATTATATTGGTTTCCATCCAAAGAATGTCTTTCTTTGTTGGCAACTCAACATTTTCTTGTAAATATATGGAAATGATTCTATTTTGTTGAGACATTGGAAGCATTCTCATAATCAACTTTTACCTGGTACCTGAAAGGTGACTTACCTGTTTCTCAAGATAGTTAATTCAGAAGTAGCTCTTCTTTTCTTATTCTAGCCTTCCTTATTAAGAATTCATCTTTTCTCCATGCCTTCAGCTATCACCTGTGAATTTAAAGCACATGATTTTATCTACAGCCAAGATCTCTTTTCTTAGTTCTATTTGACCCAGTTGCTTACTGGGTCATAATAATCTTCTTAGCTCCACTATGACCCACTTGATTACTGGGCCATAATAATAGCAAACACTTATGTGGCACTTTCTTTGTGCCAGGGAGCATTCTATGCACTTTGATGTATTAACTCGTTCAGTCTTCACAACAACCCTTTAACGGAGGTGCTACCCCTGTATAGCATCCTCTTGGAAGTCTTCCAAGCATCACAAATGCAGCTTGCCCAAAAGTGATGTCACACTCTTTTCTCCTTAAACCTGTACCTCATACTTCTGTATTTCATTAAATGAGACCATCTCCCAAACAGGTGCTCAAACATGAAACCCAGAAATCATCCTTGGTCTTTTCCACTATATTATTATATATATTCCAACCTATATTCAACCACAAGTTATCTTCGCAAAGGCAACATGGTATCGTGACTATATTTGTCTTTAGGGCCAGATTTGTTTAGGTTTGAATCCTGGTTCTGCCACTTAACAGCTGCAAATCCTTACAAAAGTTACTTAAACCTTCTGAGGCACATTTTCATTATGAAAACGAAAGTATGTTAAAAAAAACATTCAGCATTTAGAACAGTGCTTAGAATATAGTAATGATATACTTCTTCATCGATCTCAGTTGTCAGTTGGTGACTATTACATTACATTAAAAGACCAAGGGGTGACAGACAGATCTGAGATTACAACTTTCCTTTTGTCACTTACAACATGGGTGACTTAGTCAACTGAAGACAATACTACCCAACCTCAGGGTCATTGTGAAGAATAAATAGGACATTGTATGTAGATCACCAAGCGCAAAGTCAGACAACTGACAGATATTCAACACAATTTCCTATTCTTTCTCAACTATTGCCGTTATCCTCATTTAATTCTAAGAAACAGAATAGCACCAATTTCCAGAGCACATCAGTTTGTCTGGTGGGTGGTAAAGAATGAAGCGAAAAATAACAAGTCAGCAAATTTGTCAACTTCTTCATGGGCCACAGGACCCAGAACTGTGGACTTTGTTGTCTGACCCCCACTTTATATATTTTATTTTTAAAAAATTGAGGATTCAAAGCCTGTTGAGATGATTCACTTGGATAGTTCACTGTGTTGCTCTGTGCACAACCCATGTTCAAGCCCGACCCTCATGGCATTGAAGGTTTAGTACTGTAGAATCTGTCTGTCTGTCTGTCTGTCTCTATTTCTCTCCCTCACTCTTTTGCTCTGTGTGTATCTAAAAATTAAAATAAGATACTCCAGTGTCCAGTTAGTTTAGGAATCATGACTTGCATTTGAATGTACCCTAAAATTCACATTCTTTTTTTTAATATTTATGTATTTATTCCCTTTTGTTGCCCTTGTTGTTGTAGCTATTATTGTTGTTGCTATTGGTGTCATCGTTGTTGGATAGGACAGAGAGAAATGGAGAGAGGAGGGGAAGACAGAGAAGGAGAGAGAAAGATAGACACCTGCAGACCTGCTTCACTGCCTGTGAAGCGACTCCCCTGCAGGTGGGGAGTCAGGGGCTTGAGCCGGAATCCTTACGCCGGTCCTTGGTCTTGGTGCCACCTGCGCTTAACCTGCTGCACTACCACCCGACTCCCTAAAGTTCACATTCTTAAGAAACAGTGTTCTCCAACTGTTTCTCCCTTCCTGATTACAAGGTGCTTTGAGTTCTACTACACTGGAAACATTTTTATCTCCTGGTTCCATAATGTGTCAGTGGAAACTTTGACGTGAGATTCAAGAGATGTCCTGGGCATCCTCAAACCTGTCATCAGATGAAATGTCACAAGGGCCACAGAAGGGGTGGAGACAGGACAGTCACACCATGGGAGAGGTTTCAGGGCAAAGTGAACATGTAGGACTCTTGTTGTGGGACTGATAAGCATTTCAGAGTAGCAGTAGCTGAACAGAAAACCAAACTTAGTGACATTCTGAACCTGGGGTCTCGTATGGATCATCCATCCCTGAAGCAATTTCTGAAGGCATGATACAGCTCTCATTTCACTCATTCATTTGCCCCTGCAAATAATACAAGCATCTTCTTCTCAACTATGATTAGTCTGTTCATATTCCATCCAACTCAAATATCAAAAGATCACATGGAGAAACAGAGTTGCTGGCATCAGATGTTTGGTCTCCAGGGAGTCGGGCGGTAGCTCAGTGGGTTAAGCGCAGGTGGCACAAAGCACAAGGACCAGCTTAAGAATCCCGGTTCGAGCCCCCGGCTCCCCATCTGCAGGGGAGTCGCTTCACAGGAGGTGAAGCAGGTCTGCAGGTGTCTATCTCTCCCTACCTGTCTCTGTCTTCCCCTCCTCTCTCCATTTTTCTCTGTCCTGTCCAACAACGATGACAACAATAAAAACTACAACAATAAAACAACAAGGGCAACAAAAGGGAATAAATGAATTAATAAATAAATAAAAATAGATGTTTGTTCTCCATTTCCCCCAGTTTATCAACTCTACTTCTTCAATAACCTCCAGTAATTAAAACACTGCTGTTTTTTAGGGCAGGGGTAGACATAGCATAATGGTTATGTAAACAGACTCTCATGCCTGAGGCTCCTGCTATGTATGCTCTAGAAAAAAATAATAAAAAAAACATTGCTGCTTTTTGAATGATAGTGATTATTTAGTCCCGTACACAGAGCTTTTAGCATTATTTTCTTATTTAATCTTTAAGAGCATACGACAAATAGTTACTCCTTGTTACAAAAGTTATTTTTAATTCCATCACACAGATAGATTTATTGGGTCTAGAAAGGCCAAGTGTCATGCAATGGACTACATGGTCCCTGACTTCAGGAAGGGAAATGTGTGAGTGTGAAATTAAGACAAGAACAACAAGAAATGAACAAACACAAGGGTAACTAAATTTTGGACAAGAAGACTGAATAGTCTTTAATATGTCGGTTTTCCCTAAGCACCCTCATAGCTTTAAGGCAATTCAAAACACAATATAAACACATTCTTTGTTTTATTGAAATAGCTATCAGGGGAGAAGAATGCTCATTTTCAGCCATATCCAAGAATCCCTCCCATCACCACCACCAAAGAGAGGTGGGTAGAACAGCTCAACTATTGAAAAATCTTTCCTCAGAACACCTGCCTTAGAAACTGTGAGGTCCTGGCATCAGAATCAATAGATTGGTGTATGTGACAGGGCTGTTTGCTCAGAAGCACTTTTATGTCATAAGAATTCTATGCCTGATTGTGGCAAGTTCAGAAATCAATCAGGAAAGAAAGGTGTATTCAATCAGTGATGGAGATTTCTCTAATAGTGAAGAGCTGAAGGGGAGCCCAAGTCTAAACTGTGTTTCACTTGCAGAAAAGAAAGCATAAGCCAAACCACCAATGCTGCAAGCAAATATAAATTCTGTGGGAACTAGAGCCAGAGAGGCAGAGGGAGAGAATGGGAAGGCTATCATGGGAGAGGGTGGGTTATGGGGATTGGGTGGTGGGAATTGTGTGGAGTTGTACCCCTCCTACCTTATGCTTTTGTTCACTAATCCTTTCTTAAATAAAAAATTAAAAAAAAAAAAAAAAAAGAGAAAGTGACGACAGCAAAGTTTCCTTAAAAGGGGTGGGAGTCATCTCAAACCTACGTCACACACAAAGCAAAACAGCATAATATCCAAGTGAGCTATTTTGCCAGCCCATTCACAAGCATTTTCTATGGAGCTGTTTCATCTGCATCCAGAAGCAATGATACATAAGAGATCAGGGGGAGTTGGGCGCTAGCACAGAGGGTTAAGTGTACGTGGCACAAAGCTCAAGGACTGGTGTAAGGATCCCAGTTCGAACCCATGGCTCCCCACCTGCAGGGGAGTCGCTTCACAGGCGGTGAAGTAGGTCTGCAGATGTCTCTCTTTCTCTCCCCCTCTCTGTCCTCCCCTCCTCTCTTCGTTTCTCTCTGTCCTACCCAATAACAACAGAAACAATAATAACTACAACAATAAAACAACAAGAGCAACAAAAAGGAATAAAGAAATAAATATTTAAAAAATTAAAAAGAAGTGAAAAAAAGAGAAATAAGAGATCGAGATCGGGGGCCAGGCAGTAGCACAGCAGGAAGCATGATGATTAAAATAAGGATCCTGGTTCAAGCCCCTGGCTCCCCACCTGCAATGGGGTCTCTTCACAGGAGGTAAAGCAGGTCTGCAGGTGTCTCTCCCCATCTCTGTTTTTCTCTCCTCTCTCAATTTCTCTCTGTCCTATCCAATCATAACAACAACAATGGCAACAATAACAACAGTAAGGGCAACAACAAGGACAACAAATGGGAAAAATGGCCTCCAGGAGCAGTGAGCTCATAGTGCAGATACGGAATCCCAGCAATAACCCTGAAGGCAAAAAAAAAAAAAGGAAAGAAAGAAAGAAAAGAAATGAGAGGAAAAACTGATGCAGTTGGTGACAATAAACAATAAATCTGAATCCTCTGAATGTAAATTCCATAAAATCTAATAAAATAATGTAGGTAAGTGTGTTTAACAAAACATCAAATTATTACTATCACTAATATAGAGAGAACTCTCTAATAGCCATAGAAGAATAAGGACAGCTTACTAGCAAAGTAAGCAAAGAATCTGAAAAGATGGTTAAAATAAGTCATTGATCAAGTACCATCATATTGTTTTCTCATTCAAATTTGGGTAAGACTGATCTGTGACTCTGTGCTTCACGGTGAATGGAGGTGGGAACTGTGCTGGTTCTCAACCTTGGCAGCTGTCTCAAACACTATAGTTGAAACCTGAGCTGGAAAATAGTGTAGCCATTTGCAGCAAGTTATTAAAATGTCCTTGCCATTTTACCTAGCATTCCCATTTAGAGGATTCTATTCCAGGGTGGTTAAATGTAACTAATGAGAGGTTTTAGTAAAAGGTCATTTGTTACACGATCCTATGAAACAACAAAATAGTGAAAGCAATCTAAATACCCAACCTTAGGAAAATTGTGACATGTCATAGATGCAGTGTGTGGCAGGAAGCCAGAACTTTCATTCACTCCAGGATCTAATGAGACCATCCATGAACCAAATAACAAAATTCCTGTCCTTGGGGAACACTTTTTTTTTTGGGGGGGGGGGCGGTGAATAGAAAGTGTAAAATGAATTGTAGCAAATGTTGGAAGATTCTAAGTGCTCAGCAAAAAATTTCTGCAGCCTCTCTTATTTAGTTTCTTTTTTTTAATTTTTTATTATGTTTATTTATTTATTGGATAGAGGCAGCCAGAAATTGAGAGGGAAGAGGGTATTAGAGAAGGAGAGAAACAAGAGAGATACCTACAGCACTGCTTCACCACTTCCTGCAGGTAGAGACCAGGGGCTCGAACCATGGTCCTTGTGCATTGTAACATGCATTCAACCAGATGCGTCACCACTCGGCCCCTCTTATTTGGTTTCTAACAAGAATGATATCAGAAAACACAAAGATTGTTCTGTTGAATGAATTCCAAAACACCAATACTGCCTTCAGTAAGATACCATGGAACATCATCTATCCAAATATGGAATTCCGCCATTCCCCAAATCTTGTGGTTGCCAAAGTATGCCCCACTCACCTGCACCATTGGTGGTATACAGGGAGTTGTCAGCAATGCAAATTCTCCTGGATCAATAAATTAGTGTTTCTAGGAGCAAGGCCAGCAATCTATGGCTTACTAGTCTTCCAGATCATTCTGATGAACTTTTGAAAGCTGTGCCCACCTTCAATGTCATGGTATGCAAGGAGTGTTGTGATAGTGGCTTTTGAGAGTCACCTAGAAGAATCACACCTCAGGCCACACAGTAAATAACCTACAAATGATTGATTGGTCTTTCTCTTATTAGAAATCCTTCTTCCCAAGGCCTTCTTATTCATCTCACTCTCTCAGGAAAAGTGTGTGTGTGTGTGTGTGTGTGTATGAGAGAGAGAGAGAGTTCATGAATCACATATAATAGATATTGCCTTTAGGCAACAATCACAGCTTCAAAACATCTTCCAAATAAAGAAAATAATATGAACTAAAGGGAGGGGTTCTGCTGCCAAATCTTAGGACACATACCTTGCCAATTATATTTACGTGTGTGAGTTTGTAAATGTATATGAATGTACAGACAATTTTTTAAACAGACATTTTGTAGTTTGCTTCCCTTTGTAGACTTTTACTTTTTTAAATTTCTTTATTGGGAAATTAATGTTTTACATTCCACAGTAAATACAATAGTTTGTACATGCATAACATTTTCCAGTTTTCCATATAACATCATCAAAATGAATGACTAGGTCCTCTGTCATCCTTTTTGGACATGTATTCTCCCCCCCACCCACCCCAGTGTCTTTTACATTGGTGCAATATGCCAATTACAGTTCAGATTCTACATGTGTTCTCTCTTCTGATCTTGTTTTTCAACTTCTGCCTGAGAGTGAAATCATCCCATATTCATCCTTCTGTTTCTGACTTATTTTACTTAACATGATTTTTTGAAGCACAATCCAAGATTGGTTGAAACTTGCTCAGCCCTCATTTTTTATTGGACACCTGCGTTGCTTCCAGGTTTTGGCTATTACAAATTGTGCTGCTAAAAACATATGTGTACACAGATCTTTTCGGATGGGTGTGTCAGGTTCCTTAGGGTACATCCCCAGAAGAGGAATTGCGGGGTCATAGGGTAGGTCCATTTCTAGCCTTCTGAGAGTTCTCCAGACTGTTCTTCAAAGAGGCTGGACCAATTGACATTCCCACCAGCAGTGCATTTCCTTTGACCTCACAACCTCTCCAGCATTTGCTGCTGCTACCTTTTCTCATGTATGACATTCTCACAGGAGTAAGGCGGTATCTCATTGTTGTCTTTATTTGCATTTCTCTGACAATCAGAGACTTGGAGCATTTTTCTTTTTTTTTTATTGTTGTAGTTATTATTGTTGCTGTTGTTGGATAGGACAGAGGGGAAGACAGAGAGGAGGAGAGAAAGATAGACACCTGCAGACCTGCTTCACCGCCTGTGAAGCGACTCCCCTACAGGTGGGGAGCCGGGGTTCGAACCGGGATCCTTATGCCAGTCCTTGTGCTTTGCGCCACCTGTGCTTAACCCGCTGCGCTACAGCCCGACTCCCGGAGTATTTTTCTCATGTGTTTCTCAGCCTTTTGGAAATCTTCTGAGGTGAATATTCTGTCCATGTCCTCTCCCCATTTTTGGATGGGCTATTTGTTTTTCTGTGGTTGAGTTTGGCAAGCTCTTTATATATTCTGGTTATTAGCCTCTTGTGTGATGTAGGTCATGTAAAGATCTTCTCCCATTCTGTGAGGGATTTCTTGATTTGGGTAGTGCTTTCTTTTGCTGTGCAGAAGCTTGTACATTTGCTGTAGTCCCATAGCTTTATGCTTGCCTTGGTCTTCTTTGTAATTGGATTCGTTTCACTGAAAATGTCTTTAAAACTTATGTGGAAAAGAGTTCTGCCAATATTTTCCTCTAAGTATCTGATAGTTTCTGGTCTAACATCCAAGTCTTTGACCCACTTGAAATTTACTTTTGTATTTGGTGAAATACAGTGGTTCAGTTTCATTCTTCTGTATGTTTCAACCCATTGTTTCCAACACCATTTGTTGAAGAGACTCTGCTTTCCCTATGTAATAGTCTGGGCACCTTTGTCAAAGATTAGATGTCCATAGGTGTGGGGGCTTACTTCTGGGCTCTCAGTTCTATTCCACTGGTCAGTGTGTCTGTTCACGTTCCAGTACCAAGCAGTTTTGATGACAATGTCCCTATAATACAATTGAAGATCTGGGAGTGTAATGCCTCCAGTTCTGTTCTTTCTTCTCAAGATTGTTTTGGCAATTCTAGGTCTTTTCTGGTTCCAGATAAACATTTGTAGCATTTGTTCTATTCTCAAAAATGTGGTTGGGATCTTTCTTGATGGGGATAGCATTAAATTTGTTGATGGCTCTGGGTAATATATTCATTTTGATGATGTTAATTCTTCCAAACCATGAACATGGAATATCTTTCCACTTCTTTGTGTCTTTTTCAATTTCCTCGAGTAGTGACTTGTAATTTTCAATATAAAAGCCTTTCACTTCTTTTATTAGGTTTATTCCTAGATATTTTATTGATTTTGTTGCTGTAATAAAAGGAATTGATTTCTGATTTCAGCTTCTTCTATCTTAGTGTTTGCATAGAGGAATACCACTGACTTTTGAATGTTAATTTTATAGCCTGACAACTTACTGTATTGCCTGATGATTTCCAAAAGCTTCTTGCTGGATTTCTTAGGTTTTTCTATGTATACTATCATGTCATCTGCAAATAGGGAGAGTTTGACATCTTCTCTTCCAATCTGTATGCCTTTAATACCTTGCTCCTGCCTGATTGCTATAGCAAGACTTCAAACACTATGTTGAATAGTTATGGTGATAGTGGGCAACCCTGTCTAGTACCTGATGTGAGGGGAAATGATTCAATTTTTTCACCATTGAGTATGATGTTGGCTGTAGGTTTGCTATATGTAGACTCCACTATCTTCAGGAATTTTCCATCTAGTCCCACTTTTTGTAGTGTTTTGATCATAAAGGGATGTTGTATTTTGTCAAAGGCTTTCTCTGCATCTATTGACATGACCATGTGGTTTTTGGTCTTGCTTTTGTTGATGTAGTCGATCTCGTTGATTGATTTATGTATATTAAACCGACCTTGCATGCCTGGGATAAACCTCACTTGGTCATGATGTACCATCTTTTTAATATACTGCTGTATCTGGTTGGCTAGAATTTTGTTCAATATTTTAGCATCTAAAATCAGAGATTTTTTGGTTGTTTCCCTGTCTGCTTTTGGTATCAAAGTGATGTTAGTTTCATAGAAACCAGAAGGGAGTATTCCAGTATATTCAGTCTTCTTTAAGACTTTTAAAAGTAGAGGTATTAGTTCTCCTTTGAAGGTTTTGCAGACTTCATTTGTAAAACCATGTGGTCCAGGACTTTTATTCTTGGGAAGGTTTTTGATAAACTGTTTCGATTTCATTAGCTGTCATGGGCCTGTTCGTGATATCTAGTTCCTCTTTACTTAATTTTGGAAGGTCATAGGTATCTAGGAAATCGTCCATTTCTTCCAGGTTCTCTAGCTTGGTGGCATATAGTTGTTCATAGAAGCCTTGCTTGATATGTTGAATTTCTGCGGTGTCTGTTGTGATATCTCCTCTTTCATTTATGGTCCAATTTATTTGGGTCTTCTCCCTTTTTTGTTTTATGTGTCTGGCTAAAGGTTTGTCGATTTTGTTCACTCTTTTGAAGAACCAACATATACTTTCATTGGTCTTTCGTATGGTTTTCTTATTTTCAATGTTATTAATTTCTGCCCTAACTTTAGTGATTTCTGTCCTTCTTGTTGCTTTAGGCTTCCTTTGTTCTTCTTCTAAGTCTTTAAGATGTGCAATCAGGCTGTTTATTTGTGCTTGTTTCCTAGTGTGTGCCTGTATGGCTATGAACTTCCCTCTCAGTACTGCCTTAGCTGCCTCCCAAATATTTTAATAGCATGTGTCTTCATTTTCATTGAACTCTTGAAACATTTTGATTTCTTCCTTTATTTCCTCTTTGACCCAGTAGTTGTTAAGGAGTGTACTGTTGAGCTTCCACATTTTGGGACTATTACTAATCTTTTGTTGATTGTTAAGTATCAGTTTAATTCCACTGTGGTCTGAAAAGATGCTTGGGATGATTTCAATGCTCTTGAATTTGCTGATGCTGTCTTTGTGACCTAACACATGGCCTATGCTTGATAATGACCCATGTGGACTTGAATAAAATGTGTATTCCAGTTTCTTGGGATGAATGACTCTGAAAATGTCCAATAGTTCTATTTTATCTATCTCCTCAGTTAGCTCCCTCATGTCTTTATTGATTTTCTGCCTGGAAGATCTGTCAAGTTGAGAGAGTGAGGTGTCCCCTACTATTACTGTGTTGCTGTTACTATATTGCTGTAGCTCTTTCAGATGTTTAACGTATTCACATAGCTTCTCATTGGGTGCATAGATGTTAATAATTTTTATGTTTTCTTGATTGATTGATTGATCCACTCAGCATTATATAGTATCCTTCCCTATCTTTTAAAATTTTATTTATTTTAAAGTCTATCATTTCATATATGAGAATAACTGTTCCTACCTTTGTGGGCCATTGACTTGTTTGATAACTTTCCATCATTTCACTTTGAGTCTGTGTTTGTCTTGTTGAGTTAGGCAGGTTTCCTGTAGACAGCATATTGTTGGGTTGTGTTTTCTGATCCATCTTCCTATTCTGTGCCTTTTAATGGGTGAATTCAGGCCAATGACATTTATTGATATCAAAGATTGAAGATATTTTAATGCCATTCATGTAGAGTTTTAGAGTGTTCTGATAGATGGCATATTTATGGTGGTCTATTTATAGGAGACCTTTCAGAACTTCTTTCAGGGAAGGCTTAGTGATAGTTGATTCTTTCAACTGTTGCTTGCCTGAGAAGGTTTTTATGACTCCATCTAGTCTGAATGACAGTCTAGCAGGACACAGTATTCTTGGTTAAAGCCTTTCTCATTGAGCACTCGATAAATATTGTGCCATTCTCTTCTGGCTTATAGTGTTTGTGTGGAGATTCTGCTGCTAATCTTACAGATTTTCCTCTGTAGGTGACTCTTTGTTTTTCTCTTGCAGCCTTCAGGATCCTTTCTTTATCCTTATTCCTTTCCATTCTAAATATGATGTGTCTTGGTGTCTTTAAGTCTGGATTAATTCTGTTTGGGACCCTCTGGACTTCTTGAACCTTTATGTCTTTGATGTTGTCTAGACTAGAGAAGTTCTCAGCTATTATGTCCTGAAGAATGCTTTCTTCCCCTCCCTCTCTTCCTCTGGTAAGCCAATGATGATGCGTATATTATTTCTTTTGAAGTCATACCATAGGTCTCTGTTGTCCTTTTCAGTATCTCATAATCTCTTATTGCCATCTCTTCTTTTACTGTTGTCTCTAATTTGTCCTTGATCTTGCTAATTCTGTCTTCAGCCTCATTTACTCTATTCTCTCTTCTCTACTGTTTTCTGGAGTTCATCTATTTTGTTAACCTATTCTGATACTGTTTTAGCTTGTTCAGCTAGTTGTGTTCTTAGCTCAGCTATTTCCTCTTTCAGCTCTCTAATAACCTTGAGATAATTAGTGTTTTATTCCAGAGTCTCATTTGTTGTTCCTGCATTTGTGATGACAATTCTTTCAAACAGTTTACTCACTCCTGTGATTATTTCCGTAACTAGTGTTTGGATGTTGACATCATTATTTTGTGGTTCAACCTTTGGGAGGCTTTTAGCTGGACTCTTGTCCTGGTTCATTTCTCCAATGTTTCTTCTTGTTAGTTTAACCATTTTATATAGTATGTTATGGGTCCCTCTCTCAATACTTTTCAAATTACTGATCACTCTTTCCTGGATTGACTTATGTCTAAGTAAGGTAATCAAAGGGTTTTTTTTTTTTTTTCTTCCCTGTGGGCTATGGGAGCCTGAGTGCTTTTAAACTGTAAGTAGGCTTCTTAGCTTAATCACTGACTCCTGACCAAAATATAAAGCAGGGTGGGGCAGAGATAATCCAGTGGCTATGCGAAGAGACTTTCACAGCCCTACTGCTAGGCCACTGAGGTATAGATCTGATTTTCCTCATTAGTTCTCTGTCCCCTGGTGTCAGCACAGCCCCCCCCCCCCCCCGCCACTGGCTACTCCAGATTCTGTGAGTAGTAGCAATGGAGACTCACAGTTTCATTTGGTGAGTCTTAGGGTAGTCCTCTCCTCCCTTCAGCAGTCTTTTTCTTGGTGAAACAGACTGAAGGTGGTGTCTCAACTGGTAAACTGCTGGACTGTTACCAGCCTCTTACTCTCTCCCTAGGCTCCTCTCTGTCCAGGAGCCACATGTGTTTGCACTCACCAGTGATTTGGTGGGTTCCTGAAGTCGTTCTAGTCCTGTCTTAATGTGGTCCCAGGTGGTCTCCTTTCCCTCTGTAGACTTATATGAAGCCACATACTCCTACTACAGAGACCCCAGTTCATATACATATCTCTGTCTTATATATGTAAACAGTTACCTATAACTGGTGAGACAGCAGAGGACTGTGTTTTTTCTTCCTCCTTTTTCTTTTTAGTTTTCTAGATTTTCTGCAGTAACCATATTTCACTCATATAAAAAGTGAAGATGGAAAGAAATAAAGAAATAACAATGCACATATTAAATAAGGAAGGGGAAGGGAAGAAAGAAAGGAAAGAAGGAAGGAAGGTAGGAAAGAAGGAAGGAAGGAAACAGAGAAAAGAATCATCTCCTTACTAAAATAGTGGGCAGAATGATATGACTTCAATGAGAAGAAAGGTGACTCCAGAAGTGATGGGCTAGGGATCAAGCCTAACCAAGAGTAGAAGTTTCAGCATGTTATGGGGGTGTCTTTCTCCCTAGAACTCCATCCTTTTCATTGTAGTGGTTGCCAAGTGCCTTTTTAAGGCTAGGAATTTAGTCTGTCTTTGTCTGGGAAAGCTGGGATGTCACACCACAAGCTGAGTGTATAATTATATAAGAAATGGAAATTTCTAGAGCACTAGCATAAAAAATAGCTGAGTCTATTTTCTAAATATAAACCTCACAATACCATGCATGCAAGTAAAAGAGAGAGAGAAAAAAGAGATAACAATCATGCAACACACAAAAGGGCATTGTTGTCACTTAGCTATGAGAAAGTTCTAACCATTTGCTTTATTGTCTTCCTCTTATCTGCATGGTTCTGCCTAGTAGGTCTCCACTTGGCCTCAGCTATTGAGCAAAATCTAAATGTGAAATGCCTCATTAACACTCTCTGCCACCAGAAGCAATTGTCTCCAGTGGTTTCCTTCCCTTCTTTTAGGTCCCAGCCATTCTCCTTCACCTTCCAGAGAACTAGTCTTTCTCTCTGTGTGTTTTTTATTTCTCCTTTGTCTACACAAAACCATGCTTTGTTTTATTTCACTTTCATTGAGGGAGAACAGAGCACTGTCCCACCATTTTTGTAGGTAGAGGATAAAATTCAAGGCCTCAGATAGGTGCTCTATTACTGACTCATGCCTCCTCCCCCCTCGAGTTCATGGAAGTATGTTTTGTATTACAGGTAAACCATATATCTTATTTTGGTTTCCAAGTCTTACTAAAACTAGTTCCCCTCTGCTTAGACTTTATTTGTCAAGTGTTCCATATCATAGACTAACTGAATACCACCATCAGGATAGGACAAACCTGAGACACACATTTTTTATCTTCCTGAAGATTTGTTCTTCCTCTCAACTCTAGGCCATTGTTACCCTAGACTGTCTGTGACACATTAGGCAGCACATTGCTCCTGTAACTCTACAGACACATTGCTGATAACAAATAGTCCATATCTTGTGGTCAGGAAACTGGTCTATGTGATCCCAGGGCTGCTATTTCATCTGCTACATGTTCATCAAACTTTATTGAAATGGGTGACTTAATTCTGTAAGTCGAAGTAGTACTAGAATCACACACTTGCTTAGCCCAAATGCTTCAGAAGTGTGATTATGAGGAAGTAAGGTCTGTTTGTACAAATAACAATACTAGATGTTTCAGGAAGACTTATACCAACAAACACTAGCTTCTGGAAGATTAAGCTACACACCTGACAATGGGATGATTATCACATATGTTATTATTAAGAAAGGAGTAGGCCAGCCACAAATACAATGACTTAACAGAAGATATCATTTCCTCTCCGTTGGCTGGTATTTGACCCCAACATCATACATAACATTTGGTCTCCACGATTGTTCCAATCACCACTGATTCCCACTTAGTAAGGAGGACAGAAAAATTTCACTGAAGTCTAATCATCACAATCAAGATAATGAACAAATACATCACTTCTAAAGAGGCCTCATAACTTCTGTGATTATGCCATATAATTATCTTACTCTTCTTCTGAAAACCATTACTGTCCTTTCTGTCATGGTCTATTAAGTTATACTTTTTTCTGTTCTCTTATATATTTAAACTCATACAGTATGTATTTGTTTTGGCCTAACTCATTTTACTTAGCCTGATTATTTTTTGAGATTCATTTAGATACCAATCTATCTGTATATATCAAATAAATCTATCTGTAGATATCAGTAACTTCCTCTTTTGGACTACTGAATACTATTCTTTTTAAAAAGTTTTATTTATTTAATTTTTATTGCATTTATTGTTGGAATCAGAGAGAAATTGAGAAGGGGGGAAATAAAGAGGGAGAGAGACAGAGAGAAACCTGCTGCTCTACTTCACCACTCATGAAGATTTCCCCCTGCAGGTTGGAACCAGGAAGGAGCTTGAACACGGGTCCCTGTGCACTCTAGTGTATGTACTTAACCAGGTGCACCACCACCCAGGGTCCCAGTATTTCTTCATACTAATATGCTACCTGTGTCTATCAACGCACATATTGATGGACATTTGGTTTGCTTTAAGTCATTGCTAAGTACAAAGAAAAAAGTTGCTACACATATTAATAGACAAGTATTTATAGGATCATAGGGCTTTACCTTTCTTGAGTAAGCAAATACCTAGGAGTGAAACTAATGGGTCGCATAGGAGATGTATGTCTGTCTATGAAGTTATCAAGCTATTCCTCCAAATTGCCCCACCAGTAGTTTATGAGTTTTAGTTCTCTCATTTCCTTGCCAGAAATTAGAATAAGACTGTGGTGACAACTCATTGCGTTCTTAATTTAAATTTCCCTAACAACTAATAATTGTAACATCTTTGTGTGTGCGTATCTCCTAATTGTATATAGTCGTTGCTTAGTTGGTAATTGTATATCTTCTTTGCAGAAATGTGTTTGCATATTCTGAAAGTTTTACGCTCCTATTTTATTGCTTACTGTTGACATGGAGAAGCTCTTTATATACTTTGAATATAAGTCCTTTATTAGATGCATTATTGCTCTTTCCTCAGCCTATAATTATGCTTTCATTTTCCTAATTGTGCCCTTAAGTGAAAGAAATGTTAAACCTTGTTGAAATCCAGATTATCGTCTACTTCCTTTCATAGGTTATTCTTTTGATGTCATGTCTTAGATAACATTGTCTAACCCAAGGTCAAAAAGTGTTTATCTTACATTCACAATAGCCAAAGCAAGCAATCTGCCTAGATGTGTGTTGACAGATGAGTATATCAAGAAGGAGTGAGGTGTACACTTAATAGATTGCTTATATATTTAAAAAATTAGATTGTGGACTGGGGAGACAGCATAATAGTTATGCAAAAGCCTTTTAAGCCTGAGGCTCTGAGGTCCCAGGTTCAATCCCCAGCACCACCATAAGCCAGAACTGAGCAGTGTTCTGGTCTTTCTCTCTCTTGGTATCTTTCCCTCTGTATCTACTCTTTCTCACTAAAATAGACTAAATGAAAATATTTTTTAAAAATTAGATTGTGTCTTTTGTGAAAACATGGGTAAAGCATCAGGGAATTATTTTAAGTGTAATTAAGTCAGAATGTAAAATCATGTTGTGCCCCATCTTGGCCAACAGAAGTAAGAAGTCAGCAGTCTGCTTTTAAGTCCCAAAGAAATCCCACATTATTGTCCTGGAGAGACGGCTGTTTGGCTGTGCAAGTTCTGAAATATCAGGGTGAGGGGTCAAGCCAGAGTTCCTAAAAATGCAGAGCAGTGGAAGCTGTGATAATAGGTGGAAGTTCACTAGGAGGGTGGCTGTCACTGAAGCAGAAGGCGCCATCACCTTTTAGGCCTAGCGTGAAGAAGGGAGCAAGGTCTCAGAAGGACCACGTCAGCACAGTGATGACTTAATGGACAGTCCTCTGAGTGCTACAGGAACTTGACAACCAACTGTTTCAGGTCTGTGATTCCGAGTTAAGCGTGCTACTTACTGGCTAAGTATGGAAGCACTTATGGAGGCCAGGGGGACCCTGTTTATTTTAAGCATCCTGTTGTGCTCCATCAGTGTTAATGGGGGTTGAGCAGTCAAATCATCAGGCATTACCTCCTCTGGGAAATTCACTTCCCAGGCTTTAAGTGGGAAAGTAGCAGCAGCTTTGACTTGAGGAGACACTTGCAAGGGTGCAAGTTCCAAATAATTAGAAATCATTTCCTTCTGAGCATGCCCAGATGGCGGGCTCCCTTTTCTTGGCAAGGCATCAGGCTCAGGCTGATGTTCATGCTTGCCTTGCACATATTTTAGCTGTGAGCTTCCCAAAAACCTGTAGTGAGAGAAGACCTGGACCCACAGCCCTGGTGATTCAGGGATCACTTTCTCAGAGCAAAGAAGCATGATGATTCCATAAAAGAACATGACCCAGGCAGAGACTATGGTCTCATGCCGCAGAGACTATGGTCTCAGTTGACATGTTCTTTAGAAAGTCAACGCTGCAGTTTCTACAGTTTCTAACTATTATGTGTCTATGTTGTTCCAGCACTGAGCTAAGTGCCTGGCATGCTATCACTTTTAATTCCCTTAACAAGCATGTGTGACCATATGACCACAGATTCAAGGAGAAATCAGTGGGGACTCAGAGTGGCTCTGCATTTTGTTAGACGCAATGTGCCCACTTTCAAATATCAAGCTCTTAGTTCACGTTAGCTGAAGAATCCTTAGGTTTTTCAGGGTGGGGTTTGGGAGGGTAGGCAGGCACTGGGACACCACGTTAAAGGACTCATGCAAGGATCTAGATTCAAGCCCCCTGCAGGGAGGTCGCTTCACAACCAATGCAGCAGGTCTGCAGGTGTCTGTCTTTCTCTCTAACTCTCTATCTCCCCTACCCATCTCAATTTTTCTGTCCTATCCAGTAAAAATGAAAAATAGCCACCAGGAGCCATGGACTCCTAGTGCTGGCATCAAGCCCCAGCAATAACCCTAGAGGCAAAAACAAACAAAAAGAAAAGAATCCTTAGATTTGAACAAGTCTGTTTCCATTTATTCTGTGAGAATAGCGGGAATCAAGATCTTTGAGTTTGAATTTGGACACATGTACTTGATAAGACTGGCTCACTTCAATGATACGAATCCAATTACAAAGAAGACTAAAACAAAAATAAACCAACGGAACTACATCAAATGAAAAAAACTTCTTCACAGCAAAAGAAAGCACCACAGAATGGGAGAAGATCTTTACATGCCTTATCAGACAAGAGGCTAATAACCAAAATATATACAGAATTTGCCAAATTCAACAAGAAAACAAACGACCCCATTCAAAAATGGGGAGGGGATATGAACAGAATATTCAACATACAAGAGGTTTGAAAGGCCAACACACACGAAAAAAAAATGTTCCAAGTCATCGATTATTAGAGAAATGCAAATAAAGGGAAAAAAATTTTAAAAGACTGGCTCACCCCCAAGTAACTCATTCATTCATTCAGTCAGTCAGTCGCTCAAGAAATGTGCATTTTAAGTAAAGAGACTGGAGGAAATAGAGTCAGATGGGGGGATGGAGCCAAGATGACAACTTGGAGGTAGCTGCTGGCATGAGCTCTGACAACAGAGGCCGAATAGGGTAGGATACTGGCTGTCAGCAGGACGCCACCAGGTTCCAGATGCTAGCAGGATGTGACCAGACTTCCCTGGACAGAGAACAGCCACCAATTTGCCTTGGAGCTCCGCTTCCCCAGAACCCTCCCCCACTAGGGAAAAAGAGAGGCAGGCTGGGAGTATGGATCGACCTGTCAATGCCCATGTTCAGTGGGGAAGCAATTACAGAAGCCAGACCTTTAACCTTCTGCATCCCACAATGACCTTGGGTCCATACTCCCAGAGGGATAAAGAATAGGAAAGTTATCAGTGGAGGGGATGGTATACGGAGGTCTGGTGGTGGGAATTGTGCGAAGTTGTACCCCTCTTATCCTATGGTTTTGTCAATGTTTCCTTTTTATAAATAAAAAATTTTTAAAAAAGAAATAGAATCAGATAAGATTCTTTCTTTTAGAAAGCAAATATCCTAGTGACAGTAGTGAATTGAGGTTCCATGTGACATCTGGGCTTTCACTTATTCGTTATCATTCTGCATCCCCAATGCAATGCAGTCTCATGTTGACTGTCATTTGGCTAATGAAGGATTTTGTCTCTAAAGGCAATATAGTATAGCAATTAGAAGTGTGAGCTGTCAAATAGGCTGCTTGAGTTCAAGGTCCGTCTTTTCTTGCTTACTGTCTATGGGTTCTATGTAGATTGGTCAACTTCCTTGTGTGTCTGTCATCTTATTGATAGAGAGGGGTCTGGAGAGTGAAAAGATGCCTACCCTATAGGAGGCCAGGTGGTGGTGCACCCTGTTGAACAACAAGTTAGCAGCAGGTGTGAACAAGAGTTCAAATCCCTGGTCCCCACCTTCAGAGAATTCCATAATATAGGATTGTAAGGATTACATGGCTAGAACACTTGAATGAGAGTTAAAATAACTTTTGTTCTCTCTTTCTAGTCTGTATATAGAAATACTTTGTTAAAATTATACTTTCAGGGATCATTTCTGTGGTTCATTACTAGAAATACTTTCTTCTTCCAGGTTAGTAGAGAATCATTTTTATTTCCTATGTCTCTTTTCACACTAAATCAGTTGTTTTAGAATTTAAAAAGAACAAGATAGTATATCTTTAGAAATAGATAATATTCTTGCCTCTCGATAATAGAACTTCTCCTATCCAATTAAGTTATGACACAGGGAAAATAGCATTGCCATCTACGTTCTTAGCAGTGCTATTACTAGAATCCAAGCGACAACAGGATTATCACTTATTTTTTTAGTCTACGGTCTTACTCTTGTCTCCCTCAAATTTCACCTTTGCATAGTGACTTTGGGGGCAAAGAGGCATGGAGTAGATTTCTCCTGATAAGTCTGGTTAGTGGCTGGAGGACCTTGAGTGAACTACCTGAACTTCCTGTGCCTCAGTCTGCCATCTATATCATGGAGATAATAATGCTTCTGTCATTAAGATTTAATGGCCTTAAAATTAGATAGTGTTTACAATTGCCCCAGTTCACTAGCTGGCATGTTGGCTGGCATTGTAAGTGCTTAATAAATATTAAAAAATATATAGTGGCTAAGAACGCTGGCTTTGGAACCAAATTTTCCTGGATTTCAGTCTTGTCTTCATCTACCAAAGAGTTCTATAACCTCAGGCAACTCATTCAATATTCCTGAACCTTCTCTCAGTCCCTACAGCAAAAATTGCATACTCTCTTGAGTCGTTGTGAGAATCAAAGAAAATATTGCTTGCAGAGTGCCAAGAACGATGCCAGGGTTACAGTTGGCATTCAATAAAGAACAGCAGATGCAAGTATAATTATAATTAAACTCATTATTATTTTTCATTCATTTGGTCTCCACAATATCAATGCCGTTATATATTTAAATTCAGTTCCCTAAGGCTCTAGACAGGCAAACCAATCCACATTCCATTTAGATAGCAGTGTATGAGGGATCCCTTGCCAAGCATTTCCCCCTTAAAGCTAGTCAGTTCAAGAATGAACTGGTGGGCATGTAAGTGAGAGCATGGCTATTTGTCTGATTGTCAAAAAGAACGCTGGTGAGACTCCTTTGACATGAACTTGTTACTACAGAGAAAAAGATTCCAGGCACGTAAGTGATTAAGTCATGTTTTCATTTGGAAACAGACAATGTTGTGGTAAAAGTAAGGATAGTGATCCTAGTTGTTTATTATCTATGTGCTAACATTCTAGATTGCAGGGACATGTGATTCTTGACTCAAGCAGTTTAACATCAACATTTGGGAGGTCACTTCAGGCCACTAGAGAAAAACAGGGTCACAATTATGGGGACAAGGTTCCAAAGAAGGACATCTCACCAAAAATTGTGCTTCTCTTTCACTGTGATTCTTTGGTCTGAGGTGCCAACTCTTTATCCATTGTTGATATCACACGATCACAATATTTACAACACACACCTTCAATTTCTCATTTTTTCACAGTTAAGAAATGGTGACTCAGAAAGGCAAAGCAAAATATCTAACTTGTCACAGTTGGTTGATGGAGAGGACAGACAAGACCTGATTCTTTTATCACAATTTCTACTGGTACTATCTTCAAACCACAATATTAAGTCACTTCATAACTCTTGTCTACATTTTCAGAAAAGGACCCTCTCTTCACAGAAAGGTTAAGTGGCCTGCCATCCAAGGTCGCATTAACTATCAAGGCAGATGTGAAACTAGAATCCAGTCCTTCTGATCCTCTCTCTCAGTTATTCTTTCTACTGTACAGAAAGGAAATACCAAAATCCTTTTTGCTGAGACTGGCCATTGAAAGCTAGGAAACATTATCTCCTGCCATTCATTTCACCCAATGGTGTTTAAAGCGCGTGCTCGCCATGGTAACCATCAAAATATTAAGTCCCTCAAAGCAGGATTGGAAAAGCAACAGCCCCTCTGCTATTGTTCCTGATGATGAATGGAAGAGTGCAGAGCCAAGAATCAGTTACCACTGAGGCTCTTGCACTCAAACGCTGTAGATTGCACAACTGCTGGGCCTGCATTCAGCCTCCTCAGGGATGGCCTTGCTGTGTGAGCCTACTCTGTGGTAGTTCCAAGCTGATATACAAGTATGTAGAATCAGGACTCAAAAATGAAAGGTTCACAAGACTACTTCTACTTTTTCTTTCTTTCTTTCACCTTCCCTTCCTCCCATCTACTTTTCCTCATGTTTGTCTATCGTGAGTAGTAACAGAGTCCTGGAATCCATGTCAAGTTGCAGATGATTTCTATCAGCCAAATACACTCCAGGCACTGGACCAAACAAAGCCTTTTCGAGACAATACATTGGTCTAATTGAAAATATAACGGTTGGAGCTGGGTGGTGGTGCACCTGGATGAGTGCATATATCACCATGCACAAGGACCAGGGCTAAATCTCTTGGTCCCCAACTGCAAGTGGGACACTTTACAAGTGGTAAATCAGGGTTGCAGGTCTTTCTCTCTCTCTCTTCCCATCCCCTCTCACATTCTCTCTCTCTCTCTTTCTTTCTTTCTTTTTTTTTTTGCCCCCAGACTTAGTTCTGAGGTTCAGTGCCTCCATTATTAATCCACTGCTCCTGGGGGCTATTTTTTCCCTTTTGTTGACCTTATTGTTTATTGTTGTTATTGTTGTTGTTGTTGTTGGATAGGACAAAGAGAAATGGAGAGAGGATGGGAAGACAGAGAGGGGGAGAGAAAGATAGACACTTGCAGACCTGTTTCACTGCCTGTTAAGGGACTCCCCTGCAGGTGGGGAGTGGGGCTCCAACCAGGATCCTTACGTGGGTCATGTTCACTTAACCCACTGCGCTACCGCCAGCCCCCCAACAGTCTCTCTTTCTTATCCAAAACAAACCAATAGAATATACAGTCATTTGCTTCAGGTTCAACTTCTCCTTGATGTGACTGTTTTCTCCTGTTGTGTACTTGAGAAAGAACAAGGGCCAGGTGGTGGCACACCTGGTTAAACACACATCACCATGCACAAGAACCCAGTTTTGAACCAACACTCCCCATCTGCAGTGGGGAAGCTTCACTAGTGGTGAAGCAAGTACTGCAGCTTTCTCTCTCTCTCTCTCTCTCTCTCTCTCTCTCTTTCTACTTCCCCTCACCCTCTTAAAGACTCTCTGCTGTTCTGTCAAATAAAAATGACCACCAGGAGTGGTGGAGTCATTGTGAGGGTACCAAGCCCCAACAATAACCCTGGTGACAATATAGCAAAACAAAACAGAGAAAACACTATGGGTCAATGTAAGTTTGGGGGAACCAAGTAAAGATATCATGGTCAGGTGAGGTTTGGAAATGTCTTCCCAACTTGCCTTTGTTTTTCAGATAATAATTGTGTTTGTTTGTTTTCAAAGAGCTCATTGAGGAAGGGTCGCAGCTCAGGGAAGGACAATGTTTTGTGTCGTTGATTACAAACCATCACTGGAATTAGTGCTAAGTAAACAAGTATGTGTGTTGGGGTGTTGGGAGGGGGCACAGGTAGGGTCTCCTGCCCAGATGTTATGCCAGCTGCAGGGTGAGCAAGGAGTCTGTGAGCCTCACCTCCTCTTCTTGTCTGGTCTGTAGCTAGAGGCTTCTCTCTTCAGCTGCCCATCTGGCTCCTGGCACTGGTAAGTGGAGTTATTATTCTTTTTCCAAGCGAAAGGCTTTGAATCACAGCTGTTAATTACCCGATGATTATTAAAACCACATATTGCCTACTGAGGTTTGAGAAGACAACTCATGCGTGTTGACTGGCTCCGCCCAACCCCTGAGACTTTCAGTGCCAACCCGTGTATGTGCATCATCAAAGAACAAAAGGTGATTTTGTGTTTGTGTGTCCTATATGTCCAGGCAAATGCAGCTAAGGAGGAAAGTGAGGAGACTCCAGGAAGCTGTTTCAAATCAGAAACTTGTTTCTCCCCACACAGTGTGTTCTAACATCCCCGATCACTTATCTTAACCCAGCGCTTGACTCATATTGCCTCCAACCACCTGCAGCCCCTCTGTGGTGCTGACTAAGGTCCATTTACCAATGATGCCCAAGGAAAGGAAAAAAAAAAAAGAAGGAAAGAAATGGAAAGACCCAGCAGAAGGGCGCTAATAAATTATGGATCTCAGCTGTCATGCTGGGTCTCTGGAACTCAGGTGAGGGACAGATGGAGGCTGCCTGCAGGGGCATAGCCTGGGGGGGGTGTGCTGAGAGAAGCCAAGAGGGAGGTGGATTCTGTGCCTGTGGAGGACATGTCTAGAAATTGTGGCTGGACAAAGCAGAGGAAGCAGGTTTGAAACCAGTGTTGAGGAGATGGAGGAATATTTAGGGGATGTTATGTTGGATCTTCTCTTGAATTCCATATTGAAGAGGCAGTATAGCCATGCCTACAGCAAGAGAGTTAGTTCCCTGTGTTGTCTGAATTCTCTGCATGATGCAATGGGGTGTATGGGAGATAGACATCAGAGATGCAGTGTATTCCTGTTCCTGGAGCTTCCAAATTAATTGGTGAGAAAGATGACGATGGATGTGGTAGCTGACAATCTTGGGGGGACAGACTAAGTCCACACATTCTCTAAGTGTGTATGGAGTAATCCTCACCATCTGAATCAAGTCATATGCCAATGAACAAAATGTGGAAAATATGAAAAAAGACCTCTGCTGTTCAGAAGTTCACATTGTAGCAGGAGAAGAGCCACTATGAAAACCTTGAGGCCACGACATGCACAGTGTATGGGCAGGGGTCGAGATAGCATAATGGTTCTGCAAAAGATTTTCATGCTTTGGGGCTCCGAGATCTCAGGTTCAATTCCCATTACCATCACAAGCCAGACCTGAGTAGAGCTCTGGTAAAACAAGCAAGCAAGCAAGCAAACAAACAAACAATGTGAGATGCACATTGGATGCTGTGGAGGAAAAGAAATAACAGAAATGGACAGTCCTGTTGGAGGTGAGCTGAACCACAAGTCCTGTAACCAGGAAAGGGTGCACAGAAATGAAGACTTAAAGGAGGAAAGGAGCTGAGCCTAGCTTCCTTTTAAATATCTGTTTATTAGGGAGTTGGGTGGTCGCTCAGCAGGTTAAGCACACATGGCACAAAGCGCAAGAACCAATAAGGATCCCGGTTTGAGCCCCCGGCTCGCCACCTGCTGGGGAGTCACTTCACAGGCAGTGAAGCAGGTCTGCAGGTGTCTATCTTTCTCTCCCCCTCTCTGTCATCCCCTCCTCTCTCAGTGTTGTATGCTTTACATTGGGTTCTAGTTCTCCCCCGCCAAGAGAATTGGATCAGTCCTGCTAATTTCGCAGCCCGCTTGGCCCCGCCCCTAGGAATCCCGAGAGAGGGTTCCAAAGTGGGAAAGTGGCTGAGTTCAAGAGTGGCAGAGTTGGAGAGAGTGCTTGCGCCGCGGCAAAGAGACAGCGGAGTTCTGTTTGGTGATTAGTTTAGTTTAGTTTATGAATCGTTGTTCCTGAATAAAGAAATACAGCTTCCCTGCCCAGCCATTGTCTCCGCATCTCTGTTACCCGCCCGTGAAGCTAGCCGGGCCAGCTGGAGCCGTCCGAATTTTTAACAACATCTCAGTTTCTTTCTGTCCTATCTAACAATGACAACAACAACAATAATAACTACAACAACAATAAAAAACAACAAGGGCAATAAAAGGGGAAATAAATTAATTAATTAAAAATTTAAAAAAATTAACAAATATCTGTTTATTGAGCTGGGAAGATAGCACAATGGTTATGCAAAGGACTTTCATACATGAAGGTCCCAGGTTTAATCCCCAGCATTACCAGAGAAGGTCCCAGGTTTAATCCTCAACATTACCATAAACCAGAACTGACTGAGCATTGTTCTGGTCTCTCTTGTTCTGTATCTTTCTCTTCCATTAACACAGTCAGGAAAGAACATCACTCTGATCTATGTAGTACTGGGGATTAAATTCAGCACCTCATCCTTGCATGCTCTACCCTCTGCACAATGTGTAGATATCCTGGGAAGAGAAGGTCTACTGAGGGAAAAGTCCCGGGAGAGGTGCTGAGGCAGAATTCAGTCTGGCACATTCTTTAGTCACTGGCCTTAGTGACAGGACCTACTTTTTTTTGCCTCCAGGGTCTACACTATGAATCCACTGCTCCTGTGGCCACTTTTTCAATTTTTTGGATAGAACAGATAGAAATTGAGAGGGGAGGGGAAGATAGAGGTGGAGAGACAAGACAGACACCTGCAGATCTGCTTGAGAAGCAACCTCCCTGCATAGGGGGGACTGGGGTTTTAAACTTGGATCCTTATGCCGGTTCTTACACTTTGTAGTATGTATAGTTAACCTGGTGTGCCACCACCTGGCCCCTATTATTATCTTTACTGGGTAGAGAAAGTCAGAAATCGAGAAGGAAGGGGAATAGAGAGAGGGGGAAAAAGATAGGTAGATACATGCAGCCCTGCTTCACCACTCCCAAAGCTTTCCCCCCTGTAGATGGTGGGGACCAGGAGCTCGAACTGGGTTCCTTGTACATGACTAACTGGAGTTTTTAACAGTAATGTTTTATCCCTTCTTGCTCAGTTACATTGCTGGGAGTGAGATGAAATTCCATTGCACGGCATTGAGCTGAAAAGTGCAAGGATCTGACACAGTATCTCTGGGCTCCAGCTTGATTCTCAAACTTTAGTTTTACTTTATATGCAGGAGAACCATCTGGAGGGTTTGAACAGCCAGGTATAGCTGAGCTCCATCCCTGGCTTCAATGAGTCAGGGGTAGGGCTTGAAAATCTTCATTACTCACAGCTCTCGACTCAAGATGCTACTGGTCTTTATCAAGAAGGAAATTTTTGAGGGTACCAGATGCACCCAGTAGTATGCACAGGTAAACATGCAAAAGGGCCTATGTTCGAGCCCCTGGGCCACCACATGGAAACACCTAGGGTGCTTCATGGGTGGTGGTGTAATGCTGTGGTGTTTCTCTTCTTCTATCTGTCTCTATTTCTCTCTCCCTTTCTGTCTCTCACCTTTAATCTGAAGGAAAAGAAAGATGGCCACCAAGAGTGATGGCGTCACACTGGCACTAAGCCCCAGCAAATAACCCTAGTGGCAAAATGAATGAATGAATGAATGAATAGTAATTGAGTTATCTTTCACAGACTATAGGATGCATTGTTTTGAAGTATATGATCTAGTGGGTTTTAGTGTATTCACAAAGTTGTACATGACAGGCACACCCTGTCAAGCACACATATTTCCATGTGCAGGGACCCAGATTCAAGCCCCTAGTCCCCACCTGCAGAGGGGAAATTACATGAGAAATGAAGCGGGGTTGCAGCTCTCTCGTTCTCTCTCATTCTCTCTCTCTCTCCCCATATATACACACATCCCCATTTCCTCTCAGTTTCTCTCTGTCATCATCCCACCCAATTAAGATAAATAAATTTTTTCATAAGTTTTACAATCATTATCACTAGTTTCAGAACATTTTTGCCATTTGAAAAAAGTAACCTTGTTTTTATGAGTAGCTGTCTCCCATTTCCCCTCTTTTCCTGGGGTTTATTTTTATTTCTTTTACCTTATTTTATTTTATTTTATTTTATTGTCTTTGCTGGGGCTTCACATCTCTGGACCAAATTTCCATGTATATATAGAGAGAGACAGACAGAGGGAGAGAGGGAACGATTCCACAGCAGCAAAGTTTCCTCTAGTGTGTTGGGAACCTGTCTTCAACTCAAGTTCTGAGCATGAGGAAGCAGGTATACTAACCACTCAAACTATCTTGCTGAACAATGTTACTTTCTTTAACCATAAATTTGCTTGTTCTGGGCATTTACTACACATGGGATAATTCAAAGTGTGACTTTTTATATCTGGAACATATATATTTTTCACTTAGCAGAATTGGGGGGGGCATGGCACACCCAGTTAAGTACTAAGTACAGGGATCCAACACAAGGATACATGTTCAAGCTCCAAGCTCCCCATCTGCAGGGGGGATGCTTTACAAGCAGTGAAGCAGGTATCCATCTTTCTGTCTCCCTTTCTATCTCCCCCTCCTGTCTTAATTTCTCTCTGTCCTATTCAATAAAATGGAAAAATAAATGGCCACCAGGAGCAGTGAATTCATAGTGCCAAGCCCCAGTGATAATACTGGAGGGAAAAAAAAAAGAATGTTTTCAAGAGTCATCTATATTGTAGCATTAGCTGGTGCATTCTTCATTTTTTTAGGTCTGAATAATATTCTACTATATGGATATACCATATTTTATTTACCCATTCCTCAGTTAAAGGAATTTGAAATATTTTCACCTTTTTTTTTTAACTATCATTAATTATTTGGCTGTAAACATTCCTGTACCCAGTTTGGTTGTTGTTGTTGTTGTTATTGTTTTGTTTTTTGTGAGCATGTGTCTCATTTCTCTTGGGTCTGTACCTAGGAGTATAATTGCTAGGTCATATGGTAATTCTGCCTTTATCACTTTGAAGAGCTGCCAAGCTATTTGTAAGTGATTTCACCATTTTATTTTCCCACCAGCTAGCTATCGGGGTTCCCAATTTCTCTGCATCATTGCCAACATTATCAGGGCCTGTCATTTTGATTATGGTTGTCCTACTGGGACTGCAGTGCTAGCCTGTGATTTCCATTTCTATTTTGCTAGTGTCTGACAATGCTAGGCATTTTTCAATATGCTCATTGGCCATTCATGTCTCTTCAACATATTTGCTTTTGACATGGACATGATGCAGTGAGGGTAGGGGTAGTAGGTCTAAATAAAACTGTTCAATGGGATAGTATGTTCCTTATAAAGATATGGTCAGGGGCCTGAGCAGTGGTGCAGTGGGTAAAGAGAATAAATCACCATGCCCGAGGATACAGGTTCAAAAGCCTAGTCCCCACCCGCAGGAGTAAAGCTTCACTAGCCGTGGAGCAGGCTGTAGGTGTCTGTCTTTTTCTCTCCCTCTCTCCCTTTCTCTGTCTCTATCATAAAAATTTTATTGGCTTCTGAAAGTGGTGTATTCATCAGTGTAGGCACTACACCTCAGCAATAGTCCTGCTGCCAACAAGTAAATTAACTAATAAGGCAGCAACGCACCCTGTGAAGTGCCTGCATTGCCATGCATGGAAATCCAGGTTCACGGCCCTGGTCCTCACCTGCTGGCAGGGAGGCTTCATAAGAGGTGAAGCAATGCTGCATGTCTTTTCTCTTTGTCCCTCTCCATGCCATCTTTCTTCTCAACTTCTCTGTCTCTATTCAGTAAGTAAGTAAATAGAAGTTTAAAAGCTAAAGTAAATAAATAATGAGCAGAGAAGACGAGTGTCAAGAGTTTTTTTTTTTTTTTTTTTTGGAATAATCGTCATGGGTGTGGTCACTGAAGTCACACAAAGGCATGTGTGTTTGTAGGGAGAGGAGAGCAGGTAATTCTGAGCATCAGAAGAAGATCCTTGTTTGGTGGGACAGTAAAAGAGGGAATAGGGGAACCAAAAGAAAGCAATTTGTAAAAGTCAGATACGAAGATCTGAACATCTTTGTCCAAAGCAAAAGCGAGAGTCTAGGAAATTTTGGTTTTGTTTTTTAGAGGCAGGGTGCCTGTCTGTGGGGTGGCACACCTGGTTAAGTGCACACAGTACAATGTGCAAGGACCAGGTTCAAGCCCCTGCCCCCACCTGTAGGGGAAAGGCTTCAGGAGTGGTGAAATAGAGTTGCAGATGTCTCTGTCTCTTTCCCTCTCTATCAATCCCTTCTAAATGTTGCTCCATCTCTATCCAATAATAAATAAACAAAATAAAAAAGATTAGAGGCAGAAAGAGAGGGGTCACAGCACCTAAACTTCCTTCAGTGCTGTGGAGGCTGGGCTCAAACCTGAGTCATGCACATGGCTAAGCAGCACACTCTCCAAGTGAGCTGTGTTGCCTGCCCAATAATTATTTTAGCATCAGCCAACTGTCTGAGCTCAGTGACCTCTCTTGAAAACAGAGTTAGCCTTAGGAGTCCACCTCTTGCTCGGAACTCAATCAGTAAGATTTTAATTACATTTTACTATAAAACCAAAAGAAGGTTTGGTTCAAAAGAGAAAAATCTGGTTTGACTGTTGTTGCCTAATATGCTTTTATAACAAACTGCCAGTCTGCTTTAAAAAAAAAAATCTATGAAATATTTTACAGATTTAAAAGATAGAATGTCTTTCCCTTGTAATTTCTTGTACCAGAAATAACAAACAAACAAAAAAGATTTAATGGGAGCCATCAGGCTGTTGCTTCTTCAACTTCCACAGGAGCCATAAGCTCATCCTCCAATGTGCATCTTATCTTTATTCTTTTATATCCAATCTCTTGACCTCAATTTTGCTCTATTTAGAGGACTCAGAGGGAAATCACCAGTATTGTGGGCCTTTCTATCTTTTATGTTCACCTGATTTCTTAAGATCAAAGATATGTAGATCAGCTCCCATTTTCATGTTGCTTAAAATAAGTCACTTAGTCTACTTGTGGAGGCTAGTAACAACCAGTGTTGATGCTGATCTTCATTTCTGCTCAAGATCAGAGTTTTTCTTGTCTATGAGGTTATTTAATCAGCTCCAGAGAAGGCCCTTAACTGTTCCTGTTTAGCCCTCTTATTTCAGTTCATTTTATGCAGCTTCAAACTCAACTGACACTCCACCCAGGTCCATTAGTGGAAAATAAAGGTCATGGCTCGGGCACCAATCATCACCTTCCCAGACTCAGCACAGGCCTGTGCATGTGTATGTCAATCTTTTCAATTTTCTTCTTGATTTAGTGGAAGCAATCAGAACAGAATTGGCTCTGAATGTTGACAGCAAAGCTTCCTTGAAGAAATTCACCAATAGGCAGGCAGGCAGGCAGGCAGCTGGCTGGCTGGCTGGCTGGACCCCATGATTGAGTTCACCAAAGGCATTTAGAAGGAAATGTGTCTGCTCAACACAGTGTAAGAGGTGAATTCCTCATCTCTGGATAACACTTCTTGGGCTGATTGTGCTGGTTGTGCTTGATGTCTCCAGGCTCCCTCCGAAGACCTCCTCCTGCCTCTATCTGCATATACACATGTCCATCTGATGTCCTACTGTGAGAGGCATAATATACTAGCTAGGAAAGACATGTGTGTTCAAATGCACTGTTTTCACCATTTTTTCATTGGGTAATCCCAGGCATAATTTATTTCATTTTCTGGGCCTCCATTTGTAAAGGGAAGATAATTAAATAACCCATTTTCTAGGACTGTCCTGAGAATTAATGAGAGAAAATAGAGCACATTCCTCGTACAATAGAAAGTACAAAATCCATCTTGCATTTTATGATTTATGAACCCAATTTGTGGTTTAAACACCTGATTTTCCGAGCTGAAAACTTCTGAGTCTTTATAAATACCCACTTCTCTCATTTTGACTGTCTTTATCTAATTGGTCCCTTTTCCTAGTCATTGTATCATGGAAAGTCCTAAAATCTATCATCTTTCTCTTCCCATTGTTGGCTCATCTGGGTCCTCACTGTGGCTCAGTGGTTTTGCCTGTCCCTCTTTCTAACCATCTTTTCACACTTGAATTTCACAGTATCATCAAAGAAGTGTTTGTTTGTTTGTTTGTTTTAAAACATAGAGTCCATCATGTCAAACTGAGTGACTCACTTTCTCAGTGTGAGATCTGGAGAGTTTGAAGGGGAAAATTTATGTCAATCTATTGATTGCAATCCTGATAATATGCCTTATACTTTTGATTTTTTATTTAAATTTTTTATTATCCTTATTTATTGGATAGAGACAGCTAGAAATCAAGAAGGTAGGGATAGAGGAGAGAGAGAGAGAGAGAGAGAGAGAGACACCTGCAGCACTGCTTTACCACTTGCAAAGCTTTCCCCCTGGAGGTAGGGGTTGGGTGCTTGAACCCAGGTCCTTGAGCACTGTAACATGCACTCAGCCAGGTGTGCCACCACCCGGCCCCATACTTTTTGATTTTTAAAAAATATTTATTTATTTTCCTTTTTGTTGCCCTTTTTTATTGTTGTAGTTATTATTGTTGTTGTTGTTGATGTCATCTTTGTTGGATAGGACAGAGAGAAATGGAGAGAGTGCCTGTGAAGCCACTCCCCTGCAGGTGGGGAGCCTGGGGCTCGAACTGGGATCTTTAGGCTGGTCCTTGCGCTTTGAGCTACATGCTCTTAACTCGCTGCGCTACCGCCTGACTCCCCATACTTTTGATTTTTATACGTCTTTTTGTACACAGAAAGTCTGGTTATCTCAAGTTGGGGTTCTATTTTCCCATCATGTGTGCATTGTTAGTTTTATATATTCATAGAAGGCATTGAAGTAGTGCTTGGTTGTGTCTGTTCCTGTGGATTTTATGTGGTCAAGCCTATGGATATTTTTGCATAAGCATATATGAAATTTTCTCTTTTAAAAGTAAAATGGGGGGAGTCAGGCAGTAGGGCAGCGGGTTAAGCACAGGTGGTGCAAAGCGCAAGGACCGGCATAAGGATCCCAATTCAAGCCCCCCGCTCCCCACCTACAGGGGAGTCGATTCACAGGCAGTGAAGCAGGTCTGCAGGTGTCTTATCTTTCTCTCCCCCTCTCTGTCTTCCCCTCCTTTCTCCATTTCTCTCTGTCCTAACTAACAACAATGGCATCAATAACAAGAATAATAACTACAACAACAGTGAAAAACAACAAGGGCAACAAAAGGGAATAAATAATTTTTTTTTAAAAAGTAAAATGCAGGGGTTGAGCAGTTAGCACACCTGGGTAAGTGCACATAGTACCTTGCATGCAAAGACCCACGAGAAGATACAGGTTTGAGCCCCCAGGCTCCCAATCTACAGGTTCGAGCCCCAGGTTCCCCATCTGCAGTGAAGCAGGTCTGCAGAAGTCTGTCTTTCTCTCTACCTCTCTATCGCCCCTCCTCTCTCAATTTCTCTCTGTCCTATCCAATACAAATGGAAAAAATTGTCATGAGGACCAGTGGATTTGTAGTGCTGGTACCAAGCCCCAGCAATAACCCTGAAGGCAAAATATTAAATTAAATTAAATTAAAACTAAAAGTGGACTAGTAAATATATAGATATAAACATATGTATTCATATATGATAGGTAACTATATTTTACTATATATATGGTAAATAAATATAGATATCTTGGGAACAAAGTCCAATACTGAGAGACAAAGCTCAGTGTCGTCTATATTTTACAAAGAACTCACAAACATTGGAATCTTGAGTAGTTATAGAAAGCAGAGAGGGCACAAATTAGCTATAATTTTCATTTGCATTAAGTAGCATCATGCTCTGAGAAGAATAAAATTAATTTGTAATATTCACCTATACTACAAAGTCATAAATGCTACATGGTAAAATTAAAGTCTCCTGTGATTTGGTCATTTATTCCCAGTAATGTTTCAGTTCCTTTTTTGATTAATTCCATCAGCATAATATAATGTTGTACATTAGCTTTATTAGAGCTATAATCATTTATTAATTTATAACATAAGCATGATTAATATAATTATTAACAACATTTTTAAGCTTTGTTTTCTTTTTTAAAATCATTTTTAATATTATTTATTCCCTTTTGTTGCCCTTGTTGTTTTATTGTTGTATTGTTGTTATTAATTTTGTTGTTGTTGGATAGGACAGAGAGAAATGGAGAGAGGAGAGGAAGACAGAGAGGGGGAGAGAAAGAAAGACACCTACAGACCTGCTTCACCGCCTGTGAAGTGAGTCCCCTGCAGGTGGGGATCCTGGGGCTCGAACCAGGACCCTTAAGCCGGTCCTTGCACTTTGTACCACCTGTGCTTAACCCACTGCGCTACCACACGACTCCCCTGTTTTAACTTTTTAAAAGCTGGTTTAATGCCAGTTGACAGCTATGTTGCTCATCTATGTAGAAATGTTGATATCTGTTCCATCTCTGTGGGTGAAATCCCAAAGCCCTGAACAAGGTATTAGACATATGCTATAATCTCTCGACCTGACTTCCTCCGTCATTCTTCCACTAACAAGGAAGGTGTCCTCTGCTTTTCTTTCCCTTTCCTGCTTTTTTTACCCCTCTCTTTAAAAACATTGTATTTTCCCTGCCATTAAAAGTAGATGCAAAAGTTCTTTGAATAGCTGCATAATAATCAATCTTATGGATAGGTCATAATTTATTTAATATCTTCACACTGTTGATCATTAAGAGAATTTTCTAATTAGTTGCCATTATGAGTACTACCGTAAAGAAAATCATTGTTCATCATTTGACCTCTATTCATAGTTTTTTTATAACTTATAAAAATCCGAAAGTTGTTTAAGATAGCAACTGGTGGCAGACTCTAAATAGGTAAAGATCTTTCTGACAACAAGGGGTCCCTACAATGGGACAAAGCTGGAAAGAACAGAAGGTGGGAACCAAACTGTTAGTGGCTTCCCATCTACCAGCTCCTTTTCCAGCTCAGAAGTTGGTTTCCTGGGTGACTTGTCTTTCCTGGTCACTCTGAAAACAAAGTGGGTAAGTCACTTTCAACATTATAAGGCAGCTGGGATATTTGATATGGCACACTAAAGATCCAGCATTTCCTTCTTGTTCCTTCTGACTTTGATTTTCATTTTTCCGCTTGAGCCAACCTTCCATCCATCTTCCCTTCCTGTCTCCCGGCTGCCCTACTTCCCATCCTCTTCACAGGCATATGATGTGGGTCAGGCCAATTGTTAGGAGTGTGGGAGGTAGACTCCAGAATTGAATGTGACATGGCTCCATTTTAAAGGTGTGAACCTCATCACTCTGAGAATAAAACTGTAGAAAGTTTCACTCTTGCCCTTAATTGTACTATGCATGTCAGTGACTCCCAACTATTCCTTGGTTGTGTTATCCTCTTTTCTCTCACTTTAGGGCAGGGGTATTATTAAAATCCAGTATGTTCCCTTTTGCTTTAGCTCAGGGTGTGTGTGTGTATGCGTGTGCATGTGCGTGTGTATGTGTTTGTGTGTACACATGCACACTCCAGTTAGTATCTTTCAAATGCTCTAAGCTTCTTAGCTAGAAACTACGCTTATTATTGCCACTATTAGTTTCATCATTAATAATCAAAAAAACAGCATCAGGCTCACCAGCAGCACAACATTACCCTCTCCCACTATGCATAAACATTATTACTGTACCTCTTTTTATTATTTCTTCACGACCACCCAGGGGCTGCTCAGAAAAATTAAAACCCAATAATAAGAATGAAGAATAATTAAAATAATACCAATAACAAGAGAGATGGAGCGACAAACACCAAGAAAGCCCTGCAAACAGAACCAAGGGGCTAACTTCAAGGTGACAGGTGCTAATAAGATCAGCTAGGAATATGAGACAAAATCCTGCCTGAGAACTCAAAAATCCTTTCTTGCTCAATGGCCTTTTTGCCACTGAGGTCTCAAGAGGTGGGAGATTGTGTAACACTTATTTAGCTGATCTTGCCAAAAAAAAAAAAAATCTGCTGCTAGGGAGAAAAAGATGAAGAAAAGAAAACTCTTTCTTTATGAGAAGCACACTGAATATTTCCCCTCTGGTTAGATGCTGGCAAAGCTCCCAGGCGCCCTTCACAGATGTCCAGGCTCTACAGAAAGTTTCAATTCACACCGAGTCTCCCCTCTGTTCTATGCAGCCTCCTAAGTTTCAGTCCTCAGTTTCTCCATTGGAAAAATGGCTTGTTATGTTCAGACCTCCAGCTGATTAGGAAAGTCAGATAAGCATTCCAGGAGGTAGCACAGTGATTAAAGTGTTGGCTTCTCAAGCATGAGGTCCCAAGTTTGATCCCCTGTATTGCCTGTGCCAGAGTGTTGCTCTGGCTTTCTCTATCATTAATAAGCAAATCTGCAAGAGGAAAAAGAAAGGTCAGGTCAAACTATAAAACTGCTACTATAAAACCCATGCACTAGGAATGTGACTGTTTTGATGAGGCTTATGGGTAGAGAAAGTTATAGGGGATGGGATTTTACTCTCTGAAACAAACTCAGATGGAAAAAAAAGAAATGGAATAGGCAGCTGCTTTCGTCCATTCCTTGAAAAGTTGGTTGATGAAATGAAGACCACGCCATTGCATTTAGCCTTGTTGTTGTGTATGTGGTTCCAGAGAATGAACTTAGGATCTGGTGTCTGTGCAGTATCACTGAGCCTCCCAGGACAATTTTTTTTTTTGTCTATATAAAGAAGAAGACAGAGGTGGAGGGTAGGAAGAGAGAGAGACACACAGAAAGATGACTTGGATTTCTTATAGAGGGCATAAAGAAAATCACTATCCCTCGCAAATGTGAGATGGTCCCTGTTACTACTCCTGTTTCCCTTTCCACTTCTCTTTCCCCTCCCTTGTCTCCTCCTTCTTTCTTTTTCCTCCTCCTCCTTTTTAGATACATAAAAAGAGACTAAAAGAGACCACGACACCAAAGTTTCCTTCAGTGCACTGGGGGCCATGTTCCAACCTGGGCCACAAATTTGGCAAAGCAGTATCCTGTCCAAGTGAACTATTTCCCCAGCCCATCCCCACTATCTCTTAAAAGCAAAAACAAGAGGTCGGGTCACAGTGCAGCGGGTTAAGCACACATGGTGTGAAGCGCAAGAACTGGCTTAAGGGGCTTAAGGATTCTGGTTCGAGCCCAGGGCTCCCCACCTGCAGGGGGAATCGCTTCAAGGGCGGTGAAGCAGGTCTGCAGTTGTCTATCTTTCTCTCCCCACTCTGTCTTCCCCTCCTCTCTCGATTTCTCTCTGTCCTATCCAACAACAATGACATCAATAACAGCAATAATAATAACCACAACAAGGACAAATTGGAAAAAAAAAATAGCCTCCAGGAGCAGTGGATTCATGATGCAGGCACCAAGCTCCAGCAATAATCCTGGAGACAAACAAACAAACAAAAGTTTGAGACAGGCCTCTTGTTCAAGGTCATATGCCTCAGTGGATATGGTTACCCAGAAGCTATAAAGCAGTTGCTGGACTCCAGTGTGATTCCCGTGTCATGTAGTCCCTCTGTATCCCAAATGCTATGGAAACAGCTACACCTCTGCTTTAAAGACACTCCCTCTCCTTTACCTACCTTCTCCCTGCCTGCCAGGCATATTTTGCTGCACATATGCTCAAAATACTCAGCAGGCAGTCTATTAGATGACTCTGAAGACATTTGAAACCCACCCTGGCTCAACGGGAGGAGCCCTGTGGCATCAGTGGGAAGGGACAGGGCCACCCTCTCCCCACCTCCACCTGTTCTACTCCGCACATCAATCAGCCCAGTGCCGGCTGCCTCCCCAAATGGATTTCACTTTCTGTTCCATCTCATTTGACACTTTATCAGCTGGAGATGGCTGTGAGATGGTGTTCTGTCAGCTCCTGAGATACGTTCCAGAGCTGCCAGAAACCTCTCCCTCCCTGGCAAGGCAACTGAGGACACACTAAAGAAGAGTAAAAGAGCTAGATGATTAGCTTAACTGAGTGAAAGTATTGCAAAAATTCCTGACTCCTTTCAGCTGGGGGGGGGCAGGGGAGAGAATAGCAAAAGGGGACAGAATTGTCATCCCCAGTACCATCCTGGAAGGAGTTTTGTCTGTCTTAGTCAAGAATTTAATGTTGATCCATCACATTCTTGGGCATTATTGTGATAAATGTTTATTTATTTATTTATTTTAAATATTTATTTTATTTATTCCCTTTTGTTGCCCTTGTTGTTTTATTGTTGTAGTTATTATTGTTGTTGTCGTTGTTGGATAGGACAGAGAGAAATGGAGAGAGGAGGGGAAGACAGAGAAGAGGAGAGAAAGATAGACACCTGCAGACCTGCTTCACCGCTTGTGAAGCGACTCCCCTGCAGGTGGGGAGCCGGGGTTCAAACCGGGATCCTTATGTCGGTCCTTGTGCTTTGCGCCACCTGCGCTTAACCCGCTGCACTACAGCCCGACTCCCGATAAATGTTTATTTTAAAAGGAGGAAAAGGAAGAGGAGGAGGAGAGAGAGGAGGAGGAGAAAGATGGGGTCATTCTTGGCTGAGGCTTCCAGAACAAGGAGCAATGTCATTAGCAAGATTCCTACACTTAGTGACAATTGCCAGGGAGCTTAAAATTATATCTACTCCTTCAAAGACATAAGAGACACGGGAGTTGGGTGGTAGCGCAGCTGGTTAAACGTACATGGCGCCAAGCAGCGACTGGCATAAGTATCCCAGTTCAAGCCCCAGCTCCCCCTGCAGGGGAGTCAATTCACAAGAGGTGAAGCAGGTCTGCAGGTGTCTATCTTTATCTCCCCCTCTGTCTTCCCCTCTTCTCTCCATTTCTCTCTGTCCTATGTAATAACGACGAAAACAATAAAAAAAAAAACAAGGGCAACAAAAGGGAAAAACAAATAAAATTTTTAAAAAAGAGTAAGAGACACATTTATTTACAAAGCTGGAATGCACAGATGCCAAGCTCCCAGGCTGGTGGTTTCAAGGAGGAGGGGGTGTACTCATTGGATTTTGATGTTTGTCACGCGCGCGCGCGCACACACACACACACGCACGCACGCACGCACGCTCCATTCCATAGCAATTCGTTGCAAGAGAAGTATTAGTCCTGGAGATGAATCCTAACCACTGTCTGCACTGAAGGTGAAGACAGGAAGCAAGATTGTGTGAGGTGGTTAAGGGCACTGGGAGGGGGGGGGCTAATCTTGATGGAGAGGAGGCTAAGGGGATTGGGAGTGGCAGGGTCCTAGAGTACATAGATTCCCCTTCTCTAAGACCCACCTCAGAGATATAGGGGCTGATGGGTCCTCAAGTTCTGGGAGCGTACAGGTTCCGCTCCACTTCTCAGTGGATGCAAGGCCATTCGGGCTATTTGTTTCTACTGTACCTCTATTTTTATCTAAACTGGCCTAAACTGTGCTTGTTTTTCAGCATCTTCTTATTTGTTATTTCGTTTGCCCTCTAGCACTGGGAAAAGAACAGCAAGCATCATTTTCCAGCTCCCTTCCTGTCCCTGGGGAAGATGAATAGAGCCAGGCTTTATGATGTCTATGCTCTCTCCGCTCCCTGGTCCCATTTTCTTTCTGGTGTTTTCTGTGCTTCCTCTTGCTCCCTTTTCCTTGCTTCTACCTTTTCACTCAGAAAACTGATTTTTGGTTTCTGCCCCAGGTAAGAGAGTGGAGGGCAGGGCTTTTCAGTCTCTTCTAGACCTGTGAGAAATAGGGTTGTCCTGGAGGAGACCCCAGCTTGTCACCCTAGGCATTTTCTCTCTCTAGTCCCTCTCAGTTTCTGAAGTCAAATTGTTTCTTTTTTGCTGTGAAAATTAATTTCAGGGCAAAAAGAAATATGCTTGCACAGGGGCCAAATATGTGTTGTCTCACAGCACGGTTGTAATTACACTGTAGATCAAACTGACTAAGATAGCCAAGGGGCTGTCTGTAGCCTTTTTCCCACACCGTTGTCCCCAAGCAAGCAGGTTGGAGGGTCGCTGCCTCCATCTGTCGCTGAGCAAGGGGCAATCAATGTGTTGGGGAAGCCCTCACTCAGTTGTTGATCTCTCTCTTCATTTTTTTCTTTTTCTTCTGGATGGATGTACATAATCTAGAGAGATCCAAATGGGCATGGGCTTCACACACCTACAGAAGTACAGGGACTCTTGGTAGTGCCAGTGGGAGTGTGCTGGGTCCAGTGGGGGATCAGTGCTACCTCACTTCTGCTTTCACAATAGTATTGAAAAGTGTTAGAGCTGCTAAAAATGGTCGCTGGGAATTAACATCAATCTAAGAACTCATGAAGTAGAACAGAACCAATGAGAAATTTTGCAGGGTGATGGAAATGAAGTTGTTTCTACATTACATTCATTATTGTGAATTCTAGAGGCATTTTTTTTCTGGGGGAAAAACCTGACTTCTTATTTACATTTAAAAAATTATTAGTAATTTAATATTGATTTAACAAAATTGTAAGATAACAGCAGTATAGTTCTGCACCATTCCGACCACTAGAATTCTGAATCTCTGTTCCCTCCTTTGAAAGCTACAGCATTTCTCCCAAGATTGTAGATGTGGAAACCCCAACTTCCTTTCACACCCCAAGTCCATAGTTGATTCTACATTGATGACTCATGCTCCACCACACCTTATTTTTCATTAATATTTTAACATTTATTTATTTGGTAGGACAGAAAGAAATTGAAAGGGGGAAGGGAAGATAAAGAGGGAGAGAGAAAAAGAGATTCCTGCAACATTGCTTCACCACTCGTGAAGTTTCCACCCTACTAGAAACTTAGATCCTTGTGTCTGCTAACATGTACACTTTATCAGGTGCACCCCCACCCAACTCCCAAATTTTGCTTTTTTTTAAAAAAAAAACCATAACAGTATTTAGCTCTGGCTTATGGTAATACTAGGGACAGAACCTGGGACCTTTGGTGCCTCAGTCACGAAAGTCCCTTTGTATAACCATTGTGTTATCTCCCCAGCCCTCCGTTGCTTGTTTAATACAATTGGACATTGGACACCAAGATCACTTGCCTTCCTAAGGACACCTATTCTTTGCCAACAGCCATGTATCACACCCAAAGAAACTTGTTTGATGATGGCATCTCCAAAATAAGTGCAAACTATTCAAGTGTGATTAACACCCCTTCCTTTTTCCCATGGTATGAGATGGTTTCTATGTGCAGAGAAAAGTGGTTGATTATATTTCCAGTGGTTTCTATGTGCAGAGAAAAGTGCTTGAATATATTTTACATAGTAGTATAGCCATCCTCAATGGTGTGGACTGCTCCTATTAAATGACCAGAATACAATAATGGGATTTTTCTGTTCTCTAGCATTGAACTGGAGACCATGGGACGAGGGCTTCAGTTCTTCCACCTAGTCTCTGGTCTCAGGTGGCCATTCACCTCATTTTTCCATATGCCAAATAAGGTAACAGTACCTTCTCCTACCACTGTCATACAATAGCATCTTAAAGATAACCGAACTTCAGTGCCCCTGAAGAGAAAAGATCCTGCCTCAGACCCATAGCCCCACAGATATTTCATTCTGTGTTTTGAAAGAGAGGAGAGATTAGGGAGGGACACCTGTCGTTTGAGTTCGGGGTGCTAGTATGCCGGCTTAGCTTCGCAGAGGTAGACAGAGACTCGCGGACACACGGCTGGGCAGAGAAGCTGTATTTCTTTATTCAGGAGCAATGATTCAAAAACTAACCTAAACGGGGAGAAGAGGAAGCACGAAACTATCAGGGGTTAAACCACAATCTCCCAGAGGCGGGCGTGTGTGTGTGTGTGTGTGTGTGTGTGTGTGTGTGTGTGTGTGACCAAACCTAAGGTCCTCGCCTTCTAAAGTATGCACCCTACCATTTGCACCACCTTCCACCTGTTTGGCTCCCATTGTTTGTCACTAGGGTTCTCACTAGGACTCAGTGCCTGCCTGGCTCAACTATTTCCCAGTGGCCATTTTTCTTTTCCCTACTAGAAGTGATTGCCAGTAGCATAAAATCTATTAGCATAACCATTATGCTAACTCCCTAGCTTTGCTTGTCTTCTTTTGTCTTTTGTCATTCTTTCTTTTATCTTTCTCCTGAGGCTGGGCCTTGTCCATGTGTGATTTCACCACTCTTGGGCCCTCTTTTCACTCATATAGAGACAGAAAGGGAGAAAAACAGACAGAAGGAGAGATACCACAGCACCAGAGATCCCTTTGGTAACATTCCACCTTCCATGAGGTATCAGGACTTGAACCGGGTTTCATGACTAGCAAGGTACTTGCCCTACCTGATGAGGTATCTCTGCAGTCCAACTATTGCTTGTCTCTTTGGGAGTGGTAAGGATTAAGTGGCATAATGTCCACAGGGCATGGCCTGACTTGATACGTATTCAATGATAATATCATTCTCTTCTTTTAAACAAATATTTATTTTTTACCTTTTGTTGCCCTTGTTTTTTATTGTTGTAGTTATTATTGTTGTTGTTATTGATGTCGTCGTTAGATAGGACAGAGAGAAATGGAGAGAGGAGGGGAAGACAGAGGGGGAGAGAGAGATAGACACCTGCAGACCTGCTTTACCTCCTGTGAATCGACTCCCCTGCAGGTGGGGAGCTGAGGGCTCGAACCAGGATCCTTATGCCAGTCTTTACACTTTTTACCACCTGCACTTAACCCGCTGTGCTACTGCCCGACTCCCTATCATTCTCTTCTTAATAAGTGGGTTTGTTTTTTTTTTATTGACACCACAGCTGTCACTGGGGCTCAGTGCAAGCACTATCAATCCACTGTTCCTGGCAGCCACACCCCCCCATTTTTTCACTTTCTATTAATTTGAGAGGGCAGAGAGAAATTAAGAAGGGAGGAGGAGATAGGGAGAGAGAAAGATAGACACCTGCTTCCCTGCTGGTAAAGCTTCCCCCCCGCAGGTGAGGAACAGGGGCTCAAACCCACATTCTGTTGAAGGCACTAATTAAATTTTGCGTGTTTTTAAGTGGTTTATACAAAAATTCACGGAAAAAAGTCCCTTCCGCTTTTTTTTAAATCAATTCTAGTTTTCTTCCATTCATCCATGATTCTGTCTTCTATTCCTCTCCTCTCTTCTTCTCTCCTCTCCTCTCCTCTCGTCTCCTCTCCTCTCCTCTCCATTCCCCACTTCCCTCCCTTCACCTCCTTCTCTCTCTCCCTCTCTCTCTCTTCCTCTTTCTCTCTCTCTCCCTCCTCCTCCCTCCTTCCCTCCCTCCTTTCCTCTCTCTCCTCCATGTAGTAAAACAGAGCTGCAGGCAGTCAATTTCAAGCCAGTGGCCTGTGAAAAGCGGTTAGAATAATAGTTTATTGACCCCGAATGTGTCAGCTGGAACTGAGGGCAGACTAGGCTTGAGCACAGCATAATTGTCACAATGGAGGTTTGATCATCTTTGATCACTGCCATGACCTTTAAGAGACAGGATGTTTGCCCAGAATCTCGCAAGCACAGCGGAGCTCCTTGTCCAGGGAGCTGGCCTCATACAGAAGGCCAGGCCTGGTTGTCCAGCTGACAGGTGGCCCTGTGAGGTGACAGGGTGTGTGGGGAGGGGAGGTAGAGGAAGAGAGCTTGGGAAAGCAGTGGGAGCTCCTGGAGGAGTGGACTCTATCTCCCCAGGGGAGCTGAGTGCCTAGGCTCTCTAGAATTACTGTGGCCTAGCTTGATGTTACTCTTCAATATGAGACCTGTCAGAGCTACAGAAAAACAACCTCTTTTTCAAATTGTCTTCAGCAACTGAGATTTTATTTCTAAATGCTGACTTACCCTCCACATGCACTAGGGTGATAGTAGGAACATACGGATGATAATTATGAAGTGAAAGTATCTCAGTCCACTTAATATTTCAATGTTGCAAACAACTTGTTTGCACTTTCAGTTGAAAAGATAGTGGGAAGTTTATAGACTTTTCCAGAAGAAACTCAAAAGGGGAAGAGAACTTGAATAAATGAATGGATAAAGTCTTGGCCTTGTATAGTTTAGGAAATAGGTCAAGTATAGTACATTTTTTTATAAGGCAAAGTATGTTTAATATTACTTCCATGAGGAAATGTAGATTTTTCAGGATTTCACTGGGTACAATTCTAATTCAAATTGCATAGGGTACACTTCTACAAGAAATGAATAAAACAGCAGAATTTTAGAGTTTCTAAAGAAACTTGAAATATATAAGTTCTGGGCAAATATTGCTGTGAACTTTAGAAAGTATTTAAAAAACAAAAAATAGAAGAGGTGGGGGCTGGGTGGTGGTGGCACACTTGGTTAGGCACACATAGTACTAAGCTCAAGGACCCAGGTTTGAGCCCTGGCTCCCCACCTGCAGTGGGGACACTTCATGTGTGGTGAAGCATGTCTGCAGGTGTCTCCCTCTCTATCTCCCTCTCCTCTCTCAATTTCTCTCTGCCCTATCCAATAACAAAAAAAATTAAATAGGAGGTGATATTGGAGTCCTATGTCCCAATGTCAGAGTAAGATGGCTTGGCTAAGGATGAGATGTACTGACACCAATTTGGGGAAAATGTACCCTGGTGACAACAACAATCCTGTTAAAGAAGAGTTCCTTAGTAAGGTGATAGTGATCTTGAAAACACATTATAAAATGTTACCTCATTCTATAAATGACATTTTTATTTCATTGGTCCTCAGACTTGCTCACTTTGTACTCCTTTGGCTCCGCTATTTTATTTGATGAAACCCTATATAAATGTTTATTATTAATTTCCTTTTTTTTTTTTTTTACTTTTTTTCCCTGCCAGGGAGCCAAGTCACCTGAATTTCTACTCTAGTTCTTTTTGTTTGTTTGTTTATTTATTCCCTTTTGTTGCCCTTTGTTGTTTTATTGTTGTAGTTATTATTGTTGATATTGATGTCATCATTGTTGGATAGGACAGAGAGAAATGGAGAGAGATGGGGAAGACAGAGATGAGGAGAGAAAGATAGACACCTGCAGACCTGCTTCACCACTTGTGAAGCGACTCCCCTGCAGGTGGGGAGCCAGGGGCTCAAACAGGCATTGAACACCCTTATGCCGATCTTTGCGCTTCACACCACGTGCCCTTAACCCACTGCTCTACCGCCCGAATCCCATTAATTTTCTTTCTCAAAGAAAGCAGCACACAAATAATCACACATAAGTATCTTGATATCTAGCATCTGAATTCTGAGGCAGAATTTTTCTCTAGGTCTGGGACTATGCTGATGGTATAGGGAAGATGATTTTAGTCAAGACATTTCCAATACTAGATCAAAGGATGCTTGTGTCCACTTAAAACTGTGAGCTCCTGGCGAAATAAATGAGAGAGGGAAACTATAGAACATTGCTTTTCATTTAGCTTTGGTCCTTTTTTTTTTTTTTTTGCCTCCAGGGTTATTGCTGGGCTCAGTGCCTGCACCATGAATCCATTGCTCCTGGAGGCCATTTTTCCCCCCTTTTGTTGCCCTTGTTGTTGTAGCCTTGTGGTTATTACTATTGTTGTTGATGTCGTTCATTGTTGGATAGGACAGAGAGAAATTGAGAGAGGAGGGGAAGACAGAGAGGGGGAGAGAAAGACATTGAAGACCTGCTTCACCGCCTGTGAAGCGACTCCCCTGCAGGTGTGGAGCGGGGACTGGAACCGGAATCCTTATTCAGGTCCTTGCACTTAGCGCCAAGTGCGCTTTGGTCTATTTAAAGCAGGGAAATTAGTGGCAAACACGTGATCAGCTTTAAAGCAAAGTATGTAGAACTGATTTCTTATAAGAGAAATGGAAAAAGGGACCATGTATTCAGTTGAATAGAATATAGGTGAAAGGTGAGAATGCAAAACTAAAATAGTATTTTGTTTGTCATAACAACCATTTAACATGTGCACTAATCAAATGGATATGAACCAAATGCTAAGGGCTGGCAGTCTATTGAGGTCACACAGAAAGTTTGAACACAAGAGGCTAAAGAGATTCGATTGTACTTTCTCAATTGTCTTTGCATTTCTATGAACCATCTGAGGTCTTTAGCTTCCTTTGATTGTTCAGTTCAATTATTGTGAGAAAGAAGTTGGGAGGGGAAGCTATATTTTCTTTTTCTCCTTTCATAAAATATGCTTTTGTTTCATAAGAACTGTTATTTGGTGACAAACCCCCACCCCCAGGCCTTTCCACCAACCAAATGGACTTAGTATGTTAAAAACTTATCAAGTTGTTTCTTCCTAGTTAACTCTGTCTTCTTCATTGTGTGTCTCGTCTGTTTTAACATTGTTTTATTTCCATATTTAAAAATTACTAGTTGGACTGGGAAGATAGCTCAGCATGTTAGAGCACAGGACTTAAATATCAGAGGTCCCAGAAGTCACAGCAGTTTTAGTCCCCAGCACCACCATAAGCCAAAGCTGAACAATGCTCTGGTCTCTAATAGACAACAGATAGATCTTAGAAAAGATAAACAATAATTTTTGGTTAGAATACATCCATTTGGGCTGGGGAGACAGTATAATAGTTATCCAAAAGCCTCATGCCTGAGGCTCTGAGGTCCCAAGTTCAATCCCCAGCACCACCAGAAACCAGAGCTGAGAAGTGTGCTGGTCTTTCTCTCTATGTATTTCTTTCTGTACCTCTCTCATTAATAATAGCAATGATAATAAATGAGTAAATAAATAAAATATCTATTTTAGCCATGGTTTGCATTTTTTATTTTATTTATCTATTTATTTTTTTGATAGAGACAGAGAGAAGTTGAGAAGAAAGGGGAGATAGAGCGAGAGAGATACCTGCACCACTGTTTCACTGTTCATGAAGCTTCCCCCTTACAGGTGGGGACTAGGGACTTGAACCTGGTGCATTGCAATATGTGGACTCAACCAGGTGTGCCACCACCTGGCTCTGGCTTACATATTTTTTTTTTAAAAAAATGTCTCTTAAAACCAATAAAGTATTTTCCTGAAGCCAGGTATGGCAGGTTTCTGCAAAAGCATGGGACAGGGAATCAGGTGGTGGTGCACTGGGTTAAGTGCACATAGTATAAAGCACAAGGACCCCAGTTCAAGACCCCAGCTTCCCACCTGCAGAGATAATTGCTTCATAAGCAGTGAAGTAGATCTGTAGGTGTCTTTCTCTCTCCCTCTCTACTTTTCCCTCCTCTCTCAATTTCTCTGTGTTCTAGCAAAATAAATAAATAAATAAATAAATAAATAAATAAATAAATAAATAAAATGGCCATAGGAGCAGATACCAAGACCCAGCAATAACCCTGGAGGCAAGGTAAAAAAAAAAAAATGCCATGGGACAAAAAAAAAAGCCAAACTACATAATGCCGGACCTCAGAGTACTCCCCTTCAACAGTTGTGTTGTGCTTTGTGGATTTTAAATCCATTCTGCATCAGTATCATTTTCATATGTGTACTAAGGGTTTGGCCAGATTAAAAGCTTGTGAAGTAGAATGAAACTATACTCCACTCTCTCCAAATGTGTTTGCAAGCTCCTGCCTTTTATGCCTTTTCCCTTCACATCTCAAGGAGAGCCAACCAAAAGCAGTATTACAGAGAAGCATGTGAGATAGTGGAAGTGGCTGTGCTCCTCCACCTCCTCCTCCTTCATTTTTTCCCCTGAAAATGTGTCCACCTTTCAGCCTGATGAAACTGAAATAAAGTTTGAAACAGTACAATTATAATCAGGATAATTCCCCAATACTAACTCATTCTGGCATTTAGATCAAATATATTCCTTGTGGTCATTCACATCTTTCTTACAACACATTTGGACTCTGCAAGCACCTGATTGGTTCTTGGAATGAAACTGAAATGCGCTTTTTTTTTCCCCCACTAGAAGCTCTTGATATAACAAAATTGACCCATATCTGGGAGACCAGACTGATTTGCCTTCCTGTCTTTGGCACTCCTGTTTTTTCTCTGTAATTCCAAGGAAGTCTCTTAACTTTTCCTGAGTTTCTTCTCTGTGAGTCAGAGGTAATTATTTCTAACTTCAAGGAATCATGGAGAGGATTAATTTGTTAATGTTTGTAAAGTACTTAGATGTGGAATGTGCTGCGAGTTATTAAATTTCACACAAATAAATTGCAATCTAAAGGGGCTGAATAATTGACTTTATTCTTGTGAGTTTAGAGCATTTCTGAAAATCTACACAAAAGGGCTTTATCCCCCCTCCACCTAACATTTGTACAGAGATTATTACTGTTTGTAATACAGAACATGCAAATCACCCCCTCCGTCCTACTCAAGTTAATAAAAACATAAAAGAAATGACTATCATTATCAACAAACTAAGTGCCCTCGGGGAAAGAATTTCCCAATTTCCAATGTTTTCTGCAATTCCCTTTTAAGCAGTCTGCAGAAAACATGTCGAGGAAGGTAAAAGGAGCAGAGATGTCTATTAAGGGATTGGATATGAGTTAGACAATAATGGCTTTTAAAAGAAGAAGAGGAAGAAGAATTTCCTAATTATGTTGCTTTCTAGATACTGCAAACATTTGAGTAAATAGGCATAATATACTTGCTCTCAAGCCCAACATCTTCAGGACTCCGGAAGATAATAGGAATCTGGTTGTACTTCCTTTAACCCCAGAGATACACAAATCCTGGTTCTTCTATATTGCTCTGACATAACAATGCCACATTCATGGGTCAGTGGAGACATTTGTGTCATGCTTGGCTCTCAGGAGACTGACTTAATATTGGAGTGTCCAGGCTCATAGCTGCACATGTGCAGATCTCCTGGGCAAATGGCAAGCACTTTGCATACTGACAGGGTCCCCTGATGATGATTCAGCTAAAGCCACTTCCTGTATTTATGAAGGGGTGATGGTGTTCAAACCAACCAAAGGGATGCCCTTAGGGGTTGTGCTCATTTACTCATTTACTTACTTCTTTTCCTTCCCCTCCCCTCCTCTACTTCCACCTTCTCCTCAGCCTCTTCCTCCTGCTCCTCCTTCCCCTTCTTTTTCTTCAACTTACAACACTTTTAATTTATTTTATTTTAACGGCAGAGATATGCAAAGAGAAATAGACAGAGAAAGAGCAAAAAAGATACAGACAGCCTGAGAGCACAGCTCCAGCTTCCATCTGGTTTATGATGGTGCTGGGTATTGAACCTGGGACCTTCAACCTCAGGGAAGAAATTCTTTTACATAACCGGCATGTTCTCCCTGGCCCAGACAGTCACATCTTTTATTGTCACTCTCTTTTTAATTTGCTTTTATTATAGTGATTTAACATTGTTTTACAGAATTATCTGATTTCAGGAGTATTTCACACCCACACTTGGTGGGTGCATGCAGGTCATTTATAAGGTATGAGAGCTGAGATGTGCTGACATACTTTCTGATTGAGGGCACTACCAGGAACCACTCTATAGACATACAGCCTTGGGGGTGGCAATGATTATTGCTCATTCTACTGGGGCTGGGCATCCGGAAGTTTTACCTATAAGATCTGAAGAATTCCTAAAGAGAATGGATGTATGTGTCCTGCACTGACAGTTAGGAGGTAATGCCCAAGGAGCCTAAGACAACCCAAATTGAGTGTTCTGCCCCTAAGACTCCTATCATTGCAGTTGGGAAAACATATTATAGCTACACCAGTGGGATACAACCACTGTGAAGGCATGGGAAGTTGAAAATCTGATAAGACACATAATAATATTGCTACCAGGACCAGCATTTTTGCTCTGATCAGAACCTTCTCTTTAGTTTAGCTCTGACTTAAACTCTACCACCTCTCTTTGTCCACTTTATTTAGTTTTTAGAGAATCCACGGTCCTTAAAGAGAATAGGAGAGTAATAGCAATAACATTAGCAGTAATAGCAATAGATTTCAGGTATGCTTAACCATGTACATCACAGCCAGCCCCCCCCCACCCCCCCCGTTATTTTAATTTCATGAAGGGAAATGTTTCAAGGGAATATTCTCATTGTCAGTTCTGTACTCCTCTGCTCTGTTGCACTCCATAACAGTAAGCTGCTGGGAACAGAGAGGCAGAAGATAGTGTCCTCCTACAAGACAAATCCAATCTACCTTCTGCCCAGCAGGGACATTTCTTGTGTCTCTCTGTGGTAATCTCTGTGTCTTCTACTCCTATGGATAATCAAAAGGACAGGTAAGTACATATGGCAGAGAACAAAAAAATAAAATAGAACCTGCCATCTGAAGGTGACTTTCAGGGTTGGCAAGATCTAATTCATTTCTCTGTGACAGCTAAGAGAAGCGAACATCGTTTAGAGCTGGTTTGGGGACACTTCCTGCATGCAGAATGCAGAGGGGACTGGGACACATTCCAGTCTTTTCCAACTGGAGGGGAAAAAGAAACCCTTGTCCAATGGAGAGCTTTATATTGACTTGGATATGAAATAGCCAAATTGGTGTGTTGACATTTTACAGCAGGGAAGGAGGAAGTTGTAGGAGGAAAAAATAAATGCTCATGAATGCACTGATTTAGTATGTATCCAGGCACTGAGGTTGTCTTGCTTGATCTTTCTGTTATAGTTTTCCATCTCAAGATAAGCATTAAGCCTGTTGTCTATCAAATTGCAGTTTGCAATTTCAGATTGTGCGTAGATGGATAGAACTCTGAGCATGCAGAGACATTAATCAACTTATGCATTTAAATAACCTTCATCTTCCACGGAGCTCAGAGTATTATTACAAATGAAGGAACATTGTTTTTTTTTTTTCTTTCTCATGCTTCAGATACTTAGTCTGAATTTTTACAAAATTTGGAATTCCCTTATCAGCCTTCATGAGTCTTTTGTGGCATTCAGTAAGTAAATAAATAAATAATACTTATGTGTCAACAGATTCTTTTAATGAAGATTTCAGTGATACACACAGACAAGAATTAGAGAGCTGGAGTCTAAATGCTGACTCTATTATTCACTGACTTGATGTAATGGTTGTTTGATTTTTAACCCCAGCATTACTCAGCTCTGGTTTATGGTGGTTTATTGAACCTTGGACTTCGGAGCCTCAGGCAAGAGAGTTTCTTTGCATAATCATTATGCTCTCTAGCCCCACCCAGATGTGGTAGTTTTAATCAAGTCACTTAGCTTTAGAAACTCTATTTTGCTACCTGTAAAATGGGGGTAAAAAAGCATTTAACTTATAAAGTCATAGTGAGGAAAAACAGTTATCTGACATACTGTAAAACATTTGAAAATCACTATACAAATGTGAGATAATTACTGCAAATATTTCTTGGGAGGCACCATTTTATTTGTTACATATTCACATGCCAGAGGGAAACTAAGGCAAAGAGATATTATTTTCCTACTACAGTCTAAAAAGTGATCAACTTCCCCAACTATCATTGCTGTCAATATTTTTATGGTTTAAACATCTCTGCATCAAGAAGTCAACAACATAGCTCACAAGCAGTGACCCTTTGGATTCCAGATGCTCGCAGAAATATCTGTGCCAGGAACTAGAAATACATCCTGGTTTTCTCTTTTATGAAGTCTACAGGCTTTGCTTAGACATTAAGATTGGACCTCTTAAAACTTCTGACCCAGGGAGTCGGGCGGTAGCGCAGTGGGTTAACCAAGCACACTTGATGCAGAGCACAAGGACCTAAGGGAGTAATGATCCTAATTCAAGCCCCCGGCTCACCACCTGCAGGGCAGTCGCTTCACATGAAGTGAAGCAGGTCTGCAGGTGTCTATCTTTCTCTCTCCCCTCTCATCTTTCCCTCTTTTCTCCATTTCTCTCTGCCCTATCCAACAATGATGACATCAATAACAGCAACAATAAAACAATAAGGGCAACAAAAGGGAATAAATAAATAAATATTTAAAAAAACACACAGAATTTCTGACCCAGCAGATCTCTCCTTACCATTTGAGCTAATGCTACATGATGAGTGTTGCAGAGGTCATGAGGAGGCCTGTTCGTGAACAGGCCTCCTCATGACCTCTGCAACAGAATACTGTTACCAGATAGTTAAAACAGATGGCCTGATAAATGATGGCCTGGCCTGATAAATGATGGCCTGATAGATGGCAAACAGATGGCCGGGTGGTCCCAACAAAGAATGTGGTGACCCCCACTTTGGCCGGGACCTATTGGTCTGGTTTGATTGAACTAGCCCATGCTTTGCTCTGAATGGATCAGGCTTTTGCTAAGTTTGAAATGATTGGATATAGGCTGATAAGGTGATGTGTTCCCCCTCCCTCAGTGTAGTCTGAATTCCAATAAATTGTATGGTTTGAGCTTTGTTCAGGGTCCAGCTGGCAGACTGCTGTCTGTTGCCACTCGGCCCGGATTGCAATTCGTGAATAAACATCTTTTGCTTCTTGTAGTGGATGGTGGTTTGATTTTGCTCGCTAACAATGAGGTAGGCCCCTCTTAGATATCTATCAAATGCCACAGCTTTGTAACTGAGCATTCTGCCTCTAGCCTTCTCCTTCCTCACCTCTCATCATCTTCCACAATTCTTCTAGGACCTATGATGTATATTGTGAGGCAAACTATGTCACTCCCCAATGCCAAAACTCCCTACTAGGAACATAGATGCATCTCAAGACTGTCATCAGGATAGTGAGGTCTCTCACCTGACCTATCACCTCTCAAACACCAGCCTAGCACCTGTCCTACCTCCCACTAGCACTGCAGCAACACCATGCCAATTCCATGAAAAGAAAACAGCAAAAACCCTGAAATGTTTATGTTGGTACCACTGACATTCAGTTTTGTTTGCATAGAACCTTCTTCTCTTGCTCCCTTCATCTGTCCGACTCCATATTTTTTCGGTAATCTCAAGTGGGTCATCTTGTGTCTCAGTGGTAGATGGTGAATCTGCACCTGGGTTCACAGGTCATCCTGTGCCACCTGTCACCTTTCATGTCTTTAATGTCTTGCCTAATGGATTTTTCTTTTCAAAAATATTTTATTTTATTTATTTATTCCCTTTTTTTGCCCTTGTTGTTTTATTGTTGTAGTTATTATTATTGTTGTTACTGATGTCGTCGTTGATGGATAGGACAGAAAGAAATGGAGAGAGGAGGGGAAGACAGAGAGGGGGGAGAGAAGGAGAGGCACCTGCAGACCTGCTTCACCGCCTGTGAAGTGATTCCCCTGCAGGTGGGGAGCTGGGGGCGGGATCCTTAGACCAGTCCTTGTGCTTTGTGCCACGTGGGCTTAAACTGCTGAGCTACCACCGGACTCCCTGCCTAATGGATTTTTCTTAGCTGAATCTACTGACTTCTTCAAGGAGTCTCCATGTTCCTCCTATCACAAAATTAAAATTGAGGGTTTACTATGTGCCAGGCACTTCAGGAAGTTCTAGATTACTCAAATGGGTGGGGTTCTTTGTTAGCTGTGATAGATTTGTGTGTTGTGGTTTATAAGCATCTAGTTCTCTGTGTTCCCCTGAACCACTTACAAGTCTGGAAAATACAAGAAGAAAGGAGCAGAGAAAGATTTTTACCAGCAGGGGTCACTGCAGCTAACCAGACACAGCTATCATCATGAGCACTAGGCATTCTTTTTTGAATTAATAACGTTCTGACTGTTTTTCTATTTATATGTGAAAATTCACATTTCTCTGCCTTTTGGGATCAGACTATATCTATTCATTCTCCTTTAATGGCTTTGTAAACACTGGCTTCTGCGACCCACTCCTTTCCTCCCTCCCCCTCTGCCCATCCACAGCTTCTGACTCCACATGGAGCGAGGAGTGATTTTTATTTTGATTGTGCTATGGGAGAGTCTGTGAGTGAGATGTAGATTAGTTCAAATGACTTTCTGTTTTGAGAATGTTCCCAAGGGTATGCCGATGTTTTAATTTATTTAATCTGGTGTGTTTTCTTGAATCACTTCACCTTTGGTAGAACAGATAGGAATGGGAGTGACAAAGTTCTCCCTCAGGATAACCAGCTGCACAGCAAGTGTGAGAGGCCACATGGGGCTGTACGGTGTCAAAGTGCAGTCCCTGTGAAAGTGCTCCCCACTGTCATGAGGGGTCCTTGTCATCAGAGGGGTCCTGGCTTTACCTACTTCTGTGGTTTGCCTCCCTGTTTTGTTTAGATTAAGAGGAAAGGGCACAGAGCATCGCACATCCTCATACTTGGGTTCAAGACCGTTACACATAAGCAATAGGCTCTCTTTGGACGCCATGATAGATTGACTATTGAAGCAGAACCCACACCGGAAAAAGTATAATTGATGAAACAACTTGATTTCCCGGTGACATTTATTTTGAACAAACTCAGCATCAACTGCCATAATGTCATCAGGAGTGTGTGTTTAGAATGCAGATACCTCAGGGAACCCCTCTTTGGTCACTTTCTCTGAATCTGAGCTTCACCAAATTAATATTTTAAGCCACAGTTTCCTCTCCAGGTTGCCCTGAGGGCTAAATGGCACAGGGCTTGCAAAGTGTCTATCCCTGCATCTGTGCAGAGGGAGCCGCCAAAGGCCCTAATTCCAGAGATGATTTTGTTAAATGGGCAGAATTTTTCTTCCAAGGAAACCATTTTTTTCCTCCTGCCAGTTGAAGAGATTTGTCTTGTTAGATAGTGACCTTGTTATGATACCTCAACCCAGAGAAGATATCACTGCCCCAGCACCTACTTCCCGATGTGACTATTGTTTTCCGTGGAAGGTCACTAGACTTATTATTTTTTTCCTCTGCTATCAATACAGAGAGAATTACTTTCTCTCAGTAAGCACCTCAGTGACAGGTTACGTTCCCTTCAGATAGAGATTGAAAGGTAGAGAAAGAGTGAAAGAGACCACACCACAGATGTTTCCTTCAATGCAATGACAGCCAAACTCGAATCTGGGTCACTATCCAAGTGAGCTGTTTTGCCAGCCCAATGTCTGCCTTCTTTCAGTGGGGAGCTTTCACATAGCTCTCTGTGACAGTGAGAGCTCTATGAATGTACAATGAAAGCAAGCAGGGCAGGCTGTCCAGCAGCCATTTTCTTTTTGATAAGTTTACTTATGGTCCCATTGACTTTAGATGATGAGCCATGAGGCACCTGCTTACATGTGACAGAGTGTACTAAATAGCTTAATGCTTCCATCTCTTAAAATTTGCCTTTCAGAACAACTATACTGCTTGTTTTTCTTTAATTTTTTAATATTTATTTATTTTAACTTTTGTTGCCCCTTTTTTATTGTTTTTCGATAGGACAGAGAGAAATGGAGAGAGGAGGGGAAGACAGAGAGTGGGAGGGAGGGAGAGAGAGAGAGAGACCTGCAGACCTTGCGCTCTATGCCACATGTGCTTAACCCACTGAGCTACCGCCCAACTCCCTTTTTTTTTTCTTTTTAGGTAGAGACAAAGAGGCAGAGAGATAGTGAAAGAGACTACAGCACCAAAAGCTTCTTTCAATGGGGTTGAAATTGAGCCTGGGTCATGCCCATGATAAAGCAGTGCACTATCCAAGTGAGATATTTTTCCAGCCACTTTTTACATTCTGTTTTTGTTTTCCTTTCTAATTGCCACCAGAATTATCTCTGTGGCTCAATGTCTGTACAACCATTTCTGGCAGACTTTTATTCTTTTTCTTTCTTTTAGTTGATAGTACAGACAGAAATTCAGAGGGGATGGGGAGGTAGGATGGTAAGGAGAAAGATACCTGCAGCACTGCTTCACCATTCATGAAGCTTTCCTTCTACAAGTTGGGTATGGGAGCCTGAACTTGAGTCCTTGCACATGTGTGCTTAATCTGGTGCACCACTACCCTGCTCCTGAATTTTTTTTTTCCTCCATGAGATTCAGTGTTGCAAACTTGTCCAGAGCTGTTGTGCATGGTCACCTGGCTTGACCTCTGTATGGTGACCTGTAACCGTCCTCAACGTTTGTTTTGACTGAGCTCCTGAGGACACTACATTAAGTCGCACGCACAGTGTCACAGGCCCATGTATTTTTACAGCCTTTATTTTTACAGTCAGGAAAAATGTTACTCTGGCAACAAGATTGTCACCTCTTTCCTTGCAATAATGTGTCTCACCCGCCCGCTTTTCAAATAACTTACAACAATAACAGGATTTCTTCTGCTGCACAAGGCTTCTTGCAGGCTCCATGTGGTACCTCCATCAGACCATCAGCTGTTCCTGGCAGAGACCCCTTAGCTTCCTGAATCCTGTCACTTCTGTCTGTTCGTACTGAATCGAGAAAAACTAACTAGCATCTCAATTGCAGTGTCATTCATGTCCATCTCACCAAGTCGAGGTGAGACTTTGAAAACATGCGTTGGTTGTACTCCTTCCAGTCTCCTCGTGGTCAATTTCAACTCTGTGCTAAAGCAGAGACTAATGATTTCCACAATTTTCCATATACCTCTCCTTCCCCACCTACAGTGTTCTTAGCCACATGGGCTTTTTTCTTCAGATTTGAGAAGGAGCATTTAATTTCATTCCCTTTCAGGATCTTTCTTTGTGTCTTTCCTTCATCTTCCTTTCATGGCCTCCACAATCCCTCGTCATCCTTCAAGACATTTCAAGTATTTTTTTCCGGAGGATTTGTCTCTCACTTCATAGTCTACAATGGGTGACACCTGCTACTCCCTCTTAGTGCACATATATGACTCAGCAATAATCAGAAATGAGCTCTGAATACACAAAACACCGTGAAAGAATATATGATCATTATACTGAGCAGAGGAAGGCAGACAGAAGAAGAGAACAAGGGGTGCTAGCCTACGATTCCATTTATAAGAAATTCCCAGAAAAGTAAAACAAACCTACAGAGACAGAAGGCATAACAGGGATTGTCTGGAACTGGGAGGACATGAGGACTGACTACAAAGGACGTTAAGTTAATGTTCTGGGTGATGAAAATGCTCTCTCTGTTGATAGGTGGTGGTTACACAGATGATATACATCCATCCACATTTTCTTTTGTATTTATGTTGTATTACCATTTCATTGTAAAAAGATGTACCAAAAATATAGCTACAAATATTCAGTATACATGTGTATGCCCAGTTTTATGTAAATGTAGTATTTAATTGTATATGGACATGTATATTTAGTTGATGTAACTCTATATAGTTCAATAGGGGCAAGGGAGTGAGATGTCATGTATATATGTATACTCATATATGAACATCCATGCCCAAAATACTTTGATGAAGTTGGCAGAAAAGCTTAATTGAGGACAACAGTATTTCCAATTGACCTAGGTGGAATCCCAATGACTCCAGGGCATGGTAGCAGAAGAGAGCACAATTACTTTTTTTTTTTTTAATGGGGACTGTTCAGCTCTGGTTTATGGTAGTGTGGGGGATTGAACCTGGGACTGCAGAGCCTCAGGCATGAGAGTCTCCTTGCATAACCATTATGCTATCTATCTCCACCCACAATTACATCTTCCTTGACAGCATTTTCAGTTTGTCAGGGCAAAGTGAAGCTGCAGGTTCAAGTCATTAAAATACAAATAGACTGAATTTAAGCTTGCCAGGAAAAAAAAAAAACCTCATGATGACCATTTAAATTTTTAATTAAAGATAAATCACTCACATTTTTAGCTCAAGTGTGTGTGTGTCCCGCGCAATATTTGGGTTCTCCTCACACCAAGAATCATTTGTTTTTCATGTGAATTTTACATTTCACTCAGCATCCTCTATTATAATCGGATAAACCTTAGCAACCGGTTCAGCTTCCCATATTATCACAGGGATGTTTTGAACTCACATGCAAAGGGATTCTTTTTTAACACATTTTGCATTTTATGATGCTGCTCACATGGAAAATTGGAAGCAATAGTACACAGTGACAATAATGTGAATTTTGTAGTGTGTCAGACCTTGATTCTAATCCCAGCTTTGCCTCCTAATTCACCGTGAGAGTTTGGCAAAGTTATTGAACATCTCTGCAAAAATGTAGATAAAGGCATCGAGCTCATAGTTATTTTCGGAGAGGCAGTGGGGGGATTGCAGGTGTTAGTCATTCCTGAGCTAGGAGACTTTCTTCTCCTTTTGCTGCCCTATTTTGACCAGTAGAGGTCAGTATCTCAACTTTCTGAAAGTTACATAGACAAGAGATGATAACCTTAATTCCACAAGCAATATGGGACCATACAATTTTATTTGTGGAAAGACTCCTCAATGTTTTCCACAGAGGCTATCCCAGTTTGAATTGCCACCAACAGTGTAACAGAGCTCCTTCTTACTTCTGTATCGTCACCAACAAACCCTTTGATGTAGGCCATTCTCCTAGTTGCGAAGTGGTTTTAATGTGGATTTCTCTAATAATAGGTGATGTGAAGCATTTGCTTTTCATGTTCCTGCTTTAGAGAACTTTCTGTTCAAATCTTCTGTTTCACTCCTAAGTGGAATAGAAACAACTAGAGAAAATGAAGCTGCAAAAAAAATAATAATGATCAATAGTAAAACTTTGCCACGGATTATGACGTCTATCAGAGGGATGGATGGGGAACAGGGAGTTCAGGTGGTGGATAACTTCAGTTGTACACACACACACACACACACACACACACACACACACGTAGGAGTCTCAATATACCCCTGACATATACTTTTTAATGCAATATTAAATTAATACTTCAAAATAAAAGGAAGAAGACATGGAAGTAGAGTACTGTTGGTATGCTTCTAATTCTGCTTCTAAAAACCCCTTCTGTTTCATTTGGTTTAATCCCCCCTGCTTAACACTATTCTATTTACATAACTAAGCACTAGCATGCCTGCATGGCATTGGTTTAATTCCCACTGGTTCATAATGTCTTTTTTGCTCCGGCCCCTCTTGTAGTACACCCTGATTTGCACCAGTCACTTTTCGCTCCACCCTCTCTGCGTCACATCCTGTTTCCAACCTACTTGGTGAGTATATATAGGATTGTGTTTTTAGTTTAGTTTTTAGTTTAGTTTTAGCATAGCTTAGTTTAGATTGCGCTGCGATCTGCATGAGCATGAATAAAGAGATACTGCCTACAACTCAGCCATGGGTCCCTGGTCATCTGACTCCTGCTCACGAAGCTAGTCTGGCAGAGTACATGCTCTGTTTGGTTCTCATGAAGTAGTAGGTGCCATCACAGTGGTGTCAAGAAGGACTGAGATGTCATTTTTCACCATCTTCTAGTGCTTCTTGAGGGGAAGGATGCAGATTCAAGAGAACTGGGGAAGGATCTTCATCTACTCTGGAGAAAGTGAAGGGGGTCTCCTCCTCACGCTAAAAGCCAGCAAACATGGGGGCTACTTTCATCTGAGGAAAACCCAAAAGTGTTGAAAAAGATTAGTGTGAAAAAGGTTTATATTTGCTTTACCTATAATAACACATAGACATGGAGGACACTCCATGGACTTTATAGCCTATAAACTCCCAGCCTTAAAAAGAAATACTTCTTTATCTGCTCTGCTGTGGACTGTTGTGGGTGGCCGTTGGAGCAGAACCAAGGGCAATGTTGAAAAGGGAAACTCATGACTTTATGACCCATAAAATCTTGGCTGTAACATAGCTTGGAGTAGGAACATCAAATGCCACCTGGGAGCCCCAAGTGACAGCTGATGCTTTTAGTAGTGGTCAGATGTCTTGAAACCCACTTTGCCTAGTCCAGTACATTCCTGGGACCCCATTCCCAACGCCAGGGACATAACTCTATTGGTTTTCACTCCTAAGATGGTAGAGACTTCCGTTGGCTGCTAATTTATAAGTTTTCCTGTCATGTCCTCTCTTACTTTACTGTCAACTTTATATAACTAGTTCCAAATATGAAGCTTCTTTTTAAATTTTTCTTTTCTTTAACATTTATTGGACATAGACAGAGGAAAACCAAGGGGAAAAGGTAAGACATATAGAAATAGATAGATAGATAATAGCTAGATAGATAGATACATAGATAGGTAGATAAACACTGTTTCACTGCTTGTGAAGCTTTCCTCCTGAAGGCAGGGTCCAGGGTCTCATGCATTGTAATATGCACTCAATCAGATATGACACTGCCCAGTCCCAAAGCTTCTTGGAGTTCTACCATGCATACACTCTTCTTGACTGGTCCCTGACCAACCTGTATATCAGGGCATTTCTGCTTGTGACTTATCTTCAGAGGATGGATACATTCGCCACCACCAGAGTAGCACTAAGGACAAGACAAACCTGAATGGAATACTTGGGTACTGACTTTGCCTATTCTTATACTCCCACTTCTAGGAATATGGTAGTCCCATAGTCAATGGAGACAGAAGCAGTGCTAAGACTTGATGTTCTGGTCTTGAGTCTGTATAACAACGTTGAATCATCAGGTGCTTACTGCAGTTATGTTTGGGATTTTGCTTAAGAGGAGCTATCTCTAAGATATTCTTGCAAAATCTATACTCAGAGTAATTGATGTTTCTTACAGATGGAGTAAACCAGAGAAAAGCCAGTAGGACAAAGATAAATTAAAAAAAAAAGTTGAGGACCAAAACCACTCCAGCATTAAAATGCAGAGAAACTTTTTTATACAGAGTTATGAAAAATGTATCCTAGGGATTAAATGCAGATAAAGGACTTAATGTTTAGCTACTGTGCTGCTAGATTCAAATTTTAAACAGACTTCCACCGAATAGTCTATTGATTTTACAGAGTCCCCAGCTAGTCAGTGGACATTATAGGGCTCTCCTGAAAGTGAATGACATTGCTTAAGCCACAAACAGGAAAGCCCAAGATTTTTAGTCTAATGTAGGCTACTTTATAAAGTTCCATGGTGGTCAGAAACGAGTTTTATTTAACTACAGAACTACAAACGGTGCCGTCCCTTTTGCATTTGTCTTTGATGCCTTAATCCAACCTGTACCTTTTTTCCCCACCAGCTAGTTGCAGCATATTCTGGTGATATGGATTTGTAATACAAACATGCTCTACTTCTGGACAGTTGTAAGAAACTGAATGTTATTAAAAAGATGAGTCAGGGCTAGGGAAATAGCACAATGGATTATGCAACAAAGTTTCATGCCAGAGAACCAAAGGTCCCACATTCAATTCCTGGCACTACCATAAATCAGAGTGAATAGTACTATAGTAATAAATTAATTCATTAAATAAAAAAATATATAATAATAGATAAAACTAATCATATTTCATATTCCTTACAAAACAATCTCTTTAAGCAACATCTCCAGAATTCTGAGATATAGCAGATGAGAGATTCATCTTAGTAGGTTATTATTTCTTTGTCTTCTTCTACCTGCACCAATAATACACGATTCCTGGCAGGTATTTTTAAATTCTTTTTTTTTTATCATATTTTCTTGTTTTAATCTTTATTTACTTATTGGATAGACACAGTCAGAAGTTGAGAGGGAAGGGGATAATAGAGAGGGAGAGAGAGACTGAAAGACACTGACACCACTGCTTCACCACTCATGAAGCTTCTCCCCTGCAGGTGGGGACTGGGGACTCGAACCTGGGTCCTTGTGCACTGTAACATGTATGCTCTTTCTAAGGTAGGACAAAGAGAAGTTAAGATGGGAAGATGAGACAGAGAGGGAGAGAAAGAAAACACCTACAGAGCTGCTTCACTGCTTATAAGGCTTCCTCCCTACAGGTAGGGAGTGGAGACTCGAACTCAGGTCATTGTTTATGGCAACTTGTACGCTCATCCAGGTGCTCTGCCATCCAGTCTCCATAGGTTATTATTTCTAAACTTATCATTCTGGTACACTTGGAGTTTTCTAAATTTCCCCATCTTCATTAATACCGGTGTCAACCATAGGGACTTGAATCATTCCATTTTGCAAAGTTTGGTCTAGGATAATTCAATGAGTAGAACAGGGAAGCACCCTGTTAGTGATTATTTGGCGTACACCCTTTGAAGTCTCTGCATCTTTAGGATTCCATTTAAGTCATGGCAGCTCTAATGAGAAGGTTCACAGCAGCTGGCCAGTCCTGATACAGAAGGGAGGAATGGAAGCAATGTTCATTCCCAATTCCTTCTTTGCTAGTACTGCTCATTGGCATATTTATAAGTTCTCTAAAATTGCTCTGGGAATTTTAGGGAATGAGGAAATAATTCCATCTTCCGGGTTCCAAGTAAATTATTCCTGGGGCTGAAAAACCAATACTGCAGAGGCTAATATTGTCTCATGGTGTGGAAATCTAAGAGCAGACAAGGGAACACAGTGTTCCTCACTATATGAAGGCATCAGAACTTTCACTTGCCTCTGAACATCTCCTTTCACTATGAATGGGTAGGTTACATTTATTTATTTACTTATTGGTACCAGAGAATGTCCAATCCCTCCCCACTATCTAAATTAATAGTAATGACATTCCCAGATGCAAAAATAAATAAATAAATTGCCTACTAGATCTTACCAGGTAGGAATATCCTGCCTTTGGCCAGAGGGAGGAAACTTGAATTCAATTAATATAGCCTGTCTTTCTTTTTTTTTAATTTTTTATTTATTTGATTATTTATTTCAGATAGAGACAGAAATTGAGAGGAAAGGGGGAGAGAGAGAGATAGATATATGTAGAGGCGACTGGAGGCTTGAACCTAGGTCCTTGTACATGGTAACATGTGTGCTCAACTGAGCACACCACCACTTGGCCCCAACATGACTTTTCTTTTTGTTTGTTTGTTTGTTTTGGATAGTGACAGAGAGAAATTGAGGCAGGGGGAGAGGGAAAGAGAGAGGGGGAGAGAGAGAGAGAGAGAGAGAGAGAGCAAGCCAGGCTGTGGTGCACCTGGTTAAGCACACATAGTACTAAGTGCAAGGACGCATGCATGCAAGGATTGGGGTTCCAAGCCCTCCTCCCCACCTCCCCACCAGGGGGGACTCTTCACATGTGATGAAGCAGGTCTGCAGGTGTCTTTCTCTCTCCCTCTCTATATCCCCCTCCTCTCTCAGTTTTTCTCTGTCTTATCCAATAAAAATGGGAACAAAATGGCCTCTGGGAGCAGTAGATTCATAGTACCAGCACCTAGCCACAGCAGTAACACTGGAGGCAAAAGAGAGAGAGAAAGAGACAGACAGAGAGACATGCAGCACTGTTTCACCATTCATGATGCTTCCCCACTGCAGGTGGGGACTGGGAGTTTGAGCCTGGTTCCTTGTTCATTAGAATGTGTGCACTCAACCAAGGACAATACCACCCTGCCCCTACCCCCCCTACATGAATTTGCACATCTCATTCAGAGGTGTATTGGAACACCAACATTCTCATTGGCTTGTCTACCTCCTGTTCCTCATTCCTTTTCATCTGGCTCCCGTTTCTTCCTCTAAGACACTTGTTTGGAGAACACACTCTAATGTTTGTAGCAACAATTCCATTTTGTTTTAAATCACTATCAATCTGCATGAAGGGAGAAAGCAAGCTTGTCTTTCTCGGAGGTGGGTTGCATGACAGTGTCTTATATGTTCCTTGTGATTTTGTGCTTGAAGTCCTCAGGGTTTGCTTTCTGGGTTATTTTTATTATTTAATTTTATTAATGACTTAATATGGATTTATAAAACTATGTGATGTCAGCGGTATAGTCTTGCGCTATTCCCGCCACCAGTTTTGTGACCCATTCCCTCCATTGGAAACTTCAATAGTTCTCCCAAAGTCACAAATAATGGATTGACTTTTATTTCTACAACTATTTATATTTATACAGATTTGCCCTTTTTTTTCCCCCTGTCATCCTGCCATATCTTCCTTTCTAAGTCACACCTACTTCTAAGTGTCCTTCCTTTTTTTCCTCTTCTGTCTCTTGGTCCTGATGAAACTGAAGTTCAGAACGCTTTAGTCAGATTCTCCTAACATTTCTCCCCCTCCTGGTGTATGAACCAAAATTCTTTTTGGGGTGCAGAAGGTGGGAGTTCTGGCTTCTGTAATTGCTTCTCCACTAGACATGGATCCATAGGTTCATCTATACCCCCAGCCTGTTTCTCTACTTCCCTAGTAGAGTAGGTCTCCGGAGACGTGAGGTTCCTGAATACACTGGGGAGATCGTCTTCCCAGGAAAGTCAGGATGGACTCATAGTAGCATCTGCAACTTGGTGGCTAAAAGGCAGTAAGATATAAAGCAGGACAAAGTGATTAATAAACTGGGATCAAAAAGTAGGACTAGAACAGATGATAATAAGGATCTTAGGGTGAAAGGAAGCTAGGGAGCTTCCTTTTTTTTTTAGGTATGTTCCTAGGGGCCAATAATTTTAGGTATTTTTATTTGAGCTTGATAGCTAACATGGAGTTGGACTAAAAATATTGTCTGGGAAGATGGTGTCAGAGTTGAGAATAGGGCCAGAAAGTTGGATTAGGGCAGAGAGTAGCTCCCAAACTTGAAGAAAATATCTACACAAAATTAATTGGTATCACATAACAGCCATCAGAGCAATGGAGAAAAAAAATTAACTGTTTTCCCCATCAATTTGACCCAGGGCCCATATATGATCATCATGAATTCTCTAATGGATTAGACTTAAGACTTACTTTATTTGCTGCTAAACCATGATTTCACCACTCCAGAAGGCTTTTTTTTTATATATATAGAGAATACCACAGCACTCCCCACCATTGAAAAATCTCCCCCCATGCAGGTGTCCCCAAATTCTTCTTCTAGCGTTTGCCCTTCTTCCGTAGCCAGTCGACAGCGTCAGGTTGAAAGCTGTCAGGAGCCGCTTGTTGCTGGCTTTGAAAGTGACTGGGATCCATGTGGATTCAGTCGGCTAGGAAGGATCGTCAGTTTCCCCAATGAATGGGTACTCATAGGATGCACCACGAGAAGGTCGATCCAATGCATCCCTGTCCCCAAATGATGGCTGGGCACTCAAGTGCAGGTCCTCACACATAATAAAGTGTTTGCTCTGCTGAGTGAGCCACTCCTCCCTTGCTGCTAAACTTTCGGGAAATAATACATTTTGCCCAGGTCACTAATTTAGCTTCCAGCAATTGACAAGATAGGAAGCAAAGAATCCATTGAAACCTTGATCCCCATTGGATTTATCTCTTCAGGAAGGGATCCAAGTTTCATTTTTAGTTTTAGTGCTTTTTTTTTTTTCAGGTATTCTTTATAGGAGGGAGAGAGCGATGTCAGAGTGTTAATGAAAAAACTAAATAACTCTCTGAACATGAACCCATCATCTGAAAAACAGAAGCTAATTTTGAATTATTAAAGGAGGCCGGATCACAACTCACCACTGAGAAGCAGAGGGAGGGAAAATGGTGTTTGGGAAGTCCAATTATTTCTGAACCAGAGACAGTCTTATTAAGTTGGGCAGAAAATTAATTAGGCTAATTAGAAAACCTCATTGGAATTCAGCAAGGAGTTATGAGGGGGAAACATGACAACACTGGATGTAGTGAGAGAGGGAGAAGGTTCTGGGGGAGCACAAAATGAGTTTTTCATTAAGCAATTGAAGAGTGACTCACACACATGGCAGCCAATCATTGGGTCATCTCAGAGGGAAGCCCTGGCATTTTATAGACTTTCTGTTCCCAGTTGCGGGTTCTTCAATCAGTATTAAAAAATAATGTCTGGTGTCTGATACAAGGTGGGGGTAGAGAAAAAAAAATCCCTAAGATTGATTCCCAGGCTCCCGTGGGATTTTCTATTTATCCTGGTATTTCCAATATGCTAGTTCATCAGCAGTGGAGCATTGTTAAAAAGTGCTGGGTGAGTATTTTTGTCTTCATGGATTTATGGAGTCCTTAAAACATCTGTTCTGCCCTGAATTCCTTCCATAGTACACAGGTGCTAGTCAGTGTGTTGGGCAAGGCCCTGAAGTAGGTAGCAGCTAATAATGATGACACTGGAGACTGAATTCCCGTGTCTGGGGGGCTGAGCAAAGAAGCCAGGCATTTCCACAGGCTCCTGGAAAAGGGCCCTGCCCTGCATTAGTGTTGCAGACACTGAGCCTTTGATATGAGGTGAGAGAGAACCCAACTACCTAGGACAGGCAAGATGGTGAGTGGTGTAAGGAAAGTTGCACCCAAGAATATTAGGATGACAGCAAGTAACCTGCACATCTCTCTTAAAGTTCTATGAAAGTGACCTCTTACTGTCATTGTAGAGAAGGACCCAAGCTAGCTCCTAAAAGATGACCCTTTCTTCTTTCTTTCCTTCCTTCCTTTCCTCCTTTCTTCCTTCCTTACTCCTCTCTTCCCTCCCATCCTTCCTTCCTTTCTTTTTTCTTTCCTTCTATCCTTCCTTCCTTCCTCTGTCTCTTCCTTCTTCCCTTCCTTCCTTCCTTCCTTCCTTCCTTTATTCATTCCTTTTCCTTCCTTCCTTTCCTTTTCCCTCCTTCTTTCCTTCCCTTTTCCTTCCTTCCTTTATTCATTCCTTTTCCTTCCTTCCTTTCCTTTTCCCTCCTTCTTTCCTTCCCTTTTCCTTCCTTCCTTCCTTTCTTTCTCCCTTTTTCTTTTCTTTCATTTTTTTAAGCAGATTGATTGCATTCATTACTGACTATTGAGACAGAGAACCAGACTATCAGTCTGGTACAGGTAGTGCCAGGAAAAGAACTCAGGACGTCACACTTGAAAGTCCTGCACTCTACCTGCTGGGCTTAAAAAGTTACTCTTCTTGTTAATGTTTTAAGAGAAAGCAAAATGAAAACCAGTCAAATATATCACAACAGAGGGCATCTCCAAAGAAGAGACATTATCCAAGACATACTTCCTGGGGCAGGCGAAAATAGCTTCCCTGGGTAATGCACTTGCTTTGTTGTGCACAAGATGCAGGTTTGAGCCTGGCATCCCACCACACTGGAGGAAGCTCTAGTAATGTATCTTTCCCTCTCTCTCTGTCTCTCCTCACTGAAAAAGCCAGAGGCATAGCCCCCCTCTCTCTCTCTCTCTATCTATCTCTCTCTCTCGACAAAGACTGAAGTTACCACCAATCTGACACCACTTGCAAAGTAGCCGGAGGGAGGAGACAGAACCGGCATTTTTTTCATACATAGAATTTTTTGGTTTTTTAGTGTTGCAGCTCTAAGTGCTTCAGCTCCAGGGTGCAGCAGATCTAAAGGATGAGTCTGAGGTCATGACCACATGGAGGGTAGGGAGATACGTTATTACACTGGAGGTGTCTAGCAGACTCCTGCCAGGCTAGACCCCCCCCCCCCCCATACATAGAATTTATCAGAAGTTTTCTCCATACTGACTCAGCTTAACTCCTCATGGCAAGCTGAAGTTCTCAGCATTGAGGGGCTATGAGATTCACAATTAATAAGAGAAAAAGGACATTTCTTTGTGTGTGTGTGTGTGTGTGTGTGTGTGTGTGTGTGTGTGTGTTTTATTTATTTATTTTCCCTTTTGTTGCTCTTGTTGGTTTTTATTGTTGGTTTTTATTGATGTCTTCATTGTTAGATAGGACAGAGAGAAATGGAGAGAGGAGAGGACAGAGGTGTGGAGGGAAGATAGACACCACCAGCAGGTAGGGAGCCGGGGGACTCGAACCGGGAGCCTTACGCTGGTCCTTGCACTTTTTGCCATGTGCACTTAACCTGCTGTGCTACCGCTGGACTCCTGAAAAAGGACATTTCAACTCAGTTGTTGTGGAAAGAATGTTTGCAGTTCCTCTGAATCCCTATGTGAATTTCCAACAAGGTGGTTTTGGGTTATCACTGGGGATTAGTGCCTGCATAATGAATCCACAGATCTTGGTGGCTATTTCTTTTTCATGAGATAGAGAGAGCTTGAGATGGAAGGCGGAGAGAGAGAAGAAGCAAGAAAGAAAGACATCTCCAGTTCTGCTTCACTGCTCCTGAAGCTTCCTCCTACAGGAGGGGGAGCCTGGGCTTGAACCTAGGTCTTTCAGCATGGTAATATGTGTGCTCTACCAGGCGTGCCACCACCCAGCCTCCAATATGGTTTTTAAAGATAGGACTTTGAGACAACTATCATTTCTATGTGGAATCCTGAGAACTGATACATATGAAATTGCAAACAAACAAACAAAAACAGAAGCAAACAAACTGTTTCTAAGACTTTGTGACAACTGTGGTGGTTATCTTTGGGAAGTAGGAGGGTAAGGTGACACAGAAACTTGGTGGTGGGTGTGGTGTGGTGCCAGATTAGCTTCGTGGGTGGGAGACAGAGACGACCAGGGACTCATGGCTGAGCTGAGAATGCAGTTCAATCTTTATTCAGAGCAGGGATGCAGTCCAACAACCTAATCACAACACAAATCTGTCCTGCATCTCTCTCCTCATCTCTCCTCAGGCGGAAGAGTCAGGAACAAAGGAAGTACCTACCATAGGGGGCAGGGAGAAGGAAAAAGTGCGAACCAGCGAGGACTAAACCAAATTTGTCCAGGAGGCGGCGGCGGGGGGGGGGGGGGGTGCCCAGCCAACAGTGGACATGCAAACAGAACACATCGCAAGCAACACAAGCGAACCCAATGTGATGATAAAAACTGAAGGTCTCACAAGCAGAATCCAGAAGCACACCAACAGTGTGGAACCATACACCACAATCTTAAAAACATGTAACCCACTATTAATCACACATGAAAAAAATGAAAAAATGATATGACTTTGGGAGGTCATTTGGTCATGAGGATAGCACCCTCATAATGGGATTAGTAGCCTTATCAAAGACGAACAGAGAGAAAATATAGAGACAAGAATCTCTCCCAGATTTTGTGCTGAGGAAGGTTATATGAAGAAACAAGAAACCTATAGCAGGCATCAGAATCCTTGGTCCAAGCACCTGAAAAAAAAAAAAAAAAAAGAATCCTTGGTCTTGATCTTCAGACTCCAGACTTAAAAGAAATGTCTGCTGTTGAAATCACCTAAATCTCCCACATTAAGTCATGACAGGCTGAATAGACAGCCATACACCCCATTTATTTGGTTTTGAAGCCCTAGAATTTTCAAAGGCTCCTCAGTGCTTCCAGAGATGCAGTCTCTGCATAACTGTCCACCTAGTTTACTGAAAGGATGTTAAGGACAGTCTTGAAAGTTGCAAATAGTACAGGGATGGTGGAAATTTGTCCTGGATGCCTATTGAAGGGTCCTCTAGCCCCTGGCCCCCACCTTTTACCTTCTTCTGGGGAACAAGTAAAACTGATCTTAATCATAGGATTGAATGGTGAGATGCTGAGGAATGGGGACAAAACAATGCCAGAGAGTCTGAGTACCCACCATCCTTCATCACTGTAGCTCAGGGACACAGGCAGATGGGCAGCACAGTTGCCCTGGAGGTCAGGGTCAAGTCACAGCTGCATGTTTAAAAACTGTGACCCAAATCTGTGGGCCTGACATGGGGCTGTCTCTTCACACCCCCTGGTCCACCAGGTGCAGTAACCTGTCACCTTTTCCTGGCATGGGCCTCATCCCAGTCCAGACTGCCCCCATCGCTCGATCTGCCTGTCAAGTTGAGCCAAGTAACAAGACAGGAGTCAATTAGTTCTCCCCAATAGACTGCTCCTCTGTCTCTTCCCAGCCTCCCAGGTGACCCCATTATGCTAATGGACCAGGCTGGCTGTTCTGTCCAACAGGCCTGATGGAGAAATGAGAGCTTCCTTGAAATGTGAATTACAGAGGGGCTGGCAGACTGTGACTCTGTCCCCTGCTGGCTCTGGACAGGAGCCTCCTGCCTCCCCATTGTCACTGCTGAGAGATGCCATGTGCTTATTCAAACCACATGCTGCTAACCTCCCAGGAACGTCCCATCATGCCATTCATCCTGACAATGGGCTTGATCCACTGACACCCAGGGAGACAGGTGGCTCTAGAGAGCTGAAGGGGTTGCTAGCATTCCAGCGGTCCCATCAGAATTCAGTCTCTAAGGGCACATGCTCTGTCTTTGTGGCCTTGGCTAGTGCCTACTGTGAACATCAATAAACCTTTGGACAAAATTAAGGCAATCTGTCTGTGAAACAAAACAAAACTTTGCCACTCAGTCCATCATCTGGATATTTGATTTACCATCAAGCATCCTTCGTCTTTCCAAACTTCTGAGTATGTTGATGCTACAATAGCACTGCCAATTAGACATGACTGGAGTATGTTGATATTCTGGAAAATTTTCAAAATAGTACCTACTATTCTCCAGTCTCTGGTATGCACATGGGCACAGGCATACTTACATGCGCACACACACATACAAATTGTAGCATGTTACTATCCATTATAAGTCACAAGTCATAGACTCAATACAGGTAGTTGCAGAACGGTTGTGTGATATTTAACCAAGATGAAGGTGGGAGTTTGCGAAAATTTAAAAATTTAAAAATTCAGTGTATGTCACATGCGATAAGCGGTTCAGTTAAGGGGATTATATTATCCAAGTGATTTATAGCACTAGACAAATCACTTTGTGTTCCGGGGTCAATAAAATCCATGCACATGTCTGAACATGGAATGGAAAATCAAGGGCTCTTCATACTACAAATTCGGGCCTCCTTGTTCTGAGCCCATGTTGCTTTGTTTCCTACTCATAGACAAATCTTTCTTTCCATTTCTCCTTTCCTTTCCTTTCCTTTCCTTTCCTTTCCTTTCCTTTCCTTTCCTTTCCTTTCCTTTCCTTTCCTTTCCTTTCCTTTCCTTTCCTTTCCTTTCCTTTCCTTTCCTCTCCTCTCCTCTCCTCTCCTCCCCTCCCCTCCCCTCCCCTCCCCTCCCCTCCCCTCCCCTCCCCTTCCCTTCCCTTCCCTTCCCTTCCCTTCCCTTCCTTTCCTTTCCTTTCTTTTTCCTTTCTTTCTTTCTTTCTTTCTTTCTTTTTTTTTCTGTTGACTATGTACTACTTGATGGTTTGCTTTTCTCTTTCATCCTGCAAGTAGCTCTGGATAATGTACATCCCCATAGTTCTGGGGATAATTTATTATTTAATTATGTACCCATTACATAATTCTTTAGCTTCAGCCTTCAGTGTTTCTATTGTTGTTAATGTAACTGCTATGGAGGCCTGTAGGCTTTATTTATTGTTTCCCTGGCAAAGCAATAATTATGTAACTCTGCAATTCGGCAACTATTATTTCTATTTGTTTAATTACATAACTATGCTGATATTAAACCTCGAAAGCACTCAGTGATGGATTTATGGAGGAGATGCTAAGAGACAGCAATAACAGTGATGGATCAGAGGAATAATAAAACTAAATAATAATACTAATATTAATATTAATGACAGTAGGGGTAATAAGTATCCACATTGCCAGTTGCTCCTTCTTTATGCTGTATTTGGTCTCTTTAATGGGTCCCTTCCCAAATCACTGTGGTTAATTAGCTCTCTAACATTTGGTACTCAGCAGTGGGTACAACCTCGTTTCCAGACTTTACCTGGCAAAGCTGTGCTTTAGAGAACACCAGATGGAACTAGTCTGTTCAATCCTTTTCTCTGTTTTCTTTTCTTTTCTTTTTTTTTAATAAGACTTGGAGTAGGCAAGTTTATTTCTTCCCCATGTCACCGGGGGGGAACCTTCTATGCCTAGGATACTCTGAGCTGAGCAACACAGATGTTGCAAAATCTCAAGAATGGGAGATGTGTTTGGAGTGCAGGTGTGTGCGATTAATGCGCTGTTACTATTGGAAAGAGCATAGGGTTTGGATAGAGACAGACCTGGACTGAATCCGGGCTTTGCCACTAACGAGGTGACCTTGAGCACCTCGCTCCCTAACTTCTTGCGGCCATAATTTCCCCCTTGTCTAAAATGGGCATGATAATATCTGCATTTCAAGGCTCCTGTGAAAATTAAATTCAATAATGGGTAAAAAGTATGGCCTGCAGTTGGTACCTAGGGGGTAGCTATTATTTGGAAGCCATTAGAGATTAAGAGGGAAACTTGGAGTTGCTCCTTTCTATTCACCATGCGTTCTAGCCTCCTCAGCTCATGGCCAGGAGCCTCCTTCTTTCCCGGGCCCCCCAAGGCCACTATAATAAACAGCTAATATGTAACAAGCAACCACTGTGAGGCAGATTGGTTGCCTGCATTATCTGATTAATCATCACAACCGTCTTAATGGGTAAGTAAAGCTCTCATCACCCAGTTGAGGAACTAGAGATAAAGAGAAGTAAAGAAAGGTGTCAATGGCCAGGGAGTAGAACACAGGTGTTGTTTTCAGGAAATCTCAGGTTGGATTCTTGCCACTGCATATACTGAGTTGAGCATGTTCTGGTTTTAATATATATCGTAGAGGAAGAGAGAGTTGCCAAAGGCCTTTCCACTCATAGTAGTCACTGGGCTGAACCATTGCTCGGAGTTTTTTTGTTTGTTTGTTTGTTTGCTTGCTTGCTTGTTTGCTTGTTTTGTTTTGTTACCAGGGTCATTGCTGGGGCTCAGTGCCCATAAAATGAATCCACCACTCCCAGTGTATTGCCATAATCAATGGCTCCTGGCAGCCATCTTTATTTTAGTTTAGTTTATTTATTATTTCTATAGAGACAGAGAGAAATTACAATACTGCTTCACTGTAAATGAAATGTTCGCCCTAAAAATGGGGCCAGGGACTTGAACCCTAGTCCTTACATGTAGTAATGTGTGTACTAGACTGGGCATACCATCTTCTGATCCCCACAGCTCGGGCTCTTAAGCTCCACTATGAGTCTTCCAGATGTTTATCTGGGAACTGTTCAGCCAAAGGCTTGCCTTCCCATCTGAAGAGTCAACCTCTCTCCTTTTCCCTTTGCCCCACTTGAGTCCATTTTCTACAGAACAGACCATCTTAATAGGCAAAGTAAATAGGATTTCACATCTTAGGCTGCAGGTTGGATGCTGTCATGGCCCCCTTTCACATTCTCCAGTGATTTTCCATTCCTCTCAAACTCTTGCCAGATCCTCAGTTGAAATAAGATTCCAATCTTGGTTGCTTCTGCAAACTTATCTTCTCCCACAGTCCCTCACACCCCAGACCCTGACTTACTAAGCTCCACCCCCCATCTCTCTCAGGCTGTAGCACTCAGTTCCCTCTGCCTGTAATATTTTCTGATGGCGTCTCACCCTTTAGGTCTCTGTTGATAAAGGATGACTCATATAAATTTCCCACCAGACCGCACCCCCCCCAACATCCTAAATTAACCCTGGCTCTATGTACAGTTATTTTTGCATACATGTCTGATTTATTTCATCTATAACATGTACTCTCCTACAAGTATTTCCTTCTATAATTATTTTGACTTTTTAAAATCTTTTTTTGGAAGAAAATAATGAATTACAGGACAGTTGTTGACATGTGGGTACAGTCTCTTACCTTCCCAAGGTAGGTGTCTACACAACACTCCTGATCACCCCAAGTCCCTCTATAAAAGTGTGCCTTGGGTGTCCAACACCTTTCTCCACAACTTCCCCAGATCTAGTCCTTTGCTTTGTTATAATGCACCACACCCAGTCCAAGTATCACTGTGCATTTCCCTTTTCTTTCCTTACCTCTTAAGTGCCGCCTATAAGTGAGATTACCCTTCCCGTTTGGCTTATCTCACTTAACATGATTTATTCATGCTCCATCCAAGATGTGGAAAAGGAGAAGGTATCATTATTTATTTCAGCCAAGTTTGATTCCACTACATTGTGGATTTAAGCTTTCTTAAGCATTCATCTGTGGAACATCTGGGTTGCGTCCAGGTTTGGTCTATTACAAACTGTGTTGCTATGAACATAGACAAATATAAATGGGTTCAACCCCTGTGGAAAACAGTCTGAAGGTCCATCAGGATGTGAGCAATGGATCTACCCTGATCATTTCATTTTTGCTGTGTGACTTCCTGAAGTCAGGCACTGCACCTGGGCATGCAGGGCACACAGCAGGGACCTGGAGCTCAGGAAACATTTGCTTATAGAATAATGACTCTCTGCCTTCATGTGTTCCTAGTTGCCCTTAGGGATTATATAGGTTATGCCTTTCAATGACGCATACCTGAAACTTATACAGTAGTATAATCCCACTGAACAAAAGCTAAGCAAAAGCAAATAAATTGATCATGTGTAATCAAAAGAATAGAATTACATGCCTCATGAGAAATATTGATTGCCACTCAGGAAGTGCTATAGCTCCCACATTCTCATCTTCAGAAGTTCAGACCTGGATGATTATTAGGGGTCAAGAATCAGGAGTGGGACCAGAAGTGGAAATGGAAGTTGGTATGGTCAGTCAGGCTCAAAAGGGCATCAGCAAAGTTACAGTGTTGTGTAAAGGAGAAAGCACCATTTTTTGCTGTGTGTTAGAAAAGGCAGGGTTGTGGGAGTCGGGCGGTAGTGCAGCGAGTTAAGCGCACATGATGCAAAACGCAAGGACCGGCTTAAGGATCCAGGTTGGAGCCCCTGGCTCCCCACCTGCAGGGGGGGGTCACTTCACAGGCAGTGAAGCAGGTCTGCAGGTGTCTATATTTCTCTCCCCTCTCTGTTTTCCCCTCCTCTTTCCACTTCTCTCTGTCCTATCCAACAACAACGACATCAATGACAATAATAACTACAACAACAATTTAAAAAGGGCAACAAAAGGGAAAATAAATGTATATATATAAAGAAGAGAAAAAAATAAAACGCAGGGCTGTTATTCCAAACTGGTACATGAATGGAATCCTGGAGCGCAGAATAGCTATAGTCCCAGGGGTCATAGCACAGGTTCCTAGTCTGTCAAGAATATCTCTTACCTGTATTATTACTACCAGAATACTCAAGCACACCAGCCCCCATTATCCCACCTGTCCTCCAGTTATTACTGAAGTGTTTTTCATATATATATATATCCTATACATGTGTATGTGCTGTTACAAAATGTGAATGATTTTTATTTATAGCACCGCATCCTTTCTCTTTCCCACTATTTCCCTTTTTTTCACTCAGACACGTTTTATTCTTACACATCATATTTCAGTCACTGTCTCAGAAATAACAGCAGCATAAATATTCAGATCTTGCCCTCTGTGCTGCCACTCTAATTCCTGATTTGCTTCTTACTTCACCTTCATACGAGTATCTCCTGTCCCTTATCTCCTTCTCCCTGTGGTTTTGGTATCACAACTCTACATACTTCCAATTATTGTCATTCACAGTACTATATGTTAAAACTATCCAGGAATGTGATCAAGTAGGAATTGCTTAATTATTTTATGTCATCACTGTGTGTGTGTGTGTGTGTGTGTGTGTGTGTGTGTGTGTGCGCGTGTGCACGTGCAAAGCAGTATCACATGGGTGTCAATTCATACTATAGAATCAACTGGTCTGAGTTTGAGTTTTTAGCTCAAAAGAAAATAGTAACATTGGTGGCTTCAATTATTTATTTTATTTTTATTTTATATTTTTATTAATGATTTAATAATGATTGACAAGATTGTGGAACACGAGGGGTACAATTCCACATGATTCCCACCACCAAAGTTCCACATCCCATCCCCTCCATTGGAAGCTTTCCTATTTTTTATCTCTCTGGGTATATGGAACAAAGATCTTTATGGGGTGCAGAAAGTGGGAGATCTGGCTTCTGTAATTGCTTCTTCTCTGGACAACTGAACATGGGTGTTGACTGGTCTATCCATACCTCTAGTCTGTTTCTATCTTTCCCTAGTGGGGTAGGATTCTGGGGAGGTGGAGTTCCAGGACTCATTGGTAAGGTAATCTACCCAGGGAAGTCAGGTTGGCGTCACAGTAGCATCTGCAACTTGGTGACTGAAAAGCACTAGGATATAAATCAGAACAAATCATTAAATAATAAGGAACCTAAAGGCAAGAATATAACAGATGAGATTTGGGGTCTTCATGTTGGAAGAAACAAGGAAGTCCATTTCAGGTATATTCCAAGGAGCCTATGACTTTACTAATTTTTGCCTGAGCCTGATTGCTAGCTAACATGCACTTAGGACTGAAAGTATTGTCTAGCAAGATGATGTCAGAGTTAGGAATAGGACCAGAAAACTGCATCAGGGAAGAGAGTAGTTCCCAAATATGGGAAAATTATATAAATACCACTAACTGTAAACCCCATTGAAACGATCTAGGACCCATGTCTATCCATATTTAACACGTGACTGTTCAGCCACTGCATCCCTCCCAGTCTGAACTCGCATTCCATGGTCATAACTAGGAACATTCTAGACTGCACTCATTTAAGGACCAGTCTTCCTCAAGTGGCCGAGTATGTTAACCCATCATCCATTTAGAGAGTGGTGCAGTTTCTACCATTGTTGTTCTACATTGTGGGTAGGGTCCCATAGAGACTCACTTCTTTTCTCTCCAAACAACTTTGCTTCAAGTAATAGTTCTCAGAATCAAACTATTGGTAGATAAACTTCATAAAGTGCTTAGCAATCCCTTCGCATGTTTGAACTTTATTATTGTTGTTATGATTTGTAATAACAGTAAATTGTAATCATACTAATGAAAACACGTATGGTTACTATAGCACAAAATGGGAGTTAATTCATAATTCCCTATCTTGGATGCAGACCTCGGGGCATTGTGGATTGGATAAATAATGTGATCACAATTTTTCTGTGTTGTTCTTTTCTAAGTCTCCAGCTGCTGTTAAATTTCATAATAGAAATTTGTCTAAGTGCTGCCAATTTTATTAAAGTTTCATAGAGAAGTGGAGGATTTTGATAGGGTCTTGACATCTGAATAAATTGTTATGTTGACCTAAGTTATCTAGTACTATCAGTTTCCTGTTTTCTGAGTGAACTACATTCCATGGTTCCCCAGTAGAAGCCTGAAGTGACAGTTAGTGTTAAACATTATATAAACAGTGAGTCCTCAATAAGTGGAGTTCATAGGCTCTTAGAACTGACTTTGAACAAAATGAAGTATAATAAAAGCAGGTACTTGAATAAAGTCACTTTGTTCAATGTGGGCTGGGATTATTTTTTTCTTCTTTTTAATGTTACCACAACACAATGTTGAACAAAAGGATGTGATGAGATAGCCTCCTGTATGGTGGTTTTCTCTTCTGCCTACATACTTATGATACATTTCAATTCACAATGTCAGCTCAGTAAGAGATGGACAGCAATAGATAATAACCTGAAGCAATTATCACAATATGCTGTAACACAAGAATGTGAATGTGATTTCTCTCTCAAAATATATATAAAGATCTTCTTGTACCTAATATAGAAAGTGTGGGGGCATCAAGTGGTGGCACATCTGGCTAAGTGCCCACATTAAGTGCTCAAGAACCTGAGTTCAAGCTCCCAGTCCCCATTTGCAGGAAGAAAGCTTCACAAATGGTGAAGCAGTTCTGTCTCTCTCCCTTCCTATCTCCCACGTCCTTCTAAGTTTCCCTCTGTCCTATCCAATAAAATAAAGAAATAAAATGAATTATTAAGAAACATACCGGGGGATCAAAAGAAGGGAACAGTTAACTTTATCTGCAAAAAGAATAGAAATGTCATATAGCTGGAGTAACATCTGAGATAAAAGTATGAAGGAGAGTTATTTACCAGATAGTGGGAGGCAGCATGGTTAGAATGTGTTTCAAGGTGTTTGAAGAGTAACACCACTCAGCCCCTTTGCTCCATTTTTTAATTTTTTTATAGAGGCAGAGAGGTAGAGCGAGAGCAAGAGCAAGAGAGCGAAAAAGTGAGAGAGCAAGAGAGAGAGAAATAACAGACAGAGGCATTTGGGGACTAGGCTTAAACCTGGGTTGTTCACATGATAAAGCAACTCATTATCTAAGTGAGTTACTTCACCAGCCGTCTTTGGCATCTTCTTTTACACGTTTGCTTGTTTTCCCAGAGTAATGCTCAGCTTTAGCTTCTTGTGGTGCTGGTGCCTGAACTGGAGACCTCAAAGCCTCAGGCTTGAAAGTATTTTTGCAGAACCACTATGCTAATCTTCCCAATCTCATCTCTTTGGCATTTTCTTATCACATACATTTCACAGCTAGGTATATGGACTTTTCCATAAAGAAGTGGAGTTATTCTAATAATAAAATTTTTAAAAGATAATGTTTAGCCACCTGCAGGGAGGAAGCTTCAGGAATAGTGAAGCAGTGTTGTAGGTCTCTCTATCTCTCTCTATCTCTCTGTCTATCTCCTCCTACTATCATGATTTCTGTCTGTCGCTATCCAATAAATAAAGATAATGATAATAGTAAAATTTTTTTAAAAAGAAGTGGAGTTATCCTCCACTTAGTTTTCCCCATAGTGTCTGTCACATATGTGTTAGTACCCAGCATTTTCTGGGACCATTTTCTCAGCATTGATTTCATACTGAGACATTTGGAAATGAGACCACCACTGGCGAGGTATTCAGGGAATAGTTGGGTGGACTTCTTTACCTGGTCTCTTAACCTCTTCCCTCCTTTCTGATTACCTGCATTCTCATGTGGCTAATATGTTGCCACAGACTCATAACCACAACAACCTGAAGTCACACATTGTCTTGTCAAATCTACTGTCTTTATCAGAGGACAGTAAGTAATCTGATTGTGTTTCAACTTCACTATGTCCTGCTTTCCCACTCCTGGTGACTAAGAGGTACCTGATCTTCTTCCCTTTTATTGCGTTGCGTGGGGCCTCGTGTATCATTCTGTCAGCTCCAGCCGCTGGATTCCCTGTGCAATTCCCATAAGTGTTTTAAAGCCTGAATTCAATAGTGTTAAGGACCTTCAATTCCTGACATCTTCTGTCCTCCCATTTTTAAACAAAATAGTCAATAGCCTTGGTGTCACTGACTTTGCCTTCTTCCCTTCTTGCCAAAATTGCTCTGAAATCTTCCACTAGACTTGAAGTACTTAATCGTCAGTAAATCCCTTGTCCATGTCTGTGGGAAACCTTCCCCGCTTCAAAAGCTTTCCTTTATCTCAATAGTTTTTATTAAGCTTCCTACCCTCAGGCACTGAGTTTTGCCCCCTCAAAACCTCAATTTCTTCTTTGGTAGTAGCACCCCAGGGAGAACACCAGTGTGGTTCTTCTTTTTTTTTTTTTTCCTTCTTCTCCATTCCTGTCTTTCCTTTGGGAATGCCTATTCCTGTATCATTCACACTAACCCCTGAGCTTTCATACAATTACGCACACTTTCTTAAGGAGCCGAAGAAGTTGTTTTTGAAAGTCACTTGATCATACTTTTTTTTTTTTTTTTTTAGGCAGAAAAATACACATACCCCCTCACCAACCGCTGCCTTCTGCTTTCTGGAATGTCTTTCTGCACTTAGTCACATTCTAGCTCGGGTAACAGCATTGAGTTGTCACAGATTAAATTGTGGAAAAAAGGAGGAGGTCATATTTTTGGCTTCAGATAGAATTTTCTATCTCTCCTAGGTAATTGTGTGGTTGCCAAGAGTTGTAACAAGACTCTCCACCCCTCCAGTAATTTACCATTAAGGGACATTCTTCAGAGCTGTTCTTTTTGTGGATTCCAGGAATGCATTAAACTTTGGGTGAAAATAATCTTGCCTCCGCATTCAATAGAAGAGTGTCCCATTAATGATCTGAGTGCTATTGTGGGCTACTTCCTTTCTACATGCCTGAATGCCTGTGGCTTTAGAGCAAACTCAGACTGAAAAAGAGCTAACAGAAGCTGGGGTAAGGGTGGGGGGAGCTGCTAGAGAAATCCTGTGATGTCTCGGAGAGAAAAGAGACAATGGGTTACCCCCTTTCTCTCCCGCTTGGCTCTCTTACACAGTCACCAAGTTCAGCAATGCAGCTTTCTGCGAGTTTTGTCTTTGATAAGTTGGAAAGAATCAATTGCTGTGAAGGTAAAAGCTTGCCTGAATGTCTGGGAGACTCACTGCTGCTTCTCTTTCACTGTCCCTGGATTGTAACTCAGCCCAGGGCTCCGCCAGGGTAGGCTGCACTTGCAGCTAATCTATAATTTACAAAACACAGTCATCTTTCTAAATAAATAAATAAACAAATTAATGGAAAACACTTGGCATGATGTCTGGCCCTGAAAATGTTAGCTGTGAAGCTTCCCCATTCAAATATGGTCAGCATCTTTATTAATTCATTTGCATGCTCTACAGTTTAATACCTTATCTGATAGTGTTCTGCTGTGGGCAGCATTTGCTTCACTGGGAAAGCAATCATACGCTTCTTCCCTGGAGGTGGGCTTCTCTCCCTGGCAGAGAAAAACTGACATTTGGGCTAACTTTTTGAGATCAGTGATCCACAAAACTGAACATTTTTGTTCTGTCTATCTGTCTATCTATGCCAGAGATAGAGAAGGTAGAGAAACAGAGAGTGAGAGAGACCATAGCGTCCTTCAGTGTGTTGGGGACCAGGTTTGAACCTGGGTATTGGCCCACGATAAAGCAATGCATGATCCAAGAGGGCTATTTCTTTGGCCCCGTTTTGTGTGTGTGTGTGGTTTTTGTCTTATTTTATTTTATTTACTTACTAAAAATGATTATTTACTTATGTATTTGGATAGAGAATGATATCTGGAGAAGAGAGCAAGTTAAGAGAGAGAGAAAGGACCTGGTGGTGGCTCACAGGTGGTAGAACAGTCACTTGAGGGCACGTATTACAGTGCACAAGGACCCAGGTTTAAGCTCTGGGTCTCCACCCCCTGCAAAGGGAAAATTTCACAAGTGGTGAAGCAGTGCTGCAGGTGTCTCTTTCGTCTCTAATTCTCCCTCCCCTCTCAATTTCTTTTTGTCTCTATCTATAATGAATAAATAATTTTTAAAGGAGGAGAGAGAGAGATTTGCAATACTTTTTCACTGTTATTAAAGCATTCTCCCTGCAGATGGGGACCAGGAGCTTGAACATAGGTCCTTGTGCATGGTAACAAGTCTGCTTTGACAAGTGCATCACCTCCTACCCGAACCCCCCCATATTGTGGTTTCTCTCTATGCCCCATTGGCAACACCCAAAGGTTGGGTTCTAGGCAACTTTGCTCCTTCAGATGCCAGTTTTGATGATCTCCTCCACCCAAAAGGAAGAGTCATTGAGCTACTGTTGACACATGTTGATCTGTCTAACTTAGACACACCTTGACCATAACTACACATACTTTGCCTGTTCCTTCTCAAAGGCTTATTACTTAGGACATACAAAAATCCAGGCAACTCAGTCAAGATGATTTCATGGTAAAAGGAAGACACCCCATGCCAAATGAGCCATGGTGATGTGAAGTTGACTTGGAGCCTGTCCAAGTTGCTGTGGAGTGCTGCATAAGCAGTGATTATTTGGGATGGTGTGTTAGAACACAATCAGAACTCTGACAAAAGATAACCCGCACTGATCAGTGTGTTTCCAAGCCAGTTTTCTGAATCAGAAATCATACTCAAAGTTCTTTTCTGGAACAATACTGGCTCCTGTTGTATTTCTCTGCTTATGCTTTACCCTATAGTTCTCTCTCTCTCTAACACACTCTCTTTCTCTATCAAGGTAATGGTTGGTACCTTGAGGCTACCTGGAACACAGGTTTGCATAGAAGCCTTTCACTTAGTCTTGTGACAGTTGCAGGGCTGTGCCTCTTTGCTTAAGTAGGAAGTCTCAACCATCTTTGGAGGCCCAAAGGCTCTTAAAGGTCTATGTTGTATTGCCTGTCCTCGAGAAGAAGCTTCAAAGCTGTATGACTCCTATTCTCTGCTACTTTTATCCTGCTTCTTTTTGTCTCCAGACTCAGCTTATTCTTCCCCACACTCATTTTTTCTTGAAATACCTTGCCAAACACAGCAAGGGAAGATCAACATATGCTAGCATTCTGGCTCATTCTGGCACTTCCCAACCATTTTCCAAGCTGCATGGGCTCGGTAGGCACTCAGTCTGCCTTTCATGCTAACAAGGGTGACAGCTTTCCCAAATGTTTCACGACAGCAGAGCAGGGATTTCCAGTTTGCCAGATCTGTTTCCTCTCTACCTACCACAAAACTGCTACACTCCTGTCAGATATTTTTAATTTTTATTTCTTTTTGCAACAGCCTCTACTGCAAGGCCATGTTATCTGGATTTGTTTGTAATCACTGCCAGAAACAAATTCCAACAGTTGAAAGGCATAACCAAATAAAAGGTACTATTTTTCAGGGGCTGGGAAGTGAGTTACTTGTTTGAGCATACACATTACGGTGCAGGAACACCCTCTGTTCTCCACCTGCAGGGGGGACGCTTCATGAGCAGTGAAGCAGGTCTGCAGGTGTCTATCATTCATCTGTCTCCCCCTCTCAATTTCTCTCTATCCTATCAAATAAAATAGAAAGGGAAAAAAAAAAAGAGAGAAAATGGCTGTTGGGAGTGGTGGATTTGTAGTTCTGGCATGATCTCCAAGATAACCCTGGCAGCAATAAAAAAAAAAAAGTTACTGTTTTTCTTGCATATGCATTCTAATGCAGGTGTTACTGGGTCATGGGAAGGGGGAGCAGTGATTCTCCTGTGCATGACTATGCAGGGATCCAGGGTCCTCCATCCTGTAATGCTTCTACATCCTAGAGTTTCTTGCAAGCATGAATTCCTCTTCAATCTCTCTCTCTCTCTCTCTCTCTCTCTCTCTCTCTCTCTCTCTCACCTTCTTTCACTTAACCATCTGAAATAAAATGTATGAAAAATCAACCTGAAAGCGGTGAAACCATGTTTTCAAGAGGCTCTGAGGGGAGTCGGGCTGTAGCGCAGCGGCTTAAGCACAGGTGGCGCAAAGCACAAGCACAGGTGGCGCAAAGCATAAGGATCCCGGTTCGAACCCCGGCTCCCCACCTGCAGGGGAGTCGCTTCACAGGCGGTGAAGCAGGTCTGCAGGTGTCTATCTTTCTCTCCTCCTCTCTGTCTTCCCCTCCTCTCTCCATTTCTCTCTGTCCTATCCAACAACGACAACAACAATAATAACTACAACAATAAAACAACAAGGGCAACAAAAGGGAATAAATAAATAAAATAAATATTTAAAAAATAAAAAAATTTAAAAAGAGGCTATGATACTGCCAAAATATTATTTAAAAGAAAATAAAAATAAGCCAAATAACTCTGCCTTGATGTTCACAGAAATGGCTCTATATAGTATTGTTAGTAATGCTCTAGATCACTCTAATTTCTTGACAAATCGACATCTCAGATATTATTGTTAAGTGCTGCCAAGTTCCTGGTTGCTTCAGGAACTTCGACACTGTATTAGCAAAATGACAGAATTTATCTGCAGCATGTAAGGATAAATGTTTTAGCATACAATTCCTTTAATAGAAGCATCATCATTTTTACATTAATAATAAAGGGAATTGATAATTGCCTATGGGAACTTTTAGTGAAGAGCAAAAAAAAAAACTTTGACCCAATTATGCTCTCATGGTGAGAGATAAGAAATGTTGAATTATGATCATTGGTGGATTTCATGGTAGGAGAGGAGCTATACCAGGGGAATAAGTTATAAGTGAACAAGCACACACAAAAAAGTCAAAAACACGATAATACTGTCATTACATCACCTGTCACAGCTCAGAAGTTTAATCCCATTCAATGCAGGAGATGAAAAGGTAAACCTGGTATGTTCAGTAACATTCAGCACCTGTCATTCAAATCCCAGGATCCAGATGGGTTGGTGGAAAAGCAACAGACATCCTCTGCTAGGAGCCAAAGTTACTGTACTAGCTGGTGATTTTCTCTCCAGAAGGTTAAACTGAAGCTAATTCAATTGGCTCCTTGCATACTGTATCTTGAAAAAGATAAGCTGTCAGTCTTACTTCCAGAGCCATCAACTAAATTCCTTTAAACTTGAAGTTGAAGATTCTATTTAGAGTTGATAAAGTTGAACAAGAAATTTAAGAGTAACTGATTAGACTTGATGCCACAGTTAAGGTCCTCTTTCACACATTTAACTATTCAGAGAATGAAGGTCTTTGTTTGTCATAACTTGAAATAGAAGGCAATTATAATGTTGAAGAAAGATCTTTATAGCAGTAATCAGGAATGTTGCTTCTACCACAAATTACAAGTTCCTCAAATGTTATGTTCATTTATAAAATGAATTTAGCCTCATAATTTACAGCTCTGGCAATAGCATGATGGCAGCACACAGATTGCAGTTATTCAAGGATTTGTCTCATTTTAACTTTCTCTTCAATATTGATTTCCCTATTTCCCAAATTTGTCTTCAGCATCTCAAGTTTTCCAGTTAGCTATTATGGGAATATGGTAAAGAATTCCAACATGCCCCCTAGATTCTCACCTCCTGGCATAACTGCCTGTGGAATCCTTGGTCTTTGAGTGACCTCCAGCCCTGTACATATGATGAGATAGACTATCATTGCTCCTTTGAGTTAGGAAATACTAGATGGCAAATATAATGATGTTACAATATTTAAGTTTCCACCATAGAGGCCAGAGAACTGTGTTTCTTTTGGCATAGAAAAAAAAGCAAGCCACACAGCAGTGAATGGTTGTGAGGGGTATGTGCCCTATGAGAAGGAATGAATAAGAGGACCATATGAAACAGAAGTCAGTATTCTTTATTTATTTATTTTTTTTAATTTTTTTTTAAAATTTAATTTTATTTATTTATTCCCTTTTGTTGCCCTTGTTGTTTTATTGTTGTAGTTATTATTGATGTCGTTGTTGTTGGATAGGACAGAGAGAAATGGAGAGAGGAGGGGAAGACAGAGAGGGGGAGAGAAAGACAGACACTTGCAGACCTGCTTCACCGCCTGTGAAGGGACCTGCCTGCAGGTGGGGAGCCAGGGGCTCGAACCGGGATCCTGATGCCGGTCCTTGAGCTTAGCGCCACCTGTGCTTAACCCGCTGTGCTACAGCCCGACTCCCAGTATTCTTTATTTTATTTTATTTTTTATAAAAGGGAAACATTGGTGAAAACTATAGGATAAGAGAGGTACAACTCCACATAATTCCCACCATCAGATCTCCATATCCCATCCCATCCCCTGATAGCTTTCCTATTCTTTATCCCTCTAGGAGTATGGACCCAAGGTCATTGTGGGATGCAGAAGGTGGAAGGTCTGGCTTCTGTAATTGCTTCCCTGCTGAACATAGGCATTGTGTGGTCGATCCATACTCCCAGTCTGCCTCTCTTTCCCTAGTGGGGTGGGGCTCTGGGGAAGCAGAGCTCCAGGACATATTGGTGGGGTTGTCTGTCCAAGGAAGTCTGGTCAGCATCATGGTAGCACCCGGAATCTGATGGCTGAAACATACAAAGCCAAACAAATTGTTGACCAATCATGAACCTAAAGGCTAGAATAGTACAGATAAAGAGTTAGGGGTCCTCTTCTTCTTCTTCTTCTTCTAGCGTTTGCCCTTCTTCTGTAGCCAGTCAACAACATCAGGTTGAGCCTGATGTAAAGTTTCGAGACCTCCTTTGAATCTGGAGAGGTGGCAGTCGTTGACTATGTGGGTCATAGTCTGTCTGTAGCCGCAGGGGCAGTTCGGGTCGTCTCTGGCTCCCCAGCGATGGAACATAGCGGTGCACTGGCCATGGCCTGTTCGATAGCGATTGAGGAGAGCCCAATCATAACGTGCTAGGTCAAAGCCGGGTTGACGCTTGCAGGGGTCTGTGATGAGGTGTTTGTTCTTTACCTCAGCTGACTGCCAGCTCTTTTTCCAAGAGACTGGAACAGAGAAGTTCAGTATAGGCGTAGGGGACCAGATTGGATGACGAGACGTCAAGCGTTGGACAGGGTGGGCGAAGATATCCGCGTATATTGGCAGGTCCGGTCGAGCGTAGACGTGGGAAATGAACTTAGATGATGCCGCATCCCGACGAATATCTGGCGGGTGATGTTGCTAAGAACTGGCAGCCATGGAACCGGGATGGAACGGATGGTTCCAGAAATTATCCTCATGGAGGAATATAATTTGGAATCGACCAAGTGGACATGGGGGCTACGGAACCATACTGGGGCACAGTATTCTGCAGTGGAATAGCATAGTGCCAGAGATGATGATCGTAGTGTGGAAGCGCTCGCGCCCCATGAGGAGCTGGCCAGTCTTGCAATGATGTTATTCCTCGCGCCCACCTTTGCTGCAGTTTTTATGAGATGGAGGGGTCCTCCATTTTGTAGATTGCCAGCAGGCATATTTTAGTTATATCCCAAATTATACTACTTTTTTTTTTCCCCTGAACCTGATATGCAGGTGGATCCAAGTTATTTTCTGGGGAGATGATGTCATGGATGGAAAAAGGACCAGAAAGCTGGATCAGGGAAAAGAGTAGCTCCCTACTATGGGAAAGGGGTATAAATAATGTTGATTGTAAACCCCATCAATTTTATCTGATCTGGGGCCCATATTCAGCTTAGGAGCCTATGTGACCTCTGCATCCCTATAGATCTGAGCTCATATTCTGTGATCATGAGTCAGAACATTCCAAGCTGCCCCAATATCAGGACCCATCTTCCTCAGGTATAGCATACAGTATGGTGTCCAATATTCTAACAGTTCAGGCAAGATAAGAAAGCAAGGACTACAGAAACAAAGAAACTGATAAGATAAATTTTAGGGAGGAAGATTATCTAGAATTTAAATGCCAGACTAGATGAACTAAGCAACATAAGTTGTAAACAACAACTATCAGGTTAATGTGACAGGGGAACAGAATGGTTATTTTCAAACCATGGCAATACAGCAAAAAGTGATTAACTAAATTTTGAACATGCCCATAGGACTCAAATGAGGGCATCAAGTAGACATAGGGTCTGAAGGCCCTGGCAAAGTCTGGCCCATTAACTTGTCAATGACTTACAAGGTCTTTCAGAAGTCATGAGAGTGACTGAGTATTTCCAAGCTGGTCAACCCTGTGTAATGCTCTCTTCTAAAAATGTCAAGTCTTCTAAACTCAAGATATTTGCCAACTCTTGATTTTTCTCCTCTTCTACTACACTAGAAGAATACAAAGCACAAACATGTACATTTAAAGGTTTCGGCTGATCATGGGCCAAGTGGCTTAAGCACTTCTAACAGTCTTTTATGTTCTGTTATGGGAAGGTTCTGGCTAGTCATGATGGAAATGGTGCTGACAGGGAAGAAAATTCACCTGTACGTCAATACTCACATGCCTGTCTTCTCATGTGTAGATGAATACAAAGAAAAGACATAGCAGGAGCCAGAAAGTAGTGCACCCAGTTAAGCACACATAGTGTGGAGCCCAAGGACTGGCACAAGGATCCCCGTTCGAGCCCCCAGTTCCCCACCTGCAGGGAAGTCGCTTTGCAAGTGATGAAGCAGATCTTCAGTTGTCTATCTTTCTCTCCCCCTTTCTGTCTTTCCTTCTTCTCTCAATTTCTCTCTGTCCCACCCAACAACAGCAGCAGCAACAACAGTAACAGTAACAACAACAGTGGGAAAAAATAAAGATGGCCGTCAGGAACAGAGGATTCCTAGCGAAGGCACAGAGCCCCAGAGATAACCCTGGAGGCTAAAAAAGAAAGAAGAAAATAAAGAAAAAAGACAAGAAGAGAAGAGGAAAAAGAAAGGAGAAGAGAAGAGAAGAGGTAGCAATAAAAGACTCATGAAAAGTCTTGCTCAAATCTCTGTCTTACCAAATGTCTTATAACCAAGATTGAAATGAGCAAAGTAAATTTTTAGAACTTGTACTACCAAAAAAACAAGACAACTTTAGAGAACTCTAAATGTAGTTTCCAGAAAAGACAATAACTAACTCCATGGAAAAAAGAATAAGATAGAATTGACATAACAGAAGATTGAATTAAAAAGAAAGTTCCATCTATGTAGAAGAAAAAGTATATAGAACAGAAGAAGCAGTTTAATAGTTAATCAGTGATGCAGATAACATAACTTGAGTCTTTTCTTAAAGATGATCAGTTATTTGTGCTTTATTTATTCATTTATTTATTACCACTGTGGTTATCATTAGAGCTTGGTGCCTGCAAGACTAATCCACCAATCTAGAAGGTCATTTTCCCTTTCTTTCTTCCTTCCATCCTTTCTTTTTCTTTCTTTCTTTCTTTCTCTTATTTTTCTTTCTTCCTTTCTCTCTTTCTTTTTTAGTAGGTAGTACAGAGAGAAATTGAGGAGAATTGAAAGGGAGAGAGAAAGAGATATACCTGAAGACCTGATTGCCCACTGCTCATGAAGCTGCCCCCACTTGGACATGAGGATCAGGGGTTCAAACCTGGGTCCTTACACATTGTAAAGTTTATTGAATAGAGATAGAGAAATTAAGAGGAATGGGGGAGGGGGGCAAACAGTAGCAAAGTGGGTTAAGCACACATGGCACCAAATGCAAGGACCGGCATAAAGATACTGATTCAAGCCCCTGGCTCCCCACCTGCAGTGGAGTCGCTTCATAAGCGAGAAGCAGGTCTTCAGGTGTCTATCTTTCTCTCCCCTTCTCTGTCTTCCCCTCCTCTCTCCATTTCTCTCTGTCCTATCCAAAAATGACAGCAGCAACAACAATAAACAATAAGGACAACAAAAGGGAAAATGTGGCTTCCAAGAGCAGTGAGTTCATATTGCAGGCACAAAGCCCCTGGGAGCAAAAAGGGGAAAAAAAGATGGTCAGAGCCAAGATGACAACTTGGAGGCAACTACTGGCGTGAGCTCCCACAACAATAGGCCACCAGGTTCCAGATGCTAGCAGGATGCGACCAGACTTCCCTAGACAGACTACACCACCAATGTGCCTTGGAGCTCTGCTTCCCCAGAGCCCTTCCCCACTAGGGAAAGACAGACACAGGCTGGGAGTATGGATTGACCACTCAATGCCCATGTTCAGCGGGGAAGCAATTACAGATGCCAAATCTTGAACCTTCTGCATCCCACAATGATCTTGGGTCCATACTCCCAGAGGGTTAAAGAATAGGAAAGCTGTTGGGGGAGGGGATGGGATATGGAGGTCTGGTGGTGGAAATTGTGCGAAGTTATCTTATCCTCTTATCCTATGGTTTTGTCAATGTTTCCTTTTTATAAATAAAAATATTTTTTTTAAAAAAGGGAATGGGGTAAATAGGGGAAAAGACAGATATATGCAACACTGCTTCACCATTTGAAAAAGCTTGTCCCCTCAAATGGGGGCAAAAGACTTGAAACCAGGTCCTTGCACAATGTGTGCTACCTACCAACTGATCCGAAAAGTTGTTTTCAAAATTACAATATGAAAAACAAAGCCTGGGTAGATGGTTCAGTGGGTAGCACTCCTCTTTCCATGTATTAGGCCCTTAGTTCAACCTTCCACATCAGGTGAGAACAAGAAAGACACACACACACACACACACACACACACACACACACACACACACACACACGGAACTCTACAGAACAGTTCTTTGGTGTCTCTTCTCCATTGTTCTCTCATTTTCTCTTTCCCTCTCAAAATATATAAAGTGGGATAGGGTTTTGACTCAGTGGTAAAGCATTGCACAAAGTCCTAGGCACTAACTAATACACAGGATAAAAATACAAAAAACAAACAAACAAATGAAATATTAAAAAAAAGTGTATTAAATTTTAGCAGGAGGCAATTGATGTCCTATAGGAGCATACCATACCAATGGAGCATGTGCTTACACTATGGCTCCTAGTCTTCATAAGTGCTTCAATTTAGGGGAAAGAAACTTGTAGTAAGTAGCAAGTTTACTGAAAGAAAAAAAATGTAGTATGATTCCATTAAAGATATGGTGTACTGTATATGAATTTATTAAATACTTGTCAACAGAGAAAATACTAATTACGATTTTGCTGAATTAGTTAATGAAATATTGCAACACTTTCCAAAAGTTAATAATGAGTTTTCATATTTTGCTTTTGGCCATCAAAGATGGCCAAAATTATGCTTTTGGCATAATTCCCTCTTGTTATGTATATATATATATAAATGACAGCTAATAACATTGTTTCTCAGATGCTGGACAATTAGTGAGGCCTGCGATCTTTGAAAGTAGGTGAAGTGGACACCATGATCCACTCAGCTTTCAGCCTAGAAACCTTTTCTGGAAGCACATCAGAAATGGATGAAAAGATGAGGAGGTGGAAGGGACTGGGAGGAGAGAGGGAAATGAAAGATTCACAGATAATGACACAGAGCACACCATGTCTCATTGATGAATGGTAAGAAGCATATACATAGAGTGAACACATGCACGGCTTAAAAAAGAAATATCAAGGGTTTCTAAGATGATTATTTCTAGAACTTGAAATGGGCTGGAAGATATTTGAGCTCTGGCTGACAGAGTAGAAAAAGCAGAAAATCATTAGTGAAAATCTAAATCATTGGGAGCTAGCCAGTGGTGCCTCTAGTTGAGAGCCCACAATACCATGGGCAAGCACCCAGGTTCAAGCCCCCACTCCCCACCTGTAAAGAGAAACCTACATGCACAGTGAAGCAGGATTTCAGGTGTCTCTCTTTCTTTCTCCCCCTCCCCTTTCAATATCTCTCTGTCCTATTAAATAGAAAAAAAAATAAATGGCCAAAAAGATTAATGAAAAAAATGAATAAATAAGTGGCCACAGGGAGTGGTAGATTTCTCATGTAGGCAGTGAACCCCAGCAATAACCCTGATGGTGATGAAAAAAAAAATAAATCATTTACTGAACATAACAGATACATGAAAATACAGAAAATAAACAAAGATAAAAGATTACAAATGTAACAATAAATAAAATATAACGTTGTATATAAACATACCTAAAATGACTTTAAGATATTCAGTATGATGGCCTGACATATTTACATATGTGAAATATCAATATCTACTACAGTTAGTTTGCTTAATTCATCCTTTGCCTCACACAATTGACATTTTGTTTCTCTTGTTGTGGTAATACTATTAAAACACTACTTTCTTGTCAATGTTTACATATACTAAAAAGTATCATTAAATGTCCACCATGCCTTGCACTGGATTCTCATAATGGCTTATTTTCCATCAGAAACTTTGTACTCATTGACCAGCATCCCCCATGTCCCCCACCTTATACCCCAGGGAATCTCTAGTCTGATCTCCTTTTTTATTTTTTTAATTGCCACTTTGGTTATCACTGGGGCTCGATGCCAGCGCTATGAATCCACTGCTCCTGGCAACCATTTTTTTTATTTCTATTTTATTTGATAGGACAGAGAGAAATTGAGAAGCGAGGGAGAGATAGAGAGGAGGAAGAGAGAAAGAGACACTGGTAGACCTCTTTACCTGCTCATGCAGTGTCCATTCCACAGCTGAGAAGAGTCCCAAAACCAGGTGCTTACATCTGCTCACCACATGGCCTATCTCTTGTATGGTCTTAGAGTTGTCAGAGTATACACAGAGGTGAGATCATACAAAACTAGACTTTCAGTCATTTATTTCACTGAATGTAACACCCTCCAATCCCATCTATGCTATCATAATGCCATGCTTTTCTTCATATCTACATGTCTATATCTACATCTATATTATAGAATATTACTGAGTGCTGAGAAAGAAGAAAATCCTGACATTTGTACAATATAGATCATCTTGTCTATCCAATAATCTAGTCATCTTTTAGTTACTGGTAGACACGTCAATTGTTTCCATGTTTTTGTTTTATTATTGATTTAATAATCATGTTTTGACCACTGTGAAAAATGCTGAAAAGAATGTAGACAGGGGTGTAGATGTCTCTTCAAGTTGGTATTTCATGCACTACAGAGATATATCCTACAGAGGGATTATTGGATCATATGGAATTCTATTTTTAATTTTTTGAGAAAATGTTCTTTTGGTTCCCACTTATGAAAAATGTCTTTTTCTATCCTTTGATTCTGTTCATATGAGTTTAGCCAAACTGAATGATGTTGGATCAATGTATAGAAGTCAGTTTTATTTCTGCTGCGTTCAGTGAGTCAGAAAATTCTATTTTGCAACTCAATTTATTATAGCATGTAAGCATGAAATATTTAGGTGTGAATTTTTAACATAAGTATAAGACTTGAAACTAAAAAAAATCATTAAGGAAAACTAAAGAACATATGAACAAATACCATACCTATGGATTTTATGATACTACTCATAAAATTATCGATACTGGGAGTCAGGCGATAGCGCAGCGGGTTAAGCACATGTGGCACAAAGCACAAGGACTGGCAAGGATCCCTGTTTGAGTCCCTGGCTCCCCACGTGCAGGGGCGGTGAAGCAGGTCTGCAAGTGTCTATCTTTCTCCCCCCCCCGCTCTGTCTTCCCCTCCTCTTTCCATTTCTCTCTGTCCTATCCAACAATGACAACATCAATAACAACAACAATAAAACAACAAGGGCAGAAAAAGGGAATGAATAAATAAATAATCAAATAAATAAATATATCAATACTTCCCAAATTACATACTCCAGCATATGTACTATTGTTGGTGGTGGTGGTAGTGATGGTGGTGGTGGTGGTGGTAGTGATGGTGATGGTGGTGGTGGTGGTGGTGGTGGTGATGGTGGTGGTGGTGTGTGTGTGTGTGTATCAAAGTTCCAATAAAATTTTCAGCATGATTTTGATAGAAAATTGACAATATGACTTAGAATAATCATAGAAATTAAGTGGGAGTGGGGAGACTAGTACAAATCACAAAGATCATTTAAATTCCCATTCAAAATCAAATGTATAAAATAATTATAGTAGAACAGGAAATCAGACTTATTTTGAATAATGAAAAAAATAGGTTGACACAGAAAAAATAGAATGAGTGAATTTCAGCTATATCATGGTGATTATATATCAGGATAATGACATGATTATATATCATATGATTACGATCATGAACATCTACAGTAGGAAAAAACAAAAGATGTGAAAGAAAAAGCAAAACTATGTTGTCTGGAGTTGGGGTTGGGACATGGTAAAGGGAAAATAGGTGAAATACTTTGAAAATAGACATAAGCGACCTCGGAGGGATTTTTAGAAATGTTCCAAAGCATGACTGTAGTTTGTTTGAAAGGTACATGTAATTGCAGAATTCACTGAACTTTACACTCCAAGTGTATTTCCTTTATGTTATGCAAAACATAGCTTAGTGAAGTTGATAAGAGTGAACTTAGTGGTTTTAAATCTCTCTCTGTCCTATGGATTTCCAAATTCTCTCTCCAAAGTCATGTTTGATATTTTTTATCAAAAGCGAATTAGTGATTACTTGATTCACTTACATTTCTCTTGTATTCTCTGTGTAATTCTCACAGATTTTTTTTAATCAATCTTGTTGATTTGCCTAATACAGTTTGCATCCATAGGCTTTAAATCTCCCTTACTGAATATGAGCATATGTAGGTTTCTTCTTTTAAAGACATACTGATTTTATCATTAAAAACTAACAAATGAGCGAACTGAATCAGAAGATGATGGTTTAGTTATTGTATTTGGAATCAAGATCTCTAATTGTGTATGTGTGTGTGTGTGTTTCCTCCTTTTTCTTTTAACTATTTTATTTGTCTATTAATGAAAAAAAATAGGAGGAGACATCAAATGAGCCAGACATCACTCTAGTACATGTGCTACTAGAGATGGAACTCAGAACCTCATACTTGAGAGTCCAGTGCTTTATCCACTGTGCCACCTCCTGGACCTCTCTCTCCTTCTTTTCTTTCTTTCTTTCTTTCTTTCTTTCTTTCTTTCTTTCTTTCTTTCTTTCCTTCTTCCTTCCTCCCTCCCGTTCTTCCTTCCTTTCTTTTACTGAGGGGTTAATGCTCTACAGCACAATCATTGATATATGTATACAGTACAATTTCATGATGCACCAGGACCCTGGAAGTTCTGCTCCACCCCTCTCTCCCTCTCTTCCCCCCAAGTCCTTTGCTTTGATGCAATACTCCATGTCCTATCCAAGTTTCATTTTGTGTTCTCCCTCTCTGTGGCTATTTATCAAGGACTTGTAATTTTCTCCATTGGTCTTGCTAAAGCTGACCTCCACAACTCTCTGATATGAGTATAGTTTTTGGCAGAAGGGAGACTATTAGCCCCACCATACGCAACCCCTCACCCTTCTCCCAGGCCATGGTGAAGCCCCAGAAGAAGACGGGGAAAAAAAATCAAGATCTAATGAACTTTAACATGTGCAACAGTACAAAATGAGACAGACATACAAATAGATCAGAAATCATTTCAGAAAGGAATCAATTCTCCTGATGTCCAGGAAAGAGAGTTTTACTACTGAGCTTTTGGAAACTACAACTAACAGAGAAATTATGCAATATTACTTAATTATCCTCTTCCAATGAAAGCAGACATGCCAATTTTCTGACAGACATTGTGTTCCTGGAGCAGGACTCAGGACATGTATTAGGGGGGCAGTGAATTTTTGATGTTGAGGTAAATGTTCTAGATTTATGCTTTTTGTTTTGGTTTTCATCTTCTCTGGGTCTTCACCATTCTGAAATGACTTTATTATTTTTTTTTCCAGAAAGAGACAGGGAGCAGGGAGGCAGAGAGAGAGAGAGAAAGGAGCCACAGCTTCAGAACTGCTATCAATATAGGGGCCAGGCTCAAACCTGGGTAGCACACATGGCAAACCAGCACACTTTTCAAGTGAGATATTTTACTACCCCAGTATGTGTGTGTGTGTGTGTGTGTGTGTACAAAAAAAAAAAACTACTCAAAATTAATTCCAGTGCTCAGAACAACAGAGAACGTGACATTAGGCCTGAGACAGAGTAAAGGTCAATTTGGAACACAGGATAAAAACAATGTTTTCTGATCATCTAGATTACTACACTTATAGTAGCATTAGAAGAAAGTTAAAAAAATAATAATAATGGTCGTGCCTGACAGTCATCTTTTTCCAGTAGCAGGCATATTAGGGCAGCCCCAGGCTGGTGCAGGGACTCAAGCAATTCATGATTGAATCCTCTAACAAGTGCCTATAGTGCAGGCATTCTCTGTTGCTGTGATGGCCATATGCTTTTCATAACAGATGGAAAGGAAGGTGTCATTCTGTGGTGAAAGTTGAGGCACTAGACAGAAGGCTATCTCACTTTAGAACAGGTGGGAGACAGCAGGGTTTCCTTCAGGTTGAGCCAGCATTTTCTTCAGGGAAGAGCCTTCAGTCTTCTAAAGTGCTTAAGCACATGTTTGGCTAAGACCTCAAAGTTTTACACAACCTGGGAGGGGGAAAATGGCTTTCACTTGAAAGATTTTTAAGACAAGCCCTAGAGATGACTACTTCATCCATCAAAGGAACACTGAGGGCTAACACTGTGGGACCCGCTAGACAGGCTGTGCCTTGGTGTGTTTGCCAAGACAAGGAAGTCTCTGAGTGAGCTGAAAACTTCACCCACTCACTGGGATTATGTCAGTCTTAGTATCCTTGTGCTTCTGACGGCCTTACAAATATTGTGTTTGCAATTTGAGTAAAAGTGATGTGGAGAGACTCAGGTTCACATTCTCCTTGTGATTAATCATTGTGGTAGTCCAACAGAGACTGGAGAAAGACGGCGATTCAATTAAGCATTATTTAATGTCCCAGATGATTACTGAGCGCCACCCCCTGAGATACCAACAGGATCAAGAAACAGCAATAGACCCAGTAGGAGATTTTTAAAAAGCAGTAAAACATTCTTACAGAGCTTGGAATGTACAAAGACATGATTGATCTTTTAGATTTATCACATTATTTAAATATGAAAAGAAGACTAGAAGATATGTTAAGGTGCGGTTCCAATTGGCAACATTTAAATTAGAGGGTGCACCTGCAGGAGGCTACTTCTATCATCAACCCTGGAAAGCAATAGAGCTTAGATGCAAGTCCAAAGAGGCATTCATAGATTCATGGAGCGGGGTGTGTTGGCAATGCACTGTTGCTCTCTGCTCTATTAGAGGTCAGCTCTGCAAATACTACAAATAGAGGGAATTTAATTGCCTTATGCTTTTTTAAAATTATTTTTTATTTAAGAAAGGAGACATTAACAAAACCATAGTATAAGAGGGGTACAATTCCATACAATTCCCACCACCTGATCTCCATATCCCACCCCCTCCCCTGATAGCTTTCCCATTCTCTATCCCTCTGGGAGCATGGATCCAGGGTTGTTGTGGGTTGCAGAAGGTGCGAGGTCTGGCTTCTGTAATTGCTTCCCCGCTGAACATGGGCTTTGACTGGTCAATCCATACTCCCAGTCTGCCTCTCTCTTTCCCTAGGGGGGTGGGGCTCTGGGGAAGCAGATGCCCTATGCTTTAAAAAATATATATTTTACTATATTTTATTTATTTTTAATTTCTGTTATCTTTATTTATGGGATAGAGACAGCCAGAAATCAGGAGGGAAGGGGGATTATAGAGAGGGAGAGGGAGAGAGACAGAGACACACCTTCGGCATTGCTGCACCACTTGTGAAGCTTTCCCCCTACAGGTAGGGACTGGGGGTTTGAACCTGGGTCTTATTATTATTTATATATTGATAGAGGTAGAGAGAAATTGATTGAGAATAAGTAGACAAAGAAAAGGATACCTGCAGCATTGCTTTACCCCTCATGAAGCTTTCCTCTTGCGAGTGGGGACTAGGGACTTGAATCTAGGTCCTTGAGCGTGGTAGCATGTGCTTTCTACCAGGTGTGCCACCACCAGCCCCCCTTACTTATTTTGTATTAGCAAGTGAGTAGTGGTTTATACGATTATGAGACCATAGCTGTATAGATGCACACTGTATCCACCACCAAAGTTCTGTGCCCCCCTCATTGCCTACCTCCAATGTGTCATGTGCTTTTAAAAAAATATGATGAAATTATATAATAGAAAATAGGATATTAACAAACATTCACTCATATGCCATTCTGTCAGCAGTAGAATTACATTAGATCTGCATTTGTAGTCTTAGTAGTTAAGACCAGATTTCTGACTAACTACAGAAGCTATACACATTAAGGTAGAACTATAGGGAAAAAAAATAGTTCTCAACCAATTCTAATTTCCAGTAGACTTTTGATTCTCTTCCAATTTTACCTCAGAGTTCTCCTGACCCTAGTACAAAGCTATACTTCAAAAATATGATTTTTTATTTAATTGCACAATAATATTAAGATATACATGCTAATGTGAAAGACAAAAACTGACAGCATATTTTCATTAGCTTTAATATTAATATAACACATATCAACATTTTCTTTCATCTGTAGGCTAAAATATTTCAAATAGCATTGCAAGTTAAAGGTTAGTCAAATCTTTACTGTGGACCTATGTGGTCCTTCTTCCTACTAAAATGTTAGCATACACTCTGGTTTCTCTTCACATCCTGCAAACCTTTTGCCTTTTAAAATGTTAGCATGAGTTTCATTTGATGTCTTTGGTTTTTCACTTCTCATGTGAATTTGGTCACATTTTGCCAGTATATCACTCATTTTGTCTGCGTTGTTATTGAGTTTCATGAAGTACACTATGCTCTTAAAATGCTCTATTTGGGGCAGGGGTAGATGGGCAAATAGCATAATAGTTATGCAAAGAGACGCTTTTGCCTTAAGCTCCAAAGTCCCGGGTTCAATTCCCCACACCACCATAAGCCAAAACTGAGCAGTGCTTTAGTTTTTTAAAAAAAAAAATCCTCTATTTCTATGGAATCAGTGTTTATTTTCTCTTTTCTTCTTTCTTCTCACTTATATTTGTGTCAATATTTGTTTTCTTCTTAATCAGACTCACACTGGACTTTTCAAGGAACTGTCTTTCATATTCTCTCCCTTTTTTTATTTGTTTGTTTTTAATTAATTCTTGATTGTATCCATATTAATGCCTCCTTCCAAGACTTGTTTGCTTATTTTGTTTTCCGTTCTCAAATTCCTTAAGTATTTATTTCATCTATTTTTCATCACTTTTCAGCTACCAGTAAACACAAATTAGGATACATTGATTTTTTATGTGTCCCATAGAGCTGAATTGTGATAATTTAATTTATTTCTTGTTAACTTACAATTCCCTTTGTGACTCTAAGGTGAGCTTAAATATTTCTTATTTTCTAAGAACATGTTTGGACTATTGCGGTTTTACTTACTTACATTTTGAGTAATTCCAACTAGGAAATACTACATATTATCTTTCATTTTGACATTTCCTTTAAGTTTATGTGGAGTCCAATGAAAAACCATTTTGAAGGGTTTCATTTCTTACTCCTGTTCTCCCTTCTTTCATCTCCCCTGCCCTTCAGTCTCTCTCCTGCCATTATCCTTTCTTGGCTCCCAGTTGTTCTTAAACATTTCCATTAGGAGGGTGACATCTAAGCTGCATGAAGCAGTATCTGGACTATTGCTTTGTCTCCACATCTTTACTTTACTCTGACACATGAATAATACCTAACAGGAACACAGGATTCTAATATTGTAATCATTTTCTCTCAGTCATCCCCAGATCTTAGGCATAGCCTTCTTCTACCTTCCTGTGTTACCAGTGAGCTCAGTGCCCATCTGATTCTTTTCCCTTGGAAATTAACTTGTTCTTTCTATGGAGTTTGCAAGATTATATATTTATATAGAAGCCTGGGGTTTTTATTGCAATATGCTATGGCAAGTGTATTTCTCCAGCAATCCAATGTGGAAGAGAGCGAATTCATTCAATACTCATACACAACATCTGTCCTCAGTTCCCCTAAATTGGCTTTTATGATTTGCTCGTAATTTGTTTTACTTTTGAGAGTATTTATTTATTTTATTTAGTTGGTTTTAGTTTTAGTTTTAGTTTTAGTTTTAGTTTTAGTTTTAGTTTTAGTTTTAGTTTTAGTTTTAGTTTTAGTTTTAGTTTTAGTTTTAGTTTTAGTTTTAGTTTTAGCTTTAGTTTTAGTTCTAGTTTTATGGCTGGGTCTCAGTGCCTGCATATCCATGGCTCCTGGAGGCCATTTTTTTTCTGTTTACTTGACAGGATAAATTTACTTGACAGAGATAAATTGAGAAGGAAGGGGAGATAGAAAGGGAGAGAGATGAAGGGAGACACCTGCAGACCTGCTTCATTTCACTGTAGGTGCTTTGAATTTGTCCTTTGAGATATGCTTCACATCTTACATTCCAGGCAAGGAATGTGAATCTCAGTGCTGTCATGGTTTTTCTGTCCATTAAGATATAATATTTTTGGGTAATAGATTACACATATTTTTTTTCTACTGCAGAGATTCATGGGTGTTGCACTTAACTCCTGAGAATATATAAATATCAAGACACTTCAAAATATCTTTTGTTGAAGCCACAGTTCAGCTTTTCTGAGTGTATGCCCTCCTTGTATTGATAGACACTTCTTTTCTAACTGCTAGTTACACTTGAATAGATGATTTTTATTTTGTCAATGAATTGTGACTCAGTTCGGGATGAAGAATGATTATATATATGGTAGAGAGTAGTCTTTCCACACAATCTTCTTACCCTTCTGAGATCAGAAACAAATACAGACCCCACCTGTCCAGCTACTTCTAGATTTTCTGAGATGTTGGATGAACCAGGTCATTCAGCACAGATAGATATTGAGGCACTGAAACTCTTACCTTGGACCCCATAAATAGCTTTAGAATCGATTTGTTTGAAGGTCCACCACTTTCTGGTACATGCACTGTCTGGAATTGAACTCTAGACCTCTGGACCTCATGCTTGAGAGTCCATTGCTTTATCTACTGCACCACCTCCTGGACCACTCAGGCAACTATTTTATAAGTCAGGAGGCTGAGTATAGTTTTACTCAAACAACTTTAGACTTAACCAGCAAAGTATACTAAAAAGCAAACAATATAAACAAAGTAGCCCTAGGTAGCAAGGCTAAGGCTAAGGATGGGTTGTTCATTATAGGGCTCTTCCCTTTTTTTATTTTTAAAATGCAAATATTGACAAGACTATAGAATAAGAAAAGTCAAGTGTGGTTTTTTTTTTTTTTTTTTTTTTTTTGCTTTTCATTTGTTTATTTGTGTCTTGTATATGCATGACTTTTTTTTAACACAGTACTGCTTGGCTTCAACTTTTGGTAGTGTTGGGGAGTAAACCTGGGTCCTTGGAACTTCAAGCTTGAAAGTCTCTATGCATAGCCATTGTGCTGTTTCCCTGACCCTAAAATGACACTTTGCTAAGTGCGCTTGGTGTTTATGTGCATGAACTTAGATATGCACATATCTAACTAGCAGCAAGTTCAAGCAGCAAAACATCCAAGAAACTCCTACAGGCATTTTTGCAGTCATTAAACATACCTTAAAGGGTGACCATTACCTTGGCTTTCAACAACTTAGTTGCTTTTGCAAAAACAGCTTAATTTAGTGTTCAATCACCAGCCTTTATTTCAGTGTTTGCTTGCTAAATATTTGATGACTGAATGGACCAATGAAAGCACTGATGAATGAATGATTGAGACAAGAATTAAGTGAAGAAACCCATCAAAGTATCAACATTGCCAAAGAGAATTTTGGAACCAGAGATTAAAGTGATGCTCTAGGCTTAATTGTTTGTGTACTTTGAGGCAAGATATTCAGTTTTGCTATGACTCAAGTTACTCAACTAAAAATAGAAACATCACTGTTAATCTTTCAGAAGATTATTTGTCAGGAAACTATGTTAATATGAGTAGAACCACTGCTTGACTCTTAACAGGCTATTATTGGTATCTTTAATTGTTGTTATGGGGGGTGGCTTCCAGGTCTTTTGTATTAGTGTATGACTGATCTCCTTACCTTGACTTTTTCCTGTTTTAAATAATAAGCTCAACCATACAAAATATTTTGTTACAATGGAGAGGCATTGGCCATAATCAGCATTCTATCAAGAAACAATGAAGAAATCAGCAAATGGAGATTATCTTGTGGTTAAGTGGGCTTACTAGTGTTCTAAAATATTTTTAGGTCTGGATTGAATTTTTGTTTCTCTGCATAGAGAGTCCTCTAACTAAGAGTGTTTGCCTAGACTTCTGGCTCTCCATACTTGGCTTATTCATGGTGAATTTTCATTATCAATTTTCTGGTTGGATTTATGTCATTCAATAGAGCCTTCCTCCATGACTGTCAGTGTCACATGACCCCTCACTAAAGCTAACAGTCTTTATTTCTACATAGTTCTGCCACTACCTCTGCATGAAGCTTTGTCTTTTTGACAACCACTGGGACCCTCACTGCTTTCTCCTCATCTTGCTTCTTCTCCCATAGGAAATAGTGAAGGATACAATACAGCTAAGACATTGATAGAAAATAGATACAACATCTTCATTCTGCTTCTCCTGAAATGTCATGAGTGGCTCTTACCTTTTTTTTCTCTCTTACCCCACCTCCCCGGAAATTGTGAGGAGCCTCACAAAGCACCCTGCATTCCTGATACTATGGCCTATCTACATAACTATTGTTTTGCCTGAAAGATCCCCACCCATTCCATTCCTTTGATCTATCTTCTTTCTACCCTCAAGACCCTCCCTGCCTGCAGGGTATTATTAATCCCACCAGTTAATACCTTCTCAACAATTGCTAAGGAAGTTCCTACCTTTCCAGCTCTATTTTGCCTTTCTCCACCCCTTTCCATGCCATTTCCGTTTCCGACTTGCCACTTCCGGGTCTGCCCTTTAAAAGTCTTGGCTCTCTGGTCAATAAAGAGAATTGCTTTGTCTTGCCACCATGTGTTTGGTTCCTGAGTCATCTCCCTCCCGTTGCTGAGTGAGTAGCAGCCCAGGCTGGCTCCAGTTGAGTTCTCTCCAACCCAGAGAGTACATGCCCGGGAAGAGGCACCCCCCACATTAGCCCAGCACCCCCCACCCCAGATGGGTGCTCATCTCTAGCTGATGATGATAGTGGAGATAGGACCTGGGACCTCTAGTACATCGGGCCCCTGCTTTTTGAATTGCTCTGCTTTCATTCAGTTTTCAAGTTAAAAAAGAAAATAAAGATGGTTTGAATTCACATGCAAAAATTTAGCCTGTAAAAGTTGAGTTTTGCTTCCTGAAGACATCATCAAATTCCTTTTTAATAAGTATGTACTTGTGAAAGAAATCGTACTTCCTACTTCCCTTAAGTTGCTTAATTTCCCTTCAAGTAGCTGCTGCTATCTCTACTCTAATTTTGAACAGTCTGGACTGGATTCCCCAGAGTGCAGTTGTACAAATGCCCGTGTGTAAATGGAGTGGAAACCCTGGGGCATTTCCTAGGTGAGAATTGCCAAGAAGGACCAGGGAATAATTTAAATTTCTTTTTATCTTTAGTTATTTATTGGATACAATCAGAAATCAAGAGGGAAAGGGGAGGTAGATAGGTAGAGAGAGACAGAAAGACACCCGTAAACCCTGCTTCACCACTTATGAAGCTTTCCTCCCTGCAGGTGGGCACTGGGGCTCAAACCTGAGTCCTTGTGCACTGCAGTGTGTGCACTTAACCAATTGCACCACCATCAAGCCCCAACTATGGACTAATTCTATTTTCTATGTCCATCACAAAAACTGCAAATAGCTAGCAAATCATGTATATTGAGAGACTATATTAGCTGATGAGTTTTCATGGTAATAGTAATAACATTTGCTATAATGTAGTAGCACTACTAAACACTGCTGTTATTTGACTGCTACTATTTATTACTACTGATTGTAATAATTTTGTTAAGTATATACAAAGCTTCATAAAAATCAAAGTCCCTACAGTCTTTTTTATTTCTTTATTGGGGAATTAATGTTTTGCATTCAACAGTAAATACAATAGTTTGTACATGCATAACATTTCCCTATTTTCCATATAACAATACAACCCCCAGTAGGTCCTCTCTCATCCTTTTTGGACCTGTATTCCTACAGTCTTTTTTATATAGGAATCCTTGCATATAGTTTCTGGGACACATTAGGGTCTCAAGTGACTGAATAAAGTAATGGCTAGTATGAGAAAAAAATGCTCAAGGACCTGAGTTCAAGCCCTCAGTCCCCACCTGCAGGGGGAAAGCTTTGTGAGTGGTGAAGCAGTGCTGCAGTTGTTTTTCTGTCTCTCTCCCTCTCTATCATCCCCTCCCCTCTTGATTTCTGACTGTCTCTATCTAATAAAGATAATATTTTTTTTCCAAAAAATCTTTCTTTGTGATCTCTTTTGACTCCAAGTCACCCATGAAATAACACCCTTATCCCCATCTCACACATAAAAACTTGAGTTGAGAGGCCAGGTGATGGCACATCCAGTTGAGCACATGTGCTAAAAATGTGCAAGGTAACAAGGGCAACAAAAGGGAATAAATAAATATATAAATATTTTTAAAAAATGTGTAAGGACCTATATTCAAGCCCCCACTCCCCCACCTGCAGGTGGGGAGAGCTTCAGAAGTAAAGTGCTGCAGGTTCCCTCTCTGTCTCCCCACTCCACTGTTGATTTCTCTCTCTTTCTCTACCAACTTGATAAATAAATTAAATATTTAAAAACAACTTTTAAAAGAACTGAGTCAAAGAAATGTTAAGCAATTCATTGAAGAATAGCACCAAAGCGACTCCATTCCAGGTTAGTCTGGTGTGAATGTGGGCAACACCTTCTCCTGTAATTGTGTTGACTTTGAAAAAAAAAATCACATGTACAAAAGCTTCCCTTCCCCTCACTACTTAAAGTCCTTACCCTTGCCTGGAAAAATAGCCCTTACCTGGAAATATAGCTCACCTGGATAATGCATCTACTTTAATCTGCATGTGCCCTAGGCTCAAACTGGGTCCCCACCGTATAGGAATAAGTTTTGGTGCTTTGTTCTCTGTCATTCTATCTTTAAAAAATCAGCCCAGAGTAGGGACACCCCAGTGATGACAACAACAAGAAAGCCTTACCCAATCATATTTCTGTCTCCCACTCTTTTTTTTTAATGGAGAGTGGAGGGTAAAACAGAGAGGGGGAGAGAAAGATAGACACCTGCAGACCTGCTTCACAGCCTGTGAAGTGACTCCTTTACAGGTGGGGAGTGGGGGCTTGAACTGGGAGCTTACGCTGGTCCTTGCGCTTCGTGCATGCGCTTAACCTGTTGTGCTACCCCTCCCACTCTTATTTTGCTGTTCAAAACCAGAAATCTAGATGCTACTAAGAGATTCCGAAAGATTTCCAAAGTAGAGGTGGACCACGCCTTGAGTGCAGTGGTCTGAGCTGCAGGACACTGAACTTCTCTGTTCCAGACTCTTGGAAACAGAGTTGGCAGTCAGCTGAGGTCAAGAACAAACACCTCATCACAGACCCCTGCAAGCATCAACCCGGCTTTGACCTAGCACGTTATGATTGGGTCCTCCTCAATCGCTATCGAACAGGCCATGGCCGGTGCGCCGTTATGTTCCATCGCTGGGGAGCCAGAGACGACCCGAACTGCCCCTACGGCTATAGACAGACTATGACCCACATAGTCAACGACTGCCACCTCTCCAGATTCAAAGGAGGTCTCAAAACTTTACATCAGGCTCAACCTGACGCTGTTGTCTGGCTACGGAAGAAGGGCAAACGCTAGAAGAAGAAGAAGCTGCAGGACACAGACCTGAGTTCTGACCAGCTTCAGGTTGCAGTGCTGAGCTTGGCTTCCTGTCATTTCTCTATCAGAGAGAGGGAGACAAATTGAAAGGCTCTTCCCACTGAGCAACAAGAATGATTAGAGGGCTGGAGGGATTGACTTGTGAGATAAGATTAAAAGACCTCAATATTTATCATTTGTCTGAGCTGCGACTGTGAGACAGACAGGATAACCATCGACAAATATTTGCTGGGTGTAATCACCTCAGACCACTGACTGTCTGGGCAAGTAGTTTCTAATTGTCAGAAAGGAAAGAAGGGGTTTGGGAGGCAGTGAGAAGTCAGGTGGCATGAACAGCCTGCTTGCTGTTCTACCTCCTCCTGGATGTTATCTTGGGGTAATCAGGGTCTCCCTTGCTCTTTCCTTTGGCAGGGTAGTGCTATCTACAACTTTGTCCCTTGGGTAGCCATTTAGTGGCTAGTCAGTCTTCAGCAGATAATCATTGTGTTATGGCCTCTTTTCAAATAAGCAACCCAGGAATAGGGTAATTCCTTAAGTCAGTGGTCCCACGAGTTACATAAAAGTAAATGTTCATAAAACCTATTAGAAAGAAAAAAAAATGTCACCAGGTAGCTTCATGGTGTCTAATTTCTGATGTGAGTTAAAGCTGCAGTATAAGGGGCCAGGTGGTGGTGCACCTGGTTGAGCACACATATTACAATGCGAAAGGACCCAGGTTCGAGTCCCTGGTCCTTACCTGCAGGGGGAAAGCTTTGCAAGTGGTGAAGCAGTCCTGTAGGTGTCCCTCTGTCTCTCTCCTTCTCTCTCACCCCCTTCACTCTCGATTTCTGACTGTCTCTATCCAATAAATAAATAAAGATAATACAAAACAAAAAAAAACTTTTTAAAGCTGCAGTGTAAATGATCTGCCTTAATTTTCCATCCATAGTTTACAATTTTACTCCTGGAAAATTGTCCTGAAGCAGACAGAATTGCTTTTCAGTGAGTACAATAAATAAACAAACAAACAAACAAAGAAGTTCCACTGGTAACATAGCTCACTCAGTGTGTTTGCTTGGTCATCAGCAAAACCAAGGTTCAAGTCCAACCCCACCCCCGCCACACTGAAGGAAGCTTTGTTTCTAGGGTGTCTTTCTGTCTCTCTGTAGCTGTTTCTCTTTTTTTATACATATTAATGAGAAAGAGAATTAGAATGAGGGGAAGATAGCATAATGGTTATGCAAAGAGGGTCTCATGCCTAAGGCTACGAAGTCCCCCACACCACCATAAGCCAGAACTGAGTAGTGCTCTGGTGAAAAAAAAATAAATACAGAGTATCTTTCTTACACATACAATGCCAGGGATCAAGATAAGGGTCCAGGAGATGGTGCACTGGGTTGAGTGCACATGTTGCAATGCCAGGGATTAAACTTGGCACCTCACGCTTGAAAGTCCAGTGGCTTATCCACTGAGCAACATCCTGGGCCACTACATCTCTCTTTCTATCTGAAAAAGCCAGCAAGGAATGGTGAAGCTCCAACGACAATAACAATAATGAGCTTTACCTACCCATTTTACTTTATATTTTAATGAATGAAAGAGACTTCACTCCAGAACAATTCTGCCTCATAGGGTCACTAGATGGATTTAATAAAATAGTTCATAGTCCAGATGGACACTGTTACTATCTGCTCAACAAATGTTTTGCTTATCTTCACTTAGGCAAAGAATCCTGTGGGTTTGAGTCTATCTTTAGGTTATTGTGACATGTTCGAAGGCCTAAGATACAATGTAAGGAATCTGTTGCCTCTAAGCTTCCTTTTATTTTCCTGTCAGAGTAAATAGCTGGACATTTTCACCTGGTGTTTCCTCATGAAAATCCTGGTTCCAAAGTGCAGAGGCTCTGGGCTCCAGGAGAAGTCTGGTTCACATGTTGAACAGTTTGGCAGGAGTGCCCATGAGTTTTAGAAGAGCGGTATACCACTGTGGTTTTTTTTTTTTTTCTCTTACCCCGCCCGCTGTATGTTAGTGTGGTGCAAGGTGTGGAAGAGCTGATAGACTATGCTGCAGCATTGCCCGGAGGGGAGATTGTCTGAGGATGCAGGGTCATACAAATATCTGAGTGACAGGAATGGCAATCACAGAGACTCACAGGGAGATCTGGGATTATAGAAAGGTGCCTCTTGGAAGTGTGAAGTGATAGCTGTCTTGGAACAGGTATTGCCTGTGCTTCAGTAAGAAAGTTTAACAGGAGCTGGGCAGTGGTGCACCTATTATCATGTACAAAGACCAGAGTTCAAGTCCTCAGACACCAGCTACAGAGAGGAATCTTCACTCAGTAGTGAATCAGTGCTACAGGCTCCTGCCTTTCTCTTTCCTTCTTTATCTCCACCTTCCCTCTCAATTTCTCTCTTTCTCTATCAGCAAATAAACAACAACAACAACAAAATGGCCACCGGGAGTGGTGAATTCTTTCCAGCAAGCATCAAGTCCCAGCAATAACCCTGGTGGCAATAAAAAGGAGGAGGAGGAGGAGGAGGAGGAGGAGGAGGAGGAGGAGGAGGAGGAGGAGGGGAGGAGGAGGAGGAGGAGGAGGAGGAGGGGAGGAGGAGGAGGAGGAGGAGGAGGAGGAGGAGGGGAGGAAGAGGAGGAGGAGGGAAAGTTGAGCAGACATTCAGTGTTTCATCAGATGAAGGAAGAGTGCTATAATCTTACCATGCACCCCAGTAGTAAGGCATAGCCCCATGGGCAGGGTAAATGCTAGTCATTCATTCCCTTCCTCCTAGAGCAGGTGGTATTAACATGTTTGTGTAGGAGAACTTTGTTGAAAATGATCCTCTGCAAGTCATCAAAAATACTTACCAGATGGTTAACTAGAAATTTCTTTCTTCCGTTTATATTTATCTTAGTAAACCTCTTCATTGTTTAATGAATATTTGAAGGAAATACTTAGTAGACTCTAATAATGGGATTCTAATTAAATGATTATTAATATAAAAGTGATTTGGAATAATGTGTTTTGTAAGTAATGGTGTTCCTGAGTAATCTTTACACCAAGTAAATGGCTGAAGACTATTTATTAGAAGCCAGGGAGATCATCTTTTTTCTTTGTGGTTTCCAAAAGTAAGCAAAAGAACATCAACAAAACATTGAAAGTCACTTTAGACAAAATATTACATATGTTAGATGGGGTTGGGGAGAGAGGACTGAAGCTTCCTTCAATGTCATGGGAGCCAGATTTGATCTAGGTCATGCACTAGAGAACTATCTTGACAATATATATATATATGTGTGTATATATATATTATTTATTTATTATAAGATAAAGGCAGAGAGAAATTGAGAGAGATGGGGAAGTTAGAGAGGAAGAGAGACAGAGAGACACCTGCAGCCCTGCTTCACTACTTGTGAAGCTTTCCCCCTGCAGGTGGGGAGCAGGGGCTTGAGCCTGGGTCCTTGTGCACTATAATGTATGCACTTAACCAGATGTGCCACCACCTGGCCCCCAGTATTTCTTAAGATTAAAACTTTTTACTTATTTCTACTAGAGATAACACAACATTGGTCATCTCTGGCATATGTCATTCTGGGAATCAAACCAGGGGCCTCAGACATGCATGGCCTGTGCTCTCACCATCAGATATCTCCTTGGGCCTGTTTGTTCCACAGCCTCATCCCTCCCTCATCCATATATCTTTATAAAACATTTCCTCTAAGTATGGTATTAGAAGGAAAAACAGGTTGTCTTGAACCTTAAAAAAAAAAATCTTGGGTGGTCCAGGAGGTGGTACAGTAGATAAGGTGCTGGACTCTCAAAGTTAATCCCCAGCAACACATGTACCAGAGTGATGTCTGGTTCTTTCTCTCTCTTCTGCTTCCTCTCACAAATAGATAAATAAAGCATTTAAAATAAATAAATAAATAAATAATCGTGGGAATTTCTGTCCCTTTCTAACGTTCAAGATGACCTAGCAAGGCAGTGGTGGGTTGTCTGGGGCCAAATTTTTCTGATTTCCTTAGAACTTCCAGTAGGGGTCTTGATCAACTGTGCTAACAGCACAAGAGTCAAAAATTTACATCACATCTCTGTTGTTAAAATTTTCGTAGGCTCTTGCTGGGAGGGTCTAGCTTCACGGGCGGGTAACAGAGACGCGGAGACAACGGCTGGGCAGGGAAGCTGTATTTCTTTATTCAGGAACAACGGTTCATAAACTAAGACAAACTAATTACCAAACAGAACTCTGCTGTCTCTTTGCGGCGGCACAAGCACTCTCTCTTACTCTGGAACTCAGGAACCCAGGAACTCTCGATCTCTGAAACTCTTCCACTGTGGAACTCTCTCTTACTCTGTAACTCTGGAACTCAAGAACTCTCCAACTCTGGCACTCTCCGAACTCTGGCGGGTTTCCTTGGGGCGGGGCCAAGCGGGTCCGCGAAATTAACTGGACTGATCCAATTCTCTTGGCGGGGGAGGGCTAGAACAAACCAATGTAAAGCATACAACACATCTCTATGAAGGGGATCAAGAGAAGTCTGAACAGACTTTCTGCTGCTGGTGTGGGAGACATAGTGATGGCCACCATCCCCCCCCAAAAAAGGCAAACTAGAGCTCATCAAGCTGTAGTAATTGAATAGCAAAATTAGACAAAGAGATGGTTCATTTCTGTATTTTGAAGACAATGCAGGGGTCATAGTAAATAGTAAAAGGAAGATGAAAGCTTCTGCTATGACAGGTCAAGTTGCAAAGGACTGTGCAAACTTAAGGTCAGGACTGTATCCACTGTTGGCAGTACTGTATGATGATATTTTGATGTATTGGTTAAAAAAAAACTTATTTGCTCCCCTCCACAAAAAAAAAAGAATTAATCTTGGGGCTTGGAATGTGGATCAGTGGATAAAACACTGGACTGTCAAACAAAATCCTAAGTTCACTTCTCATCATCCTCACATGCCAGAGTGATGCTATAGTTCTTTCTCTCTCTTCCTTCTCCTTCCTCCTCCTCTCTCTCACTAATAAGCAGACACACAAATCTTTACAAAGATAAAATCGGGGCTGGGGGAATATCATAATGGTTATGTAGACCATTTTCTTGCTAGAGACTCTGAGGTCTCAGGTTTAATCCCCAGCGCCATCATAAGTCAAAGCTGAGCAGTGCTCTGTTCTATCTTTCTCTCTGTCATTAAGATAAATAAAAGATGCAAAAAAAAAGTATACATTAAGAAAGTAAATAAAATGAATAAATAATAATGGCCCCTGCCCTTGAAGGCTCTATCACTGAAATGATGAGATGTGACAGATGGGTCAATCCACCAGCCTCTGAAAGTGTTTTCTTCATCTGGGACAGGAGCTTAGGAGATGTGAAAAGTGGCAACTGCTCAAATATAGGCCTTTTCAACCCCATGCTGGCAGTTGCTCTTTATGTTTTTATACTTTTGCTGATGTTGGCAGGAATCTCTCCAATATTGAAAAGTAATAACACCAGGATGGCAATGTGCATAAATCAATAATGCATTTTAGAACAATTACTAATGTAAGTCCCAGGTGTCTTTTCTCATGGAAGGATTTTCATATTTGCTGAAAAATACAAACACTTCAGTATGTGTTGCTAATTAAAAACTGTTGAGTAATTTCCAACAGATATTAAGTAATTATTGGCAATTCCGTGTTAGCACCAGTAAATAATTATCTCACCTTGTATCACATAATTAAAATCACAATGCACCCCCCAACAAATATTAAACAGTCATAAATAATTCCAATTGTGCACAAGTAGCAGGCACATACTTGGCTGGGGTTATGTTTGTAATTTAAAATGACATTTTTCATTTGACTGCTGATTTGAAATTTTTAAAAATCAGTTTGCCTTCCTTAATGGGCTAATGCCCTTTGGGGATCCACCAGATGTTCTTCTGCCCAAAGCTGGCAGCTGGGCAGGAAAAAAAAATTAACCAAGCATATCGATACAAGACCTAAACAAGGAAAGGGTAGTCATAATGGGTGACCAGGTGAAAGAAATGAACTGAAGAGTTACTGCAGAGTGGGCCTTGTGATCGTCATGATGATGATGTGTGGGGAGCCTCCAGCTCTGCAGTCCTTGGGATACCCTGTGCTCCCCTCCTGCCCTTGTGCTCCCTGCCTGCCCTCCTGCTCCCCTTCTGCCTTCAGTTGCCACTGTTTCCAGGGAAATAGCCCAGAACTGGCTCAGGAGTGCAATTTACAAATTCTTTTCTTCTGGAAGCTATAAGTGCAAGGAGGAGAGGGAGACTCAACACTGTTTTTGCTGTTCACAGCTTCACACTGTCAGAAGGACATGGCAGACTTGTTGGCAAGGATGAAGAGTTCAGAGATTGACTGGCATAGAGCAGATCTCAGTCTTTCAAGTGACTCATTTTAAAAAATATATATTTAGTGAGCACTTACTATGTACAATGGCTGATGCTGATATAAAGGTTTGCAACCCTTTTTCTTTTTTTCTTTCCTCCTTTTTCTTTCTTACTTTCTGTTTTCTTTTTTCTTTTTTTTTCTCACTTTCTATTTCTCCCTCCCTCCCTTTCTTTCTTTCTTCCTTCCTTCCTTTTTTCTTCCTTCCTCCCTTCTTTCTTTCTTTCTTTCTTTCTTTCTTTCTTTCTTTCCTAATGAAGACACAGAAGGCAGAGGAAGAGAGTGAAATGGACCAAATATTATAGGGCCCAACTCAAACTAGAGTCACTCACATGGCAAAATAGGGCATCATCCAAGTGAACTATTCACTGATCCAGTTTTCAGACTTGTAAAAAGGCTAATATAGTGAAAGAATTTCACTCAAACAATTTAAATTTCATTGATTTGTATCTGTAATACAGTATATGGTCATTGTCCAATTCTGCTAAAGTCTGGATACCAGATAAAATGAAGGTGGGTCATTTCCAAATTTAAGGGATCTGTGACAGTTTTTACCGGTCACTTAGGGCATCTGCAGCCTTATTATTTTTGTTTTCTGTAGCTGGAAAATGACCATCTGCACCTGCACTTGCCTTGGGTTATTTCAGGTGCTTTCAGGAAACAGATGGTACCATCCAGTGAATTTCTAAAAGCCTATTCAATGTTCTCTCCTTTACCAGACCATTAAAGTTCTCTGAAAGCAGAGTTCTCATCTATCTTGATCAACAATGCATTCTCTGGTATTTGTCCCATATAAATATTTGCTCAATTATTGACTGAAATTCTAACAGAGTTAAAAGAAGAGTGAGCAAAAATGCTAACAGCTGAAGCCCTTTGTCACCAATTGAGACTATTCACATTGAAAGGCAAATATGAATACAGATTCATCTATGATGTAATTCTTAGTAGAGACTGTTCTTTTAACTGTTCTAGGCTGACCACAAGGACAGCTCCCAGGAACACATCAGGAATAACCTGATCTGGAATAAAGCACTAATTGCATTTTTTTAATGCTATCAATTTTAATGGCACTTGCATTACAGATCCACCACCCCGACTGGCCACTTTTTCTTTTTATTCCCATTTTATTTGGTAGAAGAGAGAGTTAATGAGAGGAGAAGGGAGGTAGAGGAGGAAAGAGAAGGATAGACACCTGCAGACCTGCCTCACCACTCCTGAAGCAGTCTCCCTGGCAAGTGGAGAACAGGGCCTCAAACCCAGGTCCCTGAGCACAGTAACACATTCAACTGGGGGAACCACCACCCAACTCACTAATATCATCTTTGCCCTTGCACCTAAAATGACTGCTACAGGAACACAGACCAGATATAGAAAGATTTCATTCATCTGTCCTATACCTTCAGGTCAATATGGAGAGGAAATATTTAGATGTCAAAGTTAAAAAAGAGTCCATTTATTATGGTAGGAAAGGTCCTAACTTGTGAGGTGAGAATGGTTTTCAGACACCTATCATGGTGAGATAAGAAATTTCCATATGTCAAAAACTGCACTATAAATCATTAATTCACCCTCAATAAAATTTTGAAAGAAATAGAGGAGAGAAAGAGAGATAAAGGAATGAGGTGGAGAGACAGCATAATGGTTATATAGGAGACTTTCATGCCTGAGCCTCCACTGGGTCTCAAGTTCAATCCACAGCACCACCATAAGCCAGAGCGGAGCAGTGCTCTTGTTGCCTGTCTGTCAGATATCTATCTATCTATCTATCTATCTATCTATCTATCTATCTATCTATCTATCTATCGTTATCTCACTCATTAAAATAAAAAATATATAAAGAGGATGGTAATTAAAAGCTACTCAAGATAGCGGGGGTATCAGTTGGTTTTCAAGCATAGAATCCATTTTGATACATCTTGGCTGAAGAGAGATTTGATTTCTGTCTTTGATTCAGAAGTGGAAGGCAGAGCATGAAACACTGAATCCAGTGAGAGCTGATCAAAATAGCAGTTCTAGGCAGAATGTCACTCTTTCTCTCTAGGGTAGACATTGGAGAATATCTGTGAGATGAGGAGAGAAATATACATAGAGAAATGGTACATTTATGAATCTGGTTCCCTTCGTGGATTGGCAAAGTATTTTCTGATACTCTTATAAAGTATTTGATCTGTATCGAAAGTCACTTCTGAAAGCTCTATTTGAGTAGTTTCAGGAAGTTGAGGAACACAAAGAAATCAAAATTAGGGTTGGAATAACACTATAAAATGTCCATATTGCTATAAGGAAATTATACTGTATGATTAAAAAAGAAAGTTTTAGATTTTGTAAAATTGTACAGCACATGACTAATGGGGCTGAATTTTTTGCTGTGTTTTGAAGTGCCAGTAGTTTCATTAAGATATATCAAATTGATATATTAAAGATGATGTTTAATTAATTTCTACATTTATTAAATTCCTAAAGGACATAGTACAGGGCATTTTGGCAAGTGGCAGAGGACACATAGAACCACTGTGTTCCTGAGAATACTTTCTCTATTTAACATAGAAGTTTCTAGACAGACACTTGTCAATCTTTCTTTTTTCTTTTTTTTTTAATATTTATTTTATTTATTTATTCACTTTTGTTGCCCTTGTTGTTTTATTGTTGTAGTTATTATTGTTGTTGTCATTGCTGGATAGGACAGAGAGAAATGGAGAGAGGAGGGGGAAGACAGAGAGGAGGAGAGAAAGATAGACACCTGCAGACCTGCTTCACCGCCTGTGAAGCGACTCCCCTGCAGGTGGGGAGCCGGGGTTCGAACCGGGATCCTTATGCCGGTCCTTGTGCTTTGCGCCACCTGCGCTTAACCCGCTGCGCTACAGCCCGACTCCCAATCTTTCTTTTTTCTTTAAGATTGTTTCACACAGTCTTATATTCCAGTATTTTAAAGTATGTCATTTTCTTCCTCCTTCCTTTCTGTAACTATTCTTCTAAAGATAATTTTTGTTTATTTAGTTTGGATAGAAACAGAAAGAAATTGAGAGAGAAGAGGAAAAGGGTGAAAAAGAAGGACAGATACTGGAGCCAGGTGGTGGTGCACCTGGTTGAGTACACAAGGACCTGGGTTTGAGCAGGGGGAAAGCTTCACAGGTGGTAAAGCAGGGCTGCAGCTGTCTCTCTGTCTCCCCCTTCCTCTCAATTTCTGGCTTTCTCTATTCAATAAATAAAGATTAAAAAAATTTTTTTAAATAGAAAGATACCTACAGCACTGCTTCACTGCTAATGATGCTCCCCCCTCCCCACAAGTGGGGACCAGGGGGTATGAACCCAGGTCTTTACACATTGTAATACATGTATTCTACTGCGTAAGCCACCACCCAGCCCCCTCTCTCAGCTGACTCTGTCCTTGGAGCTCTGATCCTTCTTTTTATTAAGGCCTAGAATTCTCCTGGCACTACTTGTCTCGTGTTCCCTAGTCCCACTAGCATCCTTACTGCCCTGGATCAACTACACAGCTGCCCCACCATGTAATGAACTTGAACTTTGGGTTCAGGTGATTTTATTCTGAATCTTTGTCCACCACTACTTGCAAGACCTTGGATTTTTTTTTAAACTTTTATGCCACTTAGTACAGTTATTTGGAGACAAAGAAATGGTACCCCTGCTAAGATTATTAGTGGATTTTATGGAATGATGCAAAAAAAAGCACACAGTATAGGTTTTGACATAGACTAGATCCTAAATAATCTTTTATAAACTTTTTTTTAAGAGAGAGATCCAGAAAGAAGAAAAACAGAGAGAGACCAGAGCACTACTCAGCCCTGGCTGATTATCGTGGTGCTGGGGATTGAAACTGGGATCCAGACTCTCAGTCATGAAAGTCTTCTACAGAACCATTATGCTGTCTCCCCAGTACAATTATTAATAAATCTTAATTTCAGCAGTCCTGGAGGTGGTTCAGAGGGTAAAGCTTTGGACTTGTGAGCATGGAGTCCTGGTTGAGTGTGTACATTAATTATAGTGTGGAAGGACTCAGGTTCATGCCCCTGTTTCCCACCTGCCAATAAAAAGCTTCACAAGAAGTGAAATAGTACTGCAAGTAGCTCTCTCCTCCCCTTCTCTCTCAATTTCTCCATATCAAATATACACACACACACACATTTATGAGAGAGAGAGTGAAGAAGAGGAGGAGGGAGAGGTGGGGGAGTAGGTGGTGGGGCACTTGGTTGGGCGCACATGTTGCAGTACGCAAGGACCTGGGTTCAAACCCCTGTTCCCAAGCCCCTAGCCCCACCTGCAAGGGGAAAGCTTGTGGTGAAGCAGCATTGGAGGGGTCTCTCTGTCTCCCTTCCCTCTTGATTTCTGGCTGTCTCTATCCAGTAAACAAATAAAGATTAAAAAAATTTTTTAAAGAAACAATTTTTTAAAAAGAGAGAGAGGAGAGAAGGAAGCACTTAGCAGCAAGAAAGGAAAGGCCATGACTTCTTGAAGCATCTTAGACCTGTGTTTGTCGTTGTAAATCACGCCATTGCCTTAACTGGTGATGCTAACCAAAAGAAGTTGAAGTTTTTCCTCCTTACTGATGACAAAAGAATCAGAGTATGAAGTTGGGCTGCCATTTCGCCCGTCATTACTTGTTTGTGTCAGGAGCATGTGTTTTCTATCTATGGACTTCAACTTCTCTCACTCCCTGGCCCCTAGGCTCTCAGTGGGAATTCCAAAACATGGAGCCACAGGTGTCTCCAAAGGAAGCCACATCTCCTTTTTGGAAGATAGACAATACACGCAAGCTAAAAAAAAAAAAAAAAAAAAAAAATTGGATGGGTACATTTCGCTTTGTTTAAATAACATTTGGTGTTGCTGCCTTTAATCATCAGTTCCCCTGAGCATGGCATGCTTTCAGAAGCACACACTGGCTGCATACCTAGCAGATATTTTGAATACAACAGCTTGACTCCCCTGCTGCTGGGGATGAGAGCAACTGGCGAGGTGTTCCATCCTCTTCCTTCTCTTTCACCCTCCATGGATGCAAGGAGATTTCAAGTGCGATTTGGCCTTGCACATCAGACAGCAATTTCCCCCACAGAAACCACCGCCTCCAAAAGCCTCAACCCTAATCAAATCTATCAAGCCCAATTTTGGGGTGAGCCTGTGTCTGTTTATCAAGGAAATGGAGTTGCAATTGCCCCTCTTTTAATGGAATCGTAACTGCCCACCATAATCTTTCACTTGGGCGTTTGCATTAATGGCAGGACATGGCCCATGCTCTCCAACCTTGGAATTTGATGCTTGTTGGAGGAAATTGCTGTAATTTCAGTTCTGGGATTCTCGGGGATGTTGGGGCATTTGACGCTAGGGTGAGAATTAATGTGTCAGAGGAATTAATGAATTCTGAAATGATAAAGTGGGGAGATTAGCAGCTTTAAACAACACCAAGCAAGTCACCTCTACAACAAATCAAACCCACCGTGACCCCTCAGGAATGACATTGGTTCCAGTCAAGGGGAAAAAATACATAAAGGAAGGAGTTTTTCTAAAGTTGAGATGTCTAATCAACACAGCGGATATGGGCAGAGCCTATTTGTCCTTCTAATGTGTAACGCAGCACACTTGGTTCAATTGAATATTAGGAGTTGGACATCTGGTGGGCAAAGAGCCCAGCTAAGAGGTCTTGCCCTTCCTGAGCCAGCAGGGAGGCTGGCAGCTGAGGGTAATCCCACCCTCTTCTGCTGCATGGTTCATTCCTGCAGTAACCTCAGGACACTGACCCCCACTCCCTTCCCCACTGTGCCCCCTCCATCCTTACACCCTACCATGAATCCATGAATCTGTTCCACTCAGCACATGGCTACAAGTACTGTGTCACTTTTGCTCTAAGAGAGAGTCCTCACATTTTTGAAATGCTCTAAGAGCTGGTGACATAATCTCATTTGATTAGGCGATACTTTGCCATGTGTATGACTTGGTTTTGAGCTCAGCCTCCACATCATTGAAGAGAGCTTTTGTGCTATGGTCTCTTTCTCTCTATATCTCTGCCTCTCTGAAATGCCCTAACAAAGAGTCTAATCTTTAATTTAGATAACACAATATAAGCATTCTTTCTGTATTTTTATTGCCACCAGGGCTATCACTGGGGCTCTGTGGAAACACTATGAATTCACCACTCCTCTGGGCATTTTTCCCTCTTTCTTTCTTCCTTCCTTCCTTCCTTCCTTCCTTCCTTCCTTCCTTCCTTCCTTCCTTCCTTTCTTTCTTTTGTGGGAAATAGTGCAAAACGCACTCTGTCTATGCCTTAAAACAAGGACTTCTTCTTCTAGCGTTTGCCCTTCTTCGGTAGCCAGTCAACAGCGTCAGGTTGAGCCTGATGTAAAGTTTCGAGACCTCCTTTGAATCTGGAGAGGTGGCAGTCGTTGACTATGTGGGTCATAGTCTGTCTGTAGCCGCAGGGGCAGTTCGGGTCGTCTCTGGCTCCCCAGCGATGGAACATAGCGGCGCACCGGCCATGGCCTGTTCGATAGCGATTGAGGAGGGCCCAATCATAACGTGCTAGGTCAAAGCCGGGTTGACGCTTGCAGGGGTCTGTGATGAGGTGTTTGTTCTTGACCTCAGCTGACTGCCAACTCTGTTTCCAAGAGTCTGGAACAGAGAAGTTCAGTGTGGGCATAGGGGACCCCAACAAGGACTGAGACACCGAGAGTCATGATCAAAGCAAAAGTTTCACATATAAATATGCAAGGGTATAAACCAGCAAGCACACCAAAGGCCATCTTCAGAACCTTTTTATACATGACTGGACATGGGAACAACCTGTCCTCTTCCCCTTTGGCGAGAGGAAATTGGCTCACAATCTAACCATGTTCAGGAAAAGAGGATGGGAGTGGATATTAGGAGGGACAATAGTGGGAAAGGAAGTGCAAGTAAGGGGCTTTTGGCCAGGAAGTCTGAGTTTGCAATGTGGCTATAATGGGAATGGGAGATTTAGGAAGGGGCTGGGAAGTCTAAATTAAAACAAGGCATGGCTGTAGTCAAGTAGACATGTAAAAGCCATGTAGTCAGACTGGATTGGTAGACATCAATGAAAAGTCTACAACTAAACTAGGCTATTTCTCACTCTTTCTTTCTTTCTTTCTTTCTTTCTTTCACCCTTTCTGTCTTTATTTCTTTGTTGCTTTCTGTTTTATTTGATAGGACAGACAGAAATTGAGAGAGGGGGGAGGAGATAGAGAGGGAGAGTGAAAGACTGACCCCTGCAGACCTGTTTCACTGCTTATGAAGCATCCTTCTACTGGTGGCAAGCAGGGCCTTGAACCTGGGTTCTTGTACATTGTAATGTGTGCACTCAACTGAGTATACCACCATCTGGCCCCTTAATACAAGCATTCTAAGATCTTGCAGAAAACCATATGTACTGGGCTACAGGAAGATATTAGAACTGTTTTTTTTTTTTTTTTTTTGCTTCTTGCACATTTTTTTTCATGATTTGCATCCCATCTCATTCTCAGTGTCCAGAACACCATCAACGAGGAAACAGAGGTTGAAGGGCACAGCCAAGTACTGGTGGCTCTGGAACAAGACCTCCTTCCTACAAAGTCAGAGCTTATTGGGAGTGTTCTGACTTCTTTAAACTTTCTCCCACCCCCTTTGCTTGACTCAGAGCTGGGTGCTTGTTTTGTGGTACAATCCACATGCTTTCCCTCAGTTGCCTCCACAAACATTCTGCTTCTGCCTTCTTCTCCCACCCCATGACATCTCTCTTCATCTTAACCTTTCCCTGGAGAAATAATCCCAAGCATTGCAACAACTATGTAAAATAGAGATCCTCTCTTTGGAGCTTGTACCTTCCCCTTGGAATTGTGTGGAACTAGGAGAATTCTGACAGAGGATCACAGATACTTACTAGAAGTGGGAGAAAGCCTTTTCATTTGCAGCAAGACTGGCTCATGCCTCGCAGGGAAATTTTCCTACTTGGAATTAATTCCACCTTTCTCTTGCATCCTCTTCTTGTTCCTGTCCTCTCTTCCCAGCTGTGTCTCTTTTTCATTCTACTTAAGAGTCATTTGTGGGGGTTGGGCGGGAGCATAGCAGGTTGAGCGCACAAGGCACAATGTGCAAGGACTGGTTTAAGGATCCAGGTTCAAGCCCCCAGCACCCCACCTACAGAGGAGTCATTTCACTAGCAGTGAAGCAGGTCTGTGGGTGTCTTTCTCTCCCCCTCTCTGTTTTGCCGCCTTCTCTTGATTTTTCTCTGTCCTATCCAACAACAATGGCAGCAATGTCAACAGTAATAACAACAAGGGCAACAAAATTGGAGTGGGGGGGAAATGGCCTCCAGGAGCAGTGGATTCATAGTGCAGGAACCAAGCCCCAGCAATAGCCCTGGAGGTAAATAAATAAATAAAGTCATTTGCATGAGAACAGCTTTTCAGCTACCTGGTGACTTTTAGCTACTATAGTTTATTGTCTCCACCCACTCCCCTTCCCCAATTCATAGATCACCAAGGCAAAGTCAGCATGTCTGCATCCACCAAGAGTGGGGAGCCCTCAGGTAGGTATATAAAACTGGTACAAATTAGCACCCTGAAAGCAGGAGACCCGGTGGTGGCACATCTGGTAGTGCACACACATTACAGTGCTTCAGGGCCTGAGGTTAAACCCCTGATCTCCACCTGCAGAGGAAGAATCTTCACTGATGATGAAGCAGAGCCGCAGGTGTCTCTCTTCCTCCACCCCTTCCTTCCTTCCTTTCTTTCTCTCTTTCTTGACAGGACAGAGGGAAATTGAGAGGGAAAGTGGAGGTAGAGAGGAGATCTCCCCCCACCTTTTCCTCTCAATTTCTATCCAAAAAATAAATAGAAATACAAAAATAATTAGCATCCTGGACACCACACACACACACACACACACACACACACACAAACACACACAAACACACACACACACACACACAGAGTCACCATAGGGCATGGTGGCGAGTGGCAAAAGGCATGATCAGGGGACAAGGTCATGAGGGTGGGCAGCCAAGCTGTTCTCTTTGTGGCATCAGCAGCTCTATGCAGTCTTGGTCCCTTGATCAAGTGTCAGTTATTTGTTTATGCTGAGCACATCTCCTGCCTACCCCACCCCCCTGCAGCCAGAGAGCATCTGGAATCTTCTGACCACATTTCATGGGGCTGACAGATCACCTGCACAGCTGAGAGAAGAAAGAGCAAAACACAGACACAGTGTAAATGCCCCCCCACACACACACACACTTTATAAAATTCCTTGTCAGCCTATTGATCAATTGTCCATTCTTCTGTGCTGTGTTGTCCTTCCCTATTGTTGTGACTTAGGAGAGATTGTCCCTTGCCAGGGCAGTGTTTGGGGGTGGGACCATTGGGCAGATGCCGAACCCACATTCCCATTGGTCTGCAGTGGCACCAGTCATGACAGGTGCAAATCATTGTGACACCTGGTCTATCTGCCTTTTTCTGCACTGGTAAACATTTCACAGGACTACAGAAAAGCAAATGAGGCAAATGTAATTAACTTCCCTTCCTGACTGAGCTTCCTTTCACTGACAAAAGCGTTTCTTCTCCTCCTTCTCTTCCGCCTCTTTCTCCTCCTATTCCTCCTCTCCCTCCTCTTCTTCCTCCTCCTCTTTCTCCTCTCCTTTCTCTTCTTCCTCTTCTTCCTCCTCCTCTTCTTCTTCCTCCTCCTCTTCTCCTTTTCTCTCTCCTCCTCCTCTTCTTCCTTCTCCTCTCCCTCCTACTCTTCTTCCTCGGCCTCCTCCTCTTCTTCCTCCTCCTCTTCCTTCTTCTCCTCCACTTCTTTTTTCTCCTCCTCCTCCTCCTCTTCCTCTTCCCTTTTCCCCTCCTACTCTTTATCCCTAGCCTTCTTCTTGCCACTAGGGTTATTGCTAGGGCTCAGTACTAATCCACTGCTTCCAGCACATGGGTCTTTTTTTTTTTTTTTTTGTCTATTTTATTTAATGGGATAGAAAGAATTTGAGATGGTGGGAAAAGATATAGAGTGAGAGAGAAAGATAGACACCTGCAGACCTGCTTCACCATTTGACCATTTGTGAAGTTTCCGCCCTGAAGGTGGGGACTGGGGGCCTTGAACCTAAGTCCTTGTGCTTTGTAATGTGTGCTCTCCACTATGTGCACCACTGTCCAGTTCCCATCTTTTGTTAAAACTGAATAATATGGGGCCAGGTGGTGGTGCACCTAGTTAAGCACTCACATTACAGTGCTCAAAGACCCAAGTTAAATCCCCTGGTCTCCAGCTGTGGGGGAGGGGAAGCATCAGGATGGCTGCAGGTGTTTCTCTGCCTCTTTCCCTCTCAATCTCCCCCTCAACTCTCAATTTCGGTCTGTCCAAAATAAAACTGAATAGTATTCCATAGGGCACAGATACCCAAGTAGGAATCTGCCTGGCGAGGCTTAATATTTGTTATCCTCTCTGCTATTCCACATTCAGTCACATATCCCCCCCCCCCCATCATTACAGCCTCTACTGTCTTCTCTAGAAGTCTAAGACTGATGTGTTAATGATCAAGCTTCTACTCCCTGTGCCTCTGATCTTCCTGATCTCCCCCTACTTCTGTGCCTCACTTAAAACACCCCTACTTTTCAAGTGAAGGGTGTCCTCCAAGGCTTGGTCAGTGGCCCCTTTTCTCTCCTTTTATTTATATCCTCTTCCTTGGCATTCTTAGTACTTCCCACTGTCCAATTATCACCTCTGTGGGAGTGATGCCTAAATCTGCCTCCAGCCCTGACTCCCATCTTACAGTCTAATCCTGCATTTATAATTGCCTGAAGAACATCCCCAGCTCTCCCTCCCTTTCCCCCTACTTCAAATCTGCCTCTCAGGGTCCACTGCTCTATTGATTCTAACTTTATAATTCCCCTCCCCTCCTTTTGCAACTCTCCCACCTCCAAGCTTGCTTATTATTTCATTACTTCTCACTTAAACTACCAGAGCAACTGACTAACTAGCTTCTCTCCCTTCTGTCTTTACCCTTCGCATCTCTGCTATAAAAATTTTCCCAATGCACAACTCTGACCCCTACACTCCTGTCAGAGAAATCATTGACGATGCCCCCCCCCCCCCCTTTGCCAGGAAAGTTACGTCTATATCACTTTAAGGGCTCTGTGCCTACAGGAATCCACTGTTCCCAGTGAATAAAGGAGGAGCTACAGAAAGAGATAAAGAACAAAACATCTGCAGCACTGCTCCACTGCTTTTGAACACCCCCCCACTCCTACACACACACACACACACACACACACACACACACACACACACACGTCTTGAACCCTGGTCCTTGAGCATGATAATGTGTATGCTATTCCCAGTGAGCTACCCCTAGACCACAGCTTTAAGTTTGATGCTCTGTATCTCCTGAGTTATCCCATCTGAATACAAGCCCTCAACTTTTTCCTGTTTGCAAGCTCCAGACTAGCCATATCACCCTGGTTTCCTGAACATGCCTTGCTAGTGAATGCCTTTGAACTTGAACCTGTTTTCCTTATGCTAGGGTATTATCCCCTCCCCATCCTCACCCAAACACTCCGTCTCCTCCACTTCTTCTTCCTTGTATGTCTCTTCTCTCTCACAAGAAATTTTTTGATAAACCAATATACCTGTATGTGCATATGTGCATGTATGTGTGTGTGTGTGTGTGTGTTGTAATCTCCAAAATCATGGAAATAACAGGATCTGCTGTGAGCAGACCAATATTAGGATTCGTACATTGACAAATAATACTAACTGCTCACTTGGATAGTGGTCTGCTTTGCCAGGTGCACGGCCCAGGTCAGGAATTGAAGGAAGCTCCCATGTTGTGGTTTCTTTTCACTCTCTATCTTTCACTACTGTCTCTCTGTCTAACAAATTAAGTTAAACTTAAAACATTTTATTTATTTTATTAAAAAGAGAACCAGAGAAGGCTATGGACATGCTGATGTTCTCAGGGACAGAAACTGATCTTCCTATTTATAAGTCCTGTGAGAAAATCCTGGTCACTGTAGTTATTTATTTGGATAGAGACAGATCAAGAGGGAAAGAGGAGATAGAGAGATAAATGGAGGGGCCAGGTGGTGGTACACTTGCTTAAGTGCACACATTACAGTGCTCAAGGACCCGGGTTCAAGACCCTGTCCCTACCTGCAAGGGAAAAGCTTCAAGAGTGGTGAAGTAGTTCTGTAGCTGTCTGTCTTTCTCCCTCTCCATTCCCCTGTGCCTCTTAATTTCTCTCTGTCTCGTTCAACTAATAAATAAATAAAATTTAAAAGGATATTATATATGTGTATATATATATATATATATATATATATATATATAAAGAGAGAGTGATAAATGATAAATATACATAGGTAGATAGATAGACAGACAGAAAGACAGACAGACAGATAGATAGATTTAGACCAACCTGTATACCTACTTCACCACTCATGAAGCTTCCCCCCTGCAGGTGAAGACCAGGGGTTTGAACCTGGGTCTTTGCACATAATAACATGTGCACACAACAGAGTGTACCATTGCCCACCCCCCACTCCTTCACTTTTTAACAGTTTACACTACTTGAATATTACAACTCCCTTTTCCAGGATGATAATTCTTATGAATGATCCTATGAGAATACCTGGGACCCAGAAGATTACCAATAAATATTCATTCATGCTCTTCCTTCTTTAGGGAACGTATTGTTTTACAATAGTTAGCACAGATGTTCATGTCATTTTTCTTACTGTCAACAATAGAACAAAGCTACCAATAGAAGAATCATATCTCACTCACATTTCTTTTCCCAACAGAGAGTAGCAGAGTTCTTTATGTATCAATAATTTAGTTGTTTAGGGCATTTGTTGAATTTAATGGAACTAACTGATTTAGAAAGCGTTATGCTTCAAAGAGAATACAGATATATTATCTTTACATAATTAAATACGGTGTTTATGGTCATGCATATAAAATGTTGGACATCACACTTTTGGAGAGAAATGTAATCTGCATGATGACATATTTCTAAAGGAAAATCAGATTAAATTGCCATCACTTCAATGAGGTCCCTAACACTACATTGTTCTGTGAAAACTGCCTTTTATACCTTTATAAGCATGAAAAAAATTGAGTGTTGACATGACAACATTCTTTCCAAAGTTGGTAAATGAGGAGAATTAGATTATCTGGTAAATTTCATACAATAACTGAGCTCTTCTATAAATATAAGTGAAAAATTATTGAGGAACTTATTTTTTTTATTTTTCAGTGTTTTTCTTTTTTTAATATTTTTATTTGCTTATTATTGGGTAGAGACAGAGATAAATTGGGAGATATGGAGGGAAAGAGACAATGAGTCACCTACAGCCCCTTTTCTTCACTTGTGAAGTTTTTCCTCTGCAGGTGGGAGCTGGAGGATTGAACCTGGACCTTACACATGGCAATGTATGCACTCAAGCAGGTGCACCACCACCTGGTTCCTACAGAACCCTCCTCTTAAGTGTGGGATGAATTACAAATAATTGTGCCTCCAACATCTATGCTTGATAATCATAAGACTCTCTTGGCATCATCTACTTAATAACTCTCTGAAGTTTTGCTTTCTCTTTTGGGAGATAAAACAAACTCAAGTTAAACAACTTTGTCAATCACAGAGTTAATATAAGAGCCATAGTTGAGGTTCTTGCATATCTGTCTCTGTCTGTCTGTCTCTCTATCTCTTCTGCAATTGCTAGAGCTTCTTCACTTTTCCAAATTGACTTCTTACAGATAGAGAGAGAGAGAGACAGAGGAAGAGAAATAAAGATAACATAGCATCAAGGGTTTCTCCAGGGCAGTGAGGAACAGGATGAAGCCTGAAATCCTTGCATGGCAAAACAGGTACACTATCCAGGTGAATTATCTTGCAGGCCTTTAGGTGAGGTTCTTGATTCCAGAATTTACTTTTGTCTCCCTATTCTTTTTTTATTTTTTATTTTTTTATTTCTTTATTGGGGGATTAATGTTTTACAGTTGACAGTAAATACAATAGTCTGTACATGCATAATATTTCTCAGTTTTCTGCCTAACAATACAACCCCCACTAGGTCCTCTGTCATCCTTTTCCAGGGCCTTTTCTTTTGTATGGTTTTCTTATTTTCATTGTTATTGATTTCTGCCCTAACTAGTGATTTCTGTCCATATGGTTGCTTTAGTGTTCCTTTGTTCTTCTTCTTCTCCTAGGTCTTTAAGATGTGCAATCAGGCTGTTTATTTGTGCTTTTTCTTGTCTCCTAATGTGTGCTTGTATGGCTATGAACTTCCCTCTCAGTACTGTCCCAAATATTTTGATAGCTTGTGTCTTCATTTTTATTGAACTCTCGAAACATTTTGTTATCTTCTTTTTTTTCTTCCTTGACCCAGTAGTTGTTAAGTGATGTACTGTTGAGCTTCCACATTTTTTTACTATTACTAAAAATATTATTTTTTCTTGTTGGTTTAACCATTCTATATAGTATGTTATGAGGTCCCTCTCTCAGTACTTTTCAAATTACTGATCACTCTCTCCTGGATTGACTTGTGTCTAAGTAAGGTACTTAAATAGTTTACAGTTGTGGAAATTAAGAGTTGTTTCAATATTATTTCAGTCCCTGAGTTGGTGCACAGTAGCTGTTAAAGCCTCTATTGTTCTTTTTTTTCTTTCTTTTTAAATTTTTTTTTATTATCTTTATTTATTGGATAGAGACAGCCAGAAATCAAGAGGAAAGGGGTTGATAGGGAGAAAGACAGAGAGACACCTGTAGCCCTGCTTCACCACTCATGAAGCTTTCCCTCTGCAGGTGGGGACCGGGAGCTCGAATCCGGGTCCTTGCGCATTGTAATACATGCACTCAACCAGGTGCGCCACCACCCGGCCTGTGTTCTTTTTTTTTTTTTCATAGGCTATGGGAGCCTGAGGGCTTTTAAATGATAAGTAGGCTTCTTGGCTTAATCACTCACTCCTGACCAAGAGATAAAGCAGGCTGGGGGAGAGATGGCACAGTGGTTATGCAAAGAGACTCTCATATCCCAAGGATTCAAATCTCTGGTCTCAGTTCAGCTTCTCTGCCAAGCCAGGCAGCATTGCTGGGCCCTGTGAGTTTCTAAACAAGTCCCGTTTATAGTCTGTAGGTTCTGAAGCAATTATTCAGCATGTTCTCATCAAGAGAACAATGTCAAAAGGCTCCCACTATACAGCCTGACTGGTAGGCCACTGAGGGGTAGATCTTCTTCTGAGTTTCGTGGTCATTTCTCTATTTCCAATTGTCAGCCTCCCCCCTGCTGCTCCAGCTTCTGAGGGCAGTAACAATAGAGACTCACAGTTGCATTTTTTGAGTCTTAGGCGAGTCCTCTAAGTCTCCCTTCATCAGTCTTTTTGTTGGTAAAATTGACTGGAGGTGGTGTCTCAACTGGTAAACTATGGGACTGTTAGCAGCCGTTCAATCTCTCCTTAGGTTCCTTTCTGTCCATGAGCCACACACCGGTGATTTGGTAGGTTTCTGAAGTCGTTCTAGTCCTGTCTTGTTGTGGTCCCAAGTGATCTCCTTTGGTATTCTATTTTTTTAATTATTTGTTTATTTATTATTGGATGGAGACAGAGAAATTGAGAGGGTGGGGGAAATAGAGAGGAAACGAGACAGAGAGACGCCTGCAGCTCTTCTTCACCACTCATGAAGCTTTCCCCTGCAGGTGGGAACCAGGGGCTTTACCCCAGATCCTTGTGCACTGTCGGCTATGCACTTAACCACGTACACTACCTCCTGGCCCCTGTTTCCCCATTCTAATAAAGTGTCTGGAATAGAAGGATTTTTCCAGTGGCTATTAGTTGAATCCTTGAAGATGATGACGAATATGGAGATGATATTTTTTTTTGAGGTGCAGCATAATAGAATTCTAATTATCTACTACCACACTCCATGTTTAGGTTAGGTAATGAAACTCAAAGAAGAGAAAGAATCCGCCCAGTGTTGCACAGGAGCTAAACACTGGAGCAAGGAACAGACTTCAGATGTCATGTCTCCCAGTATAATGCTCTTCACACATATCCACACATCATACATCAACCATTTCCCAGAAGTGATACACTCGTTGGCAATAGAAACAACCAATTCAATTCAGCTAAAATTTATTAAGCTTGTATTAGGTTCCAGGCATGACGCTAAGCACTGCAGGAATTACAATCTGAATTACACAGTCTCTGTTTTTAAGTTCACAGCTTTAATAGGAGAAAAACACATAAACCACCACTAGATACTTATTAGGAAGTAAATAGTGTAATGGAGATAAAAAGTTCTGTGGGCTCACAGGGAATAGAGCTAATAATTCAGATTATTGGAAGGGCAAAGTTGGAGGCTGTTGATGAGATTCTTGGGAAAATGATATTTCAGTTGATCTTGAAAAGAAACACAGGTCAGTTATAAGCTGAGAAAAAAGAGGGGAAAATCTGGCCACAGAAATATTTGGGTAGCATGAGTTGGGGGGGGGTTTGCCTCTCCCAAGTCTATATTTATATATTCCTAAATCTAGAATTGAATTAGGACAAGGGCATTCAACCAGACCATTAATGGCCACAGATGTCATACTTGGGAATGTAAACTTTATTTGAAACGTACTGGGGAGTTTTGGAAGCTGTCTGATGTTGAGCACTGTTTTTTTTTTTTTGTTTTGTCTTGTTTGTTGTTTTATTTTTTAATTTGCTTTTTGTTATCAGGTTCATTGCTGGGGCTTGGTGCCTGCTGATAAATTCACTCCTGATGGCCATTTTTTCCCCACTTTTTAATTTCTGTTTTATTAGATGGACAGAGAGAAACTGAGAGGGAAGTGGGAAACAGAGACAGAGAAAGAGAGGCACTTCAAGACCTCCTTTCCCCTCTGCAGGTGGGGCATGGGGGCTCAAACCTGGGTTCTAGAACATGGTAAGGTGTGCACACAACTGGTTGAGCCACTGGCCAGCTCCACAGACAGTTTTTTGTTTGTTTGTTTGTTTGTTTTAAACTATTGCAGTTAAAGTGTGATTAGAGTGGACAGGCCAGAAGCAAGGAGATTGGCTACAGCCTACTTGGAAATCCACAACAGTCTTCCAATTAGAAAAATGGGAACAGAAGGAAAATAACAACCAGGAGAAGCCTGATGGAACAGAATTAGCAGCTAGGCTAATGCAGACTGCCTGTGTATTTTGCTTCTTTATATAAGTTCCATACTATCTCTATACTCAGGTAGTCCAGCTCCCAGTTGCCCATTCTTTGCCTTGTGATTATAACATGGATGCCTAACCATAGAAGGGTCCCAATCAATGTTGGTGCTCACCATTGGAATAAAGATGTCCACATAGGATGACCTGAATCTCAGGAGGACAAGAGCTTTGCTTCACTCACCTATGCATTCCCAGTGCCTGTGAAAGTATCTGTCATACATCTGACATTAGCAAATTGCTTTGGCCATTATTTCCAAAGTTTCCTCATCTGTACCTTTTCCCTTTGCATCCTTCTATTAGGACTGTAGGTATTCACATAAGGGTTGTTACTAGTATCTTAAGAGAGTGTACATTGACATGTGGGTGGTTATTGATGATATCCACCTTTTCTTTTTTTTTAATTTTTTTTATTTATTTAAAAAAGGAGACATTAACAAAACCATAGGATAAGAGGAGTACAACTCCACACAATTCTCACCACCAGATCTCTGTATCCCATCCCCTCCCCTGATAGCTTTCCTATTCTTTATCCCTCTGGGAGTATGGACCCAAGGTCATTGTGGTATGCAGAAGGTGGGAGGTCTGGCTTCTGTAATTGTTTCCCTGCTGAACATGGGCATTGACTGGTTGATCCATACACCCAGCCTGTCTCTCTCTTTCCCTAGTAGGGTGGGGCTCTGGGGAAGCATTGGTGAGGTCATTTGTCCAGGGAAGTCTGGTCAGCATCATGCTGGAATCTGGAACCTGGTGGCTGAAAAGGGAGTTAACATACAAAACCAAACAAATTGTTGAACAATCATGGACCTAAGGGCTGGAATAGTGCAGATGAAGTGGGGGGGGGGGGGGCGGTGAGTACACTGCAGACTATTGTGTACTTTTGCTTTCAGGTGTATATTTTGCCCTAGTTTATGGATATGTGTGAACATATGCTCTAACTCATGAGACCTAGTCTATATCTAGGTTTTGGGATGTTGTTAGGAAGTGAACCACCTGGAATAGAATTAGAGAATACTATGAAAGGAAAGGTCTCACCCAATGAAGTAATGAGTAATGAAGCTGAAGGGTTGTCATTCCATGCCTGGCGTCTCTGGACACAGTCTGAAGTGAATCATTGCTGAGGTGGTACTCGTTGCGTTGATTAGGTTGGGATCAGTGGATGCAATATTGTTGGGTACAAATTGAGAGCAGCATGCAGGAAAGTGAGCCCCACCCTAAGGTTCCAGGACTGGAGGAAATATAGGCTCTATAGAATATCCACCTTTTCTAAAACTGACTTATTGCTCTCAATGCATTCAGCAGAAAGTTCAGGAAATAAATTTAAACTGCAGAAGAACTCTTTGGAAGTTTCTTTTCTTTTCTTTTTCTTTTTTTTTTTTTTTTTTTCACTTGACTAGTAAGACCAGTAGATAAGGTTTGGCTGTAATGATTCAAAATCTAGGTTATTCTGGTCTTTAGTTGATTGCAGTTTCACAAAAGCCAAGCATCACCTTCTCAATGTCTCATTTAACATATCTTTAAAATGAGATGACCTCAGAAATAAAAGCTTTTGTTGATGGGTAGATAAGTGTTGATGGCTTAAATAGAAGGAAGGCAGAAGATAGAGAGGACTCCTAGAGCTCATAAAACATGCATAATTAGTCATAAGAATCTGGGATTAGTAGTCTAGTTGTAAGCATTTATGGCTTAAACTCTCTTTGTTTCTGTTGTGTTTGTCCACTTGTTTGATCAGAACTCATTTTTCCTCATTAGCACTTTATTAGTACAAAATGGTCTCCTTTCCATCTTCATCAAACACTTAGAAGGCACCTACTGAGTGCTACACAAAACATTAAATGTGATATAAATAAGACACAGTCCCTGCTATTGGTGGACACAAGATAATTGAAAAAGCAAGAGGAAAAAAAAAAAAAGAGGAAAATACCCTTATAGAGATATATAAAAAAATAAAGAGAAAATCTACTCATTGGACTTGTTCTCAGACAAGGTGCAAGAGTCAAGATTTGGGAATTCAAGTGTGAACTGGGTCATGGCAGAGGTGGGAAGCAGTGATTCCTCCAGATGTGAGAAACAATGTGTAAAGTTTGTCCAGCTCATCATTTAGAAACAACCCCTTCCCCACCTGCAGAGGGAAAGCTTCACAAATGGTGAGGCAGGGCTGCTGCAGGTCTCTCTGTCTCTCTGTCTCTCTCTCTCTCTCCCCCTTTCTCTCAATTTCTAACTATCTCTATCCAATATATATATATATATATATATATATATATATATATATATATTTTTTTTTTTTTTTTAAACCCATAGGAGAAAGTATAATAAGAACTAGCTGGAAAGGGAGAATGTAGTTGGGTATATGCATGCAGACAATTTCCCTCTCTCTCTCTCTCTCTCTCTCTCTCACCAAGTGGCTACTGGAACAGAAAAAAGGGATTGGCTAGTAAAGTCAGATAGATCTCCACTAAAATCCTGCTTCGTGATCCCTTTCAGGTTAAATTTTATCCTCAGTATAAAAACTTGACAGTGCTAATATATATTAAGATACCAGGTACTTTTAAAATTTATTTATAAAATTTAAAAAAATAGAAAATATTGACAAAACCATAGGATAAGAGGCGGTAAAATTCCACACATTTCCTACCACCAGAGTTCCATATTGCATCCCCTCCACTGGAAGCTTTCCTATGCTTTATCTCTCTGGGAGCATCCAGATACTTTTTATGTCCTAGAAAACAAAAGGAAATCCACACATAAATATGAGCGACGGATGTCTGCTTCTCTAAACACACGCAAATGGAACTTTACAAAAAATAAATAAAGCAAAATAAATCTTTGCAAAGAATGAGGCTGATAGCTCTGATGATGGCCATTTGGTGTCTCATCTCTTCATTTCTTTCTCAGATGTTTCTGAAAGTCTTTGGAAGACTCGCACGGGCATTTAGATCACTCTGCAGTGGTGGTACTAACCAACTAGCAAAACGTTGATTTTCCTTTCCACTCCTCCAGCTTTCTTGGGAGCTGGAGATCATGGTGGCTGCTCATTCCTGTCTGATTGGCTCCGACAAGTCTCAGTGCTGCAGGCTGTGCATCCACACTTGGTGGCTGTCACCAATCCACACAGGATTTGCTGTCATCAGTCCATGGCCACACCTTCTGGAGCTGCCAGTCACTGCAGTGGCTTAGCAGAGGCCACTTTTGTACTAAGGGAAGGAGTTTGAGGGCTGAAGGAGAAAGAATTTAAAGGAAAAAGACACCAGAGCACTGGGTTTGAGCCACACTTAGCACTTCAAACTGTTTGAACATAGGCTTCAGCACTTCCTAGCTATGTCCCCACTTCCATTTTGTCAGCTGCGAGCTCAACTCTATTTGCTGTGAAATCACTTTTCTATTAGTGGGAGAACTCTCCCCAGTTTCTGTGTGAGGCAACTTGTCAACCAGCCATTCCTGTTCACAGTGGCAGTATAAATCCTCGGCCTCCCCGTCAGTTCTCATCAAAGTTACATGGGAGCCTGGCTGCCAAGTGAGACAGTTGCTTCTCTGACTGGGTCCCAAGGTAAGTGAGCTATGGGGCCCCCGTGGCTGTCCTTCCAAATCACCTCCCAGATTTGTTTCCAAACTCCTGCCTTGACGTCGATGTGTGTTTTGATAGAAGGTTAATGCATACGTGAAGGCACAACTTTTTTGATTTATTGTCCCTGTGAGCTCATCACTCTTTCCTTTAAATTAAAACTCCCTCCAGATGGGGAACTGTGACACAGATTTATTGATCTGCAATAAAACCTCACTCATAATCTCTACAGCACCCCATTCATCTTCTCCCGAAAGAGGGTTCATTACTCTGGATGTCCCAAGACTGAAAGCTTGAAGCTAACTTTCTTCTTTTGTTTCCTTCCTGCCCCTCCTTTGCTTTCTGCTTCTCTCCTCCCTCCCATTCTCTGCTTCTCTGTCTTTCCTGAGACTAAATGAATCTCCAAATTATTCCTGTTTCCTCTGTTCTCTGTCATGTGTCCTCAGATCTCTCTTTTCCCCCACCCCACCACTTGCCCATAAGAAGTCCTCTTATGCGAACTTCTCAGAAGCACTGTGATACAGACTCTAATCCAAGGCTACCATCAATAATAATCCACTACTCTGCTCTGCTCCTTCCAGATGGTTCTATACTCCCTGATTGGGACAAACCACTGTGGGCTCAGGAGATGAATGAGATCATTAGAAAAAGAAGCCTTAAGCAGCTAGACTGATAGAAATCAGAGCAAGTGGCAGGTGGGTAGGTACCAGGTCTGTGGCTGAGACGAGTTATGAGTGGATAAAGAATGCTTGCCACTGTGTGTTTTGTTGGGTCCAAAGAGCCTTCTGATTTATTGCCTAACAGATATTGCGAAGCACACACATGATCCGGGATGCTTCCACTGGTCAGCAGATGGCTTGGTCAGTATGCCAGGAAACAGGGCTAGTAGCTATTATCTCAGACTCAACAGGAGGAAGGGCAAAAAGGACTTTTGGAGTGCAGATGGATTGCTGAGTCGGTTCAGTAGAGTATTTCTTCATATTGTTAAAATTCTCTCGGATTTCCTAGTTGAAAAAAATAAGGGATCCTGAGAGTTGGGTGGTAGTGCAGTGGGGTAAGCGCACATGGTGTGAAGCTCAAGGACCAGCTTAAGGGTCCTGGTTCAAGCCCCCTTGCAGGGGAGTCACTTCATAGGCAGTAGGTCTGCAGGTGTCTGTCTTTCTCTCCCCCTCCCTGTCTTCCCCTGCTCTCTCCATTTCTCTTTGTCCTATCTTGGTGCCTATATGATGAACCCACCACTTACAATGGTCGTCTTTTATTTTATTTTATTTTTTACATTTACATCAATAACAACAACAATAATAACTACAACAATAAAAAATAAGGGCAACAAAAAGGGAAAACAAACAAACAAACAAACAAATAAATAAAAGATTAAAAAAGAAAAGAAAAAGCAAGGGATCCTTCAATCTGTTTGATTTCAGCCGACCTGTCAGAATCCACAAGTGTGTTACAGTCAGTTCTGCAGTGTTAGGGAGGATCCCAGCAGGCCACAAATAATTTGTTTCTTTTAATAATGAAAGATCTCTAGTTTGCAATTGAACTACTTCAAACCATCAATTAGAATGGATTTGAGGTTTTACTTACAGTAATGTCGTTTTCACTTACATGAATTCTGACATCAATTATTTTAAAGAGGAATGGATGTAATTAGAGGAAATCTGGTAAAAAAAATAAAAAGAATCACATGTTATACAGAGGAACCTGGTGAACACCCACCATTGGAAGTAGAGAGTCATTTTCCTAGTGTGTCTATCTCTTCTAGGCATGAGTATCGCTCTAGGAGAATTCTAAGCATTCATCTCTTTCACCCCACACCTTGCCAAAAGGATGCAGTGTCTTCTACTCTTCTTTTTCCCATCATGTTTCTTGATTAGGCTCAGTGTCTGCATGACTCCCCCATTCTAGATAGCCATTTTTTTATTTATTCTTTGTTTTTTTTTAAGTTTTTTTTTTCTTGTTAATGGTAAAAAAAAAAAAAACAGGGAAATAGAGAGAAAAGGAGAGACACCTGCAGCACTGCTCCACTATTTATGAAGCTCCTCCACTATAGGTAAGGACTAGGAACTTAAACCTAGGTCCTCAGGCATGGTAACGTGTATGTTTTGTGAGGTGAGTCACCAGCAAGCACCATCTCATAACTATCTTAAAATAGCTAAGGCAGCACCCAGAGCCAAGCAATATTTGTCAGCGGCAGGATCTGGATATGAATATACAGATTGGTATTCTGGTGAACTTCCCCTGACAACCACCTCCTCCAACAGGCTTGGGGCAGAGGCAAGGAACAGGTGGAGGAAGAATGAATAGGAAATGAATCACCATCCATCACTGTAATCAGGAAGCAACACCAAGCTGGCTTAATCACCCCGTGCCGAGAGGGATGCAGAGCAAGTTTATGGTTTACATTGAGCAGGCTGACACAGCTGATTGATATCAAATATGTCATGATGTATATTGTAAAGCAGGGCGATTTAATGGTGTAACTCTATGGAAGGCATAGAAGTGAGTCACAGTAAAGTAAGGTGTGATGGATGGGCTCATTTACATGTGGAATTGCCAATGGCATTGACAGCACTGATATGTGTGGGGGGGTGGGGGGCGATAAGAGGCACAGAGCAAGATTCACTCTTGTCCTAGTATTGAGAGATTAAAATAGGGCAGCATCAGAAATTCAAAGTAGACACACAAGATATGACTATTTCTCACCTTTGAGCCCTGAAATAACCTGCTTCTCCTCTAAGGTTTTCTAAAAGGTCACAAACCATCCCTAAAATAAGCGGTGATGCTGGTGTAAAGTTCAGTGGTTTGGAGGCAGTTAGCAAACCAAACACGCCTTGGTTTTTACCTATCTCCAGCCCAACAACATCAAAATGCTTGTAGAGTGACAATGAGAAAGATCAAACTCTGATTTTAGAACTTGCTTTCCTTTCCCACCACCCCCCAATTTTTTGCCTTCTCATTTTTCTTTTTCCAGAATACTGATACTTTGGTTACTGGTGGTATTGGGGATTGAACCTGGGACCTTTGGTGTTTCAGTATATAACCACTATGCTATGCTCTCCACCCCTGCTACCTCTCTCTCTTTCTCTCTCTCTCTTTCTCTCTCTTTCTCTCTCTCTCTCTCTCCTCTCTTTCTCTTTCTACTTTGGGTCAACAAAAAAATGTTCTTGAACTTATGAAATAACTCACTTGGATAGTGTACTGCAGGAAGTTGCAGTACTATTATCTATCTATCTATCTATCTATCTATCTATCTCTTTGACCATATATCTCCTTGGTTGGTATCTCTATCTAAAAGAGAATTAATCTCTTTTCCCTATCCTTCATTCCTCCTTCTATCTCTCTGTCTCTCTACTCTTCACTTTCACTCTTCTAATAAGGCTGCCATTATTATATATGGTCTAATGACTATTACCTGAGAGGATAAGGAGTTGATTTATCCTTCCAACAAATAATGACATTTGGTTGGATTAGCTCTGGCCCAATATTCAGTCATGGACTCCTGAAAACAAATTAGCTGAATAGAGAGCACTTCACATCCATCCCCCAACATTAGAAAAATTATAACACATTAGTGTATGTCTGCCTGCCCTTTATATCTCCACTCCTCCATCCTTTCTTTCTCATTTGCCCCTTCATGTGCCAATTGTCAGGCATCATGGAAAATACATGCTAAGCACCAAGGGACACTAGGTTAGAGAATGTAACATAGAGAAGGGAAGGACTTCACATCAGTACTTCAGGATGGTTGCTGTAGATGTGGAAGGCGATCCCTGGTGACACACAGGGATACCTGAAGAAAAAAAAAATTAGAGGTGACATTCAGATAAAGTAGGGTGGACTTAAAACATATTATTAGTGATTTAACATGTTTACAAAATCATAAGATTTCCCCCGACTGCAGCAAGGAAGCTTTACAAACAGTGAGGCAGGTCTGTAGGTATCTTTCTCTTCTCTCTATTGAATAAAATGGAAAAAAAAAAAAAAGACGAAGAAGAAAAAATGGCTGCCAGGAGCAGTGGATTTTTAGTGCTGACCCCAATCCCCAGCAATAATAACCCTGGAAACAAACAACAACAAAAACAAAAACATAAGACTACAGGACTACAATTTCACATGCATCTGTTTGTGTATGTGTAAGTTACTGAACCCGCCAGCAAAGCCCTGTGTTATTTTTAATGTTTTTTATTCTCTTTATTGGGTAGAGACAGCTAGGAATTACTGAGATGAAGGGGGAAACAGAGAGAGAGTGTGATAGAGAGACACCTGCAGACCTGCTTCACCGCCAACCTAAACCGGGTCCTTGTACATTGTAACATATGTGCTCAACCAGGTACACCACTGCCTGGCCCCAAGCCCTGTGTTATTTCTCAAAAATTCTTTCACTTTTACTATATATATATTCCATATATGAGCAAACCCATCCAGTAATTGTCATTTATCTCTTTACTTATTTCACTTAGCACATTCATCTCTAGTCCCAACCGTTCTGTTTCAAAAAGATATAATCTCATATTTGTTTAAATTCAAAATGGAATTCCATTGAATATATATATCCATATATATACATGTATATATATGGATATATATACATATATATATATGGATATATATATATATATATATATATATATATATATCATAGTTTCTTTATCCAGTTATTTGTCCTTGGATGGATAGGTTGGTTAATAACTTAATAGGGAGAAATTTTTTAAGGAAATCTCCCTCCGCCCAAATTGTCAGTAGTTTTAAAAATCTGCTTACACCTGCATAAAACGTATGACCTATGAGACACAAAATAACCCCTGGTACTTCTGAGAAAACTTTGACTTGCCCTATTTACATATTTGCCTCTGATAGGTTGCATCAAATTTCTGAATGATTATCAGTTAAGTGGTAGGGAATCTATATTGGCAATAATGAGAATCATCACCAAAACTATACCCTTCTTGGGGCACCAGAGGTGTTCCCTGCTTGTAATGAAACACATCATGGAAATTTTACTTATTTGTGGTATTAGCTTAGTGTACTCTATGCATTTCCCGCACTAATCAGATTATTGTTATCATGACAGCAGATTAATTTATCCATTCATTGGCAACTGTATCTTATGAACCAAATGTTATTTCATCACCCCCAAACCAAATTTACTGAGAGCAATCAGGCAGTGGAACACTTGGAAGAGTGTACGTGCCACAATACACAAGGACCTGTGTTCAAGCCTCTGGTCCCTACCTGCCAGGAGGAAGTTTCATGAATGGTGAAGCAGTGCTGCAGGTCTCTCTCTCTCTCTCTCTCTCTCTCTCTCTCTCTATCTATCTATCTATCTATCTCTCTTTTCCCTCTCAGTTTCATTCTGTCTCTAACCAAAAAATGAACAAATAAAATGATTTAGTTAAAATAAAAAAGGTTTCTTCATAAGCTAGGGATTACTGAGCTAGGGAGGTAGGCTTGTCTGCATATATTGATAAAGATTGCCAACACTCATAAGCTGAAGCATCACAAACAATGGGCCAGCACTCTGAAGAGTAGAGAGACTTTATCAGAATCTGAAATGCTCAGTCTTTGAGTGTCACTTAAACTATAAGATACATAAGCCCTAATTTAAATAGTGTTTAGGATCATCCTCCAGGCAAATTTTATAATTGAGGAAGCTAGGTAGCTTTGCTGTAAATAGCTCACACAAAGAGTACCACTGAATTTCACCAATAAGATGAAAAAAAGACTATGCTAATTAATAGGCTCACTGAGTTCTATACAATAGTCTTTTATTCTTCTTAGTCCTTGGGTTGCAACATGACTTCTATGATGCTATTGGCAATATATGATGGTGGTTAGGGATGGATCCTCTGGAATCATAGAGACCTAGATTCATAGGTCATCTTTTCCACTTAGTTGTATGATCCTAGGGTGTGTTTCTTAAACTCTCTTAACCTTTGTTCTCCTTTCTCAGAGTGTCTCCTTCTTGGACCTCATAGACTACTTCATAGGCTACAGAGGTGAAGTGTTTAGCTTGATATCAAGCCCAGAGTAAGCATTAAATAAATGTTAGCCAATGTGATTATTATTATTATTATTATTATTATTATTATTATCTGTCATTGAACACCTAATGAAACATTGAATGAAGCACAACAGGGTCATCTTGGAGCTAATAGACCTCCCAGAAGTCTTATTCGCACAGCCTTTTCTTCTCTCTCCACCTGATCCCACCGTCATAAATCACCAGCAAAGTGGAAACACGTGGTCCCTATTCTCTGCTCACCACTTGGGCGTTACTCCAATTATTTTTCTATTTTCCCCGGGCTTTCCTTTTTTTTTTTTTCCTTTCTTTCTTCTTTCTGTTTTGCTGCTCAGCGGAAAACCTCATGAATGTGCAGTTTGCTTCCTCTTTCAGATCAATTAGCAAGGCTGCTTTGAATATGCACACCTGGCTTGCCTCCTTCCTGCTCCACCCACTTGCTGCTCTCCCCCATCCCCACCTCCCAACTGGCTCACCCCCACATTGTGAGTCCAGACCAGACTGAGAGTCCACACAATTGTGTGCTCCCCACGCAGGTACATCCTCCTGTGAAAATAGGGCCTGAAAACTTTGGGGGAGAGATTTCCAGTGGTCACAGAGTACTCATTTCTTTCTTTCTTTCTTTTTAAATTTTTATTTATAAAAAGAAAACATTGCGGGACCAGGTGGTGGCACACCTGGTTGAGCGCGTATGTTACAGTGCTCAAGGACCCAGGTTTGAGCTCCCGTCCCCACCTGTAGAGGGAAAGCTTTACAAGTGGTGAAGCAGGGCTTCAGGTATCTCTCTGTCTCTCTCCCTCTCTATCACCCCCTACCCTCTCTATTTCTGGCTGTCTCTATCCAATAAATAAGATAATTTAAAAAACTCTTTAAAAAAGGAAACATTGACTAAACCATAGGATAAGAGGAATACAACTCCACACAATTCGCACCACCAGAACTCTGTATCCTATCCCCTCCCCTGTTAGCTTTCTTATTCTTTAACCCTCTGGGAGTATGGACCCAAGGTCATTGTGGGATGCAGAAGGTTGAGTACCCGTTTCTACACCTACCCAGCACCTTCTCGAAGCAAGTCTGATAGGTCTTAGATCCTGGAAGGCAGTCCTAAACTTGATCTCTGTCTTAATCAGTGTAGTGAGAAGGAAAGGTGAACAACCCAATAAAACTCTGGTAGCATACGAGATTTTGATAGCAGTTTTGGTCTGGGATGATAATCCCAGAATTTCATAATCTTATAACTCATCGTCAAAGCATTCAGAGACAATAATAATAATAACAATAATAAGCCCAATAACAGAATGGGAAAGTGCTAAAACTGTTCTAAGTAGGTGCCCCTTGTATTGCATTTCACTTCACTCCCCTGTAACACTCCTAATCACACAGTGCTACAGCATTTGCCCTTTGTTCTGCCTCACTGAACAACACCCCAACCCTGCTCCCCCATCCTATCTAGAATCTTGAACATTAATCTTAACTCCTTGCTCTTCTTTTATTCCTTGGAGAGGGAAAGGGAAGAGGGGGGTGGAGGGAGGGGAGGGGGGAGAAATCACCACATCATTGAAGTGTCCTTCAGTGCCATGGGGGCCGGGATTGAACCCAAATCCTGCACATGACAAAGCAACACACTGTGCAAGTGAGACCCTTCACTTCTTTGTTTTCCTTTAGCCATCAGAGCCAGACAGGCGCCTAACAATGACAATGTCTTTTTTTTTTATGCTACCTACCCCCGCCCAACGATTCTTTTTTTTTTTTTAAGTTTTTTAATCTTTATTTATTTATTGGATAGAGATAGCCAGAAATCTAGAGGAAAAGGGAGAGATCTAAAGGAAAGAGACAGAGAGACACCTGCAGCACTGCTTCACCACTTGCAAAGCTTTCCTCCTGCAGGTGGGGACTGGGAGCTTGACCCTGGGTCCTTACGCACTATAACGTGTGCACTCAACCAGGTTCGCCACCACCGGGCCCCTGAATGGGTCTTTCTTTTCTTTTCTTTTTTTTATTATCTTTTATTTAAGAAAGGAGACTAAGAAATATATTAGACAATGGATAGTTATTGTTATCATCACATTATTTGATAATTGGGTTAACTTTGAAAAGTCCCTTTGTTAGGGTTTGCTGTATAATATCCAGTATCTTGTATATAGCTGTGCCACCTGTTGCTTCTGATCTACTTGGTCTAGGCTTTTGAGAGAGTCCACATATCAAAAACATAGCCTATATATTAAAAAGACTCAGTCTGTGTTTTAAAAACTTCGAGACATACAATCAATTTCCCCCCCTCTCATATTAATTAACTAGTGATTTATATGACTGCACTTTAATAGAAGTGTACATAAACACCATTCCATTTTTGGGATCACCAAAAGACTGTGTCCCATCTCACCCACCCACCTACCCACCTCTGCAGGCCCAGGAAGCCTCATGTCTACCCTCCCCCTCACCACAGGGTTTTTACTTTGTTGTCTTTTAAAAACCTACCCACTCCCTCACCTCTCCTTGACTCCTCTGCGTCTTCCCTACCAAAATATCACAGGTGATGGTCCTCTTTCATTTCTTGCTGTTTTTCTTACTGTGCTCCCCTTTCCCCCCCCTATTCTACAAGGAGAGATCTATTAAAATGCAATTTTCTCCTGAGAGGTGGCTCCTCTATAGAGCAGGAACCTTTATACCAAAGCCCTGGGTTCCATCCCCATTCTAGTATCCATAACCTGACGCTGTTAACTGGCTACGGAAGAAGGGCAAATGCTAGAAGAAGAAGAAGAGGTCTCTCTCTACGTATGTCTCCCTCTCCTGAAACAAGTAAATAAATCTTTAACAAATGCTAACTTAAGCAGTTGGGGAAGGGGGTGGTGATTCATCAGCAGAGCACAGGGCTTTGCATATTATGAGACCCTGGATTCCATCCTTTACAGCACACAAGGCAGAAAGAAAGTAAATCTTTTTTTATTTTCCCATCCGGGTTATGGTTGGGATTGGTGCATGCACAACGCCACAGATCTCAATAGTCTTTTTTTTTTCCTTTTCCTTTTTTTTTTCTTTTCCATTTTTATGATAAAGGACAAGGGACAGGAACAAAGAGAAACAAGATAAGGAGAAAGAGGCAGAGAGAAGAGACACCTGTAGCACTACTCCACTGCACATGAATGCCTCTCCTTGCAGGTGGGGAACCTGGGACCTGGAACTGAGGTCTTAACATGGCAATATGTGTGGGAGCGATAGAGAGATGGGGAAAGAAAGAACGAGTTAAAGAGACCACACCACCAAAGTGTCCTTCAGTGCAGTGGGTCTGGGCTCAAACCTGGGTCTCACCCATGGCAATTCAGCACACTATTCAAGTGAGCTGTTTTTCCAACTCCCAAAATGCATCTTTCAAAACTCCAAGTGTGACTCTCTGGTTAAAAAATATTCTGTGGCTCTCCATCACGCTCAAGATGGAGTCAAGCAAAGACTATTTTTGGAGGCAGAGATATCTCTTAAGCTTCATGACTCTCTTCTGCAATCTTTGTCACTCTCCCATGCCCCTCTGAAATCTATCTTTCATGGATGAACCCCAAATGAGCTGGAGATAGGAATGAGAATGTGGGGGGGGAGGTTGTTGCAAACTATGTGAACTAAGGGCTCTAGGGAGTCCCCTTGGGAACTGCACTGATTGTGCTATAGACAATTGTCTATAAAGAATCAAGGAGAAAGGGCTGGGTGGTAGTGCACTGGTTTAAGCACAGATAGTACAAAGCGCAAGGACCCACTCAGGGATCCCTGTGTGAGCCCCAGCTCCCCATCTGCAGGGAGGTCACTTCACAAGTGGTGAAGCAGGTCTGCTGGTGTCTGTCTCTCTCTCTTTCCCTCTCTCTCCCCTCCTAGCTCCCTCCCCTCTCAACTTTTCTCTGCCCTATCAAAACAAAGGAAGGAAGGAAGGAAGGAAGGAAGGAAGGAAGGAAGGAAGGAAGGAAAAAAGGAAGGAAGGAAGGAAGGAAGGAAGGAAAGAAGGAAGGAAGGAAGGAAAAAAGGAAGACAGGAAGGAAGGAAGGAAGGAAGGAAAGAAGAAAGGAAGGAAAGAAGGAAGGAAGGAAGGAAGGAAAGAAGGACGGAAAAAAGCAAGACAGGAAGGAAGGAAAGAAGGAAGGAAGGAAGGAAGGAAGGAAGGAAGGAAGGAAGGAAGGAAAAAAGAGGTGGGGGGAATGGCTTCAATAACCCTTGAAGCAATTAAAAACTAATCTGAGAGCTGGGCAGTAGCACAGCGGGTTAAGCGCAGCACATGGCTGTAAAGTGCAAGGACTGGCACAGGGATCCCCCCACCTGCAGGGGTGTCACTTCACAAGCCCTGAAGCAGGTCCACAGGTGTTTGTCTTTCTCTCCCCCTCTGTCTTCCTCTCGTCTCTCGATTTCCCTGTCTTATCCAACAACAGCAATGATAAATGACAAGGGCAACAAAAAGGGGGAAAAATGGCTTTAGGGAGGCAGTGGATTCATATTGCAGGCACAGAGCCCCAGCAATAACCGTGGAGGCAAAAAAAATAATAATCAAGGACACCTTGTCAGGTTTCAGGTGAAAGGAGCCTTTATTGAAGCAAATCAGGGATAGGAAAGAAAGATAAACTCACGGACATGGTTAGGCCTCCCAGCCTGAGTGATCCTGACATTTCCCAGTCCATCTGGCTCTCAGATTGGTCTGGAGTTGGGTTCACAAAGAAAAAGGTGAGGTAAACTCATCTTCTGGGCCCTCATCGTCTTCCCCAATTCATAATAGTTGTTTCCTGCTCTTTGTTCTATATCTCTGGGCAATGTTCCACCTCTAGGCATTGTTCTCTGCTGTGAACATCCACAGCTCAGGGCCTTTTCTGAAAGGGAGATATCTGTGTTAATTCCATCATGTCCAGACACTTGGTTCCTCTGCTGTGTGTTAAATGTATTGGGGGAGGTTGGTGGGAGAGGTATGGGCCGGCTATGAATTCCTGGCTATGTATACCTTCCAAGACTCTTGAGGACTGTTCATGTGTGGCATGCAGGGATCCCTATCCCTAGGCAGCCCCTAACAATTTAGTCACTTTCCCCAGTGTGTCCCTCTCCCCACCTGTATCTCACCTCAGTCCCTTCCCTGACAGGATTCAGTATCTCATTCCTCTGAACTTGACAGTCAGCACAAGGGCCTAAATGGGGATATTTTCTAGAGGCAGGTTGAGTAATCACTGACTGGGCTGACCCTGATAGAAATGCTTAAGAAGCTTTGCAGGGGGATTAAGCAGATGCCTTTAATCTTGCTTCCTTTCTGTTGGCCCTTCGCTAGGTGGAAGCAGATTCCAGCATGTAGGCAGGGCTGGGCCCTGGCATCTCTAGGAATTTCAGGTTGTAGGGGGTTGGCTGTATAAGAAAGGGTCGGAACGGGGGAGTCAGTGAGATTGAGTGAAGAGGCAAGTGTTCCCTCTTTTATTATTTTAGGAATCCAACTGGATCTGCTTCTCTTTTTTTTCTTCTCCTCTGTTTACAATTCAGAAAGCTTCCCTGTTTCTAAATGGAAAGCTGTCTCATTTGTAGCTGGAAAAATCCTACATTTGTAGATTATATAACCTCCAAGCTTAAACCCACCAACACAGAGGCAGAAGAGGATTTATTTTGGATCACATCTATTGAGTTCCTGGAAGAAAACATCGAAGTCTCAGTTACTCACAGGGCTTGGATGTGCTGATGCAGTCAGCTGTGCTTTTTACAGAGGTCCTGTGGTTTGGCCAGAGGGGACAGTGTCTAATCTTCACTCCTTCCCAAACCCAAATATGAAACAATCGCCACCAAGTTTACCTAGTATGGCCATTTATTTTCTCCTAAAAAGAGAGTTGATGTCTTGACAAAAGGTAGGGTATCATTTGTTTGTTTATTGCTACTAGGGTTATCACTGGAGCTCTGTGCCAGCACTGTGAATCTACTAATCCTGGTGCCTATTTTCCCCCCTTTCTATTTTATTTCACAGAACAAAGAGAAAATGGAAGAATAGGGGGTGGTAGAAAGGAAGAGAGAAAGAGAGGCACTTGCAGGCCTATTTCACTGGTCATGAAGCAGGCCCCCTGCAGGAGAGGAGTTAGAGCTCAAACCCAGGTCCTTGGGCCTGGTAATATGTGTGCACTCAACTATGTACATCACCACCCAACCCCTGTATTATTCCTTTTTTTTTTTTTCTGAGATCCCATTTTTTTCTGGAGGATCAAAATGGATGAAATACAAAAGCTGGAACATTAATAAAACATCTGATACCCTCTTTTAGAAAAAAGAAGAAATAAAAAGCTGGGGCTGGGGAGACAGCATAATGGTTATGCAAAAAGCCTTTAAAGCCTTAGGCTCTGAGGTCCCAGGTTCAATCTCCATCACTGCCATAAGCCAGATCTGAGCAGTGTTCTAGTAAAAAAAAAAAAAAAAAGGGAGGAGGAGAGAAAGAAATACAAAAGCTAGCAATTTCTGGCTAGGGTACCATATTCATTGAACAATAAGCTTGGGATGGATTTCCAAATATATTTAGTCAAGCTGCCAAAATAACTCTATTAGTGCACTGCTTTGCCATGTGCATGACCAGGTTCAAACCTGGCCTCCACCACTGAAGGAAGCTTTGGTGCTGTAGTCTCTTTCTCTTCTGCCTTTCTGTCTCAATTTAAATAAGAATAATAATAAAGATTATTTAGTTAGCCTCATTATTGAAAGGCAAATAAACTGAATTTTAGAGAGACTTGCACCCAAAACATATAATCCCACGTTCACTGAAATGGATTAGAGAGACACTACTTGGTTTACTGTTTCTCAGACCGTACGCGCACACGCCGTGCATGCGTGTGTGTGTGTGTGTGTGTGTGTGCGCGTGTGCGTGTGTGTCTGCGAGTGCGTACATGCGCACACTTGTGGGGTAAAGGTTAAGAGTTTTTTTGGCTGGGAGGATTTTATAGTAAATACAGTTAAGTGTGTAAATACACACTTTATAATAAATACAGTTTATAGTAAATACAGTTAAGTGTGTAAATTTTCTAGTATTTTAGGAGAGTATTTCTAGTATTTTTAGGCATCCTTAAGCTGGGCCTTGTTCTTCAAGCCACATGCTCTTAACCCGCTGAGCTACCGCCTGACTCCCCAATCCAAGTTCTAGTTTGTATTTCCCCTTCTGTTCTTATTTCTTTTTTTTTTTTCCCTCCAGGGTTATTGCTGGGCTCGGTGCCTGCACCATGAATCCACCGCTCCTGGAGGCCATTCCCCCCCCCCTTTTTTTTTTGTTGCCCTAGTTGTTGCAGCCTCATTGTGGTTATTATTGCCATTGTTGACGTTGCTTTGTTGTTGGATAGGATAGAGAGAAATGGAGAGAGGAGGGGAAGATAGACACCTGCAGACCTGCTTCACCGCTTGACCGGTCCCTGCGCTTTGCGCCAAGTGCGCTTAACCCACTGTGCCACCGCCTGACCCCCTTCTGTTCTTATTTCTTAACTTCTGCCCATGAGTGAGATCATCCCATAATTCTCCTTCTCTTTCTGGTTTACCTCACTTAACCTGATTCTTTCAAGCTCCCTCCAAGATGAGGTAAAGAAAGTGACCTCATTATTCTTGACAGCTCAGTACTATTCCACTATGTATATGTACCATAGCTTTCTTTGTCACTCATCTGTTGTTGGACACCTAGATTGCTTCCAGGTTTTGGCTATTACAAATTGTGTTGCTATAATATAGGTATACACAGATATTTTTTGGACGGATGTGTTTGATTACTTATAATATATTCCCAGGAGAGAAATGACAGGGTCATAGTGTTGGTCCATTCTGAGACTTCTCCAGATAGCTTTCCCTAGCGGGTGGACTAATTTACATTCCCACCAGCAGTGCAGATGGGGTCCCTTACCCCCACAGAATTTAAACCAGGGATTTTGGAGCCTCAGGCATGAGAGTCTGTTTGCATAACCATGATGCTATCTACCCTCAGTGCAAGTTTAAGGATTTTATAAGCCTGTTTTTAAGGAGTCTCAGCAGAGCAAAACTGGATCATGCACAACTTGAGGCTCCTTTGACCTTAAAGGTTTAGACTTGAGTTTCTAGTTCAAGGGCCCATACTCAGCAGAGGCTAAAACGTATGAGATGCTCAGTGAACATAATCAATGTTAAATCTGCGCCATGTAGTAGTCTCTTAACACTCTTAAGTGGCTTTGTGAGTGTGCAGGAACTTGAAACATTTTACTCAGCCTTCCTTGGGAATTTTAACTCTTCCCTCTATCCCTTCTTCCTTTTTTTCTTAATTTCTTTCCTTTATTTCTTCTTTCCTTCCTTTCTCCTTCACTCTCTCTCTCTCTTTCTTCTTTCCTTCTTTTTTTTTTAACCAAAGCACTGCTCAACTCTGATTTATAGTGGTCCAAATAATACACAGGCTTCAGGTGGTTGTGTGAGAATTTTGAAACCTAGTTGTACATGAGGACACATCCTCTAATTTCGGCTCAGTGGCTCTTTTTCCAGTTCTCATTTCTGTACATTAAGGTGAATCTCTCCCTGAATCACTCAGTCTTTCTTCGCATTCATGTCCAGGCTGTTCTGAGTACCAGCTACCCCTGTGTGTGTTTCCCTGAAAGACTCCAGTGTGTCATCATGCTTGTATATTAATAATGTAGCTGATTCATTACTACTGCACCTCCAGCAACATGACCTCTGGGTATATATATGGTGTTCAAGAATTTTTTGTCACCTAGAACAGATGTGCTGAAAAAAATTAAAATTGGGGGGCAGGGCGGTAGCACAACGGGTTAAATGCACATGGCGCAAAGCACAAGGACCAGCATAAGGATCCCAGTTCAAGCCCCCAGTTCCCCACCTGCAGGGGGTTCGCTTTACAGGCAGTGAAGCAGGTCTGCAGGTCTCCCCCTCTCTGTCTTCCCCTCCTCTCTCTATTTCTTTCTGTCCTATCCAACAACAATGACAGCAAGAACAATAATAACCACAACAATTATGATAAACAACAAGAACAACAAAAGAGAAAAAATAAAAATTAAAAAATAATAATAAAAATAAAAATAAAATAAAAATTGGGAATTGGGGAAAGTAGAGAATATAATGACTAGTATAGATTTTCTTAAAAAACAAATGCTTCGGGAGTCCAGCGGTAGCACAGAGGGTTAAGCACATGAGGCGCAAAGTGCAAGGAATGGCATAAGGATTCCGGTTCAAGCCCCTGCAGGGGAGTCGCTTCACAGGATGCAGTGAAGCAGGTCTGCAGGTGTCTGTCTTTCTCTCCCCTCTCTGTCTTCCCCTTCTCTTTCCATTTCTCTCTGTCCTATCTAACAACGACGACATCAATAGCAACAATAATAAATACAACAATAAAACAACAAGGGCAACAAAAGGGAATAAATAAATAAATAAATGTTTTTTAAAAATGCTTTACCTTACAACTGCTTCTCTCAGTCTTTTAGTAGCAATAGGTCACTGGCCTCAGCTTGACCTGAAACTAGCCTCTCTCACAGGGCATCTTAATAACAACTCTCCCAGCAAGTCTGTGACTGTTCTGTTATCTCTGCACAGATAACACAGAGAGATAGGGTGCTGGCATGAGTACTCCATGGATTCTTAGCCTTTTCTGTACAATGTGTATTTTATTTTCTTTTTTTAAACTTTCTTTTTAAATTGCCACCGGGGTTATTGCTGGGGCTTGGTGCCTGGACAACAAATCTACCACTTCTGGCATTCATTTTCTTTCCCTCGTTGCTTTCTTCCTTCCTCCCTCCTTCTCTTACTTTATTTTTTAATTCCTTTCTTTCTTTTCCTCTTTCTCTCCTTTTTCTATTTTTCCTCTAGGGTTATCACTGGGGCTCGGTGCCTGCTTTATGAATCCACTGCTCCTGGAGGCCATTTTTCCCATTTTGTTGCCCTTGTTATTGCACTTGTTGTAGTTGTTATTATTGTCATGGCTGTTGTTACTGTTGGATAGGACAGAGAGAAATCAAGAGAGGAGGGGAAAACAAAGGGAGAGAAAGAAAGACACTTGAGGACCTGCTTCACTGCTTGCAAAGCAACTCCCCTGAAGGTGGGAAGCTGAAGGTTCAAACTGGGATCCTTATACAGGCCCTTCCGCTTCACTCATGAAGCTTTCCCTCTACAGGTGTGGAATGGGGCCTTGAATCCAGGTAACATGAGCACTTTACCGAGTTTGCACATACCTGGCCTCTTCATTTGATTTTTTCAAAGGTTGTCCCAGAAGAGGTTACTGAGCTTCCATGTTCAACATCTGCTCTACCACTTCCTCTTCCTTCCACCCTCTGGCCTTTCTTTCTTTTTTATTTATTTATCTTCCAAGGGCTGGGTGCCAGCTCTACGAATCCACTGCTCCAGGTGGCCATTTTTTCCTTCCATTTTATTTGACAGGACAGAGAGAGGAAGGGTAGATAGAGAGGGAGAGAGAAAGATAGACACCTGCAGACCTGCTTCAACACTTGTGAAGCGTCCCGAATACAGTTGGAGAGCTGGGTGCTTGAACTCAGATGCTTGCGCTTTGTACTAAATGCACTTAACTGAGCACACCACAGCCCAGCCCCCTGGCTTTGCTTTTCTAATTTAAGGTTGAGCACACACACCATTTCCATTGTCAGTAACCACCAGCTTCTTCGTGCATTGACTTAAGACTCACCACTGACTCTTTATGTTTATACTGTTTATACTGAATGGCTTCTGGATCTGTTCCTAGCCTCATAGGAGCTGAGAAGTAGATGGGCTGCTGCCAGATCCCATGACTGGGTTTGAATTGCACCACTTACTGTCTTCGCAAATAAGAGCCAATCCTCTTGACTGTGCCTCCTTCCAAACAGATTTTTCATCACCAACAACACTGAAAATGAGAGACCAGGGAACTGGAGGGTTTGCAGTGAGCCCTCTGCACTTTCACACATTAGCAGCTGCTTGTCTTACACCTGATTGTCACCAATGGAAGGAGTCTGAGAGGGACAATCTCCTGAAATCTCTCACCTTGCCTTGGGACCCATCTGCTGCTCCAAGGCATCCTTGACAATCACTTCCTGGGAATTCATTTCGCATGTCTTTCTTCTATCTCATCTGCATCTTTGCAAAGGGATTCCTGCAATCCCAGGCTTGTCCAGTGGCAACCTACACACCTTCCTACTGACTTTCATACTTCGCAATATATTTAAAGAGTCACAAAGTTCTCTACCTGCTGACAAAGACTGCAATCTTTGCAATCACTAGGTGCGAGCATGTCTTTCCTAGAGAAGAATCCATATCTCTCTTGCTCTCAAGTCGTGCATTTGCATATTGATAGAATCCGGGGAGTTGTATGACTGGATTAGGGTATTAGAAACTACTCAGCTTATTCAGTGCACAAATTGCCTCTCTTGGCAATTTGTGGGGAAGGTGATTATTTAATATCTACTGAAGTAGAAAGCCTCAGTTTCCAAAGACAAGCCACACCATGATTTGCCCATTAGAGAGGTCATTTAATTCTTTCATTTTTTCCTTTATTTTATCATCCAACCTAGAGTTGTGAATCCCTTCTGTGGAGGGCATTGTCAGTAACTGGAGGGAAATAATAAGAGCGTTGAAGTCTGTTACTATACTGTTTGCCTATACGTACCAATTGCATCTCTGTCTATCTATCATCTAAGGAATTATAAGGGCCTACCTCAGTCCCCTATAAGCTATACCTTTGCTCTCCTCACGTGATCTATTGATATTATACAGAACAGATATGCTGGAAACATTTGCACTAGGTGTTCTTCATGAGTTTTGGGTCATAAAGACTCAAGATCATAGCACTGTCAAGTCCCAAGATACTGAAACTAAGTCTAATTGCCAAGACTCCTCACCACCACCACCCCCTTTTGTTTTTGTAATAGATACAGACTCTTGATATTTGGAAAGTTTAGGTTTCTTGCTGACATTCACAAATCTAGTTATTGGGAAGTTGAAATTGGATACTCCTTGTCTTAATTGTCTGCAAGTTGCTCTCTCTATTGTATACTTTCATGGCAAAGCCCATAAATCCCATGTAAAGATTATTGTAAGAAGCCATCTAGTCTAGAGTTTCTCAACTTTGCCTGCTTATACTGAGTCATTTGGAGGAGCATATAAAACCCACAAACACTAGCTTCCACCACCAGAAATTGTAATTTACTAATTTTAGGGACAGGAACAGACATATATTTATGGTGAAAAGATATTCTAGATGATGTTTTAAATATTTTATTTGTTTGTTTATATTGGATAAATAAATAGAGCTGTAGAGATGGCTAGAGAGAGACCTGCTGTATTGCTTCACTACTCATGAAGTCCTCCCCTGTATGTAGGGACTGAGGGCTCAAACTCAGATCCTTGTGCATTGTAACATATATAGTAGGTGCACCACCACCCAACCTTCCTAAAAGATGACTCTTAGGTATTGTCTTTAGGGAAAAGATAAATAGTCCACTAATCATGAACCTAAAGGCTGGAGTAGTGCAAATGGAGAGTTGGGGGGGGGGGGCTCTCTGTTCTGTAGATAGCGAGTAGGCATATTTTAGTTATATTCCAAAGGGCCTGTGGCTATACTAGTATTTTGCCCCCTGAGCCTGAAATCTGATTTGCAGGTGGATCCTAGTTATTGTCTGGGGAGATTATGTCATGGCTGGAAGAAAGACCAGAAAGCTGGATCTGGATCCCAAATATGGGGAGGAGGATGGAATTAAGTACTAAGAAAAAAAAAAAGATAAATAGTCCAAATTCACACACATTCTGAAGCCATCTCATTCATTCATTCATTCATTCATTGATCCATGCCATTCCCCATAGTCCTAAATACCCATTTGGCAAGTGTGAGAGACACAGAATAATATCTAGAGCAAACCAGATCCTGTATCAAGAAGTTTCTCCTAGGTTCCTAGCACACCTTGGGCATTGTCCAAATCCCTTAGCAGGTACTAAGCATCAGTAACAAGAAGGATTAACCAACAGACCCAAGAAGACTTGCAGAAAGTCTTGTTTCCAAGCTGGCTTCACATTGGAGGCCCCAAGAGTCCTGCCCCAGTCTGCTGGGACTACATCCATGTTCAAGGCTATGTCAGGATGCATCAGGAGCTTGTTTCCCTTTCTTTACTTTTAATTATAAATTTCCTGCTTAGCTCTGCCCTCCCAGGAGAGCAGCAGCCTCCTGTTAATGGGATTATGTGGTGAGGCTGCCACTGCCATGCAGGCTTGCTGCTCCTCCTGTCTCCAAATTTCACCCAGATAATTGATTTGGGTTTGTTCCCTGACACTTGCCTCTGCAGCGCAGGGTGTTATTAGAGCCTTTGTTCCTTTTTTTTTTTTTTTGAGTGACAAAGCCTTTACAAGCCAGCCAAGCAAAAGCAATTGTTGCATCTCTCACTTTTCTTATTAACTAACAGAGAATTTCAGGCAGCTTGAAACCCGCTGAGAGAAATAATAACATAAGCTTCTGCTTGGGAGCAAAGTAGGTCCTTTCAACCACAACAGCCTGCTGAGATTAACAAGGGCCCCTCCTCTCACTTGTCCTCTGGACCCCTGCTGCTTGTCTTCTGTCCTTCATCCCCTCTGTCTTTCCTCCATTACAGCTTCTGCTTCTGGACATTTTATCACTGTCCAGAGCAAATTCCAAGGACCTAGCACCTCCTGTCCCTTGGAGCTGGAATTACCATCCCAGTGGTTGCCCTTGTTGATGTTGAGGAGATTCTGTGCCCACTTTTAAATAGTTTTCATTTAACATAATTATTTTTGCAATGTGTTATACATACAAATAGTGACAGAGAGGCCATAGCCATTGGTACATTTACCACTCAGATAGACAAAGATCATCAAGTTAAGTCTTCTAGACCCCTTCCCTGGCCCATTTAGCTTCTCTCCCTCCTCCTAGAGTTCATTATTATTCCAATAGTTAGAGCTCTGCCATACTCAGGCAGTCATTTATAGCTCCGAAACACATGCTCTTGTCACTAAACAATGTAAAATGCTGTTGACATGTTTTTAAACTTGAACAAATGTTATCATGTCATGTGTGACATTTTTCTGCATAATATGCAAGCTAAAGCCTCTTAATTTTTATCAGAGTACCTGGATTACCATGACATTAAAAATACATGGACTAGGGGGCCCGGGCGGTAGTGCAGTGGGTTAAGTGCATGTGGCTCCAAGCACAAGGACCAGCATAAGGATACCGGTTCAAGTCCCTGGCTCCCCACCTGCAGCGGGGTCACTTCATAAGTGGTGAATCAGGTCTGCAGGTGTCTATCTTTCTCTCCCTCTCTGTCTTTCCCTCTGCTCTCGATTTCTTTCTGTCCTATCCAACAATGAAGACAGCAATAACAACAATAACAGTAACAACAACAACTATAAACAACAAGGGCAAGAAAAGGAAAATAGCCTCCAGGAGCAGTGGATTCATGGTGCAAGCACCAAGCACCAGCAATAACCCTGGAAGCAAAATAATAATAATAACAAAAATCTTTTTTTAAAAGCATGGAATACTATGCTTTATCAAGTAATAAAGCACTATTATACTATTACTGATTGGTTGGTTGGTTGGTGGTTGGTTGGTTGGTTGGTTGGTTGGTGGTTGGAGTTTTTCAGTTGCTTCCACATGTTCTGCTGTGACTGATGTTGCTGCCTTCATATCTAGCATCATATCTACTGGTGTATGTACCAGAAAGACAAACCTAGATCAGGAATTATCGGGATGCTGAACATCATCAATTCAATTTTAGTGTCTTCAAAGGGATTTTATCCTGAAAGAAAGATGATGTAATGTATTGACTCAGGTCAGCAATCCACCCCTCTGTCCACATAGAGCTTCACACAGCCCTCTCAAAATGACTGGTGATGGGAAGGAATAGAATTGTTAAAAAAAAAATTGTTTTATGTGCACCAAAGTGTAAAATGTACAATAATAAAACAGAATGGTGCTAAATGAATTTTGGCTTAAAAATAAAAAACAACAAATTACCAGCCTGTCAAATGCTATTAACTCTCAAATCAGTTGAAAGAATAAGAATGTGTGTGTGGAGGAAGCTTTTCTTCTTTTGTAAAGCAAATATCAGCCACTCATAATAGCTGGTTTCAGTGTCTTGGATGAGTAACTGATAAAGAGAAGGGAAGTAAGAAAGTCTCCAATGAGTCATTTTTCATGGTGTTGGTATAATGTGTTACTTTTGTGAGAAGTTCAGATACATTCCTATGTGTGACTGCACGTTCATTGCATATCCACAAACTCAATAATGGCTTCTTTCACAAGATCAAGAATGTGGCAAAAGGAATTATGAAAACTAAAGTGGAAGTAGATGTGATTTTCTTTTAATTCTTTGCTTTTCATTATTTAACTCAAGATTTATCTATTTCATAATAAAGAGACACAGAGAGAGACAGAAGCAGAGAGCAGAACACACATCTGCTCTGTCATATGGTGAATTCAGCCGAGGATTGAACCTAGGGCTTCTGGGCCCTCAGGGATGCAAGTCTAGTGCACTTCTGATATGTGTCTACCTTGTCTCTGTTTTCAACATTTGGGTACTGATTTGCTTCTCAAAATAATAACAATAATGATCATGATAATGGCAGGGTAGAACCTGAAAGATGGTTCATGCCTCTACCAGAGAAAATTCTCATGCTATGGCCTCTCTTTTTTCTCTCTGAATAAAAATCAGTTTAGAAGTAGTAAAATCACAGGTGTGTGAAGTCTTTAAAATACTTTTTTAAAATGGCAAGCTTAAAAAGAATATCATTATACAAAAAAGCATCTTGTCTAAATTAAAAGGGTAAATTAAAAGAATGTACCCATTTGGACAGAGAGCAATGACCTTTTCACTTGTGTTAATGTTGAAAGGCAGAAGGCAAGTGAGTTGGACCCTTAATACAGTATGGAATTCTGCTTTAGTAGAGTTGACTCAAAGTCCGTGTTTAGGAATGGGGAAGAGCAGTAGCTTGTGGAAGGTAAAATGCACTAATGGTAATGTTCACAGGATTCATGGGGATTCCTTATTGAATCTTAAAGGGCTATTGTCTACTCCAATGTTGGATAAAACAGCTAGGACCACTAAAGGCAGTGCAAAGTTCCAAAAGAGTCTTACTTTGTAGTCATTTACAACTTCTTTGAATTCATCCAATATCTCTTGCTTTTGTCTTTCAGAGGAAGATTAAATAGGAAAAGCATTAGTTGGGTATGAAATTAGAAGTGGGTAAAACTATATTATAAACAGATTTAGCTCATCTGGCCCCCAGGAGACACTCAGTACAGCTTGGCTGAGTGAAAGAATTGGCTATGAACCACCTGGATGACCTGTGATGAGTGTTCTAGTTAATTTTACCTGGATTTTGTTCTCTGTTAAATATAGATAATACATCTCGCTTGACTTTAATTTAATCTTATAGAGTCCTTTAACAGGTCTTAGGAACCTTGGACTAAAAATATAAGTGGAAACAGATATCATTATTAACTGAATGGTTATTATTGATTACTATTTTTTATTAGAAAGAGCATTTCTTATGTATCTATAAGATTTCCATATTAACTTCAAATTGGCCTGATGCTCACTGTTTAAAGTAGGAAGGAAGAAAGATAGAATGAAAAAAAAAAGGAAGGGAAGAAAAGAAAAGAAAAAGAAGTGACTTGGAACTGGAGGAGTACTGGCAATTATGTTGTTACATGATTTCAGCCTAAAAGAAAATGGGTTTTATAGGCTAACTCCAATTATACAAGGTTATTTCTTTGGACTGTGTTTATTTTCAAAGGGTCTGAATCCCAAAGTGAAAGCTGAAGGGGGAAAGTGAGAATGGGTAGAAGACTTTGCAGTTTCTCCTTGTTCTTCATGCAGTGTAAGGCTGTGTGTATGATTACAATGTTAGTTGCATTTAAGTGCTTTGTTTCCCCTTGGGTTACAAACATCAAAGGCAGGAGGAGAGATCAGGGAATAAAGACAATTGAAAAGAATTCTCAAAAGGCATGTGGAGCACATCAACTGGGGAGTGAGTTATAAATAAATCCTAGAGAGACATTTCATTTCCTTACCTCATAAGCTAGCACCGCTGAACAGAAGAATTTACCGGGCATAACTTTATTTACCAAGAGCAGCACGTTAAAAAACAAACAAACAAAACCCTTCTTGGTATTGGGGGAAGTAATTAAGACTATTTTGTACTAATTATCCCTGACATTTGTCCAGCATATTGCAATCCATCATTACTTATAAGTTTTTAGTAATTCTGCTCCACAAATATTTGTTGGGATTCTGAATTATTTGGGAATGTAGACTCAATATAAGTTCCAAACCCAAACTTCAAGATAGTGATAATGTAGAATAGACACATAAGATAAATAACTTGAAGACAAGGTGGTGAATTTTGTGACCTTTTGTGACCGTGGTTGTGTAAACCAGCAGGAGAACCCTCAAGAGCAAGCAGTTAATTGTCTGGACTCACATTTAAATCAACCCAGAATGTGGATTTGTGGGAAGTGTTCATTCACTCATTCAAATGTCATTTAATTTTTTGTGCTCTTACTTGGTGACATCTATTACAAAGAGTGATGAGAATGGTACACAATTACTAACTGAAACCAATCAAGTAATAAATGGAACTTGTTGAAAGTTGTGATTTCCCTAAGGGAGGCCTTCCTTCATCTGATCATGAGACAAGGAAAAGAAAAGTAAAGCATTCCAGATAGAAGAAAGGGTCATTTGTCAAGTTCGAAGTTCAACTACAGAAGGAACACAAATTACAAAAGCAGGAGGAAGTTCAGTGTGTAGCTCACAGAGGGATATGGTATGTACATTACTTTGTGAAGGCTACTATACTAAATACAATAAATTGGTGACAGGAAACAACAAAAACCAAAAATGAATTATCTCACAATTCTCAGCTTCAACATGGGAAATACAAGCCAGAATAAGGAGGCAAGAAAGAAATAAAAGACACCCAAATCAGATATAAGATAAGAAAATTTGGTTTGTGGATGCTATTATCTTATATATATAAATTCTAAAAACTTCACCAAAACATGTTTGAACTTCTGTGAAGTTGCAGGATACAAAATTAATATGCAGTGGCTGAGTGGTAGCATACCCAGTAGAATGTAATTGTTACTATGCTCAAGAATCTGTGCTTAAGTCCCTGGACAGGGGAAGCTTCAAGAGTGAAAAACATAAGGGGGGGGGGGGGGGGAAAGGCCACCAGAATCAGTTCATGCTGTAGCTACCAAATCCCAGTAATAACTCTGGACAATAAAAAGGAGAAAAAAGAAAAAGAAAAAAACAGGAAGAAAAAAATGTTTCTATACAATAACAACACAATATATGAAGAAGAAATAAATGAAAATATCACTCACAATAACATCTATCTATCTATCTATCTATATATATATATATATTAAAATGTCAACATTTTAGTAAAATAAATTGATGACAGAAATAAAAACGTAATTCAAATTCATGATTGAAAAAGTTACTATTGTATAAATACTCATACTTCCCAAAGCCATCTATAGATTCAGTGAATCCCTAACAAACTTCTAAAGGCGCTGTTTACAGAGCTAGAAAAAAAATCCTAAAAATTTGCGTGGAATCCTAACAGTTAATACACGTTGAGAAAGAGGAAGAAAACTGGAAGCTTCACACATACTGATTTAAAATTATATTAACAAATAAATACTAATTTTCAGAAGTATGGGGCTATTTTGTACAAGTTCAAGCTACTTCTGCTACTGGCTATAATTACTCAGGGGCACTTATCTTGGTCCTAACTAAGACTCTATTTTAAGCCAGTATAGTACCTGAACTGTAGCTTGGTCTTCTAAGGGTTGCCAAATGGCCTTCTGCAATAACCATCAGGAAACCTTGGGAAAATAGAGATTTTATTAGTTATAAGACCTAGAAATTACACAGCATATTTAGACCATGATGAGGTCATAGGGAGGCAGGGAAGGAGGAGAGGGGTAGACTTGCTTTCATTAGGTTTGAAGGTTTGAAGGTAGAGGTTCTGGGGGTCTCAGAGGCTCAGGTTTTTTTAATCTTTTCCAAAGTTTTTATTAATAGTTTTATTAATAGTTTTTATTATTAGTGAATTAGAGTGGTTTACACAGTTATAATATTTCAGGGGTATATTTTCACATCCATATATATGTGTGTCACAGACTGACTCCTTACTGCTGAATTCCTCAAGTTCAGGAATTAAAAGTATGGGCAAAACACAAAAATGAAGAAGGAACAAAAGAGGAACTATCAGTTAGCTCCAACTGCTATGAATCTAAATCATAAAAGATCTGTAAAACAAAAGAACCTCAGCGGATAGAGATAGCCTGGATCCTGTTTGATTGTGTAGCTGTCCCTGGCTTGTTTGAGTTGTCTTGGCTTCAAAGCTAAAGGCAGACACTAACATTACAAGATGAAAAGTAACCCGTCAGGATTTACACAAGAGGCACTGTCATGAAGATAGACACATGTATACACAATAGTACAGAACCTGGAGCCCAGAATAAACTTTTGTATATATTGATATTATCACTTGACAAGATAAGTCAATAATACTCAATGAAGAAATGGTGGTTGGTGGTCTCCTTAATAAATGGAGATGGAAAACTACATTCAAAAAAAAAAAAAGAATTAGAGCTTTGTCTTTTAACTCTTATAAAAAATGGCTAACAATGGGGCTGGGTTATGCAAAAATAACTTCCGTGCCTGAAGCACCAAAAGACCCAAGTTCAATCCCAAGCACCACCATAAGCCAGAGCTGATTAAGTAAAGCTGATATAGAAAGATGAATAGTGTAGTGTGCACTAAAACGTGGAAATTAAAACCATAGAACTCCTACTAAGAAAACATAAGCAGAATAGTTCTTGGTGACATTATATTGGGCATTTTAGATATGACGACAAAAGGTAAACAATAAAAAAAAATGTTGAAGGGAAAAGAGGCTGAGGAGGTTCTCTCTTATTGTGGTTGTTTTGTCATATTCATACTCAACAAAGAATTGGGGAGGAAAGTATGGTTTCTTGTACTTTTTAAGCTTTTATTGGGAAAAGTGAGAGCAGATATATAAGATGATGCATGAGCAGAAAGAGGGCAATATGGTGGTGGAGTTAGTTTTTTTTTTTTTTTTTGCTCTCCTAAGGCCCTGCCTTCACTTCCTTTTTAAGCCATGCCCATGCCTATTACAACTTCCAAGTGTCCTTCCTGTTCTCCCTTTCCTCTTTGGTAAGGGAAACAAGCCCTGGTTTCCTTGGGTTTTCTCAAATTTTCTCTTCCTTTTCAGTAAAGGGGCAAAACAAATTGTTTCTGGCTACAAAAGTTCAGGACCTGTGGAACTCTCTAGTCCTTGCCTTCCTCTAACAATGGTATATGGAATTCTAGCAACCAGGACTGAAATCACTGAAATTAGAGTGGAAATAAACAACATAAAAAATAAGAGAACCATACAAAGATCAATGAAGCCAAATGTTGGTTCTTTGAAAAATTAAATAAAATTGACAAACCCTCAGCCAGACTCACTAAAAGTGGGGGGGGAGAGAAGAATCAAAATCATGTGAAGCTTCTATGAAGAACTATACACCACCAACCTAGAGAATCTGGAAGAAATGAAAGAATTCCTAGAAACATATACCCTTCCAAAACTGAACCTGGAAGAACTACAGAACCTAAATGGACCAATCACAGACAAAGAAATCAAAACAGTTATTAAGAATCTTCCCAACAACAAACATCTAGGACCAGATGGCTTTACAAATAAATTCAAAACCTTCAGGAAAAAGTTAATACCTATACTTTTAAAGCTCTTCCAAATGATCAAAGAAACAGGAACACCCCCTTCCACCTTCTATGAAACCAACATCACCCTGATACCAAAAGCACATAGGGACACAACAGAAAAGGAAAACTACAGACCAGTATCTCTGAAGAAAATAGATGCTAAAATACTGAACAAGATCCTAGCCAACCAGGTACAGCAGTATATCAAAAATATTGTTCATCACGACCAAGTGGGATTTATCCCAAGAATGCAAAGCTAGGTCAATATACGTGAGTCAATCAGTGTCATTCACCACATCAATAAAAGCAAAACCAAAAACCACATGATTATCTCAATAGATGTAGAGAAAGCCTTTGATAAAATCCAACATCCATTCAAGCTCAAAACCCTATAAAAATGGGAATAGATGGAAAATTCCTCAAGATAGTGGAGTCCATATACAGCAAACCCACAGCCAACATCGTACTCAACAGACAGAAGCTGAAAGCATTTCTCCTCAGATCGGGCACTAGATAGGGCCATTACTTTTCAACATAGTATTGGAAGTTCTCACCACAGCAATCAGAGGAGAAAGGAACCAAAGGAATTCAGATTGGAAGGGAAGAAGTCTCACTATTTGCAGATGATATGGTAGTATACATAGAGAAACCTAAAGAATCCAGTAGAAAGCTACTGGAAATCATTAGGCAATATAGCAAGGTGTCAGGCTACAAAATCAATGTATGAAAATCAGTAGCATTTATTTATGCAAACACTAAGTCCAAAGAAGAGGATATCCAGAAATCAGTCCCATTTACTGTCAGCAAAATCAATAAAATATCTAGCTAGTGGGAGTTGTATTGTTATGTGGAAACCTGAGAAATGCATGTACAAACTATTAAAAAAAAAAAATCTAGCAAAACAAAACTGACCAAAGAAGTGAAAGACTTGTATACTGAAAATGATGAGTCACTATGCAAAGAAATAGAAAATGATACGGGAGTCGGGCAGTAGCACAGTGGGTTAAGCGCAGATGGCACAAAGCACAAGGACCTGCATAAGGATCCCGGTTCCAGCCCGCCGCTCCCCACCTGCAGGGGAGTCTCTTCACAAGCAGTGAAGCAGGTATGCAGGTGTCTAAAAAAAAAAGAAATAGAAAATGATACAAAGAAATGTAAAGATATCCCATGCTCATGGATCAGAAGAATTAATATCCTCAAAATAAATATTCTACCCAAAGCCATATACAAATTCAATGTGATACCCATCAAAGTCCCACCAAGTTTTTTTTATAGAATAGAACAAAAATTAAAATAATTTATCTGGAACCAGAAAATAATTGTATATGGAATTCTATTAAATTTCAATGTTTCTGCATGCCAAAAGGAAGAACTAATAAAATGAGATGGTAAACATAAGGAACAAAAGAAAATATTTACAAATTATGTGTGTATAAAGTTTTATACTCAGAATTTATAAAGAGCTCGTACAATTCAATAGCACAAAAACAATATGATTATAAAATGGCCTGAATAATAGGAAATATTTTTTAAAGACATAAAAATGGGGAGGTCACATGTGAGAATGTACTAAACATCAGGCAGCATGAAGGAAATTTATATTAAAATCCAATAAATGTTATCCCACATCTGTGAAAGTGACTATTATTAAAAAAAGATAAAGGATGGGTGAGGAGACAGCACAATGTTTCTGCAAAAGACTTTCATGCCCAAAGCTAAGAGGTCCCAGGTTCAATTCTTGGCATCACTATACGCAAGAATTGAGCAGTTCTCTTGTCTTCCTCATTA